>NW_027464588.1:29913500-30520500 GCF_043290135.1 Rhipicephalus microplus | reverse complement strand
GTATTCGAAGTCATTTAAAGCCCTATTCTACAACTTTCATAGAGGCCGAGTTGCCCTGCGATAAACAAAAGCAATCTTGAGAAAGCTGCAAAGATGCATAGAAATAATTAGGATTGAGGCATTGAAAGAAAAGATCACTCACATCGTGCCCAGAAAAATGCACAATATGGCGATAAGCGAATCGCGCTTTCCAGCAATCCCCTTGCAGAGCGCTCAATTGGTACTGGACTGATGATAGTTGGGCATGCTTCCCAGCAAAGCAAGCACAGCGTTCGGGTGCATCACAAGAGATCAGTCAATGCCTGTGTGCCCTGCCCAATTAGCTTCGATTCTAGGCTACACAGCGTGCGTTGGCGCCCCGCGGAGCGCGGCCACTGTGCGCTGTGTTCACACCAAGAGTGGACAGTACTGGACGCTGCGTGCTCGTTGCAGTCCGAGAACTGAACGGTAAGTAATGCTGCTGCGCTCTGTTTGATCGTCCGCATCGTCATTCGGGCGCTTGCAGGTGTCGTTCTGCATGGTGTGTCGCCGTGAAAGTACACTACAAAGCATAAAGATTAAAAAGGGTATTATACGCACATAGAAACGATGTGAGGTGCATGATGCACGTGGGATGACTACTGTGAAGGTAGTATGCTTCGAGTGGCTGGTTAGCCGATGCCTAGCGCACTTTGTTAAGGACATTTGATGCGATATGATTGCTTGACATAAAGCACAAATTCAGAGACGTAATTTCAAGAAGCAATGAAGCGGAAGGGCTTGCTCATCGCACCGTCGTTGGACACATGTACCGCAGCCACTGGATAAGAGAGGTGAGGCCTGTTGCGTGCCGCCGCAGCAGCGTCTCGGTCCTTGCTCACCTAGCGTGCGCAATGGCACCGAAATTCGTCCCTGGCAAAGCGCTTCGCGCGCATTGCAAAACGTGATAATCATTCTAATCACACCGTGAATGTCACGTTTTGTAGTTGCACATCACAGGTTCGATACTGAAGTCGGTATTAGAAGTGCCTATTACCAAACAAATGGAAGCAGTTTGCCTTGGGAAGGTCAATCTTTTCTGTAGAGATGTGCAACATCAAATGTGGTTTGACAGGCTTGATCTACAGAAAAATTAACTTCTGTGCGCTATGCTGAGGCCGACGGTTAAACTAGTGCTTCAGTCTCGTCTTTCACAGGGTGCGAGAAACTTTGTAGGCTGGCGTTTTCTCCCGAGCTTTCACAATCATGTACGACTCAAGTTGGTGTGAAGCTGTTTGATACGTTCGTTGAGGATAAAAAGCGGTTTGTTCTCAAGTGTCTCGAGAGAGAGTGTTGCTCTGGTCTATTCAGAGGGTGCCTTAATTTTTATGTCCCGGTTTCACGCTTCATCTTCAGAGCTTGCATGTTTCGTCTCCTAGTTGAGAAGTTATATACTACGTGCGGACGTAACTTATGAAAGAGATTCCAGCGGTCACAAGCGCGGAAGGATAGTCTCAGCCACTTGCAAAGGGAAAACAATCGCAGAACGACACCTTTTCTGATGCCAATGCATCCGTGCCTGTCGCCCTTTGCCAGTAGTCAAGCAGCTGGAACATCCGTGTTACTAACGCGATCTTCCGGTCGCGAGAGTTAGAAGATAAGAGTTTATATGACAAAAGGCATCGCTTCATGGCTTAACGCACCTGCAGCGGCCGTGACCGTAGAAACCACTGCCGTCACCTATTTTTAGTTCACTGCGAATTTTCTGGTTCGTGAGCCCGAGGATGATAAGCTTTGGTAATTCAGCGAGCGAAGCGACCCGTGCTAAACAGGTGCAGCGGCCGTAAAACGAACTGCTATTCTGTGTACCACATTCTGTTTTGACTGCCATTTGCGCTCCCTGATTGGTTTCAACCTGTCAGTCAAGTGATATGTTGGAAGCCCGAACTGTGGAGACGTCAAAAGGACGAGTACGCGCTCATGAAGCAAAGATTAAACGGAATCGGTTCCGCTGAAGCGCGGAATTGCCAGCGAGTGGGCCCGTCGCAAACGGAATAGCATAAATGGCGATGTCAACTGTGCTAGCTCCCTTCGCTTTAGCGTCCGGCTACTTGGACGCGGCAAGGTATATGTAAAGTGGTAGCGTAACTTGCATAGAAACCCATGGATCCAGTAGTTGGCAGCTGGTTGCCACCATCGTCATGTACGTGAGAAGGAGAACACTAAGAGGAAAAAAAAGAAAATATAACGTCACAACCAGTAGCGCTACCGACGCCACGCACTAGCCCTACACGGCGCAAAATTGAAAATTTTCTTAATTGTTGGCCTCCTGCGTGCCTTTACTATTCACGATTTTATAGCACCTCAATTGTGTCTCGCTAATTGCATTCGAGAGAAAAAAAAATAATAAATATACTGGAAGCAAAGTTATTTTATTAGCCAAATGACGTACTTGCAATATGCACAAGAAACTTCACAGAGGTAGTTGTGAGACAACTGTTCACGAGCACAATAGCATAATAGTTTGAAAACTCACGTTGGCCTATCGTTAAAAAATACAGCAGCGAGACAGCAGTTTTGAAAATAAAACTTCGGTAGCCGTACAGTACAGCGTCTTGTTGCTTAGCCTGTCGCGCTTACAGTCAGCAAAAGTGAGGGCACGCTGGCCGTGTGCCACGGATTGCAGTCGGCAGTCACATGAGCGGCTACCTCCACATTCGGTGAGGTAGCTGAGTGATGAAATGCACACAAAAAATAGGAAAGCTTTTGAGGGTACCCACGAAACCCCACGCAAATGTGAGCGATGTCTCGTTGACCTGGTAACACGCTGAACCAAAGAACACAACGACACAAGCTCTGATAGCATCTTGCCTAGATACGCCCCCAAATCCGTTGGCCCATGTCACTAGACTGCTTACTTGCGCCCGCTCTTCATAAAACCAATTTAAAAAAAATTGGCAGAACCGATGTACGTGGAATCGACGTAATGCGAAGCATGCGGAGAGAACGTAACCTAGTTGCAATTTTTTTATTGAGCGACACGTCACAAAATGACGCTAAGTATATGTATAAATGCTGCACGCAGAGGCATATGTTGAAGAGTTGCAGATATTTACATAACCAGTTGTTTGCACTTGCGCTACGACGTCAACAAGAACATGCGTATTAGCAACACCAGGAGCTGATATAAAGCGCTTATGCTTGCGAAGATGCTGGCCCCGGACACTGCTACATAATTCAATTTAAGCGCACGGTACCTAACCACAATTGACGTTAACCCGACGTGATGGCTGCATCAAAGGAGTGCATATGTATCTTCAATAAATTAGGTGGGCAGCAGTGCAACCACTATTGACGTTTCACGAAGATTAGTGTCTATTTGAAAAGTAGTCTCGAGACATGGCGTAGCTCTGTGGTAGAATGCTTGACTGCCACGCAGAATTCTTGGGTTAGCTTCCTGCTGGGACCTTGAAGTTCCTTATTTGAATTCATCGGTGGGTCAACGCTGCTTATTTCAGTTTTTTCTTAACGCTGATATGATTCTATGCCATCGTTGGGTCGACGCTACCGATTTAACGCTTACGCGTCAAATTTGCCTATGTGTATTCCCGTCGTACTAAGTGTCAATACACATACCCGCATACCAGCGGCACATACCAGCCCGTGGGTATGTGCCGCTGTCTGACGGGAAGTGTTTGACGACGTACGCGACTAGATCGTGAGATTATTCATGTCTTGACCGGCGCATCATGCTCGTCAAACCATCTTATCCTCCCATGCTAATTTGGTTCACGCCAAGGGGGTAACCACGAGAGCACCCAAACGTAAGTGACTAGAAAGATAGATAGATAGATAGATAGATAGATAGATAGATAGATAGATAGATAGATAGATAGATAGATACGCTCAATGTCGCTGACGTTCGCTAATACCCCTGTCACACGGCCACCACTAAACTCCGTTGAACACCGTCAACGTAAATCTCGCCTAAGGGGTTCGACGGAGAAGGAGTTGTGGCAGCGGCACATGGCAATGACAAGGTTGTGACAGTTGCCGCGAGAGGGCTCAGCTGGCGCTGTTTGATTTTCAGAAAAGTATCTAATTTTGTCTCTATCGATTTTTTAGGGGCGAAGCTCCTTATGGCGTGGCTAGGGCGTCCCTCGTATGTAACCACCAGTGGCACATACCCGAAATAGGTATAACACTTGACCTCCAAGGTGATGCCAGTGAGAGATTTCTTCTGTGCGTTGTTTAACAATAAAAAATAGTGCTCAATGTACATGCCAATGGCTGCTAATGGGGAATGAGAGACATGAGCATTCGGCTTTTAGTCAACGCGCACGTTGCGATCCCCATTAGCAGCCATTGGCATGTACATTGAGCACTATCGGACAAGAAAGGGATGCTACATTATACTCGCTGGGTGTAACCTCTTTAGCTTTAGAAAGGTTTAGCGAGCGTTGAACCGCAGTGCCATGAATACAATGAACTTGTATATACCATGAATGAACTCAAGGTGGTTAAAAATGAGAAGTAGATACGAAGCGCAAGCCGTAAGAAAGTAAAAGCCGAATTCTCGTGTCTCTCATTTCTCATTAGCAGTCATTGGCATGTAAATTGAGCCCTATCTGACAGGGAAAGGTTGCTACGTTATACTCGCTGGGCGTAACCTCCTTGGTTTTTGAAAGGTTTAGCGAGCGTTTGGTCGCAGTGCCATGAATACAGTGAACTAGAATATACCATGAACTCGAGGTGGTTAAAGGTGGGAAGTGGACCCAAAGCGCAGGCCGTAAGAAAGTGTGCGTGTGCCACCTCTCGTTTAGTCCTTGGAATGTCCGCTGGATGGCGGTGCTTCTATATGGGGAATATATGATAAAAAGATGCGAGATGGTGGGACTTGGAGTGTTGAATAGATGAACGAACGGACACACAAACAGATGCATGGATGGACGCATGAACGGACGCAGGGGCGGATGCGTGAAAGAACGCAGGGACGGGCGCACAAACAGACGCATGGACGGTCACACAAACGGACGCATGGACGGACGAATGCTTCGCCCCAATCTCCATCATTCACTCCGTGGAAATGCTGCCATTTCTTTTGTAAATCCTTGTTATGTGGTTTTTACAAAAAAGCACTATTAGGTAACTAAGAGGCTAACAAACCATTAAAAATATTTTCAAATAAAAATGCATTTGCTAAATGTAGCGATGCTGCTAGTGATGCTGGCCGCATTGTGCATTTAGTTGTTTTGTTGCCTGTGTTCATGCCCGTGTACGAAAGTTCTTGCGCTTCCTTCCCTCTTGAGCACGCATTTTGTGTTCTTCAGCCATGAGTGACACAGCGACGACCACAACCATAAGCATAGACGAAATATTTTTCAATGTCGATGACCGGCCCGACTCACGAGGCACGGAGTCTAGGGTATCGGTGTTGAGAGAAAGTGAACTCTGGCGGGCGTCAATATATGTAAACAGGCATTGTGAATGAGCACTACAACAAAAGAACGTTTATTATTGCCAAAATGTATCATACTTTTCACCGCGGCCACTTAGTGCTCGATAATTTTCTCTGACTGCTGGGGACGAGAGTACCTCGTTTCGCTGGGAAGGGAGATCGTTGAACGTCCTTTGCGAAACGCTCCGTTTACCTTCGTTTGCGTAAGGGCGGCTGTGTTACACGGACCGCATCTGCGTTGTCGTAAGGACGAGGGAGTAGAACCGTCTACGCGGGTGCCTGTGTGACAGGGGTATAAGAAATGCTTCGAAAAAAAAAAAATGGGTGATCAACCACATACCAACGACCAAAGTCTTATTAAAATAATCTACAATTTTATTGTAAGAATTAAAATCAACAATATTGATAATGAACGTTCATTTTTGTTCCCCCTCCCTCCCCTCTCACTTAGTTGCGCTTCAATCGTCAGGCGGTTGTTCATGTTTGTCGCAATGGGTTTGGGACCACTTTTCGTTCCAACTTTCGTGATCTATTTAGAATGACCTTGGACGCGGCTTACGACGAGTGCCAGGGAGAGACAGACAGTCGCGTTTGGCATACAAGAAGAACAGTTTGGGCGTCACTTTCGCCTAAGCAAATAAACAGTGTGCTAATTGCGCGACGAAGTCGCCGAAGAACTAGCGGCCAACTGCGCTCTCGGAGAATGGGCAGGTAATGTGCCAACGGCATTTCTTCGCCACAGAGTCTTCCCAGACGTCAGTGTGAGTCGAGGAGACCGTAGCGGTGATGCAGCCCGCGGTCAACATCTGTGTACAACGTGTGGCTCGAGCGATCGTCAGCGCCAGGACCCGCAACAAGTGTGGGTTCACTTCCTGAGGACGGCGGTGACGGTTAAAAATAGGGAATGATGATGGATTACATTTTGATTTATTCATGATGACGGCCTTGCAGAGTATATGAGGCTCTCGAATGGTTGGTTTTTACTGTGACCCTGACAGGAGGCCCAACGTGCAGTATTTTAAAGAAAGCGTATCAACGTTTTTGAGATAGTAAGAACAAAAACCTGTTGCTTCAAGGTTAGAAAGGGTAGAAGTCCCGATTACTATGAAGGAATGTAAGGTGTGATTTGCTTTGGCAGCGCTTGATGGTGTTGGTAATTGTTTTGTCATGTTTTTGCCTATGGTAATATATTTTTCTTGTCATTTCACGTGTGAAGTTCAACAGAAAATAAAGCAAAAAGAGGCGTGGCTGTTTGATAGAAGACCCTCTTGCCACACAAATGACCCGGTTACTACCCTACTCAGACCCTGAATTTTTATTTTTTGTTTTATATGCATCTTTCTTGGAGAGATAAAGAAACAATCTCAGAAAGATAGGGAGGTTAACTTGAATGAGTCCAGCTTGCAACCCTAAAAGGGGGAGGTGAAAACGAGGGAGAAAAAGAGACTAACAAGTGGAGGAGATACACATTGCACACACAGTTCAGGTTTCACAAGTAGTTGCACAGTGATCTTACCCTCAAGAATTTTAGAAGAGCTCGAGTGGCTTTCTGGGCTGAAGTACTTGCCATGCACCCAAGATTGTCTCCAGAGTAAAGGGTCGATCACTCAGCCAACCTTAAGGCATACTGGCGAGTCCGGCGATCTTCTTGAAAGTCTAGACAATGACACAGGACATGGTCGAGTGCTTCTACACAATGAAAGTTATCTCAGTTGGGGGAGTCAGCCGTACCAATGCGATAACTTATTGAATTGGTGAAGTCAACGCCAACCCACAATCTACACAGCATCATGGCGTCCCGTCACGAAGACTTTGATGGCAGCTGTCATTGGATTAATGAAGCAAGGTTCTGTTGGCGTCGAATAATGTTTGGGTGAAGATTCCAACGCATAAGTGTGGTGTCATGTGCGATGTGGCGTAGTTCTTTTGCAGCATCGACTCTTGACTTGAATATCAGCATCGACTCTTGACTTGCGGCAACCAACCTGCTTTTGCAGGTTGGTTACCGCAATGAAATAGCTTCTTGCTGTAGTGATGATTTATGCTTGTTGATCCTGCCGTGCCCTCGAAGATGTTACTGTATTATAGTTGACTGTTGGTCTGCTGTGATGATGCTTGTTATGTCGGGAGACGTCGAGGAAAACTCCGGGCCTGTTACGACGCAAGAGCTCTTGCAAACGATCTTGAAAAACCAGGCCAAGTCTGAACGTTATTTGAATGCTATTAGAGACGAAATATCTGAAGTAAACGTTAAAACAGATAAGCTAACCAGTTCGCTTGCTTTAATTCATGAAATGAACCTGAGAATTGATACTTTGGAAGCTACTATCCAGCAGCAGGCGGAAAGGCTGGTAGACTACAAAAACAGAAGCCGGAGACACAATCTTTTGGTATTCGGTCTCGCTGATAAAAGTATAGAATCTGAATCTGATTTAATGGTTTCGGTCATGGACAAGATATTTAAGGAAAAACTTGATGTAGAAGTTAAGACGATCGAGAGAATACATCGCATGGGAAAGGTGCAGCCCGGGAAGGCTAAGCCAGTCATCATGAGATTCTATGACTACCGGGAAAAGGAGCGTGTGATAAAAAATTGTCCGAGGCTGAAGAGAAGTTTCATAAGTATTAGTAATGACTATGCGAATGAAACAGTGGAAGTGCGGAGGAAGTTATGGAAAAGTGCGGCTGCTGAGCGTGATAGCGGTTTGAAGGTTTCCTTGAATCACGATAAGCTCAAAATAAACGATAAGCTCTACACTTGGGATCAGAACAAGAATGAGCGTTGTGCGATTTCGAACAGCAAAGGCAAGAGGGATGGCAGAGCTGCCCCTGCTCCCCGCCCGAATGCCGCATCTGCGTCAAACACTTCCCCTTCCACTTCTGCGCCAAAATCGTAGCTACGCCTGCTTGTACTAAATGCTCGTAGCATTATAAATAAGGTCACGGAACTCGAATTCTTGTTGCTGTCACATAGCCCACAAAAAACTGTCATAACAGAAACATGGTTGAGCCCTTCCATTCCCGTCGATTGTATTATTCTTCCCGGATATCTTGTACACAGGTGGGATAGGGATTCACGGGGTGGTGGAGTGGCCATTCTTGTGAAGTCGCCTATCCCGACAGAAAGAATTGATTGCTCCCTCTCCGAAACGATTTGGTGCAAAATATTCGTTGCAAAAGTGGTTTTTTATTGTCGGAGCAATTTACAGGCCCCCTGGTACCACGCCTGATTTCCTAGAACAACTGAACAGTTTCTTGTGCAAATTTCAGAATGGCAAAACGAGGTTGATACTGACTGGCGATTTTAATTTACCGCATATAAATTGGGAAAGTGTCACACCTGGACATATAGATACTCTGAGTGGTGATAAAATGTTGGAAATAATGTTCTCTCATAACTTAGCACAGATTGTAAAAGAAAATACGCGAGTAACTGCTAATTCAGAAACATTGCTTAATTTAGTGTTCCTATCACGCAGAGTGACACATAGCACTCTATCGGTCGAAGAGGGAATATCGGACCTCAAGCTGATAACTGTTAATATCCAACTAGACGCAAAGCCGAAGAAGCGGCCATTTATCTCGGTTCAGATTAAAAATTTTGCACGAGCCGATGACACGTCTATACTTGATTACCTAGAATTGCCCTTCAGAAGTTTGAACTTGCTTCTGTCTCAGAATCTGTAGAAGAGTTATGGCAACGTTTCAAAATCTTTATAAAGCATTGTACGGATAAATTAGTTCCAACTCGCAAAAAGAAAACGAAACAGCGCAGTCTGTGGATAACCCGGGAAATCGTCCATATCAAACGAAAAATAAAACGCATGCGGAAAAACAAAACCAACTCGGTAGCAATCGTAGAATTGCGTGGACAGTTAAAGACAGCATCAAAAGAATCCAAACGAAAGTTTTATGCCGAAACCCTTGCTGACTTCATTAAGACTTCCCCTAAAAAATTTTCGCTTCACTTGAGGAATAAAAAAGAAGAAATTGAACAGATAAAATTTGGACCCGAGACAGTGAAGCAAAAACTGCAGATAGCAAATTCTATCAACCAGTTCTTTCAGTCGGTCTTCACTAGAGACGAAACCGATCAGGTGGATGCTGACCAAGCCTGCCCGCGCGCCTGCGCAATGGAGCCCTTTGCTATCATGCAGGAAGGGGTGTTCAGTCACTTGCTAGGGCTTGACACTAAAAAGGCATCCGGACCAGGTGAAATTCCCAGTGAATTCTTACGACGGTATGCCGAATGATTGTCCTTTTATTTAACAATAATTTTCAGAAAATCTCTTGAAGCGTCCTCATTACCGCAAGACTGGCGCACTGCAATTGTGAAGCCTATATACAAAGCTGGCAATCGGCTTCATGTGAACAATTATCGCCCCGTTTCACTTACCCCTGTGTGTTGCGAAATCATAGAACATTTCATAACCAGGCACATTATTATTTTTCTTGAGTCAAAAGAGTTTTTTTATCCCCATCAACACGGATTCAGGAAGGCGTTGTCAACTGTAACTCAACTGGTGAAAACAGTTCATGATTTTTATTTATCTCTCTAAGGTCAACAACAAATAGACGTCATTTGTGTAGATTTCGCCAAAGCATTTGATAAAGTTCTTCATAGCAAATTAATTTTTAAGCTTCAGCAACTAGGACTTAGCTCAGATATACTAAATTGGATAGCCGCGTATTTGGAGAACCGTCAACAAAAAGTACGTGTGGATGATTGCACATCTAGTTCATTGAAAGTATTGTCTGGGGTCCCACAGGGGTCAGTGCTGGGTCCTTTGTTGTTTTAAATTTTTATAAATGATATTTCTGCAGTTGTCGAAAGCCCAGTTAAAATCAAACTTTTTGCAGACGATTGTTTATTTTACGCTTTTATAGCTAACGCAAACGACCAAATCAAAACTAATTGCTGTCTGCAAGCCTTGCATAATTGGTGCGCCCAGTGGGGGATGGAAATAAACTTTTCGAAGACTACGTTCACGCATATAACCAAGAAAGAAAATCCGTACTCGCATATGATTATAAAATCGGAAATGGCCTTCTGACCAGAACACACAGCTTTAAATACCTCGGCGTGACTATTACCAGCGATTTGGGGTGGCACACTCATGTTGAGGAGGTGTGTTCAAAGGCCTACAGGAAGTTGTTTTACTTGAGGAAAAATTTCGAACATGCCCCTAGAGATGTCAAATTACTTTCATATAAGACATTTGTTCACCCTATTTTGGAGTATGCGTCTTCTGTATGGAGTCCTCATGAGCAGTCACTGAGAGATAAAATTAAAAAAAATTCAAAGGCTAGCAGTGCGCTTCATTTGCTCGCGGTACCGGAGGACAGAATCCGTCACAAATTTGTTAAAATCATGTGCACTAGAACCCCTGCAAGTGCGCCGCGAAAAACAAAGGTTAAAACTCCTGTTTCAAATTATAAGAGGCGAAATAAAAATAAATAAAGACACATACATACAACCTGAACCCAAACAAGGAGCTCGGTTGAACCATAGCCACCAAATAAGGCCTTTTTGGGCGCGTCTCGATGGTTTTAAAAATTCTTTTTTTCCGTATGGTATAGAAGTGTGGAATAGACTTCCAGAGTACGCTGTTACAAGCGCAAATGTCAAAGCGTTTGAGTGTTCGCTAGAATCGTACTACCGGCAACATGAAACATAATGTCTGTTTTGTCATTGTGTATTGTTTTTGTTTTGTGTTTATATTCCTCCCTTTAATGACCCTCAAGTGAGGGTTACGGTATTAATAAATAAATAAAATAAAAATTATGAGCAGTGTGGGTGGTCCGTCGGGGGCACACAGGGCAGCGTTGTCGGCGAAGTGGTTACCACCAATTCCACAGGGACCAGGCCGCCATTGAAAGATTTTGTCATGTCCTTTGTTAGTGATGCATTGACACATTTTATTGATTTAAGATACCAACCAATGGTAGTTCCCGCGTTGTAGACTTCGCATACATTGAAGGGCTGCCTTGAAGTCACATAAGATAGCGCACTTAGCAAGAGATTCTCGCATAATAAATCCAATTTCGCTTAGAAGGGTGACGAGCTCGGAGCCCATAGATGTTGTGACGTATGATGTCTTGAACTTGACGGTGATTCACTGAGATGGAATGAGAAAAAACCCGTCGAACTTCCCGAGACTGAACCGTCCGTATAATAACTAGTTCAGTTTTCTTACGATATATGCAAAAGGTCCAATGACATCTGCTTAAGGGCTGCAGATGACAAGCTTGCCTTTTTGGTTATCACCAGCGTTTCAAGGTGTACAGGGTATCCTTGCAGGCACTACTCTTGGCATAGCGTTATGGTTGCGGTAAAAATGTCCAGTAAATTGAATTCTGGTTAGCCGTCATCACTCCGGAGAAATATGCCTTCGGTCCTTCAATTGGTAGGCTAGCAAGGTGGTGGTTATAGGCAGTCTGGATCTATGGCGAATATGCGCATGGAGTGTGCCGACAGCTATACAGGTCGTAATCGGGTGGTTTTTCGCAATGGCAATAGTCGCCACCATGTTAGCACACCTAGGTAATCCCAAACATGTGTGAAGAACTTTGTCTTGAATGCTTTGCAGGACCCGCATGTTAATTTTTCCGGCATTCGAAAGCACAGGTATGCTATACCGAAAACCACCCAAGAAAGGGACGAAGTGATTTTGGCGTAGAACACTGCCGTCACTATCTGTAATTTTTCAAAGTTTTTCTGCGACTCTGTGGAAGACAACGTTCCAGTGACTGCGGCGATGGACGTGGATTCGCCTGGGCTTCCACTGCAACCATCGACGTCGTCCGCAGCTACCACGAGAAAGCGTACGGGCCACCCGAGTGATGCCGACAGCGAGGACACGCTGATTTACTCTACGGCCAGCGACGAAAGCTCCGATGAAGGCGACTTCATGCCTGTGACAAGGCGGCAGCGAAAAAGAAGACTAGTGATGCCGTCTCCAACAACAAGTAAGAATGTGACGATGACATGAGAGCCCACGATATACACAATTCTGTTTGTGCCGGTCGATGCGGCTCACAGTCTCAACCGGCTCAATCGACAAGTCACGTCTAGGTTTCTTGAGGAACTCGCCCAGGGAGAGATCGCGGAAGTGCGGATCAACGGTCGTAAGAATATCCTCGCCGTAGACGTCACTCAACGAGGCACATTGGAAGTGCTGAGCCACGTCCAGATGTTGGATAACATCAATGTTCGCTCATATATACCTGATGGCCGTGACTCTACGGCAGGCGTCATTAACGACGTCGACATTTCCATCAGCGAAAGTGACTTTGCTGCTCTCATCAAACCGGTGTCTGCAGAACTTACTATACTGCAAGCTCGTCGCCTTGGCAAATCACGCTGCGTGAAGCTCGTGTTCAAGGGTGACAGCCTTCCATCGCAAGTCAAGGTCGGCCATTTTCTAAACACAGTGCGACCCTTTGTGCCGAAGCCCCTTCAATGCCGGAAATGTTATAGATTGGGACATGTCAGTGCTGTTTGTACAAACCTGGCTGTGTGCTCGCTATGCTCAAAATCACATAGCGCAGACGGTTGCCAGGCAGAACTTCGAAAATGTCGAAACTGTCATGTTCCTCACGAAGCATCGTCAAAAGATTGCCCAATCATGAAAAAGGAAATGCAAGTGTTGAGGCAAACGGTCCGGGATGGCTCAACTCACAGGAAGGCCGCTGCCCAAGTACGACGCCGGCGGTCTCGTCGCCGGAGGCCCCTCAGGAGACCCAGTGCTGAAGCAAGGATTGAACCTCACCAAATGACCGCCCGCATACCACCTCAAGCGTCCAGACACGCCGACAACAAATTCTCCAAGCAAGACTAGACCCACCGTTTGAGCCACCGCATCGCTCGTCTACAATCACTTCGGAACGAGAATGCGGTGATAGTCGCGACAAAGAAATCATAGCCATGGTAAAGGCCCTTATGAATGCCATTCGTATGCTCCTCACTAGCATTGAGAGTCCGGCTGCAAAGAGTGCACTTCAGTTAGTAGATGCGCTGAAGCCGGTGCTATCAAGTCTGGAAAGGTACCATGGCTCCGCCTCTGCAAGCCTTTCGTAAAGAGGTTAAAGGAGCTTCGATATTTCAGTGGAATGCCCGAGGCCTCAAGCCCCGCATTTCTGATATCCGACAATTTGTGTTTGAAAACCAGTTTCCAAGTATTGTTATCTGTGAGCCAAGGCTACACAATGCAAAACGACTATCCAGGTACGAAGCCTTCAAGTCCGCTAGCTGCAACGAACAGAGTAAAGCCATTGTATATATTAGATGTGACCTTACCTATATCGAGCACCGTGTAGCATCTCACGATGACAACCAGTATGTCTGCTTGACAGTTAAACGTAGAGACCTCAATTTCACGCTTGTAGGCGCATATATATCACCTTCAAACCGTTTTGAACCTGAACGACTACGTGCACTGTTAACAGCCACACCTGGACCATGGATCATCATCGGAGATTTCAACGCTCACCACCCACTATGGGGAAGTCAGAAGGCAGACAGTCGCGGAAGGCAAGTATTCTCCTTTGCTCTGGAGCAGCAGCTGCTTTGTGTAAACGACGGAAGCCCAACGATTCTATGGGGAACGACATACAGCAGCTGCCTTGACTTGACATTTGTGTCACGAAGCCTAAATGGTAAGGTCAAGTGGTTCGCAGACTATGAAACTCATGGAAGCGACCACATACCAACTTATTTGAAGATCAAGGGCCTGGAAAAATCGCCAAACTACGACACTTCGACTCGCATTGACTGGACAAAGTTCAGGTTACTGACGGAGAAGAGGTGTCAAGAAAATAAAGCACCTCCTTTTTACACCCTCGAGGATATGATTAGAGGTGCTACTCAAGAAGCGACCTATCATATTCAACATACTTCAGAATATTTGCAACATCAAGCGGAATTGGAATGGCTCAGAGCAATCCGCCGTCGCGCAAAAAGAAGTTATAGGCGCACTAAGTCCATTCACTACATGAGGGAGGCAAGGCGTCAACAGAAAAAAATTCAGCGGCGAATCATTTCACTTCAATCCTTTCGCTGGAAGCATCTGTGTGAATCTTTGGATCCACACAAGCCTTTGACGCAGACATGGAGGATTGTCCGTGGCCAATGAACATCGCCACATCAACATCGCCCCTTAAAGCGCCTTTCTCTTCACCAAGGCTGCACCGAAATTGAAGTAGCAGAAGATTTCTGCATGGAAGTAGCCGGTCATGCGTCCGCGTGCACCACGCGCCACCTAGAAAACGCTCCAGTTTCCAGAGATTCAAGAATGGACACCTATTTCTCTCTAGAGAAACTACAAGCGGCCTTGACGGCATGCAAACAATCTTCATCGCCTGGTCCGGATGGCATCACGTACATGGCTCTTTGCAACCTCGGAGAAGCAGCTCGACGGGCCCTTCTATCCGTGTACAACGACTCATGGAGCAGCAGATTTATCCCTCATTCATGAAAATCCAGCCGCCTCGTCCCTGTGCTTAAACCAGGTAAATCTCCTCGGCACTTGACCTCTTATCACCCCATCGCGCTTACCAGCTATTTCAGGAAAGTGATGGAGAGGATGATTTTGACTCGCCTAGAGTAGTACTTGGAGCACCACGAGGTATACCCTCATGCTATGACGGGCTTTCGCCGTGGACGGTCCGTATTTGATAATGTTATAGACCTGGTCTCATCTGTTCAGCGTCAAAAAAGACTGAAACGTTTATCTGCGGCGTTGTTCTTGGACGTGAAAGGTGCATACGATAACGTATCACAAAAAGCCATTCTGGATGTCATGGAAAATGTTGAATTACGGGGTCGGGTTTACTAATAGATCCACAGCTATCTGAAAGGCAGAACTTTCTTTGTACAGACCGAGAATGGCACAACAATGCACCATTGCCACCGTCGTGGTGTGCCGCAAGGCAGTGTTCTTAGCCCCACACTTTTCAATCTAGCGCTACTCGGCCTGGCTGACACACTTCCAGAATCTGCCCATCTATCAATATATGCAGATGACATCTGCATGTGGGCGTCAGGCGTAACACGCCTTCATTTGCGTGCCCGGCTTCAGAGAGCGGCTAAAATAGCGACAAAGTACCTGGAAGAACAGGGACTAGAGCTGTCGTCAGAGAAATGCTCGCTTATAGTATTCACGCATAAGGCTATGAGCCCATATGTTAATAAAATCAACGGACACACGATCAACTACGTGACGACCCACCGATTCCTCCGAGTCATAGTTGATCGCGACCTCTCCTGGAGCCCTCACATCGCCCACATGAAAACTCAACTCACCATGATCACCCACGTACTGAGGTTTGTTGCTGGAAAAACGTGGGGTGCATCGGTACGAGCAATGCTCCAACTCTACACTGTTCTGTTCCTCGGTTAAATGCGATACAGCTAACCCGTGCTTTGCGGAATCCAAAGAACAAACTTGCGCGTCCTCCAGTCGATACAAGCCCAAGCCCTGAGAATATGCCTTGGTCTCCCGAGATGCACGTCTACAGTAGCGACAGTCATCATTGCGCGTGATTATCCAGTCAACGCATACATCCCCGTAGACGCTTTGAGAATGCACATAAGACATTTCGCTCGGCTTCCATCTCATCACCTCGCCTCACTTCAAACTTCCAGGCCCCACTCAGCGTTCAGCGCAATTGTAGCTCAGCATTGCGCAGTGCTTTCATTGCACTTCACGCATGCAGCACAGCCGCCGATACCATTATGGTGCCTACACCCCTTCAAAGCCCTTATTACAATTCCTGGCGTCCAAATTAAGAAAAAGTCGTTGCATCTAGCCCTGAAACAGGCCACATTACTTTTCCTGCAAGAGAAGCACAACGGACGCCTTCACATTTACACGGATGGCTCGGTGTCTTCAGTAAGCTCTGCAGAGTGGTTGTTATTTCCGCGAGGCACATCACAATTAAATTCATGACATCGCATTTGACGTCGTCGACAGCTGAAGAACTTGCGGCAATACATGCAGCTCTGGAGTTTATAGTGAAAGAACCTTCGGGAATTTGGTCTTTCTCCTCGGACTCGAAGGCATCTCTTCAACGTCTTATGTCACCCTTTCGCCATGGACCTAATTAACAGTTAGTAGCTAAAATAAGGATTCCTCATCACAAAGCAATCGAAAAACACCACAGCATAGTGTATCAGTGGATACCAGGTCCTTGCGGTAAATATGGCAATGACCACGCAGATGAGGCCGCTAGATCTGCACACGATGGTACCCAATACACAGCCATTCCGTTCTCAAGAACCGACGCAGCTACAAGACTTCGTTAGCTTGCACGTGACCTCACACTGGTACAGTGGAACTCAACAGACTTCACAAACGCGCGCCTGCATAACTTGGATCCCAATCTGCAGCTTCGTCTTCCCCCAAGGATATCTCGAGCTGAGGAGACTGTTCTATGCCGCCTGTGGCTTGGAGTGACCTTCACGAACGCATTATTTTATCTCATAGGGATGGCCAGCTCTTCTTCATGCACTTACTGCAGTTGCGAAGAAACCATTGCGCACCTTCTGTGTGAGTGCACCCATTTCAACGCGCAAAGACAAGAACTCACTGCAGCTCTGGATAGACTAGACGATCGGCCTTTGTCGGAACAAAGGATTCTGGGTCATTGGCCGAGCCCATCCTCAGCCCAGAAGGCCTTGAAAGCTTTGCTGTGCTTTTTGCGGATAACTGTCCTCAGATACAGACCTAAGTGCCTTATACTCTTTGATGTTGCCTTTCCTCTGTCGCATTTTTTTGTAATTTTTCTTTCTCTTCGCAACATTTCTTTTTAACATCTTTGATTCCCCTCACCCCTTTCCCCAGCACAGGGTAGCCAGCCAGTCTAAGAACTGGCTAACCTCCCTGTCTTTCCGCTTAAACTTTCTGCCTCCTCCACCCAAGAAAGAGCACTCTGTAAAGTTCGAGCATGGCTGACACGAACGTTCCCCAAGTTTTATCGGCGAAAATTTTATTACATGGGCATTCTGAGCCTCTTCTTTAAATGCGCGATGTGAGCACTACATGAAAGATCTCTGGCAATGATGATGCCTTGGAATAGACGAAATTCCGTATACAAAATTCTGAGATTTTCAACGAAAACGGGATACCAGGATGTCGCCTTATGAGTCAAAAGAACTAAGGCGCATTTCTCGCAAAAAAGTCTCAGCCCCCAAGCACGGAGATACTTGGATGTTGTGGTCGCTGTTTTTTGGAGCCTTGCCCGTACCTTGAGTCACGCCATTGCTCAAACCCGGATGCTGATGTCATCGGCGTACACAGACAGGTTGACTGATTGTGGTAGAACTCGAGCAAGTCTAATAATCGTGAGGTTAAACAAGGTATGGCTGAGAATCCCACCCCGTGGGACGCCACGTTAGGTGTAATGGTCTATGGTGCGGCCTTCCGCAATGTGCATGAAGAAGGATCTCTTCAGTGAGTAGCTACAAATCCATTTAAACATTTTCCCACCAAATCCAATATTTTCGAAGGCATTGAGAATGGCATCGTGCATTAGGTTGTCGTAGGCTCCTTTCACGTCGAGAAACAACGCAACGAATATGCGTTTGAGGGATTTCTATTGTTGCACAGAGGTCACAAGGTCGAGAAAATTGTCTATAGAAGAACCAATGACACCGAGGCCAGATTTCTGCCAAACAAGCTTTTTTACGCTGTAGCTATAAAAAGGTTTATTTGGTAAGAACACCACCTGATTTAATGGTTTCTTGCTGTAGCACGTTATTCCTAATCACGAGAGTGTTCTTCGTCCGTTTTTTCTCATATTTTTTAACAGATCTTATTACCCGATATGAAAACCCACTTTTTAGTGGCCCCTATTTTCCTGCATACAGTAATAGCGTAATGAACCTTATTGTGACTAGCCATGTTAACAAACCCACTCTCTCCTGTTTTCCCGAACATAGCTAAATGGGCTTGGACATAAACATGGGCACCACTTCCTGTGAGCACATAGCCGATGAAAGAAATGTATTTTTGGAATGATTGTGAAAAAGTGCAAATTACACACAATCTTTTCATTTGCGGTGTGTCCACTTCTGTCACATTATAGAAATATAGACTAACGGCAGAAAGAGTGAACACAACGAGAAAGTGATGAAATTTCGAAACTACAATATTGAACGAAAGAATAGGACAGGCCATGTTCGTAAATTTGCTGTTTGCCATCGGTTGCTGCTTTCTAGTTCACGTGTTTTTTTACTTTTTATGGAGCCACTGCTCGCTTATATTTTGTGTACCCTGACCGGACAAAGGCACTGCCTCATTAGGCTTGTTGCAGCTTGGTGCCCCGGGGACCTGGCAGCTTCTTCCTGACCTCCGGGGTTGACGAGAAGCAGGATGACGGCAATCTTGTTAGAACTGCGCGAGAGATAAAAAGAACTCTGCCAGGTTTTGCTCCTTTTGTTTATCGTTTGTTCGGTGCGCCTCATAGCCATTACATGACATCGTCTTTGCTTACAGAGCGTTGGTCACCTCATTGTCTACTTGTGGGGCGTGCGTGTACACAAGGTGTTAGTAGGTGGCGAAAACAAAATCCAATCTGGACCTCCTGCTGATCATTCTCCTTGGACATTCTTTACGAAGCAAAAGTGGTGCAACTAGAAGCGTTATTTGGAGCTTTTTCTTTTTGTTCTTTTTATAGCGTCGTGTGTTTTCTCGTTGTGGAGAAATTCTGCCTGCGCATGAAGGGCTACGAGAAAAAGTTCATTTAGGCCCCCGATAAACTACCTTCCACAATAAAACAATAAGAAAGCTTGTATGAGATATTTCGGTGTCTATGCTCATTTAGGACGAGATTACAAGAAAATCATGAGACATAGAAGCACAGGACGAGGACGTTCAGAGCAAGCAATGAGCTTATTTATTGTTAACAAGACGTAGCCTCTACAATGACTGTAGTTGAGTGCTTGTATGTATCGTTAGAAAAAAATGGTTTGTAAAACGAAGAGGAATCAGTTAGGAACTTAAAACCACTTAGTCATGCAAGCAAGAAATATTAGACATTTGATCATTTTTCTTGCCGATTCTTTGCCTTGACAGCAATGGTACTGGTAGGAAAACTTTGCTCATGTCAGGGCAACGTTTTCTGTGAGTGTAAACTGACTGCAGCTTTTGCTGTGTTCTCGTCGTATGTTCTTTTGTGCCTTTCATTGCTTGTAGTGTCTAACAAGTAATTGCTTTACCAGCCAAAGTTAGTGAATGATTCGGGTGCACGTTCAAACACCCCAGGTGGTCGAAATCGCTGATCTGTCTCTCATAATCATTTGATACTTTCAGGACATTAAACCCCACATATAGATCAATCAATCAATCAAATAAATAATGAATCAATCAATCCAAAGTTAGTGAGTGTTCGCCAGCAGTGGCTGTAAATTTTTGAGTAACGGCTAATATTTACCCAGAATTATAGTAACATTAGTAATAATAAAAATAATAACTGTTGGGGTTTATTTTCCCAAAACCACTGCATGACTATGAGAGACGCCATAGTGGAGTGCTCCAGAAATTTCGACCACCGAACTGCGTGAACGTGCACCAAAATCTAAGCACAATTTCCTCAAGACTTCTCGCCTACATCGGATATGCGGCCGCCGCAGCAGCGATTCAATCAAGCGCAGCTGCAGGTAAAGCCAGAAAGTGTTACTATTGCCAAGCCTAGCCAACGTTCGCCAATAGCGCAGACTAATCCAACAAGAAGCTTTGGAAAACACTGCCCAATATGTACTCGGTATCACTGCTAATATATCAACGTTAAGCATTGTGGAAAGCTGCAAGCTCATTAAGCTGGGGTCGCGCTGTTGTGGCCTAAAAAAGTTAAATAAAAACTTTACTTCAAACAACGCAAACGTCATTCTCGCACTGGTATTGAACTCTCCAAAATTGGATTAACGAGAAAAATAAACAGAGCGTATACGAGTGTTCTATTACCAGCCAGTTCATTTCTCTAACAGAAGACCACGTTTTACCAACGAACAAGTCGGCAAAAACAACAGCGCCTCCAACAATGGTCTTTCGCTAACAGTTTTAGTTTAGCAGCATCCATTTGGCAACCTTGGCTACCCATGGCCTGAAGTTGTCCGAGAACGAATTGTTATGTTCAGGCACCGTCCACAAGATAAAACACTTTATGCTTACTTTAGCTATTTGTAATTTGATCTAGTCACCGATGCTTTTTGTTCGCGATTGCACCTGAGCGCTCGACACCTAGCAGCCGCGCCAGAAAATGGCGCTAATAATTCACCGATCAAAGAAGATGTGTTATCTCATTGCGGGCATTGAGAAATGGCCGCATAATTCTTTATTGTCGCCCGGTTCACCGCGTGAGCCTGCAAATGAAGCAAAGTATGTGCGAAAACCATTGCTGTGTGTGTGGCATTATGGTGGACCGATGGCCCTGTATGTATCGTTACACCACTTCGCGAAGGATTCAGACGACACACGACTTCAGAAGAGCGTAGATCAGAAACTTGCACATTCAATGTAAGGTGACGGACAGTATGGTGGTCTGTTCTAATCTGTTCACTTACGACGACCTAATTCTCTCGTATGAGTACACCGTCATTAAGCGTGGGTGAATTTTTTTTCAATATTCAGACATCACAAAGACCATGGTATTCTGGCCCCATCGTGTAGGTGGCCTGCAACTACGACACTGTCGTTCACTAGAACCTAAATAAACTTTGTTGACTATCAGACTAAGCGCGAATTATAGTTTCATTTATGCAAGCAATCGCTTAAGTAAATTTCCTGAATTATGTGTGTGAATGTATTGGTCGCGTAGGCTTATTTTCTGCGGAAGTCGTTGTGGTATACCCATTCTAAAGCTGAGCAGGTCTAATCATTTTCCTCGAACGTTTTTGATTGCGGATGTGTAGGTGCATAAAAGCATGTGCGAATATGCAAAAACGACAAGTGTACCTCACTGAAAGAAATATTCTGTCTACGTTTCTTCCTTGTGAACTGTAGTAATGAAACCTGAAGTATATTATGAAATAACATATGGTGTTTATACCGACCTTTGCTCTGCAGTGTCTACATAAGATGCTGTGTTCTCATGAAACATGCCACGTTGAGACACTAGGTTTATCAGCTTGAAAGAAATTTAAGAAGAACAGCACAAGCCATTGTTTCAGCAGTCTTTGAAGCGTTAAACTCATGGGCGCATCGCTTGGCTTCTTTCCGAACGAGTGCAGCACAAATTACTTTAAAACCGGCTTGTTCAGGAAGGATGCATTTCTCACTATTCCCTTGAATAGCGAATTTCTTATTTCCGGAAAACCAAACGAGGTTAATTCAAAATCACATTATTGATATGTGGAGTTTAGCTTCCCGAAACCACCATATTATTATGAGAGACGCCGTAGTGGAGGGCTCCGAAAATGTCGACCACCTTGGGTTCTTTGACGTGCACCCATATCTGAGCACACGGGCCTACGGCATTTCTGCCTCAATCGGAAATGCAGCCGCTGCAGCCGGGATTCGGTCCCGCGACCTGCGGGTCAGCAGCTGAGTACGTTAGCCCCTAGAGCACCACGGCAAGGCAATTCAAAATCAGTTTACCTTGATTAGTTAAGAGGTTTTTATATTTATTACATTTTCACATGGTCGTACGAATGAAATTCTTGGGGGACGGGGTGCGCTTCAATCAACCTGTGCGTAAGTACGCACGTGCGTATAAAAAGTGTTTCAACAAATCTGTCTAAAATAATTAAAAATTACGAAACAGAGGCACCTGTGGGCTATCCGCGGTATACCCTTTACTTTGGAAGAATGCATCTTCAGATTTGTACGAACATTCAATGTGGCAATAATAAAAGAATTAAGGCAATTGACACTAGTGGATATAGCTGATCGAGTCCATTGGGCAAATCAAAGTACTTCTTATTCCACGGCCGCTTTCAAATTACGTAAAGGTGGCCCCTAAGAATCATCATTGAGTGATGAGTTATGGCCCATTTAGCTGGTGAAACCGGAAGAGGTGCACCAAACAGCACATCTTCAATTCACGTCGACAACGCCATAGATGACGAAACTGTTTCCCTTGCATTGACGGAGAACAATAAGCAGCGTCGATAAGCGATTGACGAATAATAACGTCGAGGAAAGCAGTGTCGTCACTGAGGGTTGTTGAAATGAATTGTAGATGCACCGTTTGGTCCGTCGGTTTGGCCCGTCGATTGTACAGAGCAGGAGCCCCATACATCGTCCCTTCAGATTCGCCAGTCTCTTTCAGATATCTCGCTACTGTGAATATTGTACGGCCATTAAAAGTAGGCGCAGAAGCACTGGCTATTCGCAACCCCGCTTTGTTTCCTCTGACAGATGAGCATTGAAATAAGACAACAATTCCTACTTTCTGTGGCTCTAATATCAGTGAAATCACTGTTGTTTCTTTTTAATGTAATGGGCAGCTCAGTCGGAACTTCGTACCATTACGATCATGACGTTTAGTATAGACACATGCAAGAAAACATTGCCCAGAGACACCACCTGTACGCAAATAATCATTGTGGCCCCCACAAGACCAATCACCACGTCAATAGATAATTTGCACGCATATATTCTTACACCCTAAGAAATTGCAGCAATGCATTACTGGAACACTTATGAGATGCCTGAATACAAAAAGTAGATATTTACTTCCAGTACAAAAATGACAATGGTGGTGACTTCTCGTCTGTTTGGTCACGGCAGAATTGAACGAGGGAGTCAGACGTTACGAGATTACTATTTTACCTTTGCCGAATGTATTATTATTATTATTATTATTATTATTATTATTATTATTATTATTATTATTATTATTATTATTATAGCAGTAGTAGTAGTAGTAGTAGTAATAGTGGAAATACTTTACGGTACTCTCATTTACTCTCATCACTGTTTGGAGAACCCCTTATGCAGGAGCGAATGTTCAGTTTTGTTCCACCGCATTACCTACAATCCCTGAAAGCTCTTCCTCTTGCATGGCCAACACTAAGATATGTATTAGGCAGCCGGTAGTTAAAACAGCAACTTTATTTGCCCTTTTCGCATTGTTTGTATAATGTGTCAACTCAAATAGTTTGTACGCTGGTTCTGTCTCCAATCCTCATCGCCATACTCCCGCTCCTTAAACATGTTATTTTTTGCTATATCGCTCTTTGCACGGTCTTTAAACAAACTCGGCTGCTAAGCTGTCATTATGATCAGCCTGCTGTGGCAGCGAAACGCATCATGAAGAGCGCCGATTTAAGCGGCTACCTCAATTTTATGATGAAACATAATGTTATTTAGGCATTTCATTAACACGTTAACCATGAACGTCGTGCCCTAGTCGCCATACAAGATTGTACAAATATCACAAACCATGAATTATCCTCGTCCGCCCCAATTTACCATACCTTCCACCACCGAAGTCTTATCACAGTCATCGATTGCTTTGCTTGTTTTTTTCAACTCTGTATGGCGGCTGTTGTCAATGGAGAGCCGCATTTCGTATACCTTTCACACGTGTTTAAATCTCTGCTACACTCATTTCAAAATGTCGCTCGGATTTGGAATGCCAGTATTGTTGATGCTCCAAGGAAAAGAGGTGATTCTTAAAGCAGTACAGAAAGCAGCATTAACGACGGCATGAGATTTTTGCTCCACAGCGACTAGAATGTTGTCTTTATGGGCTGCATGGTGTTTCAGATTGCGTGGAGGCTTTGTGTGACACTATGTGCATACTCTTCGAGATCTACACCGCAACGACAAACTATTAATCATGAAAGTTTTTTTTTACATTGAAGCGATGCCTGTAAAGATTTCACTGTGTTACTGTCTGTTGTATATAATAATAATTCATATTATCTCAGTCACTCAATATTGCTTATTGAAATATTATATATTAACAATGTATAATAAACATAGGTAAACCAGTTTATTATGTAATGGCATTTTAGGCTTTAAGGGTAATAAAAAGAACATCAATTGAAATAAGTACTTCCAGATGTAACACGTAGTAACCCGTTATATCATGGCATGCATTGATGTAAAGCCACCCTCAACGGCAGTTCTTTTTTTATCTTTGTTATATCATGGGACAATTGAAAAAATTCACTAGCAAAGTTGTATGCAAATAATAAATATTGATAAAGTATTTGTAATTTTGTTACATTTTAGGGAGTTACATTATAGTTGAGAGTGTTTTGCACCACAAAAAACCCATAGAAATTCATGTGATGTTACAGTATATTATTATAACTTTCCAATCTATCTCGCAAATATATCTTAAGGCAACTTCCTTGAAAGTGAACAAACGAGAACTTAATTATCAGACGTGCATCTTTTTTTCTGCCATTGCAGAGCGTTTATAAAGACCCCAGAAATAAAACAGCGGATAGTTGTACCATGTTTGTGACAAAATCAGTGCTTTCTTATATTTTTAGGCAAGGCCTCATTTGATCACTCAGTCGTGGTGTGGCCAAGCTCATTTTCTCACAGTCAACATTTGCGGGCGGCTCACTACGTTACCTCTGCTGCTATTATTTGCCGCAATTATCCAACCTCGTTTTATGAAGGTTTTTTTTACCGTCATTTTACTTAGTAGTAACAATGAACCTATGTAGGAGAAGTATGGGAAGCATTCTGGAATACCGGCGTCCTGAAATACACATAGTAATTCAGAGGTAGGGGGAGGAAAGCTTGAAAGCTAGAAGAGAGATGTACAGCTTTTCAATTCATCCACCTTGCACTTGTCCAAGTCTGTGGGCGGTATACTTTTATTTGCGCGTCATAAGCGACGGACGTAACAGAAAGAGACAGGCTTACTTCAACTTGTTTTGTAGAACACTAATGTGCGCAAAAAGTTCCACAATAAAGTAAAGTCCACGAAACCCCACGTTTTCATAATAATGAAGTCTGTTGTCTTCAAGAATAAGGGAAAGTCAGAATAAAGAAAGATACTAGGGAGCACAGTCTTGTATTGTTTGCTGTGATTTTCTGAAAATTATTGACATATTACCGCGTATCAACTCGAGCATCCTTGAATGCCTACAAGAAAGCACCATAACTACTTATTCATGTCACAATTCTTGTCATAACCTTTTACAAGTTTTAGAGATTGGAAAATTGCGCGATATTTTGGGACGGCAAAACTCAACAGTAGGTGTCAATTCAGGCGACGTTTACGCAAGCGCACTTGTCTTCTTAAAGGCTACAACTTACATTCTTGCATCCTTGGAGTCTTGTGATTTCACAAAAAAAATGTGCTTTCAAACGTCTACCTTGCTCCGAGCTTCTTCCTATCGTAAAACTTGACGAAATACAAAAATTTAGCGCAGATGCATCCTTTGAGCAAGCAGATACAGCTGCATCATCACTATACACATTATACTAAAGCACCTTTTTGTAAGCTAAAATTCTACTTTAATTAGAGTGTATCAACTTATGGAGTATTTGAGTGGGGAAAGGTTAATCTGTGTTTGCCCAGTAAATTCAGTCTTTACCGGTTAAAGGAATGTTCTAGCGTAATAAATAGTGCGTTCAGCAGAGGGACGTTCGTTATGGGGACGCTAAGCTTTAGATTTTTTGTCTTTTTGCAAACATCTTTATTTCCTCATGTATGTCTTATCGTGTGCTTCCTATTTACCTTCATCAGATGAAGAATGAAGAGTAGACTACATTTTCAATCCCGGCTGCGGTGGCTGCATTTTCGATGGAGGCGGAAATGTTGTACACCCGAGTGTTCAGATTTGGGTGCACGTTAAAGAGCCCTAGGTGGTCGAAATTTTTGGTGCCCTCCACTACAACGTCTCTCATAATCATATGGTGGTTTTGGGACGTTAAAGCCCACATATTCATCAATCAATTCAATTTTCAATGGAGCAACAAGGCATTGTTGGGCCTATGCACGCAATTTTAGAGGCAACCAGTATTTCTCTAGACAATAAAAATGAACACTGCATAATGTTCTCACTAAACATGTAACTTATTCAACACTCGCTTATCTCGCTTTTTTATTTTTGTCTGGAAAGCTAATAAGCCCGGGCCACAGCCTGAAAAATATCTTTGTTCACAAAAAAAAATGTAGACACAAAACTAGGTAAAAAATGCACCAAAAACATTAAACAAAACGGAATAATGAAATCGTACTAAGACGTATCAGCTTTCGTGAAGAAGGCAGTAGTTATCACATGAAGGTCGCCCATTTTCTCTACAGAGGACAAAATATTCTAAATTTTTCATATACTTTCACTCATGGTCAGTGTTTTTGAAGTCTTCTTGTTTCATTAATCAAGCAGTCATCATGAACATGGCACACTCACGAAGAAGTGAATCTAGAGGTGGAAGATTAAAAAATACAACAAAAAAAGCTCCCTGCTTAGAGTAGATCATGAAAATGATTATAATAACGACGCACAGCTGCACTTCACGAGTGCAGTTGTGGCAAAGATAAAACTGCAGAAATAGCAACTGTAACCCACAAGTTCATCTGCGAATGAGTTATAAGAATTAAGTGAGCATAGCAATTCAAATACTGTCATATAACGGCACCAGCGCAAAGAGTCATGCTTCAGGGAAGAACATTTCTTGACTGTTGAACATGTCTTCGGTTTTCATTTAAGTGCGTGATAGCTTACTGCTCTTAATCGTCCGGTCACCTGCAGTTAACATAACACATGATCGCCACGGCAACAAGCACATATGGCTGCCATGGTCGATGCACCCTACTACCTGTAAGTGTCAGACGAGTGTGCCCTTGTAGATATTCTGCAATAATATTGCTTTGAATTTGTTACCTAAATTCATGAAGGCTTACATTCCAGGGATATAAACACTAAAAATAACCTGTTCATACTGGCAACGTGTATTCAAAGGTAGTCTTCAAGAGCACACAGCTATACAATAACAAACCGACGCTCCAGAGTGTTCGGCTGAATTTCTGTGCACTTTGGACAAGCGGATGTCTTAAAAATGGCATATTATCAACGGAGTGATTGATGGAGAGTGGGGCGAAGCATCCGCCCGTCAATTCGTTCTTGCTTCCATCCGTCCATGTGTCGGTCTGTGTGACCGTCCGTGCGTCCATCCACCAGCCCTTATGTGTGTCTGTTCGTGCGTCCACACGTCCATCTGTGCGTTCATCCCTGCGTTCGTCCATGCATCCGCCCCTGCGTCCGTCCATGCGTCCATCTGTCCGTGCAGCCATCCGTGCGTCCTTCCATGCATCTGTCTGTGCGTCCGTTAGTCCATCTATTTACCACTCCAAGTATCATCAATTCGCATCTTTTAGTCATATGTTCCCCATAAAGAAAGAAGCACCACCATCCAGCGGACATTCCAAATACTAATTGAGAGGTGGCACATGCACACTTTTTTACGGCTCGCACTTCGTGTACACTTTCCACCTTTAATCAGTTCGAGTTCATGGTATATACAAGTTTACTGTATTCATGGCACTGCGGCCCAACGCTCGCTAAACATCTGTAAAACCGAGGAGGTTACGCCCAGCGAGTATAACGTAGCAACCCTTTCTTGTCAGATAGTACTCAATGTACGTGCCAATGGCTGCTTATGGGGAATGAGAGACAGGTGATTTCGGCTTTTACTTTCTTACGGTTTGCGCTTCGTATCTACTTCCCACCTTTAGCCACCTCGAATTCAAGTTTTACATTAGTTCACTGCATTCATGGCACTGCGGCTCAAGGATCGTTAAAACTTTCTAAAACCAAGAAGGTTACGCCCAGCGAGTATAACGTAGCAACCCTTCCTTGTCAGATAGTGCTCAATGCACATGCCAATGACTGCCAATGGGGAATGAGAGACAGGAGAATGAGACTTTTAGTTAACGCGCACGGTCCGAATTTTTGTTGTTCAGCAACGCACAGGAGAAATCTCCCACCGGCAACACCTTGCAGGTCAAAACGTAAGACTGGTTACACACTACGTCAATGACTACGACTACTACGAGGGAGGAACGGGTGCCGCTTTAAGGAGCTTCAACCCTACAAGGCTAGTGCAATAGTAAAACTGTTGAAACTCATTGACTTGTTGTTATGGGAGGCAAACTTCTGTGGCTTATGGATGGCAGATTTCCATCACGCTTTTCCAACAGTCTATAGCTGAGAAGGTAAATACTATAAGCTGGCATTTGCGGATATTGTATCGTGCAACCTTTGTTTCTTCTTAATGACAGTGTCTTAAACGCGGAAAGGAACGTCATAAAATCCAAATAGAAAAGTTTTCCCCCTATGCCTGTCCTAATATGCATTGCCTTTCCGGTGTAGGTTTGAATAGGAAACCAAACAACAAGGCTCAAACGAAGTGTCTGAACGATCGAGGCAATATTTTTTAGACGCCTTCACTTCTTGCCGAACTAATATCTTGCAATGATGCTTTCTGGTAATGCAAGTAGGCTAACAGGTAAAACAAGCAAGCCTTAAATACTGTTAACCAAAAAGCGTCAATAAAATCTGACGCTCTTCTGAGAAACGTTTTTGTGAGCTTATGCAGCGAACCCAAAAACTGCGGAAACTTAACGCCTCTAATCCTTAACAGAATTATGTTTCGTGATTTTTATTGATTCGGACATCACCTCTATCTCTTTTTTGCACGTTGAGGATAGCCCCTTTAGCATGGTTTCTCGACAGACACACGCAAATGGCTCGTATACTCTTCTATTCCTTGCGCTCACACCAATGTGCGTTCTGACGGCCTTTTGCGCGAAAGCCACTTCCTACTATGGATCAACCGTAATACCTTACGCCGGTATATGGTTCAGTTACGCGAGATCGGATAAAAGTCAGTCATCTACTAGCCTAACCTCGTATATTGCTGCAATTTTCGAATATCGCATTCATTGGTTCATCCTGCATTTTTTATATGCGAGGCAGCTCTTTGACTAGCCTGTGTAGCGCTGTCCGTCTATGTATTCGTGCCGAAGCACCGCACCACGTTTCCTCGACGCAGGTGTTGAAGCGGTGCCACGCCGCAGCTGCGCGTTGACGTCACGCTCCCTTCACACGCTTCCCTCGCTGGTGTGCGCAAAGGTCACTCCTTCTATCTCACCCGCAGCTCACTTGCTGCAGCGCCCGTCACTGCTGGGTCCTTCACGCGCTGGCATTAGGCCGCGTTCACACTGAGCATTCCGGCCGCCGAAAGTGCTCCGAATCCGGTTCGGCGGCAGCGAGATCCGCCGAAAGGGCCCTCTCCGCACCGATCGCTCTCGGACCGATTTTTGCGGCGTCTGCCGCCGAATGGGTCACCACGGACCAATAGGAGCGCTAGTCAATGAATTTTGAAAAATGGTGGCCATGCCCTACTCACTTGTTATGCTGCACTGCACGTAACTGAATGTTGAAACCAACGGCAGTTTAACCTACTTTGTGCCTACTTCGCCTCCGTATTTCGTGAAAGAGGTGACCGAGCTTGCTGTTGGCGTGACCGAGCTTGTTGCGGTCTTGCAAAGCAAAACAAACCCACCAACGCCGCTGGCGTCGGTGGTTTTTCTGCTCTTCGTGCATTACAAGACAACCACTTGCCAGCAAAGTAAGCAGTACTGTTTTTTCTTGCTTGTTGCGTACGAGAATCGTCGAAGTATACACCACTGGATAGCGTAGTAGCGTTTGCGAGCCGCGACAACAACCGGGTGAAAGCGCATCCATCCCGCGCTCGCCCCGTGGTAGATGGCATATTCGGCGGCGCGGGGCGCGTCCAGTGCGAACGACACTGTGTTTCGGCGGCTGGGGAATTCCGGTCGCTGTAGAAAGCGGATGTTTCAGTGTGAACTAGGCATTACAGTTCTCTCTTGCTTCACCCTTTCCATCACACGCAACGCTCGGCCACCCGTCATGTGAAAACCCTCTTTCGGCCCATTTATCTGCGATAAACTTACATGAAACCCAACCCGCCTCCTATGTCTCTGCGTTTTAGAGAAACGTTTACGGGAATAAAAGCTGCACAAAGTTTCGCTTCAAACCATTCTTGCAGCACCTGTGTCGACGCCCGTATAGCCGGGTCAACGGCGTGCGCACCGCTGCTGCACCGCATTCCACCATGGTATATTTTGGGGCGATGGTCCATATTTTTGAAGAGGAATTAGTCCCTGTATCACAAAAAATGTAGATTATATTGTAGTTTAACTGCGACTGGGGCACCATCAGTCTCACATTTATTCATACTATGTCTCATCTCAGTTGGACCAATGCCTCCTGCCTCGTAACAAGCCATTTCCCAGGAGACATAGCCTCTTTTGTGAAGCCTTACATATCAACGAGCAGATAACGTAACTTGACAACCCACTCATATAATTACGAATACTGTGCTGTAAAGGTGTAATCCTCAGAATTTAACTCCTATAGCAGTGTATGCTGCTAAGGAAGGGAGAAAATAGTTAAGATCAATGACTTAGATCCTAACAGGCCAGCTTAAGGAAGCAGCCTCTAGGGAAGCGCCAATAAATCTTACCATAAGCGATATACATCTTATATGGTACCACAAGCTTGTAGGGCGAATCTTAGCCATAAGCCACCAAGAGACGTATTGAAGGAAGATCCATACCGCTTTGCTTTGCGAAAGATCTCTACATAAAGTTTACTGCCTGGTATTGCGTTATATGTTTGTTTTTGGTTTTTGTTCAAGGTCTAGCTCAGCAGTGAAGAAATCTTGGAGAAAGGCTTGCCTAGGCTTTTTTCTTACTGCCATTTTCTTGCTCTGATTTCAGTAGTACCATTTATTTAAAGGTTTGTGTATCATTGCTTGGTAGATTGCAGCATTGTATTTCATATGAGAGCGTGTTAGGAACTTGATACAGAACACCGCAACAATAAGCCACCTATATACGGCACCATCATGGAGTGCTCGTGGGCCGAGTGGGAGTCTACCCATATGGCTGCACACAATATCTAGCCTGCATGAAGCACACCTATCGACTGCAACAGCAAAGGGGGAGAACAGTGCAAGCTTCAGCAGCTAATTGGCCCGGCAAAAAGATTAGCAGGGTTTACGGCTTTTTCTTTGCATGCATGACTCGCGAGATCACCCGCAGGAGTCAGGACTGGAAATGAGGATATGTTGTAGAGGGGCAGGAAAACAAGAAAACAAGGCTGACCATCACAGACAGTGGTGTAGCAGCGGAGAAGCGGAATAGACTACCAGCCGATCGGTGGCGAAGTACCTCATGTCTGTGTTTTAGCACAATTTACCTCTTCCTGCTATCATTCCACATCGTAGCTGGAGGCGAGACCACAAGGTTTTATGACAGAAGCCGCAGTAAGACTAATGAGTGAGGGAGCCTGTTTCGGTTGTGCTGCCGCGCCCTTGACAGCGCTCAGAGCCTACTCAACGCAGCGAAAGTTCACAAAGATGACGAACGTGAAGAATGTTTCCCACAGGCTTCGGCGACCCGTCTACCTCTTTGAATTCCTTGGGTGCTGTTCCCATGAATGCAGTATTTTTTTATGAATAACGCGGTATTCTACATCACAGTTCTAATAGCTTGAAGCCTCAGAAGATGTAAGCTTCAGGCTCAGTCGATGCTCCAATTCTGTTACTTTTAATTTTCTAAAAAATCAATGACATGAGTTTGAGGTTGGATGTGGGTAGCGTCCATTTTCTCCTTTCAAAATTCTAGCACGTGCTTGATACCGTGGATATTTATTCTGCGTTTCTATGTTTGACCTCTGGGTGTATGTATGCGTCTGAAGCTTTGTTGCAAGATTTACTTGGAACAAAGAACTGTGACGTTTTTTCTCTCATTCGTCGTTTTTTTAGGGGCGAAGTTCTTTTATGCGGCACTCGTTCGTCTCTCGTTGTAGTACGTAACATATCTTACGCTTTGACCTGCCAGGTGATGCCGGTGGGTGATTTCTCCTGTGCGTTGTTGAACAATAAAAAATTCCCAGTGTGCTTGTTAACTAAAAGCCAATATCTCCTGTCTCTCCGTCCCCAATAGCAGCCATTGGCATGTACATTGAGCGCTACCTGACAAGAAAGGGTTGCTACGATATACTCGCTCGGCGTATTCTGCTTGGTTTTAAAAAAGTTTAGCAAGTGTTGGGCCGCAGTTCCATGATTACAGTGAACTAATATATACCATGAACTCGATATGGTTAAAGGTGGGAAGTAGGCATGAAGCGCAATCCGTAAGAAAGAGTGCGTGTGCCACCTCTTGTTTAGTCCTTGAAATTCCCACTGGAGGGCGGTGCTTCTATATGCGGAATATATGATGAAAAGATGCGAGCTGGCGTTACTTGAAGCATTGGCTAGATGGACGAATGCACTCACAGACACATGCATGGACGGACGCAGGGGCGGACGCACGGATGGACATGCGGACGCATGAACAGACGGACGCACGGACGGTCACACAGACGGACGCATGGACGGACGGAAGCAAGAACAAGTCGACAGACGAATGCTTCGCCCCCCTCTCCATCATTCACACCGTGGATATGATGCTATTTTTTTGCACTTGGTGCCATTACAAAAGAATTGCTTCAACTGAACCAGATTGCATAATTCTTAAACTGAGAGTACCAATTCGTTGCAATCGCTGACTTCATCATGCCTATACTTTTTGCTTTTCACCTTTTAGTCTGTAATCAACATAACAACCTTGCTGATATTTTGTAAAGCGTCATGCTTCGTAGTAAATGTGATTGTTCATTATGAAGGAACTCACCTTGTCAATATTTTTGGAGCACCCATAAAACCGCTCCCAAAGCATAGGAATCTAGCACTTCTTTCCAAGCAGTCCACCCCACGTTTTCTCCTAAGTTTGAAGCGCAACTAAGCATCTTGTAATCCCGAAATGTCTCTGATATCTTCATTGCCACCATGGTGTTATGCCGTTTGTACCTCACCTGCTGCTCCTACAATAACGCCTGACTTTCTACCCCTCTTCCTCTTTTATACTCGAGTGACGACGTTCACAGGGGGTCTCGCGTGAATTCGCTCTGCTTCACAAGAGAGCTAAAAGCAAAGGACCACATGCTTGAAAGAGAGATAGGGTGGCGTGGGATGCAAGGCGTCCTCGCACTGGAGTTTTGCAAGGAAATTTGCAAGGCAAAGTTGATGGCCCGACGCAAACGGCTACGAGCCTTCCACGCGTGTGCTATGTATTGTGACGCAGCGTCTGACCTGAGTGCGCGTGATGTTCGCTGAAAAGTTGAAATGGACACTCCAGAAATGGAGTGAGTAGTGTTACAACTTCGTCCACTGAGAAGAGGGAGAAGGAAACGAAATGGAGAATTCAGGAAAAGATACAAAATGAGAAGCAGGTCAAGTAGCCTTATATAGTAACACTGTAATCCTCAAATCAAAAAAAAATTTATGAAGTCGAGAAAATAATAAAATAGCAACGTCAGTGCTTGTGTTTTTTTTTTCGGAAACCTCGCATGCGCTGGATGGGTTCCTAGCTTCTAAGGATATTTACATGTTTGGTGGCATTTTCTAGAATTTTTGATCGTGTTGACCGAACATTTAGCACATTTTAGTGAAACAAAAATTATGCCACATTGGTTAATAATTTTCGCGTGCGATAAAGAATGCATCGACGAGAAGGAAGACACACAAGAAGCATTGTGTTTTTTATGTCTTGCTGTTTGTGATCTGCATACCTGTTAATGTGTTCTGTGCCATTCCTCTATGACTTTTTCTTATGCAATTCTTTTTCGCAGTGGTAGCTTTCATGAGTGTAGTTGTCCTACCAGCATGTGTAAACGGTTTGAGGGGCTCAAAAGAAGCGCGCTGCTCTTTCCTCGTTAATTGACTGCGCCGCAATGACTGTTGATTGCATAACTAGTAGAAGCGGTTCATTTACAAACTACTAGTATAGTTCGTGAAGTCATTCATTTTTCAAACCAAAATACGTCTATACATAATTAATGAAAACAGCACGAGTCCGTTTTTCTTTACCACACGGTCATTCTGGCTCTTTCTGTGATTGAGAATAAGTTCCATGCTGAAAAAAACATAAACATAAGCTACTCACAGTGTAGGCGGTGACACGATATGTGAACTCGACGTGCCCTTGCTATCCGCATTAAACAGCTTCGTAAGACGCACCTGAGCACTCGTCAAACGCTTGGGTAAGTTGCATGTCATGCTGTCACTCAATTTTTTTATCGCTTTTTATGCTGAGCAGTTAATTCTCAAGTTCAGCAGAAGACGTTTTTTTGTGTTTTTTTTAACCACTGAGCGCTGATACCGGAATGATCGATGGTTTGGGTGATTTCTTTTTTCAGATGAATTAGAAGCACTATATGCGGAGTGAACACACTGTACACAAGTAGGCATCACCAAGTTTTGTTTGTTTCCAGGAAGAATAAATATTAGGATTCTTGTGTGTTTTGTTTTATCCTAATGTTTTCATTATCTCACACGGAAGTCCACGCATACGTTACAAAACGTGTTTGCGCTTGTTTCCTTATCGTCAAGCCACAGTTGAAGTACAGCTTTAGGAGTAAATTCTCTGTGCAGCCCTATCGTATCAAGAATACCCAATTATCTCGTAAAGTGCGTGAATGCGCACTGAGTCATTACGAAAAGAACAGGGTATTGAGCCCCGCCGCGGTAGTCTGATGGCAAAGGTACTCAGATGCTGACCCGCAGGTTGCGGGATAAAATTCCGGCTGTGGTGGCTAGATTTTCGATGGAGGTGGAAGTGTTATAGGCCCGTGTGCTCAGATTAGGGTGCACGTTAAAGAAGCTGAAGTGGTCGCGATTTCCGGAGCCCTCCACTACGACGTCTGTCAAAATCATAAGGTGGTTTTGTGACGCTAAACCCCACATCTCATTCAATCAAGAACAGAGTATTGAAGACGAAAGTGGAACGCGTTGCAAGAAGAGAGTATTGGAAAACACTCTATCTGCACTCCCAACTAACGCAAGAGCAAGAAGGCGTGTAAACACACGTCCTTGAAAGGCACAGGATCCATCTGGGGGAGTGAGTGACGCTGTCTCTCGTCGATGTCACGCTGTTCACGCAATGCAGCCTTTCCCACCTCCCATTGAATGTGAATATGTAGTACCTGGTGGAAAGGGGCGGGTCTTCGTTTTTATGCTCTGGTATGAAATGATTAACGAACCGAGAAATTCATCAGCCGAAAAAAAAGCGCTATGCTTTATGAGATGACGCCTTCATAGCATTCTTCGACAAAGCATAGTTCTTCGGCTAGCACGTTGTAATACTACGTCGTTTAGTATTATCTTTGCATTTTTTAAATGTCCCGTATTTGAAATGCAAAATATCCACATTCATTGTGAATGTACCGTATGGGTAAACGAACCATGTAGCCAGTCACTATTCAGGAAAAAACAATGCGTTAAGGTCAATGATGCACGCAGAGCTATATTTATTTAAAAAGCACAACGCCTTTACGGACTACGCGTGTCTGGGGCGAGTTGAGTTGAATAGACTTTGTTGGTCCAAAGGTAGTACTTGTGGCTAGGCTGCCCGAGCTCCATCATTCGAGAAAAATCTTGCTATATTAGCTGAACGGGTTGACTCGTGTCATATTAGTCACATGACAGAATAAATCGAGTGTTGTGTGATTTATTGTATATGTTTTTTTATTGCCTCAGTTGCTATGGCTTGTAAATCGTTTCCACAAATCGTTTTCAGAATTTTTTAATGGAAATGCAAAACTCTCGGGTTTAGGGTGCAGTTCAATCAGTCAGTTTCTGCCAAAGCTTTCATGAAAACGTTGGAGAGTGACAGAAATATGGTTTTTCCAACCGTGAATTGGGCAGTCTAATTATCTATAAAAGGTCATACACCGAAGCAGTCAGTATGGCACATTAGGTTTGGTGGCAGAAGCTATAAATTTGAGCTCTACTAAGCAGTCTTACTGTCCTGACTGCATTTATAGGAAAAGTAGGATCGACCTGATCGATGGAAATACTGCAGTATGTTTGTATGTAAATACGTATGTTTAAGATAAGAAAAGTCAGAAATGATGATTAGCTGCAGCCTGGTGTTTTTTTCTGAGTATATAAATCTGGCTTGTCTCTTGGTTTTCACACAATTTTTGTAGCAGAATTATGCTTACCATGATTAGAAAAAAAAATAAAACGGCTCTTTTTGTCCCGCCTTACGTTAAAGTTATCTTTCGTGCCTTGGAGTGATGTACCATGCCTCTAAGTAGTTCATTTACGCGTCAAAAAAGCATGCACAAATATGATTAACCGTGATTTTAGCGTCACACGTGTCGAAAACGACACCACAACAACGGGTGCGGAATTTAAAATTACACTCCTAACGCGACACCAAGCTTGGAACGGCTATGTTTGGGACGACAAAAATTTCCGCACTGACGTCAGTCAAGCTTGGCGAAGCCGAATAATGAATGGGACACTCCTGTGAAGCGAAGAAAACACGACTGGGCAGATGTCGTAATGCATTGTACAAAATTCGCGTACGTGGGTTACGACAGAACTGTTGCGGGCGCGCGATGTGCTGCAGGTTTTGCAGCGTATGTTTCCAAGAGCGGCAGTGTGCGAGTAAGGGCGAATGTGGGATTCCTTTTCATTACCTCTTTAGGATGCAAGAAAACATATGGGTAAAAAAATCAACCCATTCTGAAAGCTCCTATCACGACAGTACCCGTTGACGTAGAGGCTTTTTAGCAAGTAGTTAATTACAATTCATTAGTTCACAAAAAAACTAAGTAGCAGTTTCTGTGCCAGGGTGCAATCACAAATAGCAAACAAATAATATGTTCAACAAAGTTACCCTGAAGATTCCTCTTTGGGCTGAAGGTTTCATAAAAGTACTTTTGAAAATTCTCTGTGTTTATGCCCTCCGCCTGTTTATTCCGTGTTTTGAATGTTCTACTCGCGTACGTATGAGTTTGCAGGCCTGGTCTGTACGCGTACTTGCAAAAACTTCGCAAATGGCATCATTCGTAAAATGTAAGCGCTCTCTTCACGTTCTACATCTATGTTTCGCTCTTTTCGTGTGCGGTATGTGTTCACGTGGAATACCAACATATCCAAGCTCGCATTCTATCGAACAAAAACTACTGCAGCAAACGCCGCCTCTGTAGCGTGCGTACCAAAAATGGTATTCATTGATTGATTGATTTGTGGGGTTTTACGTCCCCAAACCACCATATGATTAGAGAGACACCGTAGTGGAGGGCTCCGAAAATTTCGACCACCTGTGGTTCTTTACGTACAACCAAATACCACAAAATGTTGTGTCTGCAGCTTTAAGTACGGTGATATTGGGACACGTAGAAATATTTCATTCGGTGGCTGATGCTCTTTAGGGACACAGGAAGTGCGATCACGGACATGCACTCCCAGATGAACATATTTCCTAGTTCCAGCCAGAGATTAACAACCCTGTTCTTATACCCATCTCTACTATAGCAATATTCCGTTCCAGCCAGAGTTGATGCCTTTCACAACGTTCACGCGTTTTTTTCTGCACAGTGTAACGCACGATGGGCACGACGATATTAAGAATAAAGACTTTTTGTGAGACGGCAAAAACGCACCAGGTTTTATTGTAAAATTACTGCCTAAATAACAGAGAAGAAAATATTTAACGAGCCTGACATGCGAAGTCTGTTATCGTACGCAGGCACAATTAATCTTTACGGAAAGTGCGCCTATAGCACATTTTATATCATACAGCTGTATAAGTATGCTGCGGTATGTAAGATAATTTTTGACACAGGGAATAATGGTTTCAGCCTATTTTGGTATAAATACAGTAGTTTGTGCTGGTAGACAAGGAGGCGCATATTCACTAGAAGAACAGCTTTATTGTTGTGTTGAATAAACGACCACAAAAATTAGTTTTCACAGTATTATGCCTGTTTAATCCTCCTATTTGTTTGTGCTTCATCTACCTTTATGCGGATTTTTATAAAGAACATTAAGATAATTTAAATAATAAAAACATTCTTTACAATAGACACTATTCTGATGCAATATTTCGGTCAGAAAAAAGCGGTACAATCAATATCGTCACCTTTTGTCATCTTTATTTTAATTCCAAGCTCAATAATTTTTAAAGCAATACGACGAACTAGTCACAATCGTTAAAACTGCTCGGCCATCATGAGCTTAGAAGATCTATTAAATCAAATAAAACCTTCCGTTTCTTACAGCCAGAGTTTGGTCACTGCAGAAAATTATGTTACAAATAAGTGTACTTTAACGAGAAAAACTTTTTCTACTACCCTCGTCAAAGGACAACTTTCATAAATACTATTATATGTTAACAATCGAAAGAAACTATTGCTGATGCTATCCGAAACTTTTTACAAGCCAACTAAGAAGTTTCTGCCCTATGACTTGTGTTTATAGAGGTATTCGATTTCAAATTGCTCTTAAATTGAGTTTTGCCCAATTACCCACAGGCATTTTTCGTCTTTTTTACACTGCACTGCACACAACTTCTGTTTTTTTTCCAAGCTGTCTGCATGCCGGGATCTCACATAAGCATTATGAAGAGGACCCAAGGACCAAAGTCGTCTTCATGACAGGCAAGTAGGTTCATCCCGAAGAGTTGTTTCAATTTCGTAAAGGCGTGGTCCACACTTGACGTTTTTTTTTGTGCACCGTATTAGTACTCTTCTGCCGTTAAACACTGGCTAAAAACTCTTTATAACAGTCGATTCCCAAGTGCCGAGGTGATGGCATTTGTGATCCGTGCTTGCTAACGATGCAACTCTTCACTCTTTTACTTTATTTGAATCTCAATAAACACGATCAATGACAGCGCCAGCGGGAGGCCATTATTGTAAATTACTCAAAATTCTGGCAAACTCTGGTTAAAAAATCGAAATTTCACTTACGCAAATAAGACTGAACTTCATGGACAGTATTTTTACAGTCAAGAATACCAAACACCTCGTATCGGTATGTTAGACGCCTCAATGGAAGACTCTGATAATTAGGATCGCGTGAGGTTCCTAATAAAAAGTGGAACAGTGCTTAAAGGAACATATATGAATAAGAAATTTTATTGACTTTATTTGTGCAAGGAACAGCAGCCGTCATAATTATTAGTTGTCACATGATCTTGAATGTATATTCGAAGATCTGTATCAGTTATCGTAATAAACTAACCAGCCTCGTTTCGCCCGCACTTCGACTGATAACAGCCAAGTATTACCCAATAAGTATTCAGGAATAACTATACGCCAGGATATTATTGGCGGTTTTTCAGTTCTCGCGTTGTTCCCGCGTTTTTGTTCCCGCGTTTTAGTTCCCGCGTTTCCTAATTCTCATCAGTTTAAGAAACGGTAATCATGAAAGAAGGCGTATTCAGTTCTGACTGCAATCAAAACGCATTGACTTTATGTTGGCACATGTACGACACAACCTGTATGTTTATTTGCGATAATCCATAACCACTAAAACACTTCATATTAGGAAGATTGTTTGCTGGCCTAATTCATTATCACCTAAGAAAATAACGCAATAATGAAGTAAAACACACACAAAGGGAAGAACACAATCGGAGGTGCTGTCATCATATTCTTCCCTTTTTTTCCTGTTTTACTTAAGAGCAAAATTATTTGAATTATAGCTATGCAACTCAACAATCATTGTCTTAAGGTTTTTCGACTCAGTATAACAGTCGCTTGATTTTCTGGAAGTTCCAGCGGTTACCTGCCATACGCTGCGTTAACCCAAAGCTTTCGTTACAGCGCGAAATAATAAGGTAGAGCGAGAGCGAGAGAAACGGACAAACAAAAAAATGTCAGGACTTATGAGTACAGGGCTCCTCGAATAGCACGAGTATAAAAGACTGAGTCGAAAAAAGGGTACAATGTTCATTTACTTTTTTCAATGTTTCGCTATTCTTGTTTGCATACGTTTTTTTTATTCTTTTGTGGCCAATGTTCAAGCTCAAGAGTGAGTTGTTACTGCGTGTAAGTTGTTGCTTCACAATAACCTGATAATGTGTCAAACGCACAAAAACAAATTGAAAAGTGGCATGACACGTTTTCATTCTCCGATACGTACCATTTGACATTCAGCGCCCTGCTAGCACAAAGGAAGCAGCTTTGACAGGTAAATAGGGCTAAGAGAAATGAAAGAATACACCCACACTTCAGCGATTGTAACGGGATAGAAAGAGCGGAAATCGTGTTTTGTTTTTGTCTATCTATGCCTCATGTTTAGTTTGCCTTCGTTTCTAAGACACGTCAATATTTTGCGGCAGGGCAACATCTGGTGATGTCATTCTGCAATATCTTGCTCGAGTCTTTGTGTCAGGGTACCCCGAAGGCTTCTTTGTAGCCCTGCCAACCCCCTGCTTTTTCATTTGTATTGTAGCCTTGTTTTCTGAGGCTTTTTTTCTGAATTTTAGTGGTATTAGAGGTGTGATTTTGGTGTTTTTGTGTGTTGAAACGCATTTCAGTTACATGCTTGGCCTAAGGAGCAATGTAAAACATACCAAAGAATAAACTGACAAAAAAATTTGGACAAATCAGAAAGGAGAAGCCTTTCGCTCTATACAATTACACTTAGCTTCAAAATCCGGTTGCGCGCAGCTCCAGCTGTTGGTGTGGGTTGTGTTTTCCTGAAGCTTTGGCAAGCACGACGTAGACAGCTACGATGAAATAACTTTTCTTACCCGTTCTCTTGAGCAGCCAAGTCATACTCAAATGTCTGATCGTTGCACACAAGCAGCCACACGTCGAAAAGTAAACTTCAGGGTTCTTTTTTTCTTCTGCTATGGAATCTTTTTGTATTATTTGTGAACAATTAGTGAAGCGTCCGATTCCCTAAGTGTTCATGGTGCCTAGCCGTTCTGCTTGACGCACGTTTCTGAAATAGGCGTGTGTTGGCACGTCATCAGATTGTACACTTAATCCAGTGCGATTGTATATGTAAATATCCAGGTCATCTAGCCATACAGTAAAAGTGTCCTTGCCGTCATTTCTCGCTTTTTGTAACTCTCTAGTACTTCGTAATTTTCAATGTTGCTTTATGTAATCTTACACGTGCCGTATTAATTTAGCACAGCGACAAGGAGTGTTGAGTGCCGTTGTTCATCGGTATTTAATTATTGTTTAAGCATGAGTGGATACTTTTAAACTGACTTTACTGCAAGTCATTAAGCTTACTATTATGAAACCACACAGAAGGTTGCGTGGCGCTCTCGAAAAGAAAAAAAACACAAAACGAAATTAGGACTACCTCTCAGACATCATGCCCATGATTTAATACTTCTTGAACATGTACACTGCATTCAAGGATGAGTGAGTAACTTACTCCGTGCCTACGCTAACCTTCTTACAGGTGACAGTATTTCTAATAATGAAATCTATAAGCTTTCAGCATTTGTTGTTGAGCGTACTAAGAGTCCACGCTTGTTATCTACATGCTGGTATTGCCGCTTGCACTGTCGCAAACACACAAGCTCAAGTGAATATAGTTCATCTGGCACGACAGTGATGCGAGACAATCGCGAACAGGTAGGCGGCGGCGTAGCAAAACAGTACAAGATAATGGTGAGGTTCTTGAAAATAGATATAGATAGAATACTTCGCGTCAAGGACCACAAAGTTCTTAATAGATATGGCGAGGCTGTTTTCTTTTTTCCTCACATTATCAAGACACACCAACATAAGGCACTCAACACGTACTAAAAATGACAAAAAATCTTAGAGCCGATTTGAAGAGCTCTAAGTAGACACCCAAACAAGTCCATTCTAAACTTATCCTAAACAGTCTCACCAGCGAGTACCACAACTGAGGTTTCGCAAACGTCTAAGGCGAGCAGAGCACGGGGATGCCACCGTCGGAAGAATTAGGTGAAGAGCAGGCCGACGCTTAGATGTAGGCTCGACAGAGCAGGAAGGGGCCGAAGGTTGGGCTGACGAAGTCAGGCGGTCTTCTCCTTGAATGCGCGAACCGGGGGCCACAGCCAAGGTCTCGGGCCAATGTCCGACAGTAAATCTGGTGGCTGTGATAGCTTCCCACTAGCACGAAGCTTGAGGCGAAGCTTCAGGCGGACTATCGAACCTTGAGGCGAATTGAAATAGGCCCCTCAGTCTCTCGACTTCTGCCAGGCAATCGGGGCACACCACAGCTGTGACACTGGCGAACTGCCTTCACTCTTCTTCTCCTCGAACGAACACTACGTACCGAACTCCGTGCATTCCTCGGGTAGACTCGTCAGCTTCTCTTTGAGGCTTTCTGGGTTACCCGTGTTTACAAGCCATTGGCTCCTGAAATCTTTGGGGTATACCTTTGTGCCTGGGTCACTTTCCTTTGTTGTTGTTGACATAGTGCCCTCGTGTCGATGTTACTAGTCGTCGTTTTTACCCTGTTTTTGTTTGCTCGTGTACTGCTTCTCTTCATACTGGTAGCGTCACGCAATTTTTCGAGGCAGTAACTTAACGCGGGCACTGCACTGATCACAAGAATACAACTGACTTCTGATATTTCGTGTATATGGGCCCATCGAGAGCACGTATCACTGACGGTAAGGACTGTTAAGCCACTGCTTCCTTGTTTATGTATATTATATTGAATTATCACGTATAGCAACTCAACCATTTTTATGCGTATGCGCCTACCGTGATCACCACGAAAGATAATTTTCATGCGTCATTAGGTGCGTTAGAAAGGCCATAAACGCCAGGAGAAATAAAGCACTAATGCTTACGCCATTTTGGATGCTAGTGCGTGGCCCTTGAAGCCGTAGCAGCTGTCGCATCCGCGTCGCAAAGCAGAAGAACGAGACGCTGTCTCTTGAAAAGAAAGGTGCCGCTGCCCTGAGCCTACGCGCGTTAATGTTTGAGTCAGTGAAAAAATACTTATATTCTCTGCGGTGTGGTCGCAATCACTCTCTCGTTATGAAAGCCGAGGCTTTGTCTGTCTGCAAGGTCGCACATCGCAACAAAATCAATAGGGAGTTTCAACGCTGCACACATTTTCGTTTTCCTGGATGCTGTTTCTATAAAATTGGCACATTGTAGCATTTCCGAAAACGAGCTCACAAAAAGCCTGATGCATTCGCATATTTAGGACCACATGAAGACTAATCTCATAGAGTTTTTTCATCAGAAATCATGAATTGATTTTGCCCCGTGTGCCCTCTGAAAACTTTGAATCCTCCACTACACCACAGGGTGCTTTTGGGTCCTTCACAACAGCATAACCTATAATACCATCTTGGCTTTGACACATAAAATATCTGCAACAACTTCTAAAGACGATTAGAAGAAAATTCGCCATTATGCGTGAATGACGTGCCAAATGAGAGGAAAGTGGAAGCATTTACACTGTTACCTATTATTATCTGGTTCTAAAAATGCACAAGTTCGCCCGAAAAAGCTTGATGGCATCTGTTTACCTTAATCTAGTACATAGAACTTCGAGCAGACTACATAACAGCTTAAGCTTATCACGCATATACGGCAACACTAACGCTTTCAATCAGTCGGCTCTTCCACGAGCTAATCGTTTGTAGAAGGATTAGCCAGATGATCTTGCGTCAGAGCAAAACCACACAAAGTTCGGTCATACAAGTAAAAAGTACCCATGCGCCGAAATCTGCTGTATCTTCATAATTATCTGAGCCTATAAAACTGTTCCCAATAGTTTGTCTTTGTCCGCCTTTCTCCTGCTTTTCTCTTTTTTTGCATTCTGTACTTTTATTTACAGTGAACACTTTTGTCAGTGTTCTTTTTTTTCCTGTATTACTAAGTTGTAGTTACCGTCAAAATACTTTTTGTATTTCAGCTTCACCCCTTTCCATATTGTAACTCACTTTTCTAGTATATATTTTGCTTACATGTTCATAAGCTGATTTGCATTTTTTATTTTATACAATACCTCCACACACTATATATATATATATATATATATATATATATATATATATATATATATATATATATATATATATATATATATATATATATATAGCGTATTATCTGTGCCACCCCCCTTACACAACGCCTTTCGAGGGCTCTGTAAAGTACTGTATAATACTAACAAAATAAAAATTATGCTAAAGTTGCAGTGGAAAGATTAGTTGCACAAGTTACCAGGAAGAGAACCTATATAATGATGCTGCACATTTTACAAAGTCTTCTGCCTTACTCTTATGAATACTTGTGGCCTCCAATTTATTAACCACTGTACTGGTATGGATGGTGGTTAGGGATCGCGGCTGCAGCGGCTGCATTTCCGGTGGAGGCGGAAATGTCGTAGGCCCATGTGCTCAGATTTGGGTGTACGTTAAACAACCCCAGGTGGTCGAAATTTCCGGAGCCCTCCACTACGGCGTCTCTCATAATCTTATGGTGGTTTTGGGACGTTAAACACCACATATATATCAATCAATCAATCATGTTATGGACAGTGTGATACTGTAATTCAACCCTGGGAAATGCCTTAAGTTCACCCACCAATAAATATTTCAAAATACGACCTGATTTTTTTCGTGTAGTGATATTGTAACAGAAGCCCAGGAGCAGAGAGTGCCGTCCTCGTTTCTGTAACATCAATTATTTTTCCGGAGCAAAGGCGACAGTACCGTCATTTACGAACACACAGGTCCACCACCGTGTACCACCATATAGGAACACACTGCTACCACCACCGCAAAAATTTACAAATATAAGTGTTTTCTATGCGTTTAACGTCGGTACTTCACTGTAAGTAGGCTTAATTGTTTATTATGGTTATACGGCGAATGTAAAAATAGTAACCTTCATCATATCGGCAAAGTTTAGAGGGCGTATGCCGAAATCATATTTGGCGAGATGTTAAACATTCTTGAATAGTTTCGTTATAACTTAGCTTAAGCTACACTTGGCCTGCTTCAAGCAAAAATTAGTAGTTGTATACCGCCTGGTTTTCTTGAGTGTGAGCTTCTGCGATAACCTTTATCAAGGCTAAGATATGGTGATAAATGTGTAACAAGCTGCTATGCTACAACAAAAATAACAGGTTTTCCAATAATTGTTTTTGTCACAAGTTGGTTGTGACACGAACTATTAGACAAATTCACACACGCCAGAACAATCGCCTGTTGTTTACTAAGAGCTTTGTCTTCCTCTAAATATAGCTGCACATATGAGCACATAAAAAGAGTAAGTACAAGTGACATTGACACCGTAAAATCATTGCTCTTCTCTTAGATTGATTGCGAGAAAAATTTTCGCCAGCATTTGCGCTAAAGTATGTTTATTCTCATAAACTAGCCTTCATCAAATTACTGCTCTTCTCTACTGTTCAAACGGAAATGTGCTCGTAGTCATTTCTAATGATTGCAATAAGCAGTACCGACTATAACTGTCGTCAATATCGCGCTGAGAAACACTACCGCTCAAAGCCCCACTCGACCAAAAGTAATTTCAAACAGAATTGCAGAGGCTCAAACTTTTTAGTTATAATATATTTCTTTTTGGTGTGTGCACGTGTGTGTGTGGGGGGGGGAGTGCGGGGATGATGCACAAAACGTTTAGTTGGCTGCGTTCAATAGTAGCTGACGTGGTTATTTATTTGTCCCGTATAGTGATTGGTGCCGCCAAAACAAGAGCCATTTTCAATGCGATAGATACAAGCCCTAGGCTTTCCTACCCTACGCCTCTTCATCATAAATGCCCTGCTTTCTGCAGCAATAAGCGATTATTCCATAGATGCCTCCCTATGTAGGGTTACACAGGAAGTGCCCTACAGGGTGATGTGACTCTTAAGTAGTATCGAAACTTGCTGTTGGGTCTTCCTGTCAGCCAAAGTGCAATAACATTGCCTGCTTTCGCTTGCAGTGCGATGCATTCTGGACATGCCGGAAGTGCCGGAGGAAGTGCCTAATAATGGCAATCTCTCATGCACTACTGTACCCTCATCTATGCTTAGCTCGTTCGCAAGAGTATCGGCCTCGAGGGTAGAGCGGCTTCATTGAAGTGCGCTTGCGTCAAAAGGCGACCGTTGTATGTGGTGCCTAAGCGGCTCACCTAAACTGCTTTACAAGCGCCACGCTTACAGGTCTGCTTCATGTTCGTCATTAGTACAGCACCAGCTACACTGTCTCATAGAATGGGGAAAAAAAACGAGCGGGAACCACTCAAACAGGCGAACAACTCTGACGGTGCTCACAATATATATATATATATATATATATATATATATATATGAGATCTAACAGACAGTAATGTCAAGGAATGTACAGGGGAAGTTATTAGAACCAATAGAATTTAAATAGGAAGAAAGAAAAAGGGGTGAAAAAATAACCAGCCGTGAGCAGGAATCGAACCTACGACCTTCGAATAAAGCGTTCGATACTCTAACCACTGAGCTGCCACAGCGGCCTTCCCTCCATCCACTTTTTTGGGTTTATGTGTGAAGTTAGAAGTAGGAGCGTGACGTGATGGTCGCTACTCCCGCGAGAACTTCGCAAGACAAATGCGGCACTATACTTCAGGCGTTAACGTTTGGATGGATATAGCTGGGGTGTGGGTCACTGTTTTCGCTCCGAGGACTACACTATTTTCTATTGTCGCTCCGTGGACTGCACTTCGGACAACTGATACTACAGCTAGGAGCTTGTGTAATGACGGTGGCGTATGCCGCGTGTGATTGAAGTGTCACAGAATGTTGTGTTTCCCCCTTATTGTGATGTAATTCTTGCTGAATTTATACGGCTGGCAACATATTATGGCATTATTCAAGAACGCGTCAAGAAAGCAAACGTATTGTTGAATTGGTGCAGTTGCTAACCTTTAATCTCAGAATATAGACAGAGAAGAACAAAAGAGAAAACTATATAAAAATCTCACTTAGTTCACTGGTAAATCTGTCTCGTAGCGACGAAACATCTGAGGCTGTGTCTCTGTAGCCAAAATTTAAGGACGACACGTAAATATATATATATATTTCTGAAAACACCATTTGCCATTCGGGGGTCACGTTGTTAATGATGCAGTCAGCGCCACTATAAAGCCACTCTCCCATTATTGATGTAGGACAGAATTTTTAAAGAAATTCAGCGCACGTAACGAAGTTTGCACGTCACAACCTATACTTGCACAAAAGAAAAAAATGGTGATCAGGTACAGCGAAATTGACAGATAGATAGATAGATAGATAGATAGACAGATAGATAGATAGATAGATAGATAGATAGATAGATAGATAGATAGATAAATAGATAGATAGATAGATGTGTTAGCAGTACGCGAAGAGGTACTTCTCATTAAAAAAACAAATGTTTCCGAGAAAGTAAGCTTACAAAAGCAACTCACTGCAACTGTAAGCAGTCCTCTTTGACCTGCAAGAAGAATAGCATAATCCTTGAGAAAGAAATTTGCCTGGAGCGAGTTTTGAAGTTTCCGCTGGAAACTAATTTTCCTATAAGTGTGATGCACACGTTGAAATGACTGAATCGTTCGCTTTAGTGTAACAGTTGCGGCATAATAACGAAAATACCTAAGCCGCATTTACCGTCGCTGTGTCTCTGCGTGCCCGGATACGATTGCCTCATTGCCGGGACAGAACGTCCAGGTAATAAGCGATACATTGCGCCCTTCTCTATGTAGATTTTGCATCAATTAGACTGTTTATCCTGGAAAGCAAAGCTCCTAGTCATATTTATAAAATTGCACAAATGTTTCCAGCTTGCTTTGCGGTAGCGTAAAACCGAACCTAATGAACCTTGGCGCCGGTTTTCTGAAGAGGCCGAATCTATTTGGTAAGCTTACGTAACGTCCATACGAAGCCACTGACAATGACTTGATCCCTCAAGAACAAAGGAAATCACCATGACTTCTAAAATATGCTTACTTGCTGGGCTAAGCCGTTCGCTTATGTGCCAAACCAGATTTCCGTACTGTTCTGAGCAGGTACCAGGTACAGAAATTGGCGCACCTCAAAGAACCACAGGTGGCCGAAAACTTCGGTGCCCCCCCTACGGCGTCTCATTATATATGAAACTTTTGGGACGTTAAACACCACATATCAATCAATAGATCAGGTACAGAAATTGTACCACTACGAAAGTGCAGTGCAGTATATACTATCTTCAGTCCTGGGACAATAAAATGAATTGTAGAAGTTCTCACAAGGGAAATCACTCATCTGGTTCTATTATTTTGTTCATATAGAAGTGAGATTTTGTAGCAATAATAAATGTGAATGAACCATCGCAGCCTTATTTATTTCACTATTAAAACTAAATAGGGCGATAATGTCGCCTTCTTTCCGAATGTCAGAATGATATACCTACATCATTAGTTTGCTTAAGAAGAGTAAGATATAAAAAACCTTGTTGATGCAGTCGGTGCTAACAATTGACTGCTGGCACTTATTTTACACTCCTTGGATGCGCACATCTTTCACAAAAATAAGCACACAAATCATAGTTGACTAGAGCGTTGAAAACTTTCTTATGCAGGCATTATGAGGTAAGTCTGTATAGGCTAATACGCTCCTTATTGTCAGTTGAATACATCCAATTAACTAAATTTTACTAGGCAATGGCCCTTAAAAACTCATGCATCAAAATTGCATGGACGACCGCTCGACGATATTTATCGGAATCTCGCACGTACTCAACGAAAATATTGCATAAATGAGCATATTTTTGTGAAACAAATCCCTGGCTCCAATAAGTTCAAAAGACATGAGAAGACTTGTTTGGTTTGTTAGGGAATAGCTTGTCCATTTTGTTTTTTTTCTTATTTTTCAAGTAACATAAAAAAACTCAACAGGACTTCTAAAACAGCTTCATTCGAAACGAAGGTAAATGTCTATTTAAAACTTCACGCCCACAGTTAACAAACTGAACAGAGCCTCTTTATGGGTCTTCATTGCTTTGATCATATACACTAGCTATAAGTAAGAAAGCTAGCTTTGAAAGGTGATGCATTGAATACCATAGCTGCGAAATGGTTCTAGTAAGGCTTCTTCAGGAATCGACCTGGCGTCAGTGTACAAAGTGCTCGCGTAAGCGATTACAACTGCACGAGCGAGCGAATTGATTTCAGTGCTGCCTGTTTCGTTACTTCAGGTCGAAGCAAGCAGTGAGAGCAGAGTAGATATGAGCACATAGCTAAACTATGTACGGGCCGACTGACGCAGTTCCTCGCCGCACCAGCAGCCCTTCATGCTAATTCGCCCAACGGAAACTTTCCTTGAACTCGCCCAATTTCACCCTTGCATGAAAACCTTTACGAGCTTTTGCTGATGTGCGTGACTTATGAAGCACTGTTATTACATGGAAATTTATACAAAACGTAACAGCGGGAAGCTGCCTCGAGTGTCTATATACAAGGTATTGCAATAAAACTGGTTGCATCTCTTACACCTGTCTCTGTAGATTCTTACCAAGCTTTTTGTTGGGCTAGTTTGTAACGTTCCATATCGTAATCAATTTAGCGCATTTTGGTTAGCCTCCTGAACACTGCCACAATAACACACGCCTCCACCAATGAAAGATCTGTGTTTGGTGTGTGTTTACTATAGCGTAAAAGCGTTTGTAAAAGTATCAGTGTTTCTAGAGATTACCAAGTTGCGCTAAATTGTTCACAATTTGCCTTCAGCTTTTGCCTGCAGTTCTTAACAAAACGAGTACGGCAGAGTTCTGTTTCAGGAAAGTTCTAGAAAATAAGTTTTTTGCGGTCTTGTTGAGGCGCTTCCGGCGTGGGCTAAAAACCCGAAGAAAAATTATGTTCCTTGGCTAGCTCTTTTTTTTTTGCTTCATACGATCCCTGTCAGGAGCCGCGCAAACAAAATGTTTCACTGGGCCTCTACAAATATTCAAGCCATTTCCGAGGCAGTAACGTGAACCTGTGTGTACAGAGATGTCTGGACACGAAACGTACTGCAGAGCATATGCAAAGCAATTTTCCTCGGGCACAGAGTAATGAATTGCCGCTTGTACCACCCAAACTGAGCACCTGCGCTTGTCGGCTGAGTGCACGTTGCTTATTTGCATCTCGTTCTCTTTTATGCGTAAAACTAGTTCCGTATCATCTTATTACTTTCTTAGATACTTCTCTTCAGCGAGAGTTGATATTTCTTTCCCTAAGCGAGGCGTATTGTGTGCGCGTGTTCGGTGTTTGCATGTAGCCTCGCTATACAAAGCTGACAGATCGACATGCAAGCTGCTCCCAAACTGAGATGAACTATTAGAAACTTTACGCAAATGGGGAGGAAAGTGACAATATTTGTAACGATACAATAAGAAAGAGCTGAAAAACGGCCTAGAAAGCGCAATAAATATCTCGTAGCCCAAAAGAGCATACTCGGCTCGGTGTGCGTCTGCTATTGCAATGCTTGTGAGCAAGCGGAGTCACGTTCAAATGTCCAAGAAGCGTTGGCACAGCAATGCTAAAAAAATCAGCTTAAAAGCACGCTGGTTGAAAAAATTGTCGCGCTAAATGCCTTCACCAAGTACTTTTTTACGGTGTCAGCTCTCAAGCTCTCAATTTTCTTGGTCTCAAACCCATTAGTTGAATGACTTATGGAAGTAAGCTACCACGATTGCATCATACATCGGCCATCGTCTATATTCTGTAACTAGGCAAAAGAAATGCACCGAAACATATGCAGTTCTGAAGGGCCAAATTAAGTGTGTTGGTGATCTTGTGACTGGGGGATTGAAATAACTTTATTAGGCCCACAATAGACGTGAGGGATACTCGCGTCTATTGTCTAGGCTAGGCTATTGGCTGGGCCTACTCGGGGATGGACTGGTTAAACCTGACCGACCTCACGTGGGCCTTCTGGATGAACAAGATTTCAGAGGCCAGAATTTAGGTGATCTTGAGCCATATGACCCGTTGGCTGTGGTAGGCATTGGATACTAGCGGTGATATATCAAATGTAAAATATCAACCAATTTATATTTGAGTGTGGGACTGTGGGCGCATGATTACATATTTACGGTCATCAATAAAATATCCTGTGGTGTCTTCTTGGTATTGTGCTGCTATAATCATGCGTTTTTGTGTGTTTCCGAAGTGGCACGTCTGCGCTGGCATAAGCTGCGCGGCAGCCTTGGTCAAGCACAGAACAGCTCATTGGCGACGACTGGAGGCTGTAATTCTGCGTCATAGAAAGCATCCGAAAGGTTAGAATCATATCACTCAAGAAGGAGACAAAGCACGAGCCAATCAACATGCGTTCTTTCTGTATATGGCAGTATTGACTGTGCTCATTGACGCTGAATTACGTAAATGGCAGAAGCGCAAGGAGAGAGGGAGAAATAAACGAAAAAGAAAGGTGGTTACAAAGATGCCACATCAATTTCTGAAACTAATTGCGCCGTAATAATCGAGACTTTCGCCAACAGTGTGAAAGATGTGGACCTCAGACAAAATATAGTAGCAATACTTTACATTAGCCTTGAAAACTCCTACTTCTCCGCTGTCACGAAGGCTGAGAAACGCCTCAAGTTCATTCGATGCTCCGCTCAGGAAGCTCTCTTGTTCTTTTTGCGAATGCCTTCGACTTGCGATGAAGTTCTATACGCTGCCGGTGAAGTTGCTCTCTTGCTTCTTTTTTTCTACCCCTTCGCGTGGCTCGTCTTGATTTCTCGTCTTTTTATTTCTCTACCCTAGTGCTCCAGTGTAGGGTAACTAACCGGAAGTCTTTCTGGTTGGTTTACTTGTCCTCTTCTTTTCTGTTTGCGTTTTTTCTTCCTTCCTGCTGAGGTATTGATTGTATATGGTCGATTATCAGCTGTATTTAGACAGGTACACATAGACGAATTCTTCATCTATAATAAGGTGAACCCACAGCTCACGAAGGTATTCGCAGGAGTCATGTAACACAGATATGTTTCACAATGCTTTGGAATCAGCAATTTAACAGTAACCCGCAAAGCTACAGTCAATTGTTAATGTTTATTTGTAAATGAGGTGTGCAATAGATATATTTATTGCTCATGTTGTTACACTGATAACTAACATAACATAAGGTAATGTGGGATCTGAAATAAGATCTTGTGATTAGAGCAATCATCTACTTTTCCCAATTTTTTGATGTTCAGTTCTTGCGGTATCTCTTTTTGCAAGAATTATACTAAGCAAAAAATAAAATCTCTGCTTGCTCGATCCAGTTGCGCACCCCGGAAAAACTACGAGGTCTTGTTACTGTGGGCAAATACATTTGAAGTTAGAAAGCGCTACTTTCATTTTGTTATTTTTGTTTTCGTAAAGACTCTTCGCCAGTGAATCAAGATCAGTCGTAATGTTGCTGATGGAACAAAGGAGCCGCTTCTCGGCCCTCTTATTATCATGCTCAGCTTACACAGGAAGCTGAACTGTTCAGAGGAAACGACCTCAGTGTTCGAGGTATGCAGAATAAAAAAGAGCATGATGCTCACAATCAAACCCAAAAATTGCTAATTAAATGATTAGTCTATCTCACATATAGAGTCGTGCAGCAGAGGGTGCCAGTCGAAACGTTGTACCCAAACTACCTAACTGGCTGCACTTGAACACATCGAATTATCTTTTCATTACACAACCAAATGCGTATACGTTCGGGACTATAAGTACAGTCTGTACATCCATCAGAAAGACAATTAGAATGAATAGAGAAGGAGGAGAAAACAGACAAGAAACCAAATGAAAGTATTGGGCAGGTTTTCAGGGGCGATGTCCTCAGGGTCTAGCCATCTCCGCCGTCGTCCTTTGATAAAGATGACGCTGATCACGATGAAGTACAAGTGCGTTCCAGACCAGACATTATCTATGTGTAGACCAGATACCCTCTATACGTTATCATGACGATGACGATGAAGCATCCACTATGCCACTATGTCATTTATCAGTCCGCTAATAAGTGAGGTAGCCACTACGCATCTGTAATGCATTATGTGTACTTTCTGCTGTGGCGGATGACGAATAAAAAGTCACTGCTTACCCACGGAGTGATTGATGATGAGTGGGGCGAAGCTTCGGAAGGTTTTATTGGTTAACCGCGAATTGTCCGTCTACTGGCCACGTCCGTCCGTCCGTCCATCCGTCCGTCCTTCCGTCTGTCTGTCTGTCTGTCTGTCTGTCTGTCTGTCTGTCTGTCTGTCTGTCTGTCTGTCTGTCTGTCTGTCTGTCTGTCAATCCGTCCATCCATCCATCCGTCCGTTAGTATGTCAGTTTTTCTGTATTTCGGTAGATCCGTCCATCCGTCCGTTCATCCGTTTGTTCATACGTCCATCTAGAGAACGCTCCAAGTACCGCCATCTCGCCTCTGTTCATGTTATATTCATCATATACAAGTACCGGCATCCAGCGAACTTTCCAAGGACTAAACAATAGGTGACTACCCACAGCTATTACGTACATCGAGGACACAATACCCACTGCTCAAGGGGCTTCACCCTAAAAACGCAGTTTAGCCAACGCGTTTTCTTTTCGCCATGGCTAAAAATGAACGAAAAACGCGCTGTCGGTCACGAAGCTGCACTGGCAGGGAAACATTCTTCTCATTCTGTTGTCTGCACCGAAGAAGCAGAGTTTTGGTGGGTAGTGTTAGGATGTGTGTTAACTTGCCAGAGACCGCGGTGGATTTTCAGTCAAAGTCATAACGACGAACGTGCTCCTATGATACTATGAAATCGAACCGTTCAAATCACAATGTACCTGGCCGCCGATCTCCCCCGAGGCAGCCCAGCAAAATGCATCATTATATGCATGCAAGGTTATGATACAAAATACAAGAAGGGCCCCTTCAGCTGGCTGTGACAATAATGAAGATATCATCAATGATGACTGGCTTGTGCAGCATTAGACATCGCGAATTGCTCTCAGATGCACTTCCAATAAACAACGAAAACAATCAGGGAGACGTGTGGAGACCTCGTCATTGCAAACTTCTGCTTCAACACCTTCCGAAAAACCTTAACGCTGCATTTCACTTACGATAAAGCAGTCCTAATGTATAACAAAGTCCGCGCCTCAATATTATATACGACCAATGAAACAACGTTGCATATATTGAAATAAAGTGCCAATGCAAAGGATTGGTTTTTTTTGTTAAAAACAATAATTATGAGAATTGGCAAACAAAGGTGCCAGGAAAAGTATAGGAGTGGATATTAGAATTGTAATGTAAATGTGAAGAAAGAAAAGTGGACGAAAAGGTAACATTCCACCGGCAGGATCCGAACCAACGACCTTCAAATAACGCGTGCGATGCTCTCCCATTGTTGAATGTTCTACCACTGTTGCTCTACCATTGTAGAACGCTCCACGGCAAAACTAGAGAGAGAGAGAGAGAGAGAGGAGGAGTTATTATCCGGCCCGCGATTGCTTTGAAGACGCCGCTGCTACGTAGTTTCCGCAGTCACCCCTGAGGAAAGAACCAAGTCAGTTTAAAAACGTCGGATTCCTTAAAAACTTTTGGTTGGAGTCTAAATCATCTCCCGTCTACCTTTGCTTTATGGTGGCGATCACTCCGCCACTCCCTCTTTTAGACAATAGGGTATATATGTTAACCATGCTGTTGGCAAGCCATATTGTTGTTCACTGTTCTTGTTATACTTTTTATTGCAAATATTTTAAATAACATAAACCATCCCAATCATTAGTGCCTGTTACAGTTCAAATTTTTATTCTATGTACCATACACACGTTTAATGCGCGTATACATGCCATAAATAGGACGGGGGAATTATTGCAGAAGTAGCTCAGTTGGTAGAGCATAGAACGTGTAATTCGAGGGTCCCAGGTTTGTGCCCTGCCCACGGCAAGTTATAACTTTTCTTTTTTCGCAATTGTAATACAATTACTTCCAATAACGTCATCTGTACTTTGCTTGACATTATTGTCTATCAGTTCTCAATAAATTGTGTCTAGCAAAAAGTTTACCCTTAAATTTACCCTGCTTTTCTTAAGTACATACGTGTTGTCACTCATTTGCATATACGAGTGGGCAGTTTACCAGGGATTCAAGGCTTACACGAATGATCCCTTGGAGCTTCGCCTACTCATCATCATTAATTTCGTGAATATGCTCTGATTATTTAGTTATAAGGACTTAAAAAATAATAAATTTTAGGGAGCGACAACTTGGCACTGGTGAAAACGGACCAGCAACTGTCATAGCAGCGATAATCAGATGCAGCTGTTATGACTAATATTTTGCTGGTTGACACTTGTCAGTTTGAAATGCACTTAGGTAAGCTATAAAGCAGAATCTGGTATAATCGCTGCTGTACATCAATCGATGTAGCATCGGACGCGTTATTAGAAGGTATCAGGTTTGGTCTCTGCCAGCGGAGGAGGAGGAGGAATAAACAATTATTTTTGAAACGGTGTCGCGGTGTAGGGTCCGCGTTTATTTTAGGTGGGAAGCCTCCACATATCAGGAACCCTCTGGCCTTCACTGCCTCCTTGGCCCTGGCGACCAGACGTCTTGTTGGTCCAGGTCCTCCAAGGCGAGCTTGGCCTGCCACGTTTCGAGAAGGTGTTCGTTTTCTTTACCAGCGTCGCCGGTGTTCGGCGGAGGCAATACATCTGTGTTTGTATTGCATGGACACCCGAAAAGCAGGTAGGCCAACGTGTCAGGTACGGCGCGAATTGGGCAAACATATGCATGTAGAGTTGGGTACAATCGGTGCATTAGTATGCCGTGTGTGCATGTGTTGCTCTTCAGTCTTCGCAGAATGGTGCTGTCCTCTTTGTTGAGCTTCGAGTGTGGTGGTGGATACTGTCTGAGTGCTAGCCTATGGAGTTGCAGTATGGCAGATTAAGTCAGGTACAGACTCAGCCTCCGTGGACACAGTCCTGGAGCCTTGAAAGCGCGAAGGGGTAGCCTGGTAGGCGTGATCGCGGGCCATGGCATGATCCGCCTCGTTTCCCTCCAGCCCTTCGTGCCCAGGAACCCATGTCTTACAGGTGAACGGCATCGAAGTGCTTCGGCGCTTCAATATCTGAATTGCTTGGGTAGACACACGACCTTTGCTGTAGTTTCGCAAGGCTGCTTGAGAGTCTGTAAATACTACAGCTGCATCCAAGCGCGTTGTGCTAGCTAGGGCAATTTCCAGCTCCTCTGCAGTTTCTGGGCTTCGGGTGCGTACTGTGGCAGATGCAAGCTCTACATTTCGAATATCAACGACGCTCAAAGCGTAGGCATCTCTACCAGGATACTTAGCTGCGTCTGTATATCTGGCGTCTGAATCTTGGCTGTGAATTCGTCGTAGAGCATTCACTCGTGCCTACCTTCTTCCCTTGTGATGTGTGGGGTGCATATTGCAGGATTTTCGTGCAATACAGAAAGATTCGCAGATGTTTGGCGGAATCCGTTCTTTTCGGTCCGCGTCTGTGTCGCCTATAAAGGTTTCGCTATAATTCAGCTGTTGTAGCACTGTTCTTACAGTGGGCGAGAGCATTAGTTGTTCTATCTGGCTAGCTCTGTGGGCTCGGATAGTTCCTGCCAGGTGGTGTGCACGCCTATTTTCAGCATTTTCGCAGTGGAAGCCATGAAAAGAGCCCTAGAGAAATTTTGGTGGCCTTACGGATCATGATGTTCAGCTTATCTACTTCTGCGTTCTTGAGGGCGAGGCAGGGAGTGCCATAGGTTATTCGACTGCTGAGGAGAGCTTGCACAACGCGCAGTGTGTCTTGCTCTTTAAAGCCGCTTCTACGGTTCGTGATTCGCCTGATGAGATGCGTGAGTTGAGATAGCGTGGGTTGTTGTTGAGGAAGTGTAGCCGCACCTGACCCATCTTTGTGGATCTGGAGCCCCAGTACTCGTAATGTTTCCACTTTCTTGATGGGCTTTCTGTTGATGGTGACACTGGGATCAGGTTCATTGTAGGAGGCAGGCCGCCCAGTCGTTCTACACTTCAGGATGAGGTGTTCCGACTTTTCGGGAGCTCATTGAAGGCAACATTTTTCCAAGTACTTCTCGATGATACCTACTGCTTCTTGTAAGCGCATTTCTCGCATTCCGTTATTTGAGGCCCTTGTCCATAACGTAATGTCGTCTGCATGAAAGGCATGTCGCAGGTCTTGTGTAGCATCGAGGAGGCTTGGTAACCTGATCATTGCAACGTTGAAAAGCAACGGCGAATTGACCGAACCCTGTGTAGAACTCTAATTGGTAGTCGGAAAGTGTCACTGCGAAGGTTGTAAATTCCCACTGTGGTCGTGCGATGCTTAAGAAAAGTTCTCGCGTAGTTGTGTAACCATGGCCCGCAGTCCAGATGTTCAAGGTTGCAGAGGATTGCACCGCGGCTGACGTAGTGAAAAGCTCCCTTTGTATGAATTGCTACAATTGAAGATTTGCTTCTGGTGCTGAAATGTTCAATGAGGTCTTCCTTTAGCAAAAGGAAGATGTCTTGCGTTGATAGGTGTTGTCTGAGTTCGAAAATTATGTTCGGAAATTATCCCTTCTCTTCGAGGTACGTCTTTAGCCTATCGTGTACCATGTGCTGGAATAGTTTTCCTACACATGAGGTAAAAAAAATTTGCGCGGTTCTTTATGCTGAGGGGCTTGTTGGGTTTCGAGATTTACAATTTTCAACCACTTTAATTTCATTAAATTTCCTTTTTTGCGACTGCAAACTATTTCCCATATCCTTTTGTTGTCTTTCTGGTTTATTATAATATTCTTACGAGGGTAGTGTTAACCACTTCGCTGTTTCATAAACTAGCTATTTAGACAAAAATTTATACACAAATTCATAAGTCAAGCAAAGAAGCGAATGTTTAATCGCACTTATTCTTTGTTGTTTTGATAGTATCTCTACTTGCACCCACAATTTGAATAGAGCCAAATTACCACAACACAATGAACCGAAGGGGAAAGTGTGAGTATCAGTCATGTGCTGTCCGCCATGCGCAGTGCCTATAGGAGCGCCACTGAAAGATGCGTAGCGGCTGCCGTTAGAACCGCAGGGGGGCTAGCGTATAGCAGACGCCTCCTCTCACTCTAAACATGGCGGAAGTGCGCTCGTAGATTTTGCCGCTTGTGCGCGTCGCAAACAACAACCTCTGTGGTGAGAGTGTGCGCAAAGGAGCCGCAGTTCATAATAGTGGACGTGTGTTCGAAACCAAAACTGTGTGAGACAACGTTGTCACCATACAGATCAAGTGTTTGACCCAGCCTAGCGTCAATAAGGTTCTCTGAAAATGCAGCTCATCGCAAGAACGTGACTTTTTCCCAAAAACTAATGCGCAAATGCGTTGACGCGCCCACCAACATATTTTGTCTCTGTACATTAGCTTCGTTGACGTGCCATGTGTATATGTAGTATATTTTGAGGATACTATGTCGCACCACAACATATAGACACAGGTGCGCCCACGCGAAAGATCAGCGTTGGTAAAACTTTGAAACCTGCAAAATAAACTTCAGAAAATGTAAAGGCAGCTTGCAATATTGGCACAAGACGAAGTCACCATGGTGCTGGTGGTAATTTACCTTCTCAAAACATCTACGCGGCGTTTGGTTTAGAAAGGTATAGCGATATAATGCAAAAAAGCATTAGGTTTGACGGGACAACACGCGTTTTAGGCGTTTGAATATGTCACGTTAGTAGATACGCTTATCACTTGGTTCTTGCGAGAATATATCTCTTTATTGGTTACGTAACTGTGCGTAGTTTTAGCAGGTAAAATTACGTGATTAGCTAAATATATTTTTGTGGTCATGTTGAAAACATGTCACATGGCGTGGTCACCTGTCACAGGGTACGAATTACACCTGGAACATGAGTTGGACTTCTCGGACAATTCATTCTTTTACCGTTATTTGCATGTGCACTACAGATCCTGGCATTGTTTGAAGGCTCCGAGTGGATTTCATGCTCTCTGTAATGTCCGTAAGGTACAGAAAAAGAACGGAACAAGGAATTAGATGAAAGAGTACATATTTTTAATGTACACAGTTCGCTAGCACAGGCGAAGAGCAGTAAAACGTGTTCCTTGAAAACCAAGTGTTTTGTTGAAGTGCGCGCAATTTAATGCACACATGAACAAAGGAAATGAAAAGTTATTACCGCTAGAAAGAATTATAAAAAAGCAGTATTTAAGGATCGACGTCATGCATTCGAAGTGAACATTTTTTTTAGGTGTGCCGAGTCTACAATGAGACGGCCCCAATTTTGTGCGAACGGAACCGTAGAAACTAGTTGGCAGAACCCTCAGTGAGAATCGAAAAAAAGGTAAATGCAAAAGTGTTATAATTGGCCTCACTGATAAACGTGTGCAACTTTCCCCATCAGAGGAGGGACAAATGCTCGGCACAGCACACCCTGCCGCCTCCCCAAGACAATGCATAGGCTAGATTTTGAGCACTTAAAAGCACATCCTTGCGTGCACTTCCCTATGCTCACGAAATAACTGCGACTAGCGCCCACCAATGCGTCCGATCAATGGCGGCAGGTAGCGCCATCAGCGCGTGGCACACTACAAACATAGCACTCGGCAGAACTCCAACACCTTATTAGATGCGAAGTCCCTCTTTGACTCACGTGTGTGACTCTGTTTATTCTTACGTTTTCACGAAGGCACCGGAACGCGTTCCTCTGGCAACAGGTGTTGGAGCGGTGCCAAGTAGGTCACACCACAGCGGCGCGTTGACGTCACACTCACCTCACACACTTCCTTCACATGTACACGCTCACGTCACTCTCATCTTTACCCGTAGCACGCTCGTCACAGCGCGTGAAGCAGCCGGCTTCTACGCCCGCTCACAACATAACTCTCTTTCGCTTTACTGTCTCCACCACCCGCAACGCTCGGGTGCATGTCGAGTGGAAACAATCTTTCGGCTCGTTTATCTGCAACATAACATACACAGAAGCCATCCCGCCTTCCATGTCTTTGCGTTTCAAAGAACCGTTTACTCGAGTGGCTACAACAATTCATGCTTCAAACCGTTTTTTAGCACCCTCGTCGACGCCCGTTTTAATCGTATCAACGCCCATGCAAACCACTTCTGCTTCGCATTCCATTAAGGCTCTCTTTGGAAAGACAGACATAATTTTTATGCTCGCCATTGCAAGTCATTAACACTAAAGGTATGTCATAGTAAGTTGATTTTGATTTTCCTGGTATCGCTAACATTCACAAAGTTGTGCATTTAGACCTGCCGGTACTTGTTTGTGTGCACCATCGCATACGTACTATTCACATTGTTTCATATTAGTATCTCTGCAGAAATTCGAATGAGCATACGTTGTGCTAGAGTGACATCTTTTGGTAGGCGGATATGCTGACCTGCATCAAGAGATATTATACTGATATTATTTCAATATTATTATTATAAACCACCACCAATACAACAACACTAATAATAATAATAATAATAATAATAGTAATAATAATAATAATAATAATATCAATATTAATAATAATAATAATAATAATAATTCATATTTTAACCACATTATTTAATCTTTATGTCTAAGTCACAAGAGCGCTGACGTTTCAGGAGTGATATTTGGGTATAACCAAAGTATGCGATGATATATAGAGAACGACTTGAGTCGAAGCCTAGTGCACGTACATTTTGTATATTCAAGATTATTATAAAATTAAGTACAGCAGGAAAAACGCCCATCGATGTGTCAGATGGGCACCAGGTGGGCTCGTCAGCTGCGCCATGGTCCAGCGGGTAACACTGTTTGCGTTTATCGCGCAGGTCTCTGCGGCAATCAGCCTCGTCGACCCCTGCGGCAATGCGACATGCGCTTTGCACACTGGAAGCCCCGGAAATCCAGGAGCCAGTGCGCATGCGCCGTCAGCCGGATGCTCACTGTATCTGGGAGCACCAGACCAAACAGCTGGACCGAAAGATGGCGCTTTCATCCTTTCTATCGAGGGACTCTTGGAACCTACGGCATCTCCGGGATCATCAACATCAGCCTTTCCATCGCCTATAAAAGACCACACCCTGCAACCGGCGCTTTGTGGGCTCGTCAGCTGCGCCATGGTCCAGCGGGTAACACCGTTTGCGCTTATCGCGCAGGTACGCCATTACGATTCTCTTTTTGCTAAGAAGACTAGCAATCGTTACCTGGTGCAGCTGCCGAGCCCCCGCTGCCTTGCGTTGTTATTGTGTGATTGTGTGAACATTGTGCATGAGCTGTTGTTGCTGTCAGGCGACATAGAGGAAAACCCAGGTCCAACCACACGTAGCTTTACTACCCAGAGTGACCAGACGACGTATGCTTTGTTAACAACCTTAGAAGCCGGCCAGGCCACCATCCTGGCTGAACTGAAGGCTATCAATACTCGCCTGACTAGCACGGAACAAACCCTTGCCGATTTGGTTGCGCGGATCGCGCAGACGGAAGACCAGTGCAAATTGCTACCCGATATGCGGTCTGATGTAGACGTTCTACTCCGCTCCTCCACCCAGACATCAGATAGCATAGCCGGCATTGAGGAAAGGTTGAATGACGCAGAGGATAGGTTGCGTCGCTGGAACATTGTCTTCTATGGCATCAGTGAAGGCGAGTCTGAATCCTGGAGCGATAGCGAAAAACTGGTCACAGATATTTGCAATAAAAATTTGAAGATAGCACTCGAACATAAAGAAATTCACAGAGCACATCGTATCGGCAAAATTGCTCGTGACAAAAAACGCCCCATTATTTTTAATTTCTCTTCTTTTAAGACTAAAAATGATATTTTATCTAAGGCCTTCAAGCTCAAGGGCACAACAGTCAGTATCTCTGAGGATTTCTGTGCTGCCACTCGTTCAATACATCGCGAGCTCGTTCGTTTCGCCCGAGAACAGAAGGTTCCTTTCAAGCTACGCTACAAAAATTTAATAATCGACAAGAAAACTTACTACTATGACACCGCTGATAAGGCGGTTAAAGAAAGAACAGCACGGGCGAGCTAGCAAGAAAATAATATAACAGAGCCTTGTCTTTCCAAATCACAACCCTGCAACACACCGAAATGCGCGTCGCTACGCCCTAACGACGTCACATACTCGATTCTCTGCACTAACATTCGCAGTATAATTCCAAAGCGTGAAGAAATATCCGCCGTCATTCATTCATGTGATTGTGATATTGTCGTTCTTAGCGAAACATGGCTTTCATCGCATATTTCTGACGCGGAAGTTGCTCCGTACATGCCTGAATTTGCCGTTTACCGCCGTGATCGTTTGCTAAGCCGAGGTGGTGGATTTCTTATTGGAATAAAGAATTCGATTATTCACTTTAAAATAGAACACGAGTGCCCCCTAGAGATAATGTACGTAGCATGTCGAACGCTATCAGGACTTACCATAATTGGAGCGTGCTATCGCCCCCCACAACCAGACGCCGATTTTCGCAGGCTCCTTAACGACTCTCTCCACTTCATAAGCAAAAAGTATCCCCTAGCTAACCTAATAATATGCTGCGATTTTAACTACCCTAACATTGATTGGAGTGACCAATATCGCGTAACTATCGGTGAACCCGGCCAGTTCTTAAGCATCCTACAGGATTTTCAATTAACACAAATCATAACCCAAGCTACCAGACAGACCACAAATACCGCAAACATTCTTGACCTAATTCTAACGTCCGACCCGAGCCGTATCCAGTAAGTACATTACCTTAAGGAAATAAGTGATCATAAAATTATCCTAGCGTTTTTTCACTCAGTAATTAAGACAGAAAAACCAGTAGCAAAACGAATAAGTCTTTATGACAAGGGAAATAACGAAAAAATCACGGCTGAGCTACAAACCTTCATCTTTTCTTTTGAAGAAGGTTTCCATGACCGCTCTGTAGATCGCAACTGGAACTTGTTTTCGGAGAAAATTCAAGAATTAACTGATAAATATGTTCCAACGGTAAAAATTAAAAGCAAACAATCGGCACCGTGGTTTTCTGGCTCAATTAGCAAAGAAATACGCAGAAAGAAGCGACTGTTTGGAAAAGCCAAAGCCAGAAATAGTCCGTCCGCATGGCCGGCATATCAAGGCTCAGTAAAGAAGCTAACGAAAACAATTCGTATTGCCAAGCGAAATTTTTTGAGACAACATTGCCTAATATGCTACAAACTAATACAAAACAATTTTGGAAAGCTATAAACCGGTCTCCTGCCACCCCAATAAGATTGTACAACAATCAAAACGTAGAACTTGGTGATAGTGAGACAGCCGCAGTACTCAACGTGGCGTTCTCCTCGGTTTTCACTAAAGGAGCCAGCATGAGCACCCCCATTTCCTCGGATCTGGTCATTAATGAACAAATGCCCCCGATAATATTTACAGCTCAAGGAATAATGAATATAATTGATAAAATGAAACTATCATCTGCTACGGGACCGGACGGAATCAACTCTAAAATGCTGAAAAATTCCAAAGAACCAATTAGTTTCATGCTCGCTTTGCTATTTTCCCGATCATTAACGTCAAGCTGTATCCCCATTAAATGGAAGCTAGGTAAGATTGTTCCGACCTTTAAAAGCGGCAATAGGTCATCACCGTTGAACTATCGCCCCATTTTAATTACGTCCGTACCATCAAAAATATTGGAACATATAATTTTTTCGCACATCATTAATCACCTCGAACGCCATAACATTCTCTCCACATCGCAACATGGTTTTCGCAAGGGGCTGTCCTGCAAAACGCAGCTTGCTTCATTTACACATGATTTGCACTTAAACCTTGACAGAAACATCCAAACAGACGTAATTTTCCTAGATTTTGAAAAGGCATTCGACAAGGTACCCCACCGTCGCCTAATGTATACACTATCACTGCTGAATATTGACCCATTTGCACTTAATTGGATCGAAAACTTCCTCCTGGAACGAAAGCAATTTGTCGAAATAAATAGCGCACAGTCTACCACAGCACCCGTTCTGTCCGGTGTACCACAGGGTACAGTACTCGGGCCGTTGCTATTCTTAATTTATGTTAATGATCTACCGTCTGACATTTCTAATAACATTCGCCTATTTGCGGATGATTCTGAGTTATATTCCAAAATTACATGTAAGCAAGACCAAATTAATCTATAATCTGATCTTTTTCATATTGAAAATTGGTGTAAAACTTGGCAAATGTCCTTAAACGTACCAAAATGCAAACTAATGTCATTTTCCCGGCGTGCATGCCCATTATTTCACAATTACACCCTTAAAGGCTCTTCAGTACAATCTACAAAAGAGTACAAGTACTTAGGCGTCCATATCACCAACATTCTATCTTAGACAGTACACGTGTACAAAGTAATCGCCAGCGCCAGTAGATCCCTCGCGTATCTGCAGCGCACGATGAAATTTGCTCTTTCAGACTTAAAATTGTTGGCCTATAAAACCCTTATCCGTCCAAAACTAGAATATGCAGCCGCTATATGGGACCCGCACCAACGTTACCTCATCGACAACATAGAAGCCATCCAAAACCGGGCTATTAGATTTGCTTTCTCTGATTTTTTCTTCATACACTAGCGTCACAAATCTCAAGTCGCGTGCGTCCCTTCTTCCCCTCAACAACCGTCGGAAACTAGCAAGGCTGGCATTACTCCACAGGTTTCATTACCCATTATCACCAAACTCCTACGTCACGCCAAAATCGCATGTATACACTCGCACCAAAAACGAACATCAAGTTTCATACCCCCGCCCACGAACTAACACTTTCGCGCAATCCTTTTTTGTTCGATCAGCCAAAGACTGGAACAATCTTCCCGCTCACGTAGTACAGACCAAAGACCTTGACCGCTTTAAATCGCTGCTGACCGCGCCCGGAATTGTGTAACATTCTCATGTCGTTTTTATGGTTCCCGTTTTTCTGACTTTCATTGTTGTCAGTGCAGGCGAAGTAATGGAGCGTTGCCTTCTGACATCATATTGTTTTCTGTTTTTACCAAATTTATAGCTACCTAGCTCATTGCCGTTGTTTGCATTCTGACTTGTATGTTTGCACCATTCTACTGCTGTAAAGCGCGGTTATCCATGCTGTTTAAACTCTGATTGGTCCCAATGTACAACATGTAGCGTGTCCGGCCATGTAGTTTCTTTTATTCTTCTTCACTCATTTATTGTTGTAACGGTCTTGTATATAGTTATGTTGGTAGCAAACCTCCCCCTCACCCCTACCCTCGTTTTTTGTTCTAGTCTGTCACCTGTACCACCCCTCATGTAATGCCTCCTTCTAGGAGGCCCTTGAGGTATGAAAATAAATAAATAAATAAATAAATAAATAAATAGATCAAGAGCACACTATCTGAGTGTCGATTTAGTTTAGTGTGGTTCCTGTTCTCCTTCTTTCGTCTTTATTTTATGCATCTCCTCAGGGCACTGCGCCACCAGCCGTATACAAATTCTTTTGCGCATAGTCAAGAGCAAAAACGTAAACTTCAGGCTGTTGCCTCCCCACCAGTCACGTTTACTTCCCAGACGTGCTTTGCAGCTCTGAGGGGTGGCTTAGACGGCGGCAGAGCAACAAACGCTGCAGGAGATCGGACGCGTACCACACCGCATTCTTCGTCCTCCAAAGTTTTTCTTCCTACTTCTGTATTAGCACCGCCTCAAACCATCTGTGTTATGTCGCAGAAGGTGAACTGTGGTACGGCGTTCTACATCTACAGCCATTTATTCATATGAAACCTCAGTTCGAAACCGACTGTTCACGGCTATCTTGGTTCAAACGGCTGGGTTTTCAGTCGTTGTGTATTCTTTTGAGAAATTCGCTTCAGCGAATATAAGTTGCATATAAATACAGAAGCAGCCTGTTTTGTTTATAACGACCAAAATAGGACATAAGTCCTCATTTAAAGAAAATTCGAGACTTCAGTTTTTTTACTGCCTTTTATAAACATGTGAAGTGGCGGCGCACAATTAATGGCGCTCAAGTGGTGGCGCCCAAAGCGTTGGAAACACTCACCTTTTCGAGCAAGCATTGCATGGTCAGAGCAGCGTGCTAAGCGCTATGATCCTTAAAATTACTTATGTATGCCTTTTTTAGTAAACGACGCACATGCAGAATATATAGGTGTTGTGCTGGCGCCCCTGACATGCGCAATAATTGCTTTTTAATTGACAATTGGACAAATATTAATGCTGAACCTTCTGCAACATTGAACTTTTTGATGTTAGAGGCTTCGCTCTAAAGTCTAAAGTGAGTGACGTTACCCATTTGGTGAAAACACGTGCAAATTTATCCGCTAATGATTTTTTACACGACGCCAGGTGAATAAACGCCCCGCGTTCTCCACTGCTCGTGCGTTCAAACGAACTTATGCATGACATTCTCGTAAATGGTAAGGCAAGCTAAAGCACTTAAATGAATGAAATGATTCTCACGCGAGCTCCCGAACCTGACGAAGTGCGGAAATACGCAACAATCAACACGGAAAACTGTGTGTTCACCAAAAGTACGAAAACCAAATTTAAAGGCGAGTTCGAAACGTTTTAACTCAAGTGAACTTTTGCGCGCATCCGCCTTAAAGACATCAGCGCAATAGAGTGGGTAATTGTGTTTAAGACGATAGTCTTTCTTGGGTACTTCGATGCGAAAAATTGGCCCGAATCTACATGTTACACTGTAAATGTCGATGAATGACGATAGTCTTGCCTCTTAAGAGAGTGAACAAAACGTTTATTTGATGTTCTGCGCAAGAAAATTGGTTAATGGTATTCTGAAGGCACTGCGTTATAGTGCCTCGAGCGTGTAACAGAGGCGAACAAGTGCATCTAGGCAAGTTAGACACGAGCGCCACCTTGCAGTTACCTTCGAAAACGAAGGTGTGCGTCACCACGGAGAAAGATGCGCGCCAGCCTTGAAAGTGATAAGGTGTAGAATTGAAAGCAACGGGCAGGTGCCACCACCGTGTCGTCGTAGCAAAGCGCTGTAAATACCTTCTTGAGCATCGCGTTTCACTGTCAGCGCAGCGCGATAAACGCTACAGTCCTTAGAGTTACTTGTGTGTGCCTCTCCTCGTATTAAGGCCGACATACAAAACATAGACATGTTGTTATAGCGTCTCAAATATGCGCAATGTGCGCTTTTTTATTTGACAATCGCACGACAATAAACGCTAAACCTTGAGCTATATTCGTGGGCGCTGCGGATAAGGTTGGCCGTTTGGTGCCGTTTGAGGTATCGTTAGTGTCGACAAACAGACAAATGTAGAGACAGACAGACAGACAGCCAGACAGACCAAAATTTTCCGTTGAAGGTCACCAAGAAAGACTATCGTCTTTAAAATTTTGGTCTGTCTGTCTGTCTGTCTGTGTTTATCCGTCTGTACATTTGCCTGTTTGTCCACCGGAACAATACCCCAAAGGGCACTAAACAATACCCCAAATGGTCACCGCATCCACAGCGCCAACAAGTTTTGCTCAAGTTTCAGCGTTCATACTTGTACGAGTGTCAATGAAAAAGCAATTGTTGCGCATATCTGAGGCACCGTAAAAGCACGTCAATATTTTTGTGTGCTTTATACTAGAGGGGCATACATCACTAATTCTAAGGACTGTAGCGTTTATCACGCTGAGCTGAGAATGCAACGCGATGCTCAAAAAGGCAAAAGATTCCAACGCTTTGCTAAGATGACACGGTGGTGGCACTTGCCCGTCGCTTTGCGCTTTACACCTTATCACCTCCAAGACGGGTGCGCACGCCTTCCTTTGTTTTCGAAGATAATTGACAGACAGCACTCGTGTCTAACGTGCCTCGAAGCGCTCGTTCGCCTTCTCTGCACGAATAGAGACTCCCTAACGCAGCACCTCCAGAATAAAATTCACCGATTTTCTTGCGCAGAACATCAGATAACCGTTTGGTTCACTCTCTCAGACGCAAGATTATCGTCTTTCGACAACATTAGCAGTGAAACAAACAGATATGGAGCACACTTTTTTCTCCTCTTTCTTTTCTTAACTATCCCTTTTATTCGCACTATCCAATCCCCATGCCAAAATGTGGAGGTGTCATCGTAAGGATAGACAGCCACAAGGGGCACACTTTTTTTTCGTTCTTCTTTTATAACCGCTTAGCAGAAGCAGGGTCGCCTAGTCCCCGATGACCGAAGGCATTGGTGCTAACATGGGACTGAACATGGGCTGTGTGGCTTTCGGTTAAGGTTGCAGGCATGCTGCTATCGAAAGCGACAATGGAGAAGAATGAGATGTGTGGCAGACAGGAAGACGCGGCGACTATGCTGAGAAAGAAATGGGGGAAGGTAAAAAAGAAGCTGACCTTCAGCAGAGCTACCGCCCCTGTGAAAAGATATTTAACGTGGAGGAGGTACATTCTACTCTGTCAGTAAAGCGTGCCTCCTCCACTTGTAGGGTTCATTTCAGAAGGCATCAGCTTTTCATTCGAAAAATTGAACTGAATAATAAGTTCAAAGAACAAAGTCAAACAGCATACACACGGAATTACACCGATAAGTATGAGGCGCGCGCCTAATGCGAGCCTGATTCTGGCCCGAGCCCGACACTGACGATCCAAGATTGCTTTATTCGGTTCGGCCCGGCCCGCGGTCCGGCCCAGACCCATGAAGTGATCTAATGTGAAGGTCGTGGGGCTAAATAGAAACAAATATCGTAAATAGCGAGGGGGGAATGGGGTTTTGCATATCAAGTGGGCAGTATTGACCCGCTATTGCTTTCAGATTGGTCAAAAAGGAAGCCGGTAGTATTAGGAGAATGAGAAAGTCTGATTATATTTGCCAGCGAAGCCGCCCCCAAAACACTTCAAATAGAAAAAGCCGTATTCTTCCGAGACGTCCAGAGTAAGCCAGGGTTGTCAAATGAAACATCGATCGATCTTTCTTAGTGATTGTTAGGACCATGCTCGAAGTTACAGTGCGCATGACCCCTATTGGTTAATGAATGTAGAAAAACTAACACCACTACAACAATTACGCTCAATAAACTGAAACTGAAACTGAAAAAAGCTGTCACAACAGTGACGTCATTTTGGCTCTGTGCTAGTTACGTTCGTATGTGCTCAGATTATCTGTTTCAGTGGCGAATTTAACCAAGTTTTATTGCAATGCAATATTTTTAGACAACAGTATGATCAACTTAAGGACATGATGAAAGTGTCACGTCTTTCATGCATTCTATTAATTTCTTAAAGCTAACTTTATAAAAAACTCTTGTATATAAAGAGTCCGGATGGATGAATGTATAAAAATTTTATTACAGTGGTCCTTCGATGCGTGCGTTTAGCGCGCAGTGGGCCTCTCCCCCGTTGGGCCGCTCCACCACGCCGCGGGCCTGATGGACATCCCAGAGCTATGCTTCAAGGTCCGAGGTGTGTAGAGCACGGTCCCACTTTTCCTTAGTGATCCTGGCCCCTGGCGCTGGAATAAAAAAAAAACATTCGGTAGCATTCCTTCTCTTAGATGAGCTCGAATAATAATTTCTTATGAGCATTGATATTTTTGCAGCTTTTTTAAAGGATTGATTGATATATAAAGTTTAACGTCCCAAAACTGCCATATCATTATGATAGGTGCCGTAGTGGAGGGCTCCTGAAATTTAATAACTTGGGCTTCTTCAACGTGCACCCAGATCTGAACACACGGGCCTACAACATTTCCGTCTCTATGGGAAATGCAGCCGCCGTAACCTGCGGGTCACCAACCGAGTACCTTAGCCACTAGACCACTGCGGCGAGGAGCTTTTTTAAAAAAATTGCTAATTTATTTTAATATTTTAACCAAAACTGACAAGAAATTGAAAGAGTTCTTCAATCATTCTTCGATGGCATCGATTTTATGTTTGTTTTAATCTGCTAAGACTCAGCCTTCTGTTTTTTTACTTTTTATTGATAATGAACCATGCTGTGCAAACGTGTGTCCTTTATTTATACTTTGATGCAATCGATCAACCAGCCTGTTATGCCTATGCACATTGAAAGAACGGGTGACTCAAAACGGTGCTCTAACATATACGCCATGCATCGTAAGTACACAGCTTCCTGTCCTTGATACTTGAAAGTCAAGCCTTAACCGTTTTCTCTCAGCGATCTGTGGAGTAGAGGACAACATATATTTGAGTTAGGCAATCCAAACTTTTTGAATGAAGAATAAGGAACAAATGAACGAAACACTAACACCATAAAACACGACTGCTAGTACGCTCCCGGAGCAATGTCGTGACGGAACGACATGGTGAAACTCGATGTAAGAACGTGTGTGCTTACTTTAAGAGCGTGTTTGAACTAGAGAAGTTCACGAAGCTAAGCTTGGAAAAATAGAAGAAACGCGCGATGCCGGTGAATTAATGTACGCTGTCTAGCAGAACTCGAACATCTGGGTAAAAAGAAAAAAAAACTCACTCTTAAATTTTTGAACGTAGTTGATGCCATCGAGGAATTAAAAAGCTAGTGAAAAAACCAAGAAGACTGGCGAGAAAGCAGGACTCTAGAGCGGTTAATGGATTCCTGACAAGTTCAGCAGAACGAACGTGAACAGCCAGCTACACACAACCCACTTCTTTTCATTATTTCCAGAAGAGAACCTCCAAACAGCAGGATAAATGCTCGGCACTCTAACTCTTTTTTTTTTCTTGTCGTTCTAGTGAGGTGAATTGTACGGAGATAGACAAGGATGGGGACGGTAATTGTTGCATTTTCGCCGCAAGGGTCAGTTAGGTGTCCGACGCATAATGCTCATAATTTTGGGGTTGAATGACATGCGCTCCGCACTTATGCTGCAGCAAAACGTACCTTTAAACTTTCGTCTGTGAAGTTATTAACAAATACACCTCTTTCTGATAAATTTTGTCGACGTATTTTTGGTCAGAGCGAAGTCACAGCGGTGTATCGGGTGGCTTGTCACGAGTTCCAGCCAAGCAACTTTCTGATCTATTCATTCAAAGGCTGAAGGGTTATTTACTTCTGAGGTCATGCTAATAGAAGAACTTGAGCTCTTAACCTAAATGTAGGAAAGAAGAAAATAAAAATGGAAGATTGGCTTACAGGAAAATTGAGGAGTGTTCAGGGTTATTGGTCGTTTATTTATTAGAACGGGTATACCAATGCTATTAAAATGTGGCTCTCGAAAGAGGCTTGTGTTTCGTTGTGTTACCAACAGACAACAAAAAGGTGCACATAAAAAGAACTGTTTACAGAGTATAGTTATTTTCAGAATCTCTGTAGCTCGAAGAAAACACAGTAGAGCTTGAAGAGCGGATCAACTTCTCAGTGAGCGCGAAAAGAGTCTAAGGATTCCATGAAATGATTGATTTTGTTCCACCCAATACAATATGTCCAGGGTCTACGTAGATAGAGCTACTTATTGATTCCCCTTAGCAATGTGAAGTGCAAGTCCCCTGTTCATCTCAATTGGCAAAGAGACAGCCAAGAAAAGGCATTAATGCCTGCTTGAAATGTCCCTTCAGTAGAAACTTTTCATACAGTAATGACCTTTTGTCTCTGAGTACTTTATATACATCGCTTTATAGCATTGTGTTACACGCGGAAGAATCTGAGCTTTTCTTTTCGTATACATTTCTTATGCTAGTGGTTATGACCAAATAGACTTGCAATATTTTTAATGTTCTTTTTACCGTAAGGACAGTGTTCTTGGTGTGGCTGGGTGTCGCAAAAAGAATATTTTAGTGCACTGAAGCTATGAGAGCTGCAAAAAAATGGCGCCATTGCTTTAAGCCCACGTACTTCTCGCTTTCGACCTCCCTGTCACTACTATGACACAAGAATACGGATTGGTAAACGTCACTCTAAGCTTCCAATGATACGTTCATGCCATCGGGGCAAACCAAGTTCAGTGTTTAGGTTTGAATATTGCACAGAAAAGAAAGAGTCAGGGCAGGTGAAACTAGGGAATTTTTCAAATCAGTGTAACCTCACGTGAAAAAAAATGGTGGTTGAAGATTCATCTCTTTGATATTAAAAAAATAGCACATATTTCTGATTTTTTTGACGAAAGAGATGGCGCATTGACTGTTCAAATATATAAAAAAAGATTTTCTTCCTGTATATTTTACTAAGCTTAGGAGGTGGCTCACCAGCTTATTGAGATAGATTGAAGTCACGCGCCGTAACTTCAGATCAAGGAGCGACCCCTAGAAGCGCAGCTGTGCAATAGTCGATACATCACCCGCTAGATGGTGCACCACCGTTTGAAGTGGCGCGGCATACACCTGCTCTCATCTGATTCCGCACACTTCACTGCACAATCGACGCACGCTACTTAGCGCCATGGACTACTTAGCGCCATGGAATACCATGGAATTGATACAAACGGCAGCTAAAGTTCCGATTGCGAGAGCAAAGCAGGCCTGCTATCAATACTCTGTTGTGCAAGCTCGCGAGAAAAAAAAATGGCCACGTATCTGCATGTTACACTGCAAATGTCGTCAAAAGACGTCTTGCGTCTAGAGAGAGTGAACAAAATGTTTCAAAAGGTTTATTTGATGTTCTACCCCCTCCCCCAAAAAAGAAAAAAATTGCCCGCAGCTTCCCTCGGGGGAAAACTGAGGAGGATGCGGAGCATATAATTGGTTAACGGGGTGTTAAAGTGCGACTTACTTGGGTCGATGGCTAATTTGGTTAACGTGGTTGTAGGAGGGCGTGTTAAATGAGTGAACACGTACACACGTATGCGAAAGGGCGGCGCTGGTCGAAGGGACGTCAATCATTGTGTTTGTGGATTCGTTGGAATTCATTTCACCGCGACCTTGGACGTCGACGCGCCGTACAAACCAACCGACGAGCGGCAACTGAGCAATCGAGCGCCGACCTTGAGTATGTATACAGCGCGACGGCGCATGTACTGTCAGCTGTTGAATGTTCTCGAAGCGCGACGGCGCATGCGCGTCCACTGGAGAATCAGGAGAATTGTAGATGTCGAACGCGGTGTGTAGAGGAGGAAGGGTGCACAGATGGTGGAAGAAGGAGGAGGAAGCTTGCGGACGGCGCCGCACTACAAGCCTCGAGTATTAGATGCTCCGCATCTAAAACTGGTGAATGGTATTCTGGAGGTGCTGCGTTAAAGTGCCTCGAGCATAAAGTGGAGGTGAACGAGCGAATCATGTCAGGTTACACGTGAGACATGAGTGCTATCTTGTTGTTATCTTGAAAAATGAAGCGCGTGGTGTGCGCGCCTGTCTCGGAGGCGATAAGGTGTAGAACGCAAGGTGACGGGTAGGTGCCACCACCGTGTCGTCTTAGTAAAGCATTGGAAACACTTGCCTTTTCGCGCAAGCGCGGCATCGTCAGCGCAGCGTGATAAGCGCCACGGTCCTTAGAATTACTTATGTATGCTTTTTCTAGTAAATAGATATACATACATAATATTGACGTGTAATTATGGTGCCTCCGATATGTGCAAGTTTGCATTTTTATTGACAATCGCACTAGTATGAACGCTAAATCTTGAGCAAATATTGGCGGGCCCTGCGGATCGTTTGGTGGCTTTAGAAGTATTGTTAAAGGCGAAAAGATAGACAATTGTACAGACAGACAGACAGACAGACAGACAGACAGACAGACAGACCAAAATTCTTGCGTTGAAGGAAGGAAGGAAGGAAGGAAGGAAGCAACAAAAGGGAGAAGGCAGGGAGGTTAACCAGAAAGACATCCGGTTTGCTACCCTATGCTAGGGGATTAGGGAAGGGTACAAGAAAGACGAGTAAGAGAGAAGAGAGGGAAAAGAAAACGTGACGTGGACATGCCTGCATCAAACATTTTGATAGATTATAAACGCCTTCAAACTGTGTTGAAACACGAAAAGTTCGCAAATTTTTCGAGTAGGCGCGTCAGTAAAGTGTAGCGACAAAATATTTTGTGGAACATACGTGTAAATCTCTGCTAACTCACTTACATAACGCGGTTTACAGTTGGTTTCAGTAATGTTTTTGAAGATATGCATAAATAAAAGTACTGATGGTTCAGTACTCCTCGCGCAGACACTAGAAGAACGTGTTAAACTACCCAACACTGTAGAAAATCATAATTTAAAAGGAATGCAGGCGTAATATAAAAATACCACACTTCCACTAATGGGCGAGAATAAATATTGTTCACTTGTTGAAGCCGTGGCAACAAAATATTTTGGGAAGCATTCAGGCCTGCGAATGTCGATAATTATTACGACAAGTGAAAGCTTGCTAAGTATACAGCACGGCAGATACTTAGGTAAAGTAATGGTCGACTTAGGTACCCTTCTTTTAAACTCGTTCATATTGATATTTTTGTCGTTAGAACTGTCCTAAAGATGCACATTGAAAGGTCTTTCTATGGTCACTGTTACGTCAGAAAAAAAAAACTTCAATTTAGTTCAATTCAGTTAGCCGTTCTCGACAATGAAAGCATCCGCATCCAGGGTCATAGAGTGCAGTATTCATTGTTTTTTTGCAAGCATAACCACATGTATTCCACTTTGACTGTGTGGGGGCAGCACACAATAATAATATGTGAAAATGTTCTTCCTAATACCATGATATGATTACGAGAGGAGTTGTAGTGGAGGGCTCCGCGAATTTCGACCATCTGGTGTTCCTATAAGCGTAAACTGACATCGCAATCCACATGTGATGGTTTTTTGGCTTTCGCCAGGACCATTCCTGTGTGACCCAGTTATTTGAATTTACTCATGAGGTAGCATGCGCACAGGACAACCGAACCAGTATTGACTGCATTTTTTTGGATTTCAGAAAAGCGTTCGATTTGGTTACCCATTATTTATTATTGCAGAAAATGATCTAATACAAACTTAACCCGAAAGTTATTAACTGGATAGCAGAATACTTAAATTCCAGGCATCACTACGTCGTCGAAAACGGCGAACAGTCATCCACTACCAATGTGACGTCCGGGGTTCCTCAGGGGTCAGTACTGGGCCCAATATTGTTTTTAAAGTATATTAATGACTTCACCCTGGACGCACAATCGCCGATGAGATTGTTTGCAGATGACTGCATCGTTTATAGAGCAATAAACTGCGAAAGTGATCGGGGCGCAGTTCAAGACGACTTGGACAAGATAAATGCATCGTGTGAAAAATGGCAAATGCAACCAAATTTGGAGAAGACAATGTGTATGACGTTTTCTAGAAAGAAGGGTGAAGCTTCACCTTCGTATACTATAAACAAGAAGGTCTTAAAAATAGTCTCTGTGTACAGGTATTTAGGCGTATTTTTCACGCCAACTTTGTGTTGGCATCGTCATGTTGACTATGCGACAGCTAAGGCTTGTAGATCGCTGTGGTTCCAACGGCGAAAGATGCGTGCGTTTCCCCAGTCCACGCCGGAAATACTGTACAAATCATGCGTGTGGTCGATACTTGATTACGCGAGTAACGTATGGGACCCGCCCACTGCCCTCGATAAAGATAAATTGGAAAAAGTGCAAAACATGGCCACCCGTTATGTCCTGAGAAACATTGTTAAGAGCCACAACTTCAGCATGACGCGCTGCAAGCAAGATTTAGGATTGGAACAGTTGGTCACACGCAGGGCTAAGCAGCATCTGAAGCTTTTCCTTGATGTACACTTATCTCGAACTTGTGTTCCTCGTGACAGTTACATTTTGCCACCTCATTACGTGTCTGGACGAGTCGATCAGATTTACAAAGTGCGGGAATACCGATGTAAGACAGCAGCGTTCAGTAATTCTTTTTTACCTAAAATGGTTTCCCAGTGGAATTTATTACCTTCAGCGATCGTTGTCGCTGTTGGTGGTGATTCAGTTTCTCCTTTGTTAGAGTCAAGTGCATTGTTCAGTTGATGACGGGTGTTTCGTTGTGTGGCGTACATATTGTATTTGTTTTCGTCTTACTGTATGTTACCCGCTGGTATTTTTTGTACATTTTTGTCAATCTGCGTTACGTTGTGTATTCAGTGTACTTCCTACTATCTGGATGGGCTGTACTGTACTTGCCGCAAATTGAGCATGTGTTCTGTCTTGAAACTATGTTGTATTCCCCCCCACTGTAATGCCCTATGGCGCTGCGGGTATTCTACAAAAATAAAAAAATGGGTGTTAACCATTTCGCCTTCATCGGAATGCGACCGCCGGGATCGAATCCGTGACCTTCGGGTCAGCAGCCATAGCCACCGATCGACCGATCGACCACGGCGGACAACCAACACGAAGTCAGCGGCCATTGCTTGTTCTGTCCGCAACACGTGTTATTTTGAGATAGTGCATCAGCGCCGAATTCGGAACAGAGTGCGAGCAAAAAAATATACAAGCGAGCAGTGACAGTAGTGGCCATGTCCTGTGGTATAATTGATTGCTACACGATATTTAACTGTTGGTAACAATAGTTTGGTATATTGGACTGTGCCTTTGTTAGCGACCCACGCGCTTGCTTCAGCTTTCGCGCTGAAACAGCGCTTTGCTGTAGTATCAGCCGGAAACACGTATGCGTATATATACTTTGGTTATTCAGCCTTCGCCTATCCGCAACCAGTCGGCATTGCTTAGGAACCGTCGCTTTAAAACGGCTGTAAAAACATGCGATTATTTTGTCATCCAGAGGTAGGTTTGTTGTAGTGGTTAGATACGTCATGCACTGCGAGTGGTTGTGTTATCACTTTAGGTGCATTGCGCTCACTGCGATCTTTTATTTGGGAACCATCTTTTTTGCATATACATACTGCAAGCATCTTTGGCATCTATCTATCTATCTATCTATCTATTTATCTATTCAGCCGCTTACAGCTGGGTGCTTTCGTGATGACCCCTTCAACTTTGCGTGAACCTAAATAATATCGGAGGGTAAGATTGTTTGACAAATATGACGCACTGGTCAAGACGTGAATAATGCCACAATCCCGTCACGTACGTCGTCAAACACCTTCCGTCCGAAAGTGGCAGATACCCTCAAGCGAGTATGTGCCACTGGTATGCGGGTCTGTACCAAAGTATAGGTGATTCACAGTTTGTATCTACCAAGGAATGATGAGCACATGCATGGGTAGTTTTAAAGCACTTAAGTTGAAAGAAAGCTAATGTCGGCAGCGTTGACTCGACGAATGCAAAGAATAAATGTCAGGGTCCCAGCAGGAATTGAACCGCAGCACTCTGCACGGCAATCCAATATTTTACCACAGAGCGACTTCAGATCTCGGAACAACGTGTCAAATACACCCCAATGTTCGTGAAACGTCAATTGGGTTACAGTGCTGTCTATCCAATTTTGTAAATATTACATATGTACTCCTATGATACAGTCATCAAGTCGGGTTAACGTCAATTGTAGTAAGGTGCCATGCGCTAAGTTAATTTATCTACCTGCATCCAGGGTTATCATCCTCGCGAGCAGCAGCACTTCATAACAACTTATTGCTTCTGCTGTTGCAAATTCTCATGTTCCGGTTGGCGTCGTTGCGCAAGTGCATTCGACGGGTTATATAAACAATTCTACTCATTCAACATATGTATTTGCGTACAGCAATTGCACATATATTGCGTTATTTCATGACGTGTCAATATCTGAATACAAATTTACGACACGGTCCCCTTTTCACCGCGAGCTTCGCATAACGTCGATATCCAACGTATGTAGAATCCAGCGCAATTTTTTTTTACCTTTTGAGCGTTTGGTTTATATTGCTAGGCAGAATTTGAAATCGTTGTCATCAAAAGTGAAATTTTCAATTGTGTTAGCAACAAATCCTTTGATCTTTTTACAAATTTTTGGCTCATGTGAAATGGTAAGAAGACACAACGTCTTGGTCTAGTCACAGTCTAGTTGTTCTCGCTGGTTGGTCTTCGTCAAGCAATGAACGACGCTGATATGACTCTAAGACAAGCTCGAAGCCTCGGGAATACTAGCAGGTTTATGGCAGAGGTAATAAAAAAATGAAAGTCATGTTGTCTTACGCAACAATGCGCTAACATAAAAGCAAACGGTATGTGTGTTCCTTCCTATAATCTATAGAACGGCTTTCTTTAAGCCTCTATGGTCGTCCACAACACCATCCGTCTTGCTCATGTTTAAGTACTGCCGTCCTTCCTTATTTACTCAACTCCTGCTAATCTTGTGTGCTTTATACGCTGCTGTATTTTACTCTCCTACGTTAATGAATAAGTGTGCTCTTTATTTAAACAATAGGAGCACAAGAACATGGCGAACGTTTTTATAATTCTTTATTACCTCAAGTGTTTTTTTTTTCAAAATGAAAGTCCTCATAATCCTAATGGAATGCATTCAGTGCTCTCAAAGAAGTAGTATTCAATATACACTCACAGAAACTCGCTATAACTAAGGAGCAAAATAAACGTAACCCTTATGCACGAGCAATATTTTAAAGCAAAGATGGTCTAAGCTGTCACTGTGTGCTTCAAGCGAACATAAGAGATTAGTCTTTAAACTTATTGCGAAGAAGCAGGAATGGTTTTTGAAGGTTTCTTGAAACGTGCGTAATCATCCAAAGGAAATCTCAAGAAGTCTCCCTCAAGTAGCAGAATTCCGAGATTATTTATCAGAAACTTGGGGCAGTTAGGTAATGCATTATTAGAGTTTGTCAGAACTTTCTTAGGTCCATGACGTAGATGAGTGCGCGATGTCTTTGTGCGGTCTTGTTGTGCTTGTTCACAGCGTCCCTATATATGTTTTTCTTGCAAGATCAAGCAATATTTGTTCTCTGACACAAAGTGCATAATTTCTTTGTAAAGTAACCCTATCGAAAAAATTGCCATGGTGGATACTGGAAAACATGGTGGGCGTAGTGGAAATAATAGTGGGCATGGTGGAAATAGTGGACATGGTGGAAATTATGATGGCTATGGTGGGACGTAGTGGAAGATATGGTGGTTATGCCGGGACTTACTGGGTGGTATGGTGTACAGATGATGGGTAAAGTGGAAATGATGGTGGAAAGCAGAGGCTAGATAGTGGGCAATAATGGGACACTCTGCCCACCATGGCGATAATGCTGGGAAGCCCTAAGCGTATGGTGGGTGGTGCTTATTATGGTGGGCTACATGGTGTACCAAGCTAAGAAACTCTTCCCACCATTGCGATAATGCCGGGAAGCACTAAACAGATGATGGGTGCTGCTTGTTATGGTGGGCCACATGGTGTACCAAGCTGAGAAGCTCTGCCCACCATCGCGATAATGCTGCGAGGCAGTAAGCAGATGATGGGTGGGCTTATAATGGCGGGCAATTTATATAGTGTACCAAGCTGAGATCTGTACACTACATGTTCTACCACCATGATTTCCACCAAAGGTTAGGCCTACCGACCGAGCCCGTACAATTGTGTTATCCGTGTTTCCGGGTTTTAGAATACACGATTTCGACGATGTATGACAATACAGCGCAGCCATGGCATCAATTATCCCAAATGAGACATTTTTCATTGTGTATGGTGTCCGCTCAAGAAGCAACAAACATCGATGCGGCGCGATTAAAGCACTCCCAGAGCACGTAATTAAGTGTCTTCTCACCAACAGCCGCCGGGCGCACTCGCCGGCACTTCTCTAGCTTTCGTACGAGAACTCAGACGTGGCAATTTGTATGCTTGGTGAACCAATTATTGCGTAATGTTTCCGGCACACTGCATTCGTTTCGGCCAAGCCGTTATGTAGTTGTTGCTTTAGCGAAAGAGCTACAGCATTGCGCTGGCGCGACCGCCCCCTACATTGCGTGAAAAGCATCCCAATACTCAATCAAATAAATTAGGCGGGCGTATCTATGGAATGAGCCTAGAAGCGTCATAAAGAGTGAGCAGATGTCGCCCTTTAGAATGAGCGCGAAACAGATATTAAACTTGGCAGACCTCGCCGGTAAACTATTGTTGCTCCCCAGTCCACTTGGTTTTTTTCTTGAAGTTGTGAATTGTAAAAAAAATAGCACTAGTGCCATTAACATAGTGGCAATCGTTACAGGCCGCAGTTGCTTGTGTTTAATAAATGTGCAATTTTTAGTAGCAGGTGTAGATCTTGTCTATGTTGTGTACACGACAAACATAACTTAAGTTGAACCGCAAGTTTGTATGCGTACTAAGTATTTAACACGCAATCAACGTCATGTTGGTGTGGCGCAGCAGAGGAGAAAGACGAAGACGACGTTCTGAACGGACGCGTTTTTCATGTTCTCCGCTTCGAAGGATTTATCGGCCATGGGCCGAGGTGCTGCTCAGGCTTCAGCCAGCGGCAATGACTACCGTGTTGTACTTCCTCGCCTTCCCACCGGTAAGCTTGTTGTGGACTCTGTCTTTCTACATGCGGACTTAGCTGGTCGCCCCTACCGGGTTCAAGATTTTAGAGATGCTCTTCGGGACATCATTGACTTGAAGGAAATAAGCTCCATAGGTCAATTTCAAATGTCTCATGTTTGGATGGTCACATGCAAGTCAACGCTGACGAAAACAAAGTTGGTCACAAGAGGCGAATTTTTCGTCAAAAGTCGTCGATGCCTCTTTATAGACCCGGAGCCCACGGAAGTGAAGTCGAAGCTTATGTGCTTCCTGAGCACTTGGAGAACGCCTATGTGTGCGAGGCACTGCAAGCTTTTGGGAAGGTCAAGACAATATCACAAGAAAGCTGGAAAGTAGCGGACATGGAACAAATGCGGACGCTAAATAGGGATGTTGTTCTGTCCCTTGCTGATGGAGTTCGCATTGCGGATATTCCTCACATTCTTGTCGTCTGCGGAGTGCAAAGCCTCGTTCTGATACCTGGCCGCCCACCACTTTGCCTTCGGTGCAGTAAGGTTGGACACATCCGTCGAAACTGCAGGACCCCTCGCTGTGACAACTGTCGACGCTTCGATCATTCGGCCGAAGATTGTGTTATGACATACGCCAACAAGCTGCGACAGCAAACAAAACAGCCAGATGATAACCTACAAGAGCATATTATGGATGCCACCGAGGTTTTGGATGCAACGGGAGACACTCCGTCAATGTCATATGCTGCAAGCTCTACCACAAGGAATCCAGAAGAGGAAAGAAAGTCACTCGCTGTTGACACAGTTGAAACTTCTGCGTGCAAAGAGCCAAGTGAATCATGTAAGCAGCATACCCAAAACGACTCCGCACCACCCCTAGCACAAGTAGGAGTTCCTTTGGAGAGTGCTGTTGCGCTGACCCATAAAGATGCCGAAGAACCACCAGTACAAGATAGAGACTCTGGGCTGGATGCCGCAGAAAGTTCATCACCTGCTTGCGCTGCAGCTCCGCAGCAGCTTTTTCATCATGATGCAGTGTCGGAAGATGATATGCAGATCTCTACGGATACAGCAATACTGAAACGTCGCGCATCGTCCAGCTCGGATTCAAGCAAAGGGAGTGACCCAGCGTCAGTGACTAGGGAGTCACGCCGTCGCCGAAAGTCCGTGCCAAAGGGGAAGTGTCGCCGATCCCGATCTAGGAGGCCTGCTGGGGGCTCACGGGAAGCCTCAGCGCCAACTCTTGGGACTGATCAAGTGGGACGGTAAGCGAATTAGAAGATAGTCACCATGTCGCAGTCTGAGCGACTCATATTTGCCACCTTGAACGTACGCGGCCTTAGGTCTTCGCAGAAACAAGCACAACTCCGTAGACTTCTTAATTGGAAGCGTCTCGACTTTGTCGCCATCCAAGAGACAAAGATCGAGAGCGAGGAAGAGACCGAGAAGGCCCTGCGGCCTTTTCTGTCTCAGTTTAATGTGTGTGTCTCACATGCTAAAGGTTTATCTGCGGGCTGTTGGTTGTTTCTGAGAAAAAGCCTACCCTGTTCAGCATTGTGCACTAGTGTTGATGAAGAAGGCAGGTATATATGCTGTGATTTTTTGTTGCAAGGTGTGCCATGAAGAATTATCAATCTATATGCGTTTAATGATGTTCCGAAACGGCTTGAGTTATTTGAAAAAGTGCGTAATTTAATTGACGTCGACAGATGCACGGTACTTATGGGAGATTTCAACTGCGTATGTGAAGCTATTGATCGTTATAATTCGTCTGGAAAGAGAGACAGGAGTGGTGAGCTTTTATCCGGTATTGTAGATAATGCAGGACTAATTGACATTGGGGTCTCGAATCGGGCAACAGCATATACAAGAGTACAAGGCAGCTCTCATGCTCGCCTTGACCGGATTTACGTGTCCTCATCACTCCTATCTCGTAAAATTTTCTGCAGCACCGAAGCTGTATCATTCTCAGACCATTGTGTTGTCATAGCGCAAATTGGCGAAAATCGTCACAAACAATTCCGTCCCCAGTGGGCCCTTTGGAAAATGAATGCGAAGCTCCTCTGTGATCAGGAATTCATGAATCGCGTCCAGATGGCATTGAGGCAATCTTTTTCGATTGGTTTTCATATCTTCGCTGCTTGGGAGCTTTTTAAACAAGAATTTCGCTCTATAGCTTTAGAAATTGGGGCTGTTAAGTCTTTCTATAGAAAGAATGATGAAAAGATACTTGTTAAAAGTCTTTGCAATCTTTATGAGATGGAATGCGAAATGCCGGGAAAGTACATCAAAGATATTGAGAATATTAAGTGCCAACTACAGAGATATGATGCTGCTCGCTACCAAGGGGCACGTATTAGATCTCGGAACCAGCGCACTCTAAATTCTGAGCAACCGACGCGCCAAGCTTTACTTGATGAGCAACGCCATGCGATTTCTAAAGTTATTCCAGACTTGTACTTTAACGATGTGCTCATAAAAGATAACGGAGACATTACTTTGGCGTTCGAAACGTACTATAACAGCTTATTTAGCTCTCCCTCTGATGATCCTGACGCTCACCTCAAGGCTAGTTTTGTTTCTCTTGTGAACCCCTTGAAGGACAGTGATTGTGAAGTCATTAATGGGCCCATTACTCTACAGGAAATCGAGCAAGCAATCGACAACTTGCCTTTATTGAAAACACCAGGGCCTGATGGCATCTCAGGCGAATTTTACAAAGCTTTCAAGAAAACGCTTGCTCCTATATTGCTGAATATTTTTCAGATGAGTTACGACATGGATACACTCCCTCAATCTTTTTGCAAAAGTCACACTGTGTTAATACCGAAAACAACTGACAAGGAAAAACTTCGCTTCGTTGAGGGCTACAGACCAATATCGCTGTCAAATGTGGACTACGAAATTTTCGCAAAAGTATTAGCAAATAGGTTGCAATTTGCTATGTCGATCCTCATTGGGTCTCATCAGACATGTGGGATCAGAGGTCGATTCATACAAACCAATATACATGTCGCTCGAACAATGCTTCAATACTGTCATGGTTCTCAAGAACATCTTGCAATGCTACAGGTAGACCTTGCAAAAGCTTTTGATCGTGTTCGTGATTCCTTCATTTTTTCTCTTCTCGAACAAGCTAATGTTGGCAAAGTTGTTCTTGAAGGCGTTAAATTATGCTATAATGAATGCTCAACTCGTCTGATAGTTAATGGTCAACTCTCCAAGCCAGTTTCTTTTCGCTCTTCAGTAAAACAGGGATGCCCAATGTCACCTCTTTTATTTGCACTTTATCTAGAACCACTGTGCTTAAGCATAATACAGTCGAGTTGCATTCATGGCTTTAGAATATTAGGCAGTGAGGTTAAAGTATTGGCTTATGCAGATGATGTCGCATTCTTTTGCACAGATAAACCAAGTGTCGAAAATGTGGTATATACTATTGAAAAGTTTGGCGTAGTATCAGGAGCTCGTTTACATGCCTCTAAAAGTTTAGGACTTTGGTTTGGCTTGTGGGGTAGCACACCGAACCACTTTGCAGGGATTAATTGGACAAGAACTCCTCCAACATACCTCGGTGTACCATTGCATGCATATAGATTCAGTGTGCATTACTGGAAGGAACGTGTCCCTAAGCTTGAACGACAGGCCCAGACATTTGTGCCCTATCGACTTTCGATATTTGGGAGAGCTGAAGCTTGTAATACTTTCTTAGCGACAAAACTTTACTATGTATTGCAACTTATTCATTGCGCAAGATTCTATATACAACGCTTTCATCGAATTTTCGCTACTTTCATATGGTCTTCGACTTTTGAGCCCATGCGTCGTGATAATATATTCAAGCCAGTTAGTGAGGGCGGGTTAGGACTAAAACACCTTTATCTATGGCAAATAGTGTCCCAATTCTTCTTTTTTCGAGACAATTCCCATCCTGTAATCCGTTCCTTCTTGCAGGTTACACTTGTTGATTGCTTACCAGATTTAATTGTTTCATCCAACTTCTCCGAACGCCCATGCTTGTGGGGATTCATGCAGGAAGTTTACCTCGCAGTTCAGTTTCTTAAAGCTCGCTTCTCTGTAGAATACCTGTACTCAGTAACGCGCAAGGTGCTTTATAAGGACCTACTGAGTACACTCTTCCCATCTCCATTGTACCGTTCACTGTACGCCAATCTTCCTGGTCACGATGTGTTGAAGCGAGTGCGCAAAATGTACATTCCACCGAATTCAAAAACATTCTTCTATAAACTCCACTCTGAAACATTGGCGGTAAACACATGGTTAGAAAGAAAAGGTATTTTCATTCCGTCTGTTAACTGCCGTCTATGTGATGTGCCGGAAACGATTGAACATTGCTTTGTTAGCTGCAAAGATGCCATACTATTTTGGGATGTCCTTCAGCGAGCACTGAAAAAACGTTTCGTCATTAATTCTCACACAATACGTTATCTTCTGCCAGCAACACTTGATGAAGTACCATATGATATGTTTTTCCTCATGGGTTTGCACAGCTTGTGGAAGACACGAATGCAAGACCGCAATGCAGAGCCCACCACCTCTTCAAGCGCACACTTCATTCAAATGGCTATCCACCTAAAAAACATCACCGACGAGCTAGACTTTAGACCGGACTGGTACTCCGTCTTAGAGAACTGTTTGACCTCACCCCTTTTTTGTTTGTATAACACGTTGTGAAGAACTCTTCATGTGAGGAACTCACGCTGTGTTAGCCATTTAGTTTTTTGAGTAACGCTTGAGCGCTTACTTTGGCGATTTGATTGTACTTTTGTTCGCTTGATATTGTCTTTATTGCCCAAGTACTTTATTAAATACCATGAAAAAAAAAGTTGGTGTGGCGCAGCGGTTAGCGTCTTCGAATGGGAATCCACAGGTTGCACGTTCGATCCTCCGTGGCGCCTTGTTTTTTTTTTACGGGACGGGTGTTTTTATACAGTTTTTACAGAACTCTTTTTTATTTTTTGTGGCAACTCGTCACGGTGATTCTGACGTCATTTCGCGCTCAAGTGTTGCCGGCACTGCAGCACCCAACATACCCATCATGCGCCATGGTGGGCGTTTCCCACCATTCACCCACTACATTAATCCACTATAATGGTGGGTGGTGGTTTCCACCATGCCCACCATTCATTTTTTCCAATAGGGAATCGACACACATTTAAAAATATTCTCATAGATGTCAGTATATTGTGTCAAAATTGACAAATAGGCACTTCATATGTCATTACTTTCTTTCAGAGCAATGCATGGTTTGATTTGGTTAACTGATCTTCATTTATGTGCGCAGTGATAACTTGAATGAAATACTGCGGCTTCAAAATAATACATAAAATAATGGTTGTGCTCTTGAATTGAACGAAAACGAAAGAAAATGTACTGGTATTCTAAAGCCACCTTCATGTTTACACCACGTTTTCAGTCGAATATCGAGACTTTACGTTATAAATATTCACCTGCAAATGCAACGAACGCTACGTGAAGTGCATATGCTCCTTTCTTAAAAGCAGAGCTGCGCAAAGAAGTAGATATTCTCATTTTTGAAATCTCATATTAGGCGCATCATGCTCATTTCGACCTGCTAAACCTCCGACTTGCGCCAGAATGGCAGATTTTTTTATTGAGCACCGCTCCTTCGGTAAACTTAGCCTAAACGACTGAATATATAAAAAAATATTTGAGAGTGTGACTTTTAATATCTCTATACGAACGGACATAGTGCATTAAGGATGACGCTTAAGAATTTTGTGGGATTCCATTGTATTTTAAGGCCAGTCTTTGATACCTCATGGAACGCGATATCTGACGGCGGCGTTGCGCTTCGAGTGAGAGAAAAAATGAGCAGTCGGCGTCGTGCCTCGTGTTTTTGTCTTCAATAAGGCAAAAAGTCATCATCAATTGATATCTTCTGTCACACAGGTCCCGTTAATTAGGGAGGCGATCGCCGGGCTAATTCCAAGGGCCGATGTATCGGCCCCCCGAAACGCACCACGAAAGCGTGGACAATTTAGAAGTGGTCCTTTTTGGCGTGCCAGCGGACGCCGGCTGTGGCCCAAAGAACAAGCCAGAGCCGAGAGTTGATAACCAAAACAAAATTATATTCTCAAAATGGCAGATCGAAAACAATACACAAGACTGCACACTCCACAATAGTTGAGTACAATATGTCACCAATCAACCAACGTACTACACAGTACAATCAGCCACACTCAAAACAACGCACACAGACAACAATTCACACTACAATGCAGTCGCATGCATTTAACAACCAAGACACTTACAGACTAAAGAGATAGAAAACCTAATCAGTCCAAAGTCCTTGGAACAAAAGTCTGAATGATACTCTTCCGAGAATCACTCACTCAAAGTCCAGCGTTGTTGTCGTTCCGCTGCCCCCTTAAGTTTCTCTTCCAGGAAACCTCGCCGAAGTTTCTCTTCCAGGAAACCTCGCGTCTTCCAATGGCCACTCTCCAAGCTTCGAATTTCTTCGCCGGAAACACGTCGGCTTCCCACACGCAGCTGTTGCCACGCGTCTTCGCTCGATAGCGGTAAACACACACTCTTGCCTGTAGCTCGAGTCGTCACCCCTCAGGTGGAAATCATCTTCTTCTCCTGCTTTGTCTCTACGGACAAAACCTTCGCCGACTACACGGCGGAATTCCTACGCGCTCTGGCGCTAACTTCCGTCTTCTCCTGATCTCTCGTCTCGGCTGCTCGATTAAATACCTTCCGCGCGACATTCCAGAAAGTTCTCGTCCTTTCGTCGGCGCGATACGCAGCGAAGGCTGGGGAGAGGCGAGACGGTTCGAATGCCCTCCGCGTCGGATGACTCAACTCGGTCTGACCACGCCTATTTCCTTCTGGAACTTTCCAGCGCTTCCTAGGCTGCCGTTGTGGGGTGAGAAAGTTCGTCGGCGAAGCCACGCTTCCGAGAGGAGAGCGCGCGCCCCGGGGAGCCTTGGATGTTTGTTTTCTTTTTTCTTTTGACCTCGCGGCGTCTCCTTCGCGCGTTATCGCAAAAATTTGGCGGCGCGCCCATTTTTAGCGCTCGTTCTGTGACATCTTCACATTGGGACTTCATAAAGGAACAATGTTTATTACGTCATTATGACATCGTCGTGACATTATTTGGATGTCACGTGACGTACGACGCCATCACATGACATTGCACCTACAGGTCATTGTATCTTGACCATGGAGGTAATGTGAAACAAAGAGACGTGTATCCGCTGTTTGGCGCAGTGGAAAACTGCCTTAGGCCCAGAAAACAAGCGAATGATGAAGGAAGAAAAAAAATTTCACCTATAAGTAATCTTGAGTCAATGCATAGAAACCCTGTGATTATTGATGTTCTTATTAGCGACTGCACAACAACGCGAACATTCGGCTGGCAGGTGCTGACACATTTATACAGGGTGTCCCACGTAATTTTAGCCAGAGTTGAAAAATATGCCGGAACACGTAATTACGACACGACCAAATGCATGTTCCTCATTATTATCGGGAGTTATACAGACTATTTTTTTGTTTTCTAACATATGTTTAATTAGATATCCTTCATTAACTAACTTTTGAAGGAACGAAGATGAATAAAAATTCAACGGAAAGCTTGTAGATCACGGTAGTTAGTTAATAAAGCATATCTAATAAACAATATTTGAGAACACAAAAATAGTCTGACTAACTTGAGGCAACGGCAAGCAACATGCGTTTGGTCGCGTTGTAATTACGTGCTCTAACATATTTTTAAAAATCTGCCTAAAATTACATGAGCACCCTGTATATTATAACAGTGCAAAGCAACACGGCATGAGACGCTAGCGACCATGCTGTTTACCTGATTTTTTTTCTTCGTTGCAAGTGCATCACAGCATAAGCTTATGTGAGCCGTATGGTTAAGGGTGTGTGGAATACATTTATGTAGGAAAAAATGCCGGTGGCGTCAATATATTAGCACCTAACAAAACCAGTTTAGCAGCTACTAAAATTGTCATCTTATAAGCTTTTGCTTGCTGGGATATAGTTTAATATCGCTGCTGGTGTGGTTATAGTTTGACTGGTAGCAAGGACAATACACTATGTCCATTATTCCTTGCTAATTGGGACCGCATACATAGTAGTGTTAATTTATAATGCTGAAACCGTTTCTGTAATGTATATTTAATTGTGTATACAGCTTGGACCACTTTCGCATGAAAAACTAAAGCAACAGAATTGACATATCAACTCAACGCATTAGATATTGCTCAGCTAAACTACTGACGACGCTACTAAGCAGTCATTCAAATTTATTGAAAAATGACCCTTGGTTGAATGCGGACATATAGTGGTGAAAACTTTTGAGTAAAACCATTGTAGTCAACAACATTATGTTCTTGTTAATAAAGTATGAATAACAAAAGCTATTTGATCGATAATTTTCTTTTTCAGATTGCCTTGTTATATACGCTACATGCAGATGAAAATTGTCCAAAAATCAAAGTCCAGAAGAAGTGGGCTTATTAGCATAAGGTGAAAAAAAAACAATATAACTTTGTAAATACCAGCAGCACGTCTATTTAATTAGGAATTCCTGGTGGCCTCCCTGTCCTTCCTCATTTATTCCTCCTCCTCCTCCTGGTGGCCGTTTCGACAGGTTGTATGTACAATATTTAGAGAACGTGCCGTTTTAGCTTTTCTTAATAACACATGTTATGGCTCGGAAATCCTACCCGCTAATACTAGTTAAAATTGAATACAATTTTAAACCGGCAGGTCATCGCAAAATGCTCAGCACTGTCATGACGAAAGACACCTTTTTAACACTCTTGTGTGCACCGCGTAACGCACTTTCAGGGTACCCGCTACGCCATTAATCATTGTGTAGCAGAAATGCAGTCATTAAGCCATCCTTCGTCATTCTTTGGAGCAGCGTGGTACCAGCTGCACATCTGCAAGGAAATTTGTGGAATTTCATGTGATGTGGATGACGACGATGAAGAATTATAGCAGAAACTTTTGTAATCCCCATAATTTAGCCGAATTTCCACCTATTTATCAAGCGGAATTACTTGCAATTCTCTTAGCGTTACAAAAATTATTTCAATCAATAACAGATGCTATTATTTCTTCAGACTGCTTGTCTGCGTGTAGTTCATTAACTGCACCTATTATGTCCATTGCTTTAAAAGTATTTTACGCACTTGCCCCAAGACATTTAACACTCATTCACTTGGTGTATAGACCAGGGCATAAAGATTTAACCCTGAATGAATATGCAGATGCACTCGCAGTGGCCTCACATAATTATCCCATACTTTCTATATTCCCGACGCAAGCATTTATTGCGTTGGCACGCTTCGAAAAATTTTTCATATCAGATCAGTTTGGAAAATTTCTTTGCGAAATCTGATATTCATCATTTTAAGTACCCCTGGGAAAATCGATGGTGCTCCTCTAGATTGGCAGAGATATCAATTACGAGACTAGGATGCCGAGTCCTCCCCCCCCCCCCTGAACATTTATCTACACAGGTCTGGTCTGGCACAGTCTCCCCCATGCCTCCACTGCAACGAGAGTGAATCCCATCACCATTTCTTCTTGACATGCAGGTTATATACAAACCAAAGGAAGAGACTGTTAGAAGAACCTCTCCGTAGGTTAGCTCTAAATTTATCCGTTCCGGTGGTTCTTTCTTTTGCAGCAACTGAAAAGGAATTTAGCCACATGCACGTTTGCGAGGCTTTCTAAATGCAACAAAGCGAATAGAATGTTAAGCTGAGGCATATATTCACTTTATTTCAAACCATATTAGCTTGTTCGTATTTGTAATACCTCTATTTATTTTATTTCTAATCTACGGTTTACCAATTGGTTCTCTGTTTAAAAATTCTTATCAAAATAATCCGGCTGGTAAAACAATTCTATCTCACAAATGAGGCACCGTTCGTTGCATGGCCAACTCTCATGGTGGGTTGCGCCAGGACTCTGAGGAACAACCAACCAACCACAATTCCAAACAGTGGGTATGCGCTACCGTTAATAGATGAACATGCAAAAGTTCAGAGCACTTGAGTGCTCTGAACTTACATTTATGTGACCTGTCTTCTTCTGTGATGCTTTTGCTGGCTTTTTGTGTGTTTTCTCTTCTTGTCTTTTTTCCCAAATGCTGGGTCATCAATCAGAAACGGCACCTTATTCCTGATAAATTGAAGATTATGACCTCAATCGCTTTCAGAAATTTCATCTGCTAGAGCTCCGTGGTAAAATTGGCCCCGTGGAATCTATCGCCCCATACATCGCGGTGATGGATGTTCAACCTCACGGGGCACCGTCCGAGTCCGCTTCGACCAAGGGTACTGCTTCGAGGAAGCGAGTAAACGCGTCTAGTGAGAGTGAGGACACTGAGCAGTACTCCGCATAAAGCGACGAGTCCTCGGTCGACGGCTTCCAACCCGTCCTGTACCGCAATTCTAAACAGCAGTTGTGGGGTCTATCGCCCCATACATTGCGGTGATAGATGTACAACCTCCCCAACCCGTCCTGTACCGCAAGGCTAAACAGAAGTTGTGGGGTCTATCGCCCCATACATCGCGGTGATGGATGTTCAACCTCACGGGGCACCGTTCAAGTCCGCTTCGACCGCGGGGACTGCTTCGAGGAAGCGAGGAAACGCGTCTAGTGAGAGTGAAGACACTGAGCTGAACTCCACATTAAGCGACGAGTCCTCGGACGACGGCTTCCAACCCGTCCTGTACCGCAAGACTAAACAATGAATCGTCAATGCATCTTCGGCATCAAGCACGACCACCGTAAAAACTGCCCCTCAGCGATGGCCTCACTCTAGCCTGTTTGTGCCGCTGAAGGCTACCGACAGTCTACGCGGGCTGAACAGGCAAGTGCTCTCTGTGTATCTCGAGAACATTATGCCAAATGAGGTCGAAGAAGTATGACTAAACGCAACAACATTTTGGCAATCGATGTGCTGAACCCACGTGCGCTGAACACGCTTCAGAAAGTAACGCAACTGGCTAACATCAATGTGAAGTCTATAATACCAGCTGATAGCACCACTTCAACAGAAGTCATTTATGGCATCGCCACTGAAATTCTGACCTCGGATTTCTCAGTGCTGATAAAACCGGCAAATGAAGATAACGTCAATGTAAATGTCGGCCGCCTTGGTAACACACATTGTGGGAGAATGACGTTCAAATGGAACTGTCTCCCCTCACATGTTAAGGTTGGCCACTTTCGTCACCAGGTCCGACCACTTATTCCAAAACCTATGCAATGTCATAGGTGCCAGGAGATCGGCCATGTACAGGGTGCGTACAGGAACTCTAAAGTGTGCCCCCGATGCTCAGAACCACACTCCAAGGACAAATGCAGCGCAACCATACTAAAGTGCCCTAATGGTCGAGGTGCCCACAGTTCATCTTCCAAAGACTGCTCACGCATAAAGAAGGAGTTTACTATTCTTAGACAAATGGTGCGAGACAGCTTTACCCACAAAGAGGCCGCAGAAAAAGTCTGGTGAAGACGACGACGTCACCGTCGAAGCTCTTCGCAAAGAACACAGTCAACTACAAGAAGTAAGTCAACGCATCTGGGAACGGCGCCCACTGCAGGGTACACCGCGGTGAACGCAGACGATGGAAGAGAGAAAACAAGTAGATCTCTCTCTACTGAAGAGTGGCCGCCACTCACGCGCGCGCGACTTGTGGAGGAACCACATCAGAAGCCGCCTTCATCAGAGCAAGCTGTGACAAGAGAGGAGCAGCGAAACTTGGATATGCAAGTGATTGCTCTCCTACGACCCATAAATATTGCCATTTGCACGGTGTTAAACAACATGCGCACAACGTCAGCAAGAAGTGCACTGGAAGTACTGGACGTTCTGAGTCCAGTACTGGCAGCTCTTGAGTAGATAATGGCCCAACAGCCACTTTCCTTCAGGAAAGAGGTAAAAAAACCAACAATTTTTCAGTGGAATGCACGGGGACTGACATCACACATTGCAGATTTTCAACGATTCGTTTTCACCATTATATTTCGCATCAATATCAACTGCAAGCCAAATTTATTGAGCGCTATCAGACACTCCGGATACGAATCATTTATGTCGGCTTGTTATAGTGGAAACAGCAAGGTCCTGCTGTTCATTCGCCGTGACCTGACTTACATTCTTCGGTCTGTACCAACTGACAATGATAACCACTATATATGCTTAACAGTGAAAAAAAGGGTCTTACCCGCACTGTTGTCAGTGCATACCTGTCGCCATCGAGTACATTTTACCACAGAAGACTAGAACACATCCTATCTACCACTCCTGGCCCACGGGTCATCATCGGAGACTTAAACGCCCACCATACGCTATGGGGAGCTCGAAGATCAGCGCAAAAGGGTAGAAGTCTGATAACGTTTGCTTCGGACAAGGAACTTTGCTTGTTAAAAGATGGCAGCCCAACATTTTTACGTAGCCCTGAATACAGCAGCTGCCTTGACTTAGCTTTTGTGTCTCGAAGTCTCGTCAGATGTGTCGGATGGTTTGTGGACATAGACACACATGGGAGCGACTACGTTCCCACATATGTCAAGATCAGAGGATTATCACCTTGCAATGTACGCGAAACTATCCAAAGAGTGGACTGAACAAAGTTTGAGTCTCTCATGGAAGAACGCCGTCAAGAGAACACATCACTTGACTTAGAAGAGGTGAGCAAGTCCACAGTGCAAGACATGGTGTGCACCCTCACACGCTCTTCGAGAGTAGCCGAATTTGATGTGCAATTACAACGACTTCGGGCTCATTAACGGCCTGTGGAACGAAGGTACCGAAGCATGAAAGCAATCGACGATTTACGAATCGCTTTACAAGCTAGAGTCACAACGTTGCGCAGCCTTCTGCGCGTCGTTAGATCCCCGCAAGCCTTTATCACACTTGCGGAGGACAATACGTGGGCTGCGGACAGCTCCCATTCAGTGGTCTCTGTTCAAAGCTATAGCCCTCTCTCAACAGAGATCGGAGGTCGACGTTGCAGAAGAGTTCTGTACCAAATTATCTAGTCAGCTCGCAGATTCAACATCTCCACGCCCTCACGTGGTGGCACGACATCGCGCGATCATCACATGTACCAATGTTTTTTTCTATTCATGAACTTAAAGCAGCACTGGCTTTGTGTAGACGGACATCAGCCCCCGAGCCTGACGGAATATCTTATACAGCACTCAGTCACCTTGGTGAGTGTGCGAGGGGTGTCCTCCTCGAGATATACAATGATTCATGGCGAAAGGGCACCCTCCCATTTAACTGGAAGACCAGCCGTTTGGTTCTATTACTAAAGCCTTGCAAGTCACCATAGGTGCTCACATCGTACCGCCCGATTGCACATGCTAGTTGCATGGCCAAAGTGATGGAGAGGATGGTACTAGGACGGCCAGAATGACTCCTGGAGCATCACAGCATCTACCCGGACGTTATGACAGATTTTCACCGTGGCCGGTCATCAAGTGATAGCGTCATAGGCCTGGTCACCTACGTGCAACACGAAAAAGGCCGTAAGCGTCTCTGCGCTTCTTTTTTTCTTGACGTAAAGGGGTGTACGATAACGTCACACATGAAGCTGTCCTCACCGCTCTGAAGGAGGTGGGCGGTCGGATGTTTCAGTGGCTGCGCAGCTATCTCTCTGAGCGATCCTTTTTCGTGAGAACCGAGGATGGTGACACTTCGCTACATTAAAGCCACCATGGTGTTCCCAGGGTGGCATACTTATCCCTGTACTATTCAACCTGATGCTAATAGCTCTCAACGAGCATCTGCCAAGTACTGTCAGATTGTCAATGTACGCGGACGTCATCTTCGTTTGGACGTCTGCAGTAACACGTCTACAGCTGCGAGCGCGAATTCAGAGAGCTGCCACTCAAGTTGCTATTTACCTCCGTCAACGAGGTCTGGAAATTTCTTCTGAGAAATGTGCACTTGTGGCATTTACGCATAAACCAATGCAGAACCACAGCGTTCTGATAAACAGCGAAAGGATACGTCACCTTTAATCATAAAAGTTCCTAGGTGTTATAATTGACAGAGACCTCTCATGGAGCCCACATGTATCATACATGAAAAGACGATTTACAGGCATCTGTCAATTGTTCAAGTTCTTCGCTGGAGAGAACTGGGGAATGTCGAAAGCTGCTATGTTGCGACTATACAAAATTCTTTTCCTTGGATTCCTTCGGTACAGCCTTCCTGCGTTAACCAATGCAAATAGAACAAGCATACTAATGCTTCAAAGTGTCTAGGCTCAAGCACTCCGGATTTGTTTACGCTTGCCCCAAAGTGCATCAACAGCGGCAACTATCGCCATTACAAGGAACCACTTCATCAAGACCCACATTAATGTTGAGGGGCTGAGGACACATATACGACACCTTGCTCGAACTCCTCGACATCGCCTAGCCTCTCTACCAGTGGCCCGACCATGCATCCTCATCATCATCATCATCGTCGTCATCATCATCGTCATCATCATCAGCCTGACTACTTTTACTGCAGGACAAAGGCCTCTCCCATGTTCCGCCAGTTAACCCGCTCCTGTGCTTGCAGCTGCCAATTTATACCCGCAAACTTCTTAATCTCATCTGCCCACCTAACCTTCTGTCTCCCCCTAACTCGCTTGCCTTCTCTGGGAATCCAGTCAGTTACCCCTAATGACCAGCGGTTATCCTGTCTACGCGCTACATGACCGGCCCATGTCCATTTTCTCTTCTTGATTTCAACTATGATATTCTTAACCTCATTTGTTCCCTAATCCACTCCGCTCTCTTCTTGTCTCTTAAGGTTACACCTACCATTTTCTTTTCATTGCTCGCTGTGTCGTCCTCAATTTAAACATAGCTCTCTTTGTGAGCCTCCAGGTTTCTGCTCCGTAGCTAAGTACCGGCAAGATACAACTGTTATATACCTTCCTCTTAAGAGATAGTGGCAATACACCTGTCATAAATTGATAGTCTTGCCAAATGCGTTCCACCCTATTCTTCTTCTTCTAGTTACTTCAATCTTGTGGTTCGGCTCCGCGGGTATTACCTGCCCTAAGTAGGCATAGTCTTTTACAACTTGAAGTGCACTACTGCCTATCTCGAAGCGCTGCTCTATTTCGAGGTTGTTGTACATTACTTTCGTTTTCTGCAGATTATATTTAAGACCTACCTTTCTGCTCTCCTTGTCTAGCTCCATAATCATGAGTTGCAATTCGTCCCCTGAGTCACTCAGCAATGCAATGTCATCGGCAAAGCGCAGGTTACTAAGGTACTCTTCATTAACTCTTATTCCTAACTGTTCCCATTCTAGACTTCTGAAAACCTCGTTTAAGCATGCGGTAAATTGCATTAGGGAGAGTGTGTCCCCCGGCCTTACACCCTTCATGATTGGTATTCTATGGCTTTGTTTATAGAGCACTATGGTAGCAGTTGTTCCCCTCTTGATTTCTTCCAGGATGTTTATATATACTTCATCGACGCCCTGATTCCGCAGTGTCTGCATGACGGCTGATATTTTTACTTAATCAAACGCCTTCTCGTAATCTATGAAGGCTATGTATAGTGGTTGGTTATACTCTGAGCATTTCTCTATAACCTGATGGATAGTATGAATGTGGTAGATCGTTGAGTAGCCTGTTCGAAATCCTGCTTGTTCCTTTGGTTTATTAAATTTCAAAACAAAGTGTCCAACTCATCGGAAAGCTGATTTGTTAACATTTCCGAATAAAGCCTTCTTTAGTGTTGTGAGCCACGACAAAGTATTCTGACTCTCACATATTTCGCGCAGAGCTAAATTATTCTGGAGCGTGAGTTTTTCATATTACACTCTAGAATGATAACAAAGACATCATTGTTTCTCTCAGAAGGCACGGTATTCATAATAAAGTAATATTGGTGCTAGACTTTCACAATCCTTACGTTGTAAATCTAAAATTGAAATCAACTGCCATGTACCCCATTACAGGCAAAGCACAGCTTTTATCCTAATGGGCCTCACAAAATCGGACTCACAAAATGCAACAAAAAATTGAGCGCAATGTTTTTCTGGTATTTTTTTTCTTCTCGTGCACTTCTGTCACGTAAACAGTAGTTCCCGTGACATTTATAGTATACAAGCTCTCGATTGGTTCATATACGTGAAATATAAAGAGTGACTTGTCATCTCCACTATTTTGTCATGCAGCCGCTCTTCCGTTCTTCTTTGTCTCGCATGAGTATCGTGCACAATCAAACAATCACACTCAATTTTGTGTGTTTAACTGCGCAAGCGGTGAGAACAGCGTGTAGCAGAGAAGCACGAAATCTCGATAGGTTTTGGTACTTAGTGTCGGCATCGTTCACGTGCTTTTAGGAGCTTAGAGACGAGGAGGATACATTGCAAAGGCAATACTTGCATCTAAAAGTTCACTAGTGGCCCTTAGGACTTTCTCAGCTCCTAATGTGCACAGCTTTTACACAATTGATTATCGGTCCTACGCTACATCTGCCCGCACAAACTTTATTTGTTGCTAATGAATTCTGCTGAAGTATTGATAACAATTTCTTTACTGTGTGTTCAATTCTGCGCCAACCTTTCCGAATCCAAAATGTTTCCGTGTAGTGATTTCGTTGTATGACTCAATGTGAGTTCCATCATCTCGTTTGATTCCCATCTTCATTTATCTCCAGGTGATTCCAACTTGCTGGCACCTGCAGATACTTCGAACAGCTGAATATTGGAGATTTCAACATTGAAAGTGTAGAAGTTGGCCTCAGTTCCGTTTTAGATGCTGAGGTAAGGCTCAGTGACTTAGCAACATAACAAGAATTTGTGTTCGGCAACCAAGAATTTAATATTGTATAAGAAATACACTTTACACACCAATCATACATGAACAATTACGATCGGCATGATAAGTGATCGACAAATATAAACTTGAATAATGACCTGCAAGTTACATCTATTTCTTGAAAGAATAGCCTACATTGATGTATTTGTCTAGTAGTCATGCATAGATTTCGAAATGTTGGACATTGCTTGGTTTCACCAAGGCATAGTTTGTATTGAAGAATTATACAGTTTCTATTAGGAACCTATATATTATTAATTCTGTGTCTTCATATTTATTGTGCCTCTTCATTGCTGTTAACGGAAGTGATTTGCTAAAATACCAAAAATAGGAGGTATCATCATCATCATGATCATCATCAGCCTGTCTACGTCCACTGCAGGACAAAGGCCTCTCCCATGTTCCGCCAGTTAACCCGGTCCTGTGCTTGCTGTTGCCAATTTATACCCGCAAACTTCTTAATCTCATCTGCCCACCTAACCTTCTGTCTCCCCCTACCTCGCTTCCCTTCTCTGGGAATCCAGTTGGTGACCCTTAATGACCAGCGGTTATCCTGTATACGTGCTACATGCCCGGCCCATGTCCATTTCCTCTTCTTTATTGCAGCTATGATATCCTTAACTCCCGTTTGTCCCCTAATCCACTCTGCTCTCTTCTTGTCTCTTAAGGTTACACCTACCATTTTTCTTTCCATTGCTCGCTGCGTCGTCCTCAATTTAAGTTGAACCCTCTTTGTGAGTATCCAGGTTTCTGCTCCGTAGCTAAGTACCGGCAAGATACAGCTGTTATATACCTTCCTCTTGAGGGACAGTGGCAATCTACTTGTCATAATTTGAGAGTGCCTGCCGAATGTGCTCCACCCCATTCTTATTCTTCTAGTTACTTCAATCTCGTGGTTAGGCTCTGCGGTTATTACCTGCCCTAAGTAGACATAGTCTTTTACAACTTCAAGTGCACTATTACCTATCACAAAGCGCTGCTCCTTTCCGAGGTTGTTGTACATTACCTTCGTTTTCTGCAGATTATTTTAAGACCCACCTTTCTGCTCTCCTTGTCTAACTCCGTAATCATGAGTTGCAATTCGTCCCCTGAGTTACTCAGCAATGCAATGTCATCGGCGAAGCGCAGGTTACTGAGGTACTCTCCATTAACTCTTATCCCTAACTGTTCCCATTCTAGGCTTCTGAAAACGTCCTGTAAGCACGCAGTGAACAGCATTGGGGAGATTGTGTCCCCCTGCCTTATACCCTTCTTTATTGGTATTCTGTTGCTTTTTTTATGAAGCACTATGGTAGCAGTTGATCCCCTGTAGATTTCTTCCAGAATGTTTATATATATTTCATCTATGCCCTGATTCCGCAGTGTCTGCATGACGGCTGATATTTCTACTGAATCAAACGCCTTCTCGTAATCTATGAAGGCTATGTATAGTGGTTGGTTATACTCTGAGCATTTCTCTATTACCTGATTGATAGTATGAATGTGGTCAATTGTTGAGTAGCCTGTTCTAAATCCTGCTTGTTCCTTTGGTTGATTGAATTATAATGTTTTCTTTACTCTGCTAGCAATTACCTTTGTAAATAGCTTGTATACTACAGAGAGCAAGCTGATCGGCCTGTAATTCTTCAAGTCCTTGTCATCTCCTTTCTTATGTATTAAAATGATGTTAGCGTTCTTCCAAGACTCTGGTATTTTTCCCGTCAGGAGACACCTCGTAAATAGAGTGGCTAGTTTTTCTAACACAATCTGTCCTCCATGTTTCAGCAGATCTGATGTTACTTGATCCTCACCAGCAGCTTTGCCTCTGTGCATGCTCTCCAAAGCTTTTCTGACTTCTTCTATCATTACCGGTGGGGTGTCGTCTGGGTTACTGCTAGTTCTTATAGTATTAAGGTCGTGGTTGTCTCGGCTACTGTACAGATCTCTGTAAAACTCCTCCGCTATTTTAAATATCCTATCCATATTGGTAGTTAATTTGCCTTCTTTGTCCCTTAGTGCATACATCCGCCTTTTGCCTATCCCAAGTTTCCTCTTCACTGCTTTGACGCTTCCTCCGTTTTTCAGAGCGTGCTCAATTCTCTCCATGTTATACCTTCTTACATCGCATACTTTACGTCTATTAATCAGCTTCGAAAGCTCTGCCAGTTCTATTTTGTCTGTTGTACTTGACACTTTCATTATTTGACGCTTCTTAATTAGGTTCTTCGTTTCCTGGGAAAGCTTGCCGGTGTCCTGTCTAGCTACCCTGCCTCCAACTTCCACTGCACACTCCGTGATGATACTCGTCAGATTATCATTCATTGTATCTACGCTAAGGTTGGTTTCCTCGCTAAGAGCAGAGTACCTGTTCTGCAGTGACACTCTGAATTCCTGTACTTTCCCTCTCAGTGCTAGCTCATTGATTTGCTTCTTGCGTATCAGTTTCTGTCGTTCCTTCTTCAAGTCTAGGCGGATTCGAGTCCGTACCATTCTATGGTCACTGCATCTTACCTTGCCAACCACTTCCACATCCTGCACGACTCCTGGGAGTGCAGTCATTATAAAGTCTATTTCGTTCTTATTTACGCCATTAGGGCTCCTCCATGTCCACTTGCGGTTTTCTCGTTTTCGGTAGAAGGTATTCAAAATACGCAGATTATTGCGTTCTGCGAATTCTACTAGTAGCTCTGCTCTGGCGTTTCTAGTGCCGATGCCATAATCTCCGACTGCCTGGTCTCCAGCCTGCTTTTTCCCTACCTTTGCATTAAAGTGCATCATTTGTCCTCACTACCTTTGCATCATTAGTGCATCATTTGTCCTTAAGTACAAATGATGTACAAATGCACTTCTCGTTACGTCTCCTTGAGTGTTGTACTCATAGTTGGTATAGTAATATCACGATGGTCGCACATTCGCGGTATTAATTTACTTCTCGCTAATTCGAAAGCAATTTTCACCAAAATTCAGTTTACTTTATAACCGGATAAACAGGCAATGTAGTAAATAAAAGGTGCTTCCACCTTTCCTTCGCACATTGCTATATAACAAAAACCCACTTCCTCAATACCACTAATATTGCCAAACGCACAACGTTTTTATGGAAAGTTTGTTTGCCGTTACTGCGTCTGATGGCTTCTTTCTCTATTTTGTGTAGATTCAGAAAAAAAAAGTATTTCGAATCACGATAATTTTTCTTACGACATAAAACGGTGTCACTTTCACTGACGCATACTCGTTGGCCACCGTATAAAACAGCGCGGTAGAATCTACCTCGTTTACATTTGGTTATCTTTATAAATATCTTGATAGCTACCCAGCAAATATTTCCATAGAACAAAAAAGAACAGAGTTTCTTTTTGTTTAGATGAGCACATTGCATTTAAATAAAGCATTAGGTAATAGGGTTAAATGAACTCTGTTGATAAGATGCAGTAAGCTCACCCGAACACGGCGAGTTCTAATGGAGCTGCTTCTGCGATATATGCAGTGACTGGGAGGATATTGTCCTCATGCGAGCCAGTTTTTTTTTCACCTCGTCTTGCATAACAAAAAACACTGGCAGCATACCCAAACTTTCAAAGCACAGTCCGTCTGTATGTGTCAAATTTTTCCGAGTATAATATTTTGTTTTGTTCCTAATTACAGTCGCTACTGCTTTACCGTAGCCTTCATTAGGGACCAATGAAGGCCGTAACTTACGTCATCTCACGGTACTCGTTAACGCACGCGGAGTTGCTCATTAGGCGCCATGAAACGCAGCTGAATAAATATGAACGAGCGACAATGCTGCAATGAAAAATAATGACAAAGGCGTTATACTGCGAATTCTTTATACAAATGGCGCACAGCCAATGGATATAGAACCTCATCACTCTTCAGCGCCACGCGAAACGCAGGCAATCACGCATCTAGCCATGAGTTCTATTAAGTTTACTGGCACAATCTGTTTGTTATATGTTAGCGTTTAATTTGTCTGCATGAAGAAGTTAAAGCTGAGAGAAAGGGCAAGAGGGTAGCTATAGCGATATCATACTTGCTGGCTTCAATATGCTACGTTCTAATTCATTTAGTAGGCTTTGTAAACTCGCAGCGCACGCTATTGCTAAGTGGTGTTTACTCAGCGGATCTTATGAGCAGTAAACACAAATTACTGTGTGCTTGGCCCAGGTGTAGCCCAGATTGAAAATAACAATAAAGAATGCATCGCATGAAAATGCCCAAATTTCTTCCACTGAAGATTTTCTACGAAACACCAGAACTAGCCCCGTATAAAAAGTAATATGCGTTAGTTAACATTCCTGACTTATGCAAAGTGAGTTTTAGGTATTTCACGCAATGGCAAGGCATTGATTACGTTTCCTTTGTGAATGTTTTGCACCAATTGTCAATGGCAGGCCTCGTATGTGCTTACAAAAATTTGCCCGGCAGTATCCGAAATCATACTGTTAACATTATCCTCTTTATCTCAAAACCATTTGTGCATTCGCTTTCCCTGTCCTGTGCGTTAATGCCTTCTGGATGAGCAGTGATAGTTGCTTCGTCAGCATTTCTTAAGGCTGAGTTGGATGTCTAGGGCGTGCATACCTACTCTAAATTATTCCTTTATTGCGATAGCAAATATATGTACACTCACGACTGGATTCTACCACAGGCTTTGGCATCAGCATCAGTCATCGTATATGTGTGTATGCGTATCTATAATTATGAAAATGCAAGAAAGAAAAAAACAGAAAAAGACTCCGGGACGCGGCATGGACCTTCAGTACTCCGAATTGTGAGCGCAAAGAGCTACTCGTTGCGCCACCTAGGAACACGTCCGAAAACACGTTCTTCAACATTCAAACGGAAAGCTATTTATATTTACCACTTAGCGCTGCTTATGCGCATCAAGGGGGGAAGTGTTTTCATTACCAGAAAGATGGCGCAATGAGCATTCGTCACCACATCGCGCGGCGGTGTGCGCTGTAATCTCTCACGCGTAGTTTGCCCAGAGGAGAATAGGAGGGCGGCACTCCCTCACGTGCCCTTAACTCGCGGAAAAACTGTACGCTTTGGCTGGCCATAGGCTTTACTTGGAACGCTTCTGTTGTAGTTACCAGGCGCACCAAGGTCACTGCACTGATGCAGTCTCCGTTTCCGAAAAGGGCACGCTTTTCATATACAGCGAAGGAACAATTGAGACGCTTATTCACGTTCATCTGTATCTGAGAGAACGTTTCGGGCGTCGTTTGTGTGTGAAAACCGCGGAGAACGTTTTATTCTGCTTTCCATTCTGCACATGACTTTCCAAGTTGTTGCTATCGCGTTCATTGCTCCGCCTTTGTGGTTATGCTGTGACGTTTTTGTTTCATATTTGGTAGTACTGTGATAACTGACCATTTTACGGAGTTGAATGGCGATAACGACTGTACTTTAGAGTCATAGTTAAGCTTCCACATAAGATAGAATATTCTATAAACCCACACTGTAGAGCAATGCGCTTTTCAAGTTCGGCACCCGAACAAAAAAAAGTAGAACCTGTCTTAAGAAAATCCTAAAGCAGTAAAACTACTCGTAAGGAAAATGTGTAGCAAACTAACATCAGCTGTTTTGTTGGCGAAAGCTGTTCGTAAATGGCGAATAAAGCTTTACAGATAAAGCATCTCACGTATTTGTACACGTATTTGTATTCTCCGCGCCCCTGTCACAACTGCTTCCATATACGTAGTGATGCCAAATTGAAATCTTGGAGACTAACGCGCTACCCTTTGGTATATAACGAACTGCTGCAAAATGCCAAAATGTGCTTCGATTTGTTACTTTGCTTCGTGAATATATTGTCATAGGTGGTCAAATTCACATACGTTGTGCATGCACTTGAGTGCTCACTTCATAAGATTAGTGCGCTGAAGGGGAAGGCGTGTGCATTCAAATTATATATTCCCTTTCACTGTGAAAGGAACCGTTGAAGTATCTGTGCTACAGGAGGTCAACTCAGGACTATTCGTACTAGAAAGAGTACTCTTCCCACACTTTTAACTGTAGCCAAAACCTCAGCTAAGACCTCTGACAGTGCACCGTCGGCACGCAGTAGTCCCGACTCAAGATTGAGTTGCGAACTGTTGAAGTATCTGTGCTACAGGAGGTCAACCCAGGACTACTGGAAATAGAAAGATTAGTCTCCCAACATTTTAACGTTGGGAGACTAATCAGCAAAGACCTCTAGCAGCGCACCGTCAGCACGCTCTAGTTGCGACCCGCAATAGAGCTGCGAGCTCAGCCTTTTGTGAAAGTAATTTTTGCAGGAGTTTGCAATGTGCTGTTCAAAGCTACCTCCTTGGCACACCGCTTTTGAACAGGCAAAACGCTAGCAGCATGCTGGTTTCCAAGTTATGCTGTCGACGTCAGCTGCTAACGCAGAACTGTAAATTGGCTCCGAAACGCGGCCTTCTTGGTTAATGGTGTAGGTTTTTTGAGTCTGTGTGTGTCTGCGTATCATGACAAAAGTCGAATTGCAGCCTCTTATAGACAATGCAAGAATGCTCTCACTCTGGTGCCAGCAACTCTGGTGAAAATCTCATTGGAACGTCTCAGGTGAAAGCGCAGCCCTTTCATTACTTGTACATGGCTCGCACCATGCCGGGTAAACTCGGCTCCTGCGGCTGCGTGGTGCATCGCTACCGATGGGTGTTGCTTAACGACGGCTGCTCCTCGTACCATGTGCGGCTGGGCAAGGTTACTTGTTGAGCTGTGCCTCGATATTTACTCGGTGGAGGCGTGGAGGGATAGCTAAGTTTATAGCTACACGTTAAAGCTGTTTCGTAAGAACGCATGTTCAACGACCCGGCAAAGACAGAATTATATACTGCGAGAGTGAGTTCACATTCATCTTTATTACAGATCTCAGGTCTCAAAAAAATAGTGTAAAGTAATTTTCTTTTAATGTAGGGCAAGCAGTACAACCCTAAGGTCATCCTTCTGATCAATTCGAAGCATTTCTTGGCGATTTTTGGCGACTTTGAATCTATCTATCTATCTATCTATCTATCTATCTATCTATCTATCTATCTATCTATCTATCTATCTATCTATCTATCTATCTATCTATCTATCTATCTATTTATCTATCTATCTATCTATCTATCCGCTTACGTTTGAGTACTCTCGTAATAACCCCATTAACTTGGCGTGAACAAAAATTAGCATAGGAGGGTAAGATGGTTTGACGAATATGACGCACTGGTAAAGACTAGAATATTGTCACAATCCCGTCGCGTACGTCTTCAAGCACTCCCCGCCAGAAAGTGGCACATACCCACGGCCGTGCATGTGCCACTGGTATGCGGGTATGTGCCACAGCTGATTGACATTAAGTATCCAGCCAGGAACAACGAGAACACACATAGGCAATCTTAACGCACGAGCGCAAAGAAGTACTCGACATAGGTAGCGTCGACCTGGTGAATTCAAGGAATAATTGTCAGGGTACGAGCTAAAATTGAACTCAAGCATTCTGCGTGGTAATGAAAAATTTTACCTCAGAGCTACGCCAGGTCTCCGAACTACTTTTGAAACAGACGCTTATCTTCGTGAAACGTCAATAGTGGTTGCAGTGCTAGCTACCTAATTTTATAAACATTCCTGTGTACTCCTTTGATACAGCCGTCACGTTGGTTTAACGTGAATTTTCGTTAGTTGCCACGCGCTGAAGCTGATTTATGTAGGCGTGTCCAGCGCCAGCATCCCCGCGAGAATCAACGCTACATACCATCTTCTGGAGTGGCTAATACGCATGTTTCGGTTGGCATCCTTACGCAAGCGCAAACAACTGGTTAAATAAACATCTGCAACTCTTCAACATGTATGTGTGTGTAACATTTATACATTTATATGGCATCATTTCATTACGTGTTGCTCAATAAAAAAACCTCCTGTCCGCATGGTTTGCTTAATGTCGATTTTGGGGTTCATGAGATCTGCCCATTTTTTTTCTTTATTGGTATAAGAGCGTACCATTACAGGTGTCTACTGTTGTTCTCGTCGCAAGATGGAAACAAAACCGCCGCTTCGGAGGATCTAATTGAATGACCCATGAACGAACAGCCGCGAAAAGACACAAAAGGGGCAACTTCTAGAAGATGCGTTTTCGGGAAGCAGCGGCACTCTTCAAAGGAGGCAAGTGGTCCTGAAAGAGCGCAGCGCGTTCTCCACGTCAGCGCGCGATTACGAGCTACATGACCACCATGAAAGAAGGGCTTAAGGTCGCAGGGACCGACTGTGTTAGCTACCTGAGTTGCTGGAAAACGTTGCACTTGCGGGTTGCAGAGAAACCTCTTTTTGACCATATGTATACTTCTCTGCATATTTTTACTTTCCCTTTCTCTCTACAAGAGTCGTGTACATACTGTAAAATAAATCGGTCTTCATGATGCGTTCGTACTGAAAAGACATCTTGACTCTCCTTCTTCGTCCTTTGAAGAACGTTTTTTGCCTCCTTGTCATTCCGCTACAACATCCACATTACGCTTCCTGAAGTGATTGGTTTTTATTACGATGCCCATTTTTACAATCTTTAGAATTATGGAATTATAATTGACTCACCTCATTATTTCTCCCGGAAACATGTGCATTACACTTATGACTTACTCTGCAGAAAGAACATGGGCGTAAGGCCTGCAGTGCACGTGTATTCTTCGGGTCACTCTTCCTCGCCTGCGTGCCGAAATTCGACGATAAGAAAACGCCCCAGCAGATTATTTGATCTTGCCCCAACCTGGCCACAGTGTTACGTGCTAGGGAGCCGTCATTGCCTTCTCGATCTGACTTCGGCAGTGGTCGTCACTGCTGGGCATCCGTGCTGAAAGATAATGGAGTGCTGAATCATTCAAGAAAAAGACAACGAGATATTCTAGCTGCTGAGCCCGCGTCCAATGCTGAGTCCGCGTCCAAAGCATCGGGAGCACGCAAAATGAGCGGCAGTGAAACCCTCGGTGATAATGTTTCTTGGCATTTACCATCAAATTTTCTCGTTTTTTTCAGAATACCCTGCAATTCTTCTATTTTGGTGCTTTTCTTGTAAACCGTTTATTGGGATTATTGGTTATAACAATGAAATTTTCGTAGCATTTAAATAATGTTAGGAGTGGGTTTAAATGCACAATTCAAAATACGGTTGATAACCACAGATAGTTATAGTAGATCTGTTTCAAACTAAAACACATTGTAGGCGTCGTACGTAGAAGAGTTCAAAAATGTATTTACTTAAGCACCTTGTGGGTAACCAGTGCACATTGCCACCGCTTTTCTAAATGCCTCACTTACATATATTAGTACAAAAACAGCATAACGTCTCGGTAAGGAAAGCAAGAAGTCCCTCAAAACTGACAATATTTAGTACGATAGAGCTAACTTTGTCACCTAAGATGTTTTTCATGCAACAAGTGAATACATGCTAACAACAGAGGCTAGCGATAACTCCGCTCATAGTCTTGCGCTTCCTTATTGTTAAGAAAAAGAAAGAATTCATAAAACAGTCAGCACGAAGTGAATGTTCATAGAGTGTTTGTGTGTGTATATGTCATAATGGCTGTATTGCAATGTCAGTTCTCTTTTTTAATAACAAATGAGGGAAGGTCTCAATGAAAAGTGGTCATACACACATGTACAGCTGCCGCCATGTCTGTGTAGAGCACACAAGAAGCCGGTTATCGCTCTGCGGGGCGAAACCTCCTGGCAGTTTAGGGCTTTGAAAGGCTGTATCAGAAGCATGTGCCGCCTAGCTGTCGGGCTGAGTACATCAGAGCACGAAACTACCTAGAGTTTCGCCCCGCATAGTGAAAACCGGCTCCTCGCGCACTCCACACAGCTGTGGCCACGTCTGTACACATATGTTTTCTACATGTGATGTACACATGTGCAATAGACACATGCAGATGTCGTGTAATAAATATCTCGGAATGTAGAGAAAATCAGTGTGCATAAGTAAATAATGCTGCTACAGTCGCTACACACATCAGGACAGTATAGGGAATACAAATAAAGCTTTAAATTTGAAAAAAAAACAACTGATGAAGTTGTGCCTTACACCATTTAAAATTATCACTTTGTGTTACATCAGTAGGTAATGAAGCATTTGAAGTCATTATTTTATTGCTAACCAATTGCGCGCATTCTGTTTTGTGAATAATTCAAATTCGTTGTTCAAAGATGGTATTTAACTATAAAAGGCATATGGATCAATTTAGGAACAGTAAATTGTACGAAAACAAATTCTCGAGCCATTTTTAGTGTTTAGTTTTTATTTTCAAAGTTAGAAGCTGGCCATACGTTTCTAGACCCATTCGGCTACTTCTTCAAAGGGTGAATGTCCAGCTGGCTACGAAGCTAACGGATTTTCTTTGTGGTCGCCCCACTCGTCCGTAATGTCGTTGAAGTCTCTAGCTCCACAGCCGGCTAGACAGTCATCGCTTGAAGAAGTAACCCTATGATTTTCAAAACGTGGGACCACTTTTCATTTCAATATAAAGAACCGTAAAATACAAGTGGTTGGAGATTTTGTTGGTTTGCATAGTCTTTACCGAGCGAGATACGTTCTGTCGGGTATTTTCACATCTGGTAAAATATCTGGAGACATCAGAGCTTACGCAAAAGTGGTAAAGGCTCCCAAACGGGCTACGACAACTCAATTTTTTCAATCAATGTCACAATCCCGACATTCTTCAGCAGCTCAGACGGCACGTCTGTATCCTGTACATATATATTGTACAATCTAAAAACAGTGAATACCTTCAGGGCACCATTCTATAACAATGAAAGAGAGAGAGAGAACATAAAGAGAAAGACTGGGAGGTTAACCAGGGCTGAGCTTCAGTAGGCTACCCTGCTCTGAGGAAGGAGACAGGGGAAAGTAGTATTTGTATTGCTTAGAGACTGTTTCCTCAGAAACTTTGCATGTGCTATTTTGCAATCAGAAATGCTACGTTAGCCCCACTGCCATCGTGCTATTTATAAATAATAATATTAGGCTTGCAACTTTACAGAAAATAAGTGAACACTTATAAATTACGGTAAGTTTGATGTGAGTGACAGCTTATCACTGCTTATAAGTTGCACTAATTTTGACAGTAACCATGAGAGCAAAGTTTTATTCTCACACCTGAGCAAATCACGATTTGAGCCAGCGGATTGCGAACTACATCAGCATACGTCCGTTGTTGTCGCGTTTCCACTTTGGTCCGCGAAGAATTATCCGTGAAACAAACAGAGCTGTACATCGCAGTGGTCATAATCCGGCAGAAATGCCGAAATCTTTCCTTATAGTTTGAATTGACTCCTGTCCTGTGAGAGTTGTTGCGGAGAAGTCCGAATCAAGTCAATTGTTACGTTGCTTATTTATCAATGATCACGTCCATCCTGTAAATTCAGCTTAGGGAACAGTAATCACAGATGAATGGTAATAATCTTGAAAGTATTTATGAGAGTAACTGACCATCATTACTTATACAGATATATTATATGACAAATATATGAACTGAAGGTTGCTACTGTCTCTATAGCACAACAAAGCACGGCCAAGTTCGAACATTAAGCTTCGCACCATCAGGTAATAATAAACTCTGTTAGCTCTAAGTCCAATGAACGATGTCCCCACCGAAGTGATTGAAGACTCAGCAGAATGATCTTCAAATTTTACGCTTTTAGTTAGTTTTTTTGTTTTTTACCAAGGTTTTCGAGTCCCGTGAACAAAAGTGAAATATCCACTTACTTATAAGCTCTGGGAACTTAAAAGTCTATATTCCAACTACAAACTTGAACTATACTGTGAACTCTAAGAAAAATAGATGCACCACGAAATACCTCATTTCTCCAAGATTTTGCTTCTGGCATTCAGGCTCTGGAATCTCGAGTTTTGCTATCAACAAAAGATCGCAAATGATGTTTCATCTCGACAAATCGACCGTCCTCGTACTTTTTCTGGAAGCAACGGTGAGCTTTAAGGAGCCCGGCGATATGGTTGGATGATTTCCCACTTCTTTTTTCAGAATGAGCATGCGGTATTGATTGGACATCTGCACTGTCAGTTCTACTGACAAGCAGCTGGAAGGATGAGCGATGCCAAATACAAACTATGCAACAAGGAAGCAGTTGAAAAGCTACACAAGCTATGATGCAGGCCCTCTAATAAAACCTTAGATATAAAATTAAGTTCAAAGGCAAAGAAAGAGCTTCAGACAATAGTTAAAAAAAAAGGTTTTAGTCAGTAAACAAAGAAAGTAACACGAACAGTAAAACGTATGTATAGAAAATTGATCAAAATGAAACAAAGCGGCTTCGAAGAGCCGTTTGCACATAGTTACCAAACAAGTCCCTTTACAAAACAATAAAGAAGAATGAATATTCTGGTTGCAAAGGAGGGCGCCTGAGTGCATTCTGTTGATGTATTCAGTGGTGGAATGCACTTAGCTGTGCCATTTTCTAAAGCAGTTTCGAGGTATGTGAACATTGACAAACACGTTGTAGAAACATCCCAATGCAGGAAACGGGGATAGCTTACATTAAAAGAAAATCTGAGTTGAAGATAGTGCGGAAAAGTGAACAGTGCAGGCCATGTCATTGAATCGAATCAAAGAAGCAGGAGGATGGAGGCTTCTGTGGCTCACAAAAGGGAAGAAGGGACGTGAGAGCCTGACATGGACAATACTATAGAGCTGTGTCACTGCGTCCTGTTTGGGCGGCACGTGCTCGGGCTACGAAATTCAAAGAGTCTGGAAACATAAAAAAACTATTTTAACAGAACGCTGAGTGATGGTCTCAAAACACAAGAAAATAGGGTATGGAAGAAAGAACGTTGCTTGCTTATTGATGCATGCGAATGAAGATGATATAGTGTGCGCTCACACTCAGGATAAAATAACCATAATTTATTTTAGAAACTAAACAGAGCTGCTAATTTAGAGAGATATGAGTAGTCACCAAGAAATAGCCAATATTATGATAACCGTAACTGTCTATCGTGGTTTCTCATACAACATGGTAACGTAGCCACTACTTCCGAGATGATAAGAAGCAGAATATTGAGACTATTAGGTTATACATTGGAGCAGTTGCATTTGAGCAGCATGGACATCAACTCTAGTGAAATTTGTGGACTGTACTCCGATATGATAAGACTATTTGCTTAGTGTAACAATATTCTTCATTATCATTTGTAATTTGTCCTCACAGCCGAGGATTCAGTAGAAATGGCAATTTAAAAGTTGATATCTTTATGAAACGAAGAGAGGCGTGTGTCGCCTAGCTGAATTCGTCATTTCGGTGTCTATGCGACAAGTGCTTATCGTGGTAAGAGATTGCCTATTAATTTGCGCAGCAAAACTCGAGAATGAGACTTCAGTTCCATTCTACTGCTATTGTACCTATATAGGTTACGACAATACAACAACAGAGCTAAAGAGATACTTGTGGTAAAGAATGCACCAGAATTGCCTGCTTAGGCGTGCATCGTAATCTTATCGTTTTTTAAAAGGTGATAGTGTCTCTGCCATTGAGTGCAAAAGCTATCGTATAAATATTAGGCAGACAATAGCAGAGGGCTCCGTAAGTTTCTGGCATCCGGTATTCTTTTTAATGCACACTCGCCTTGACCAGCACAGAGGCTTCTAGTCTTTGGCCTTCACGACTCCATCGAAATGCCATTGCTGCTACCGGGGTTGAACCTATGAACTTCGGGTCAGCACCTTTGAAACGCAACCACCTTACAGCCAAGGTAGACTGTTTATAAGCGTAAGATTCCAGAAGTCCGTTATTTTTCTTTGGCGGGAAGAATACAAAGAGAGAGTGAAGATTTTCGGGGGAAGGTGTTAGATGTCAGTGAGTACAGGGTATTTGTGCGCGCTATTTCCTGCAAGATAGTTAACAAACAAGAAGTTTCACTCTGCACTGCTGCCATTGTAAGCAACGTACGGAGGCGCCATCGACACACCTTGGGGGCTTGTTACGAAAAGAGCTTGTGAACCCGAGTGCCAATATGCCCATTATCTGCACATTGAATGAGCGAAAATGAACGCCAGTACGAATTTGGGTTAAATTATGAGTGTTCCAGTCTACATAAAGTAACTGCTTTTACAGCAGTTTGTCTAGGTGAGTTGGTTGAGTTATTTTGAGAGGTGCGTTACTGCACACACAGGCTATAATGGACGCCGAAAGTTACATTTAGCTACTCTAACCTAGCCTAAAGTACTTTTACAGAACCCCTTCTTTAATGAGTTTCATTGAAGTCGCGAGGAATTGTGATCTCATCGCACACTTATGTTTGCTTCGTTTATTCGGCTTAGATATAAGTGCTGGCATGTTCTTTTAAGCGTTTGGTGCTTCAAATGCAATAAGCCGTTCGATTTAAGGGCGAAGCTCCTTAAGGCAGCACCCGTTCGTCCCTCGTCGTAATGCGTAACCAGACTTACGCTTTCACCTGCAAGGTGGTGCCGGTGGGAGATTTCTCCTGTGCGTTGATGAACAATATAATTTCGCAAAGTGCGCGTTAACTAAAAGCCAAATTCTCCTGTCTGTCACTCCCATATAGCAGCCATTGGCATGTACATTGAGCACTATCTGACAAGAAAGGGTTGCTAGTTTATACTCGCTGGGCATAACCTCCTTGGTTTTAGAAAGGTTTAGTGAGCGTTGGGCCGCAGTGCCATGACTACAGTGAACTAGTATATACCATGAACTCGAGGTGGTTTAAGGTGGGAAGTAGACATGAAGCGCAAGCCGTAAGAAAGTGTGCGTGTGCCTCCTCTCCTTCAGTCCTTGGAATGTCCGCTGAATGGCGGTGCTTCCATATGCGGAATATATGATGAAAAGATGCGAGATGGTGGTATATGGAGTGTTGAATAGATGGACGAACGGACACACAGACAGATGCATGGACGGACGCACGGATGGATGCACGGATGGATGGACTCATGGACGGACGCAGGAGTGGATACATGGACGAAAGCAGGGACGGAAGCACAGATGAACGTGTGGACGCACGAAATGGCGCACCCACGGACGGGCGGATGGACGCACGGGCGGCCACACAGACGCACGCATGGATGGACGGAAGCAAGAACGAATGAACGGTTGGATGCTTCGCCCCACTATCCATCATTCAATCTGTGTAGACGCTGCCATTTTTTCATCGTTGGTATACCTCGATCTTACGCCTTAGTTAAGTTAAGATTTGGCAGTAATGGGTGCGTGAAGTAAAGCAACGTTTTTGCGAACATAACTTGTGTACTTTCATGTGTTTTTTAAATGCGAAAGCATGTCTTAGTCGAGCTATGTCAGGCGTTTGTCGGGGATTCGTCTACCGCTCCATCCTATACCAACAGCTGCGGGCGCGCGCGTCCCTATCAACTAAGGCCGCCACCACGTGAGGCTGCGGTGTTGGCAGCTGTCAGCAACAGCTCCAGAGGCCGCTTTGGAACTGCAACGCCGAGCTGAAAAGACGTTTTTTTTTTAGATGCGGAGCATTTAATACTCGAGGCTTGTAGTGCGGCGCCGTCCGCAAGCTTCCTCCTCCTTCTTCCACCATCTGTGCATCCCTTCCTCCTCTACACACCGCGCGCGCTTCACTCCTCCACCATCTGTGCACCCTTCCTCCTCTACACAGCGCGTTCGACAGCTGACGCGCGCATGCACCGTCACCCACCATCTGTGCCACGCACGCTTCTCCCCTTCGAGAGCATTCTACAATTCTCCTGATTCTCCAGTGGACGCGCATGCGCCGTCGCGCTTCGAGAACATTCAACATCTGACAGTGCATGCGCCGTCGCGCTGTATATATACTCAAGGTCGGCGCTCGCTCGCTCAGTTGCCGCTCGTCGGTTGGTTTGCACGGCGCGTCGACGTCCAAGGTCGCGGTGAAATGAATTCCAACGAATCCACAAACACAATGATCGACGTCCCTTCGACCAGCGCCGTCCTTTCGCATACGTGTGTACGTGTTCACTCATTTAACACCCCCTCCTACAACCACGTTAACCAATTTAGCCATCGACCCAAGTAAGTCGCACTTTAACACCCTGTTAACCAATTATATGCTCCGCATCCTCCTCAGTGTTCCCCCGAGGGAAGCTGCGGGCAATTTTTTTGTTCTTTTATGCACTTTATAGTATTTTTAACCGTGCACGCTAGCTAGTAGAGCTGGAAGTGCATACCGCGTTTCTCGCAACAGAAAAAGCTGCGTGCTAGGAACGGCGTTATTCGTGAGAAAAAAATAGGCATATCCCACGTAAAGTGGGAATCAATGATATGCAAAGCACAAATGAGAAATGTTGTCATGTCACTTCAATATACGCACAACGTTATGAGGTGGAGGTAAATGATGCCGTACATGACTTACGTGTCATGATTATCATGTTTTGATGCGTCGTTTACCTTCGTGTTTGTTCACATCATTGGATACCGTATTTAGTATACTTGGAGCTAGTGAAGCGACCGTGACCACACTATAAGCATGATGTGTTGCCCAAGCGTGTCAGGATTATTATGTTTGCACCAGTCATATATCTCGTTATCCTTTTACATCACGTAACACCAAATTTGGTATATGTAGAACCAGCAAAACGGACGCAACCGCATCATGAAGGGCCCAATATATTCCAATGTAGGCACAGCGACGCTAATTAGCGAAACGCGAACACTCTATAGTGGGACGCCAGGCGCTACCAGCGTCCGTCAGCACGACCCACGGCAACTGGCGAGAAATGCGACATGCTGCACTTTGCGCCGATGCGTTACCCAGACAACACGGCGTCTCCCTCGTTTCGTGACGGAGGGACGCCGGACGCGCTGAAACGCGCATGCGTCAAAGCAACGCAGCGCGGCGCGCTCCTGCGAGCATTTGGTAGGACTGGCGCCTGGTGTGGCAACGTCGGCGTGACGCGACGAAATGAACGGCGGCGAGCAGGCGAACTGCGTCACGTCAAAATGTATTGGAGCCATGAATATGGCTTGTAGTGATGTTCTCACATGACATGCATCTTATAATTATCATGGTTGCACCAGTCGCATAGCTTCGTCATCCATTGGCGTCACGTAATACCAAATTTGGTCTATGTGAAGCTAGCGAAATGGCCGTGAGTGCATCATCAGTGTAGAATGTATTCAAATTGTTACATGACACGCATGTCGTGATTATCATGTTTGCATTAGTCACATGCCTTCGACGTTCATTCACCTACTGTATTACCAAATTTGGTATACGTGACGCTGGCAAAACGGTCACGAGCGCATCATGAGCAAGGCATGTAGTCATGTTGTTACATAACACGAATGTCGTAACATATTTGTCATGTTTGGATTTGTCGCTTGTGTTCGCCATGCATTCATGCCTTACTATACTAGTTTCGCAACATGCCATGTGAACGGAACCACCTAAAGAGCTGCAGGACCTTGAAATGTAAATCACGACATTACTGACATACATGTTATCATTTTCGAGTTATGAATTGTTAAATATCTTCTTCATGCAGTCATGTTATGTCAAATCTAGTTTGGTATCGATACCTTTATAGAAATGCCAAGGAGAACTAAAAATCGTAGGTGGCTAGATCGATAGATAGATAGATAGATAGATAGATAGATAGATAGATAAACAGACTCAAAGTAGCCGAAGTACGCTTAGAAATGCTTCGTATTTCGCAACATATCATGTGAACGAAGCCACCGCAAGAGCTGCAGGACCATAAAATGTAAATCATGACATTCGTGACATAATATCATAATTTTCATGTTATGACTAGTCAGCTAGGTTTTCCATACAGTAATATTATGCCATACAAAGTTTGGTATCGATAGCATTATTGAAGCGGTCAGGAGAGCTAAAAGTCGTAGGCGGCTAGATAGATAGATAGATAGATAGATAGATAGATAGATAGATAGATACGCGCAATGTCGCTGGAATTCGCTAAGAAATGCTTCGCATTTAAAACTGGTATGGTATGACTAGAATGCATGGCGAACACAAGCGACAGACCCTAACATAAATATCATGACATGCGTGTCTTGTAACAACATGACAACATGACAACATGGCTATCATGATGCACTCAATACCGTTTCGCTAGCGTCATATATACCAAACTTTGTATTACGGTACGTAAAAGGATGACAAAAGTATGTGACTGGTGCAAGCATGATAATCATGAGATGCGTGTCATGTAACAACATGACTACATGCTCGCTCATGATGCGTTCGCGGCCGTTTCGCTAGCGTCACATATACCGAATTCGGTTTTACGGTACATGAATGGATGACGAAGTTATTCGACCTGCGCAAGCTTGATAATCATGAGATGCGTGTCATGCCACAACATTACTACATGCCACGCTCATGATGCGCTCGTGACCGTTTCGCTAGCTTCACTTATACCGAATTTGGTATTACGGGACGTGAATGGATGACGAAGGTATGGTACTGGTGCAAACATGATAAACATGAGATGCGTGTCATGTCACATCATGACTACATGTCACACTCATGCTGCACTCGTGGCCATTTCGCTAGCTTCACATATCCATAATTTTGTATTACTTGACGCCAATGGATGTAGAAGGTATGTGACTGGTGCAAACATAATTATCATGAAATGCATGTCATGTGAGAGTTTGACTACATACCACCATCAATGCGCCAATACATTTTCATGTGACGTGATGCGCGTGCTCACCGGCGTTCATTTCGTCGCGTCATGCCGGCGTTGCCACGTCAGGCGCCAGTCATGCCAATAGAGAGTTTTAGTACTGCGGAATGGTGCACCGTACGCATCACGCAGGTGCCTTGCGTTACATGGCGTCGTTTGCCACTAATCGGCTTTTAGTACGCCGTAGTACCCGCGTACGTAACGAGCGAGAAGCGTGTTGCGCCATCTGGAAGATCAAAATAGAAGCACGTGTTGTTGACAGCCAATGTGAGCCAATCCAAGTGTTATAGCCAGATTATGGCCATATTTTAAGCCACAGCGCCGGTTGGTGCTTGCCTTCGATGCCGCCATTTCGCAAAACGAAGTCTCGCGCTGTCGCGAACTTGTTCGAGAGCGGCGCGATCACCTCATACGTACGCACGCACGCATCTCATGCGTGCGCGCGTAGCGGCTGCGTACGTAATGCGATACGTGCGCGTAGCGGTCTGCACATGCGCACTACGCAGAACGTGGCGTCCTTACGTACGCAACGCCGCCACGTACGCAGCGTACGCAGTACTAAAGCTCTCTATTTACTCGCCGGCACGCGCCGCGCTGCGTTGCTTTGGCGCTTGCACGTTTCAGCGCGTCCGGTGTCCCTCCATCCCGAAAAGACGGAGACACAGAGTTGTCTGTCTAATGCATCGGCGCGAATTTTGCGCCGGTTGCAATAGGGCTGCACCGACGGACGCTGGTCGTGTCGGTCTCGCCTGGTGGCAGACTATAAAGTGCTCGCATTTTGCTAACGTAGCGTGGCTCTGCCCAGCGTGCGCACGCGTTAACGCTACAATAGTATATATTGGGCCCTTCATGATGCGCTCGCGACCGCTTTTTTAGCTACACATTTACCAAATTTGGGTTACATAACGTAAATGAATGACAAGATATATTACTGGTGGATTCATGATAATCCTGACACGCGTGTCATGCAAGAACATGACAACATACCACGCTCATAGCGTGCTCGCGGCCGTTTGGCTAGCTCCACGTATACGAAATTTGGTATCACGGGACGTGAATAGATGACGAAGGTAAATGAAACGTCTACACATGATAATCATGACACGTAAGTCATGTAACGCATCATTTATCCCCACCTCGGGACACTGTTCTGATTTTTAATTGACATATCAACCTTTCTCGATCGTGCTTCGCATATTGTCGATTTCCACTGTACGTGGAATCTGCCAATTTTTAGGGGCGAAGCTCCTTAGGGCGTGGGCTGTGCGTCCCCTGTAGCCTGTATGTAGCCACCTCTAGTTTAGTTCTTGCAGTGTTCACTAGATGGCGGTACCATCCCCTGTATCTAGCCACCTCTAGTTTAGTTCTTGCAGTGTTCACTAGATGGCGGTGCCGTCTCCTGTATGTAGCCACCTCTCGTTTAGTTATTGTAGTGTTTACTAGATGGTGGTACTTGTAGCTGATGATGAAAAGATGCAAGATGTTATAAACTAGAAAGCGGTACTTGTAGTTGATGAAAGACGCGAGATCTTATAAAATAGGAATGATGTCACATATGGCGCGTGTCATTGGTTGAAGGCAATCGTTCGATTTAGTGCGGCGACGTACGCTAGGGGGAGCGATGTAATAAAATCGAGTGGGCAAAATGTACAGAGGATTCATGGTTTACCAGGTTTACCTTCGGAGCTTCGCCCACTCATCATCATTCACTTCGTGGATATGGCGGAATTTTTTCAACATGTAATCTCAACGGGACCACCGCAAAAGAAGCAAGATCATAAAAAGAATATCATGACATTCATGACATAAAAATCATGATTTTCATGTTATGAGTAGTCAAATATGCTCGTCATACAGTCATGTTAAGCCATTCCAAGTTTGGTATCGATACCATTATCCAAAAAGCCAGGAGAGGTGAAAGTCGTAGGCGGCTAGATAGATAGATAGATAGATAGATAGATAGATAGATAGATAGATAGATAGATAGATAGATAGATAGATAGATAGATAGATAGATACGCTCAGAGTCGCTGAAGTTCGCTATAAAATGCTTCGCATTTAAAATTCGGCAGATCTCTCGACCCTAGGAATTGACGTTTTCCGAAGCATGTGCCGGGAAGGTGACCGTGTTGCAATTATTTTTGTTCAACGATATGTCTTGAAATGACGCTAAATAATTGTACATATGTTGCACCCACATACATATGTTTAAGAGTTGCAGATGTTCATGGAGCAAGATTGCATTTGCCCAACAGTGCCATCTGGCACATGCGTATTAGCAACACCAGAAGTTCATATGAAGCGCTGATGCTCGCGACGGTGCTGAAGCCCTTGACACTGCTTCGTTAGTCAATTTCTGCTTATGGCGACTAATTACAATTGGCGTTAATCCTACGTGACAGTTATATCAAATGAGTATATAAGTAATGTTTATGAAATTGGGTGAGCAGCACTGTACTCACTCTGCACGTTTCACGAAGATTAGCGTCTTTTTATGAGTAGTTCCGAGACCTGGCACAGCTTTGAGGTAGAATGCTTTATTGCTACGCAGAATGTTTTTGTTCCATTCCACCCAGGACCCAGACATTTATTCTTTGCATTCGTCATGTCGACGCTACCAATGTCAGATTTATTTTAACGCTCGCGCATTAGACTTGTCCTTGTGTGTTCTCGTCGACTATTCCGATGGTATGTGCCACTGTCTGGCGGGAAATGTTTGACGACTTACGCGACGGGATTGTGCATTATTCATGTCTCGACCTACGCGTAATAATCGTCAAATCATCTTACCTTCCCATGCTAATTTTGGTTAATGCCAAATTAAGGGTGTGACCATGAGAGCGCCCAAACGCAAGCGGCTAGATAAATAGATACGCTCAAGGTCACCTAAGCTTGCTAATAAACGCTTCACATTAAAAAACATATTCTTCTAACGCTGGGTTCCCACGTCCGAATCGCGGGTATAGACGCTACGCAATGCATTCACATTTTCTAATGATTCTCTTTGGGGAAGGTGGGGGGGGGTCACATTTTTGTTTTGTGCACTCATCGACATGAGGATAAGCGCGCGGTCTTGCGTTCAAAGAATAGCTCAAGACACATGAGTTTTCACTGGTGGTGCCATGGTTTCATCCCCTGGCTTTGAAAGACAATTTGGCAAAATTTTTAGGGGCGACGCTCCTTAAAGCCACGGGCCGTGCGTCCGTGATGTATGTGGTTGTCGTCATCGTCGTAGCAGTAGGTAGCCACCTCTCGTTTAGTCTTTGGAGTGTCCGCTGGATGGTTGAACTCCTATATGGTGAAACTATAGTGAAAAGATGAGAGATTGTGGTACTTGGAGTGTTTCCTAGATAAGTGGACGGATGGACACATGGACGGACGGACAGACAGAAAAATGCACGGACAGACTTAAGCACAGACGTACAGATGGACGCACTGATGGACGGATGGACAACGAACGAACGCAGGAACAGACACAGGGACGGACACACGGATTAACAAACGGATGGCCGCACCGATGGACGCATGGGTGCACGGACGTATGGACACACGGATGGATGGAAGGAAGCGCAGATTGACGCATGCATGGTCGGATGGAAGGACGCACGAACGGATGAAAGCATGCAAGAACGAACGAACAGACGGAAGCGCAGACGGGCTGATGGACGATTCGCCCCACTCATCATCATGCACTCCGTGGATATGCTCTGATTTTTTGTTATTTCTTTACTGCGTCCTATCTGTGTGTATATCAAAAGTTGCAAACAATTTAGAGGACCTGGTTCTCTAATATGGTTGAGCATAATGCCGTCCCGCGAGCCTTACACTTGATGAGGCCGCATCGACAACATAGACAAACCGAATCACATTTGTCTGTGTGTTTAGAAAAGGTTGTTAATGATTCGCAGTACGTGGTATAATCTAAGTTCCCTCGAACGAACAGAATCTTTCAATCTGTTTAGAAAATGTATTGTCACAAACGTCAATAACATTCAACAGAACATTTTCTTCTTAGACATACAATAACAATGGTGACAAAACAGACGTTATTTACATTAACATGGCTATGAGATGACGTTGAAAGAACATGTACATTCGATGGTTCACACAAACAACCCACAAAAATATTTCAAGATGAACAAGACACACAAATAAAACATGAATATGTACATTTTTTATAGTTACATGTTGACATGCCATTTATGCCGGCGCATCGACACATCAGGCTTCCAACACCAGGCCAGCCGAAAGACAAGTTTCACTTATCTGTTACAGACAGAGACAAAAGGGCAAGACTAGTGCCGAAGAAATTCCTCTTTACCGGGGGAGACGAGAGGTGGCGTCGACGTGCGAGGATGTGTTTCTTCGCCTCCGTGAGTTTTCGGGTGTAACTCCCATTTGCTTCGTGATATCCTAGTGATTGTTTTAGGTGCAAAACAGGGAAGTTTATTGCAAACCGGTAACAACATTTCAGGTGAGTACAACTGTCTCCTGTAACAAAATCGCTTCAGTGGCGTGTACAAACAAAAGAACATAGACAGGATGTAACGCACAGCACTTCCAATATTCTAACAGATCAAGAATCACTAAAAAAACAAAGAGAAAAGAAACGCACAAAAAGCATTAAATTGGAACAGATTCAAGTATTACGTGCGACAAGAAGCAATTTTCTCCCCCGAGTTAAAACGGCAGTAAAGGAAGTTCAATATTCCCGTTCCGAACTCCAAAAAAAAACGTGTATGCCACCTTCTGATAAATGCTTCTTCACCCTGATTTTCTATCTGTTTGGTAAGGTACTGAACCATGATCTTTCTAATTTTCTGTAACGCTGGGTATGCAGCTCGTTGGGGTCGTCGCCGTGTTTCGGCCTTACAGCGGTGACGCTACAAGACGAACATTGCGACGCACAGTACGAGTTGTTCAAATGAGCCCCTTCTGCGCTGTTGGCTCGAAAGAAGTCACCCACCGAATTGACGACGCACGACGTGCCACACGCCTTTGGCCACTACGCATTCAAACATCGTGTGGCGGATTGTTTGTTTCTCTTTTCCCGCAGTTGGGGCAATGGTCATTGGGAACGACGCCCCACTTTAACAGTCTCTGACGAGTGGGCAACGCGTCCCATCACCGCAGCCAATCAAGTTCTCTAACTATTTCCGGTACTCGGTTATTCCGCTTGCTGGGCCTTTATCTCTAATTTTCCTCGTCAGTAATCAAGTGACTGATTTAACATTTCGCCAATGCGTGTGGGTGTGAACTTTGCAAAGTATTCTTCGGTGGTGTCGCCGTCAACCGAACGCTTGAGGCCCTTTGCTGCTTTATAAAAGGCATGTGGTTGTTCTGCTTGAGGTCCCCGGTACCTTTCCGACGAGAACGCGGCTCCAAGAGTTCCGGTCTAATATCGCAATAAGCTATGGCCAGGATAATCATTGTCCTGAAACAATTTGTGAACTGTTTTAGCTGAAAGTGCCTTTGTGAATGTCGCGACATCTGGCAGACTGAAGTCCTCTACAACTGTTTGGGAGCTTCAGAAACTTTTGTTGAACTTTTGGTGTCTTCCCGTCCCATAGGAAGGCTCTAACCAATGGCGCAAGGCGGCTCGCGAAAGTTTGGGTATGAGTGCAATGTGCCCGATATAAAAAGCATATGCGTATGCTTTGGTTTTCACCACCGTCACTTTCGCGTCTAGTGACAAAGTGAAGTGAGTGGCATACGCGAAGACCTGCGTGGCTCGATGTACGGCGTCCTCCCAATTTCTTTTGGCCACCTTCCCGTCTTGAAAGTATACCCCGAGGACTTTTACGGCATCCACGTATTGAATACCACCCGGCAAAGAGCCGTGGAAGCTACCAAAACAAAGGGCTTTGCTTTTCTTCGCATTCAGAAAAGCACCCAATAAACTGGCATACTCTTCGAACAGCTCCAAGAAAGCGCGGTAACTGGCTTGGTTTCGCACGAACACAGAGATGTCATCCGCATAAGCGGTGATGCTAACTGACTCCAGACCTGTCATTGGAAAGCCCTGAATATTAGGGCACTTTGCCACTTTCCTAAGGAGAGGACCTATGGAAAGAACAAAGAGCACCGGTGCGATTGGGAATCTCTGGTGAACACCTCTTGTTACTGAAAAGCTTGCTGTCTCTACGCCGTTGATGAGAAGTCGGCTTGTCATGTTGGTGTATAGAAGCTTTATACAGCGAACGTACTGCTCAGGCGAACCAAACATTATAAGTACGCAGTATAGGTGGTCATGTTCCACCCTGTCAAAGGCCTTAGCTTGATCCAATGACACGAAAGCACTGGTAACGTTTTTAGCGTTGGCTTAGTAGAACAAATCTCTTATCAGAGTAAGTGTTTGAAAAACTGACTTACCCGGCACTGCACACGTTGTCGTGGGTGACACTATATCGAGCAGAAAAGGTTTAGCCTCAAGCCAAGGATCATAGCTACAAGTTTGTAGCCCGTGTTAAGGGTAATCGGCATCCATGACTGTGGATCGTCAGGATCCATGCCCTCCTTTGGCAGTAAGACTACAAGGCCCTCACTGAAAGACCTAAGCTTTTGCCCATCAACAATGAACCCGTTAACCATGTCAGTAATGCGTCACCTAGGACGTCGAAGAAAGTTATATAAAACCACGTCAGTATTCCGTCTCGACCTGGAGCCGTGGTAGTGTTCATTTTCCTCAAGGCTTGCCAAACTTCATCTTTCGTCGCCTCAGAGCAGAACATATCAGACGCCTCAACACACAGCGTGAGCACGTCTTTGCGAAATTCTGCGATTCTTTGTTGCTGGTTGCTGTCTTTGGAGTGATGATCTGCAGAGCAAAGCCTTTCAAAATGCGCCCTAAATACCTCCTCAATTGATTTGATATCAGTGACGCTGCTCTCACTTTCTGTCCGTGCTGCACCAATAATACTGGGCTGGTGTTTTCTTACCCCTACTCGCTGTGCGTATGCCAAGTTACCTAGTTCATCCGGAGGCAGGTGCAGTTCCTCTGCGCGTTTAAAAGCGCCGGACCTTGCCCTCAACAAGAGGTCGTATTTAGCCTTTTTGGCCCCAATGTACTCTTGAATGGCGCCGGTCAGGTTACCTGCGCGCTCAACGATTTGAACACGCCTCAATGTTTAATTAATTTGAGATGTTAGACGTCCATGGAGGATTTTCTCGGCCTCATGCGCAATCACACGCCATCTGGCCTTCAATAAATCCCATGCTGTCGGCGTAATTTGCGGCGTGTCTTCCAAAGACGCATAGATATTCATGCGCATTTCAGATACCGAAACTTCATCAATTAAAATTGATGAATCCATTCGCCACAACTTGAAGCAATGCCTTTCCAGCTGAGCCTTCAAGGTGAACAGCACTGGCATGTGGTCGCTGAGCTTGCGTTGCCAAGGCGCTAAAGAAATGACATCGCATGTCTCAAAAATTCAACGAGCTCGTTAGGGATATAGACTCTGTCAATTCTGCTCTGAGACGTACCCCGAACGCGCGTGGCTCCAAAGGGTTTCCCGTGAAGCGTTGTCCATGCATCGACCAGCTTCGACTCTCTACATATATTTCGCAACTCTTTCGAATGGTATGTGCTTTGTCCTTGACTAGGGCCTCGGACATCTCGAATTGAATGAAAGACACAGTTGAAATCCCTTAACAGCAAACACGGTGCTGAATTTAGCAGTAATGACCTGGCACCTCTAAAAAAGTCCGTGGCAAGAGACCTATCCACGGGTGCGTAAAAGTTGGTGAATTGGATTTTCTGGTCGTTTATCTACATGTCCACCACAATAAGACGGCCTTCTGCATCGAAGAGGCAATGCGCACCCCGCCTGAACCTCGGATTGAGAAACACGACACCGGTGCCACGCGACTGCGTCTGCGTTGACGAGAAGAAGGCTTCAACCGAAAATCTAGTACGGAAGGTCGTGATGTCGTGCCGAGTTCGAAAGTTGGTCTCTTGCAGAAAAAGGACGTCAACCCCGAGCGAGCGCACAAGGTTCATTATCTCCTGTCTTTTATAAGATTTCTGAAACCACAAACATTGAAAGTCATGAAAGATAGCCTATCAGTTTAAAATAAATTGAGGGGGAAACGAAACAATCGTTTTTTTCCTCGTTTTTTTTTAACAGCGATGCGTAAGGGGATGGCACGGCCTCTCCTGTATCAAGCGGCAGTGGATGATGTCAACGTGACTATACTCGAAGGACTGACGCTGAGATTTACTCACGCTCACAGATAGAACGGACCCGGTAAGCAACACCAATAATAACAGAAATAGTACACGCAGCATGCAACGTAACTCACGTGATGCAATTACTATAACAGGGCCTAGCCACCACAGCATAGAGCTCAAAAACTGGCACATGAATGTTCCATCGTGAATGACAGTAACATATAAAATAATAAACAGTTTGCATGCATCAGAGACAACAAATACATAGTGGTTGTACTGCTGGGAAGCCTGCATTGCAACTTTAAAGACAACAGGAAGCGGAAAGAATAGATGTGGGCAGCACAAATTAAAAAAAAATGGCAGCATATCCATGAAGTGAATGATGGAGAGTGGGGTGAAGCATTCATCCGTCCATGCGTTCGTCTGTGTGACCGTCCATGCGTCTGTTCATGCGCCCGTCCGTGCGTTCGTTCATGCATCCGCCCCTGCGTTCGTTCATGCGTCCATCCATGCATATGTCTGTGTGTCCGTTCGTCCATTTATTCAACACTAAGTCCCACCATCTCGCATCTTTTTATCATATATTCCACATATAGAAGCACCGCCATTCAGTGGACCTTCCAAGGACTAAACGAGGTGGCACACGCACACTTTCTTACGGCTCGCGCTTCGGGTCTACTTCCCACCTTCAACCACGTTGAGTTCATAGTATGTACTAGTTCACTGTATTCATGGCACTGCGGCCCAATGCTCGCTAAACCTTTCTAAAACCGAGGAGGTTACGCCCAGCGAGTATAACGTAGCAACCTTTTCCTGTCAGATAGTGCTCAGTGTACATGCCAGTGGCTGCCAATGTGAAATTAGAGACAGGAGGATTCAGCTCTTAATTTCTTACGGCTTGCGCTTCGTATCTGCTTCCCCTCTTTAACCGCCTCGAATTAATTCACGGTATATACTAGTTCATTGTATTTATGGCCCTGCGGCTCAACGCTCACTAAAGCTTTCTAAAACTAAGGAGGTTACACCCAGCGAGTATAATGTAGCAACCCTTTCTTGTCCGATAGTGCTCAATGTACATGCCAATGGCTGCTAATGAGGATCGCAGCGTGCGCGTTGACTAAAAGCTGAATGCTGCTGTCTCTCACTCCCCATTAGCAGTCATTGGCATGTACATTGAGCACTTTTTTATTGTTAAACAACGCACAGAAGAAATCTCTTACCGGCATCACCTTGGAGGTCAAATGTTATACCTATTTCGGGTATGTGCCAGTGGTGGTTACGTACTACGAGGGACACACAAGCCACGCCATAAGGAGAATCGCCCCTAAAACAAAAACATTGAGTCTTTATCCGCATCAGGTGATGGATCTCGGTTTGGCGAAACCACTAGGGGCTTTTTAGATGTTCCGGAGGTGGTGACATCACTTCAACTGCTTGAACTACCATGCTTGGTGTGGCGCTGAGAGTTTGTGGCTCTAGAAAACTTGTCGGGCGAACACGTTTTTCAGGAGACAAAGATACTGATTGTCAGGCTTGCGAAAATCTGTCACTCCTTAATTTTCGTGATGGTGACCGGCTCCTATGATGTCTCGATGTCTTGTCGGACGCTTCTTCTTGGGCCTGTACAGTGTGTGTGCGAGGCATGTTAGGTTTCCTTGTAGACGTGGTCTTTACTTCTTTCATGGGCGTCGTCTTAACGCTACCTTCCAGGCTCACAGGTGGCCATTCATAGAGCTTGTCACTTGCACTTGTTGCCTCAGAAGGTCGGAGAAATTTTTCCGGTTGGCCAGCGCTTCGAGATGCTTGGGACGCTTCCTCCAGCGGTGATGCGTTCGAGGATTGTTCGTTTTCTCTGGCCTCTAGTTTCTCTGATGAAGACGTAGCAGACGCACTCAGCGTCTCCACAGCGTTGCTGGGATCCTGTGACGACGTTGTGGGAGATGACAACGCTGCGGTGTCCCCAGTCAGCGCAGAGACGTCGTTGTCACTCGTTGTGCATGGCGACGCGGCATCAACGCCGCTGGCGTCTTCTGTCTTGGCGTCTTAAAATTCTGTGTCGGTTGCGCTGTCTTCATCCCAATATTCTGGAATCTTCCGTGGCCGTGACTTGGTTTTGCGTTGCGAAACCCCCATGTGCCTGGAGATTCAAATTTGGGTTGTTCTCTTTGGAGCACTCTCTCCATATTCTGGGAATTCTTTCAGTGACAGTGAGGCGCTCTGCGCTGCGTCTGCGTATTACTTTGGACGGAAGCAATCTTTCGTTGCGTGGCCCCCACTACACTTGGACACACAATCCTCAGATATATGGTAAAAGGTGCCACATCTTGACAGAAGGATGTTGTGCAAATAGCCGCAACATGACTTTCTCTGCTGCAGCGTGCGCACACTCTGCGCATACCACGATACTCGAGCATCGCGCGGTGACCTTGAATTATTAGGAACTTAGGGGTGGGCTTGGCCATCTCGATTCAAACGATGCAGGTACCAGTGTACGTTGAATAATGCCTTGGCAAGGTAACAAATGTGATACCCTTCACTTTTCTGTATGGCTTAAGAGCTGAAATGACTACGTCATCTGACACGTACGGCGGGAGGCGAAACACACTGACTTGTACGCTTGGCGCCCCGACTGCCTCAACTTGTACCTCGTGACATTGTAAATTGAATTCTTGATTTACCATCAACGTCGTTGCTTGTGCAGCCGACCGAGCCGCAACTAGAAACTTCGAAGCTCAAAGGTGTTGCAGGAACAGCACCCCTTCACTCCCCATGACGTCTTCGAGGGCATCGATGATCTCGTCGACGGACGCCGTCCCCTCCGGGACGGTGAAGTTGAAGCAGTGCTCCTTGAGCGGGAGCGCCGCAGGTTTTAATGCCACCCTCAATGGTCCCGGCCGGGGCCGGCGACGACGGGATCAGGCCTCAAAAAAAACTAGCTGGCAAAGTCGCGAGTAAACACCCGGCAGCAACGCCACCGGAACGCTGACCGCGTTGAAGACTGGAACGCCGAAGCTCCTTATAGCAGCACCCGTTCGTCCCTCGCAACCGTTGTAGTAGTGTGTAACAAGTATAACAATGTGAACACCAAGGTGGTGACGCTGAGAGATTTCTTCTGTGCGTTGTTGAACAATAAAAAAATTCCGCCATATCCACGAAGTGAATGATGATGAGTGGGCGAAGCTCCGGAGGTAAACCTGGTAAACCATGAATCCTCTGTACATTTTGCCCACTCGATTTTATTACATCGCTCCCCCTAGCGTACGTCACCGCACTAAATCGAACGACTGCCTTCAACCAATGACACGCGCCATATGTGACATCATTCCTATTTTATAAGATCTCGCGTCTTTCATCAACTACAAGTACCGCTTTCTAGTTTATAACATCTTGCATTTTTTTCATCATCAGCTACAAGTACCACCATCTAGTAAACACTACAAGAACTAAACGAGAGGTGGCTACATACAGGAGACGGTACCGCCATCTAGTGAACACTGCAAGAACTAAACTAGAGGTGGCTAGATACAGGGGACGGTACCACCATCTAGTGAACACTGCAAGAACTAAACTAGAGGTGTCTACATACAGGCTACAGGGGACGCACAGCCCACGCCCTAAGGAGCTTCTCCCCTAAAAATAGTGCTCAAATACATGCCAATGCCTGGTAATGGGGAATGAGAGACAGGAGCATTTGGCTTTTAGTTAACGCACACGCTGCGATCCCCATTAGCAGTCATTGGCATTTACACTGAACACTATCTGACAAGAAAGGGTTGCAACGTTATACTCACTGTGTGTAACCTCCTTAGTTTTGGAAAGGTTAAGCGAGCGTTGAGCCGTAGTGCCATGAATAAAATGAACTAGAATATATCATTAATTCATGGTGGTTGGAGCTGGGAAGTAGATACGAAGCGCAAGCCGTAAAAAAGTAAAAGCCGAATTCTCCTGTCTCTAATTTTTCTTTAGCTGCCATTGGCTTGTATTGAGCACTATCTGACAGGAAAAGGTAGCTACGTTATACTCGCTTGGCGTAACCTCCTAGTTTTTAGAAAGGTTTAGCGAGCATTGGGCCGCAGTGCCATAAATACAGTGAACTAGTATATACCATGAACTCAAGGTGGGTAAAGGTGAGAAGTAGACACGAAGCGCAAGCCGTAAAAAAGTGTGCGTGTGCCTCCTCACGTTCAGTCCTTGGAATGTCCGCTGGATGGCGGTGCTTCTATAAGAGGAGTATATGATATAAAGATGCGAGATGGTGGTACTTGGAGTGTTGAATAAGTGAACGAACGGACACACAGACAGATGCATGAAAGGACGCACGGATGGCTGCACGAACGGATGGACGCATAGACGGACGCAGGAGCGGATGCATGGACGAAAGCAGGGACGAACGCACCGATGAACGTGCGGACGCACGAACAGATGCATGCGTGGATGGGCGGACGGACGCACGAACGGCTACACAGACGCACGCATGGATGGATAAAAGTAACAACAAATGGACGGAAGGATGCTTCGCCCCACTATCATTCACTTCGTGGATATGCTGCCATTGTTTTTCGCACGAGATGTGTTAAGACTTACTCTACGTTTTGAGACTTTTCTTAAAGAATCTGTTGACTACTGTTATGCCTGCGAGTCCGCAGCGAACGTCCATGCCTCGGAAAAAGGAAATCTTTGTCAAGGCCAGCACGCGAGCCCGCGTGACGCGATGAACAGCTCAACGGCGTCAACACGCAACGGCGCCTTTCTGTCACACACGTGCAGTGAGTCACCTAAGCCCGCGAGCCAACCGGCGCCTTCCTGTCTGCAACAACCGGCGCCTTCCTGTCTGGCGGGTCTGACGCAATGCCTGGCGACGTCACTCGTCCTTGGGTGCAGCCACATGCAGCGCAGCCTCTCCAGATTTGATGAGAAAGAAAGACGCGGCCCAGCGGCGACCCCCATTGGAGGAGTCTGTCCTCACGACCAGCGGCGCTTCTGGTTGGACATTTCGTTTCTCAAAGAATCCACCCGGTGCATATAAAAGAAGCCCTGCGGCGCGTCGCGAGCAGCAGTCCTATGTGAGAGTAGACATGTGTGTCGCAGTTGAGCTATGTGAGCAGAAAAGAGCTATGTGATAGAAAGTTGAGCTGTTTGTCAGAGAAGAGAGCTATGTAATAGAGAGTTAAGCTATGTGTTAGCAGAACCATTTGAGAGCAGACCTATGTGTTACGTTACGTGAGAGGAGAGCTCGGCTCTTCGGGTCTCTAAGCGGTCGGCCCCAGTGCCGTATTTTTAACGCCTCTGTATATATGCTGTACATAAACCTTGTTTAACTCACCGTCGTCTCGTCCGCTCGTCTATCAGCTCTGCGCAGAAGCAGTCCCGAGCTGAGAAACCTACGCTACCAAACGGCGGGTGACCTTTCCGGTGGAGTTCGAAGCAGTGGCGCTTCGGGACCGTGTTGGCGTCGCCGTCTTTTGAAACAGTGGTTGCAGCGGTGAGATTGGTAGCGCCCTTCGTAACATCGTCGGAGGCGCGCTTCGCAATGCTACATAGCGTTTTATTGTGACTTTTGTGGCTCCTCACTTACGAGAACTTGACAGCTGTCCGACGCTGTAGGCGTTTCGCGCCTCAAGTGAACGCTATGAGCCAGGTTGATGTAGCAGATGGGGAAGACTTTTTCCTGGTGGAGTTGCTTAAGTGGCGGAAAACGCGCATATACGATGCCTGATTCCTTCAATATGACGGGTTATTAGCCTAACCCCATATTCTACAAAATTATTCACCTCATTTCAGACAATGGTCAAGGAAGGAGAGCAGTCTACGTAATATGGCACATTCACAACGCATTTTGCAGGGCGAACCCGCCCGCGAGCACATTCCAAAACGCCAACACACACACACACACACACACACACACACACGCGCGCGCGCGCGCGCGCGCGCGCGCGTGCGCGCGCACGCACAAACAGTAGATAGTACCATCGTGCGCGCGCGTGGATGGTACATACAGGTTTTTTTTATATCAAGGAAAAGTCGCATAGCCTCTATAATACAAGCCACGCTATGGCCATTTCGGGGGCAATAAAGAGTCTCACAATGCCTCCCAGGTGACAGAAAATTATCTAGCGTTTGATGTTTGCTATATAAACGCCTCTGAAAAGGTATGATATGTTTTCCGCTAGATGGACATAGTTGCTCATTTTTAGAGCTTTTAAAAGTTCCAGTGTGTTTTTAGTGGCGATGGCTGCACTATCCCGGCCTTCTTCGACGTAGTTTCATGGCCTCCCTTATTCGCCTACAAATAACCGAATGGGCTCGTTTTCATTGTGACACCTGTCGAACTAAATGCGTTAGGAAGACTCCTTCCCTGACATGACATTTAAGTAGTGTTTTTTTCCGAAGCTGCTGCGAATAATATCGTGGCTTTCAGGTAAGACACCAGTTCGCCATTCGAATGGTCCGGGTTTGATCCTCAGCGGGACGAAAATTTAATTCTTCATTTTAGTTGCTTCTTTCTCGATTTCTCACTCACGGAAGATTTTCGCTCACGCCGACGGTGGAGTTTCTGTAACGCGAGCTCTCTAACAGTATCGCGTTAATATACAAAAACCGCTTCGTGGTGAGCGACAGCGTGACAGTTGTGTTGAGGTGAGGTTCCAAAATTATCTCCTGCAATTTAATGTTATGTCTGGTCTTCGAAATACAATTTTTATGCAACTTTAATATTACCTAGTAGTATTGAGTGGCACGAACGCCCATGAGGAACAGCGTAGGAACCGTCGCCACCCGTTTACAGTCGCCATTTTCGGCGTACAGTGGTAAGCTGTGTGCCTGTCAAGAACACTTTTTTGAAAAATTCTGTCAGAATGACGCTCTCAATAGCAGACGGTTTGCACAGGCGGCAGTTTTGTCACGTGGTTACGTCTTACATATAATTTGGCTCATGTATGTATATTGATTTGCAGTAACTGAACAGCGCAAAACACGTCGTCAATAAACAGTTGTGTTTGAATCTGCCGCAACAACCACCAATTATGCGCCACTAGGTGTCCAGCTATTACGCATCCTCGGAATTATTGCCTGCCACCAGAGGAGGGTAGGACATCATAAAAACCTATAATTATACACATTGCTGTCTTTCGCGACGCATAATATACTTCACTAAGCTTTAAGTTAAGTATTTCGAGTGAGTTACTGGGCTAAATTGTTGGACACAATAAGAAGGTTAATACAGAATGATCCAATAATACTAACAAAAGTAGTAATGTATTATAAACGAGGAAGTGTGTTCCCAACAATCTGGGTGCTTTTGCTCAAGTTATTCGCTTTGACGTACCTGCGCACCTAATAAAAATATTTTACGCTAGCATTTCTGAAACAAAAAGGTCACCTCTCTATTCATTCCTGCTGATTTTTTTTTATTTCGCAGTACCTCAAAAGCCCCTTCAATTTTGATTGTCAACCTATTCTCAGTAAACTTTGGCGGCTTTGAGCATATCTATCTATCTATCTATCTATCTATCTATCTATCTATCTATCTATCTATCTATCTATCTATCTATCTATCTATCTATCTATCTATCTTTCTAGCCACTTACGTTTGGATGCTCTCGTGGTCATCCCCTTAACTTGGCGTGAACCAAAATTAGCATGGTTGTGTACGATGGTTTGATGAATCTGACGCGCTTGTCAAGTCTTGAATAATGTCACCATCCCGTCGGGTACGTCGTCAAACACTTCACGCCAAACAATGGCACATACGCACGGTCGGGTATTTTCCATTCGCAATTGGCAATTGGTATGTGCATTGCCACATACCAATTGGTATGTGCCTTGGCACATACCAATTTATTCTTCCTCCGCAAGCTTCGTATGTGCCTTGGCACATAGGTAATTTTAGAGCGCGAGTGGTAAGAAATACCCCACATCGGTAGCGTCGATCCAACGAAGGCATAGAATAAATATCAGTGTTAAGACAAACAAGAAATAGGCAGCGTTGACTCCCCGGCGAATGCAAATAATAAGTTTCAGGGTCCAAGCAGAAATTGAAATCAAGCATTGTGCGTGGCAGTCAAGCATTCTGCCACAGAGCTACGCCGATTCTCGGAACTTATTTTCAACTCAACGTTAATCATTGCGAAACGTTTATAGTGGTTGCAGTGCTACCTGCCCAAATGTGTAAACTTTACATATGTACTTTTTTGATACAACATGACGTCGGGTTAGGTACATTTTAGTTAGATACTATGCGCTGAAGTTAAGTTTTGTAGCAGTGTCCAGGGTCAGCATCCTCGCTAGCATCAGCGCTTCATATCAACTCCTGGTGTTGCTAATACGCATGTTCCAGTGGACACCCTTGTGCAAGTTCAAACAACTGGTTATATAATCATCTGCAATTAATCAACTGTGCGTGCAACATTTCTGAATTTATTTGCGTCATTTCATGGCGTGCAGCTCAATTAAAAAATTGCAACATGGTCACCTTTTCTCCGCATGCTTCGCATAACGTCGATTCCCAGGTACGTTGGATCTGCCGAAATTTTTTTCGAAGGCTCCAAAGTACAAAATCAATTAATTGAACAATCAATCAATCTATCTATCTATCTATCTATCTATCTATCTATCTATCCGCCTATGTCTTGGTGCTCTCATGATCACCCCTTTAACTTTGGATGAACCAAAATTATTATGGGTGCGTAAAATAGTTTGACCAATGCCATTCGCTGGCCACGAGATGATAAATGTCGCTATCTCGTCCCCTACGTCATCAACTACCTTTGAAGCCAGTAGGATGCAGCAGACCGTCCAAGCACGCTAGTGCTTTGATTTATACCCCTACCCCCCCCCCCCCCCCACCTTTATGCCATATATACAGTTCCTTCACTGACTCAAAAGAGAGTAGCCCGTACCAGAAGGTGGGTATGTGCCACAAGATTTTGACAGTTTATTCCCCGTATTCTAGAACGTCCCTTCACTCAACGCTTCACCTTCACTCGAGAAAGCCGAAGGGAGCGCCATCTCTAAGAACGGCAAGACACTGCATTTCAAGAATAACCTGCTGCTATTCTTGAGTAGCGCAGCGTCATTTTCAGCCGAGTAAAGGCGCACTGCTCAACTCTGTCAAGTTAAGGGCGAAAGTTGAGTAGAGGAGCGTTTGTGAATACGGGGGTATGTATACCTATGAACGGCGAGAACGCACATGGGTAATTCAAGAACTTGACTGTTTAAACAAAGCGGACATCAGCAGCGTTGACCAGACGAGTGAAAAAAATGAATGTCATTGCCCCAGTAGAAATCGAACTCCAGAATTCTGCGTGGTAATAAAGTATTCTACCACTAAGACACGCAAGGTGCAGGAAATACTTTTCAAATAAACTTTAATGGCTATCCACTTTTGTAAGCATTTCATGAATAGTGCCATGATACAGCCTTCATGTTGGGTTAATATTATTTGTATTCAGATGTCATTCGCTTAAGTTTATTTTTATAGCAGTGCCCCTGTTTACAATAGTCGTCAGCAGGAGCGCTTTATGTGTGCTCACTACTTATGGTATTGCTAATATTCATGCTGCTGTTGGCAGTGTTACGCAAACGTAAACAACTGGTGATATAAAACGTATGCGGCTCTTTAATGTATGTATTTGCTTTCATTTCCACATATTTATCACTACTTTGTAAGGTTTCGCTCAATTGCATATTTTGACATGGTCAACTGGCAGGCCCAAGCTTCGCATAACATCCAATTACAAGATACAGAGTGTCATAGGTACATAGTACCAAATTTGTTTCTTGGTTTTCAATAAATTTCTCACGTTTCCTGAAAACTACAAAAAGTTTGACGCTTTAGACACCGTCAAACAATGCCTAGAGGGATGAGCGTGCACTCTCGCTCTCACTACAGATTACAGTCTTCTAAATCATTAAGGGTGGCCTGTCTCAGTGAAGACGCAAGTAATCGTTTCATGAAGCCTTCATAATTAGGCGGGTAAAAATAGAGTAACCCTGCCACAAGCGCCATTTTTCATAATAGTAATCTTTAGCGTAAACTTATCGAAAGAACACAAAATCTATAAGAAAGCTTCATGCATGACTGATCTCTTTCGCGTGGTGATAGAATGATTCTCAATGCAAATGGCTTGCGAGAACGTGTTATATGACATTATTCAGACAGTGTTTTGTATCTACCGTAACCTGTCTTCTTTGTCAACATCAAGCAACAATCCTGTCAATCTGTCAAAAATATTTCTGGCGCTTCAATAGGAGCGTAAGGGAAGCTAGCAGGAGTATAGCTAGGTGTGGTTATGTAAAGAAGGACTATGGTACGAGTTTGTTGGTTTCTGAAGTAAAGCTAGTTTTATTACCGCCGAATTTACAAGGATGAAACCAGAACAATCATGATAGACAAGCAAGTATCCTCGAACTTAATTTTGTTTCTGTGTACAGAAGCACGCCGCTGTTTTCTAAGGGCTTGATCTTATATCAGTAAAACGCAGGTAAGTAAACTTGTGAGACAAATATGCTTGCTGCGACATTATGCCACGTTTCAGTGAAACACAAATAAAAAATGCGCTACATACATGAGTATAGACGTCTTCACGTTAGTGCTGCTAAGGACATGTTTTTCACTTCTTCTAACCCGCGAAGACTGATGTGGAGACGGGCATGTAGGGAGTCTGTTGTGTGCGTCGTACAACTCATTTGAGCGAATATATTGGAGTATCAAACATTATTTTTTCTTCGTACGTCCATACTAAAAGAGCGTAGCGTGCTTGGGCTAGACAGCGCAAAACACTATCATTGCGCCATTCTGAGTGCTAGTGCTTGTCAAAGTGGCCAGTCTCAATGCACCTTGCTAGTAACAAATACATAGCTGCAGTAGGACAGCGAATCTATGATGACAACGGATTGGCATATATATATATATATATATATATATATATATATATATATATATATATATATATATATATATATATATATATATATATATACAGTGCATTGTGCAAAACTGGCCCTATCACTAGGTCTACAATTTGTCTTCCAGAAACCCTGCAAACAATTGCTTTGTACGTGCACGCATGCGCTCACGTAGAAGGTGTGTGTGTGTGTCTGTGTATGTGTGTGTGTGTGTGTGTGTGTGTGCGTGTGTGTGTGTGTTTGCGTGTTTGTGTGTTTGCACGAATATATATACTTTGTCTGGCTTAACTGTACGGACTTTATTTACGACCATGCGTCTGCACAAGTAGCCTCGGTGGCACATTAGATGGAAGCTCTGGCCCTGGTAGAATAAAAAAAATAGAGGACAACGCACGTAGGTTTTGCACGGTAAATTTGACTGACGTTTCGGCTGGTGGACCAGACTTTGTCATAGATCCAATACTTCGACAAAGGCTGGAGATACTCTATGTTTCCCTATATATATATATATATATATATATATATATATATATATATATATATATATATAGGTATGGGATATGCCACAACGGGAGTGTTGTCAACAAGGGTAAATATATTTAGAAAAAAAGGAAAAATATAAATATAATTATCCTTGTTGACAACGCTCCCGCTGTGTGCCATATTCCATACCTTCACAAAGACTAACTGGCCCATTGAATTATTACTTCACTATATATATATATATATAAATATATATATATATATATATATATATATATATAAATATATATATATATATATATATATATATATATATATATATATATATATATATATATAATGCCACCATTGATGAACGAGCCGCTGTGGCTCATACCCGTTTTGGGCTACGAAGAAAAAGAGAACATTTTCGTTGCTCTTGTTCGGGTAAACTCCTGGCTGCAGGTCTTGTTTTTGCTCGCGCCATTACTGGTGGAGCTGCTGGGTACGTGTACTTTGGCTGTGTCGGCCATCGTGGAGACATCTACATCTCCAAGAGCAAGAAGCAGCCGCCGCCTACGTGGGTTGTTCCTGAATTTGGTCCCTTGACATCGGCACCCAGAAAGATAGCAACTCCGATGACAAGCCAGGCGGTCCAAACCAGCGATGCCCATGATTCTCTTCTCGCCCGTGTTTTTCATGCGCCACAGACACCAAAGCCGTTCCATGGAGACATCTTCGAGGATGTTAATGACTGGCTCGACCACTTTGATCGGGTTGCCAGTATCAACGAATGAGACGATGTTCGCAAGCTGCGCCAAGTTTACTTCTACTTGGAGGATTCTGCGAAGACGTGGTACGAGAACCACGAGGGCTCCTTTGCAACCAGGCAAGAGTTTAGCCGTCAGCTCCGTGACGCCTTTCGGGAACACTCAGAGGAAGGAGAGGGCTGAACAAGCCTTATCCTGCAGAAACCAGTGGCCGAACAAACGAGTATTCATGTTTGTCGAGGACATGCTTCGGCTAGTCAAGCGCGCGGCCCCTGCCATGCCCGAGGAAAAGAAGGTGTGGCATTTGATGCGCGGTGTAAAAGAACAGCTTTTCGCTGGGCTCGTGCGCAATCCACCAACGACAGTCACCCAGTTCATCAGTGAGGCGACCACTATGGAACGTACGCTGCAGCAGCGGTCGTCACAATACGAACGCCAGGTCCCGGTCACCGCATGCTCTATCGGCTCTGACAGCGAGAGACAGGCCCTCGCAGACTTCATTCGAAGTATTGTTCGGGATCAACTGCGACAGCTCCAGACAGAGGGATCCCATCAAGCTCTGTCAGCCCACGCGGATGTAATCAGACAAGAAGCCCGGCAGGCCGTCACACCCCTGACCCCAATCGCAGCACCGATTGCCGAAGCCCCAGTCCTGACATACGCAGAGGCATTGCAATCCCCTGCGCCACCGGCTACAGATCCTGCTATGCGGCCCAGGTACCAGGCTATGCAGTCATTCCACGCCACTGCTTCGAGCCCGCCTCTCGGCTCAAGGTTCCCGAGCACACCCACCTATCTGCTGTCTACAGCAAGACAAAGTGGTATCAAGGCAACCACGTGGCGCACCTCAGATAACCGTCCGCTCTGCTATCACTGCGGCGAAGCGGGTAACGTATACAGGAACTGTCAATACCGGCAACTAGGTCTCCATGGCTTCTATCCTGATGCTCGATGCCCACGCTACGGTGAGCGTCCCCGCGAAATCAAAGCCTATCTCATGGGCCAGCGAACACCTTCGACTGTTCAGCACCACCAGTCGAGATAACCGTCGCCTCACTGGTCTACGTCCCACAGTTTGCCCTCATCGTCTTCCGCTCCTTTCAGGAGCCGGTCACCAAGTCCCCGCAGGGGAAACTAGGAACGGCGACTTCTGGGGGTGAAGTCGCGGCCCGGCGAACTGTAAAAGACCCTCATTTGACGCAACGACCAGACGAGGACCATTCCGGTTTTGCAGTGTTCTCCGACAGCAGAAAGGTCGTTTCTGCCGAAATCGCCGTCTTCGTCGACAATCATGCATGTCAACGCCCTCGTCGACACCGGCGCCGACTATTCCGTAATGAGCGCCGCACTGGCATCTGAACTGAGGAAGGTTACCACACCATGGCAAGGACCCCAGTTGCGCACGGCAGGGGGCCATCTTGTGATGCCTACCGGTATGGACACGGCACGCATTCGTATACGTACGTCGACATTTGCGGGCTCATTCCTCGTATTGCGCGGAATGAGCCTCGTATTCTTCGTATTGCGCGTTCTCGGCCAGTCATTCTAGGAATGGACTTCCTTCGTGAATGCGGTGCCTTCATCGACCTCCGTGAATTACTTGTGTCGTTCGAGGATCCTTTTTGCGCTGCAACTGACAGTACACAGCTCTGGAAAAAAGCGCTTCGTGTTACCGACGATTCTCTGACTCTCCCACCTCGAAGCAGCCTTTTTGTCGATGTAGAATTGGGACAGGACATGCCTGACACGGTAATTGCAGAGGCCAATTTGTCTCTCCTTATTTCACGACAAATCTGTGTTGCCCGAGGAATCATTCAGCCTAGCAATAGGCTTGTTCACCTGCTGGTCACGAACTTCAGCGACGGATATCGCCACCTAACGAGACAAACTGCCATTGCATATTGTGAAGATCTTGCTGATGCCGATGGTTCGCCCACGCTAGCATTATTTTCATAAATGGCCACCCTGACGAGGCCTTCGCGAGCACTCTCGACGTAAACGAGAGACTACCTTCGGCTCAACGAGAAAGTCTTTTGCGTTTACTTGGCTCATTTCAAGACTGCTTTGCCACTACGTCAAAGGTTAAACAGGCACCACTTGCTCAGCACCGTATCATCATGGAACCCACCGAAAAGCCCATCCGACAACACGCCTCTAGGGTGTCGCAAAAAGAGCAAAACGCTATACGTGACCAAGTCCAGCAGATGCTTCAGGACGACGTCATCCAGCCATCAACCAGTCCCTGGGCTTCGCCAGTTGTGCTAGTAAAGAAGAAGGACGGGACGTTGCGTTTTCGCGTTGATTACCGTAAACTGAACAAGGTCACCAAAAAGAACGTTTATCCTCTACCCCGGATAGATGACTCGTTGGAACATATACGCAACGCTAAATATTTTTCTTCTAACGATTTACGTAGCGGCTACTGGCAAATCGCAGTGTATGAGTGTGACCACGAAAAAACGGCGTTTATTACTCCCGACGGCCTGTACGAGTTTAAAGTGTTGCCTTTCGGTCTATGCTCAGCGCCAGCTACTTTCAAAAGAATGATGGATACGGTTCTTACAGGGCTCAAATGGCAATCACGTCTTGTTTACCTTGATGACGTCGTGGTCTTTGCAGACACGTTTGAACAACACGTCCAACGCCTTCATGCAGTACTTCAGGCAATCAGAACAGCGGGGTCTTCTCTCAAACCCGAGAAATGTCATTTTGGATATGAAGAACTGAAGTTCTTCGGTCACGTTGTGAGCCATGCCGGCATCCGCCCAAATCCGGAGAAAACCCATGCTGTTGCCGCCTTTCCCGTGCCCACAAATAAGCGCGACCTACGCCGATTTCTGGGGCTCTGTGCGTAATACAGGCGCTTTGTCAAAAACTTTTCGAAGATTGCTGAACCCCTCAACAAGCTTACAAAAGACGGTGTCTTGTTTGTTTGGGGTCCCAATCAGTGTCATGCGTTCGACACGCTCCGAAATCTCCTCCAGGCTCCGCCTGTACTGAGTCATTTTGACAAAAGCGCTGACACGGAATTACACACTGACGCCAGCAACGTTGGACTAGGAGCGGTATTAGTTCAGTGGCATAAATGCGTAGAGCGCGTGATCGCTTATGCGAGCAGAACGTTATCCCCAGCGGAGAAAAACTATTCTGCAACCGAGAAGGAATGCCTCGCTGTTGTCTGGGCCATAACAAAGTTCCGCCCATACTTGTATGGCCGCCCATTCAGGGTAGTTAGCGACCACCATTCTCTTTGTTGGATCGCAAATCTTAAAGATCCCTCAGGTCGTCTAGCACGATGGAGCCTTCGGCTACAAGATTTCGATGTCACCATCGTCCACAAATCTGGGCGGAAACACACCGACGCCGATTGTATCTCACGTGCACTGGTCGAAAATGCCAACACTGACCTTGAATACGACGACACTTTTCTTTCTGCCGTATCAGCAACCCACTTGGCTGAGCAACAGCGTCATGAATCGGAGCTCATTCCGCTCATTGACTACCTGGAAGGACGCAATTCCCACCCTCCTCGAAGCTTTGCACGCTCGCTATCCTCCTTTTGTTTCCGCGGTGGAGTGCTTTACAAAAAGAACTTTCATCCTACACAAGCTATGTATCTCTGTGTTGCGCCAACTACGCTTCGTGGTGACATTTTACGTGCGTGTCATGATGAGCCATCGTCCGGACACCTCGGCTATACGCGCACGCTGCAACGGATTCAACGCTCCTACTACTGACCACGTCTCGCAAAGACTGAGAAGCACTACGTTCACACATGTCGCGACTGTCAGCGACGTAAGGTTCCACCTTTACGACCAGCGGGACTACTGCAACCAATAGGCCCACCAAAGGCGCCCTTTCATCAGATTGGCATGGACGTACTGGGGTCATTACCCACGTCTTCGTCTGGAAACCGGTGGATTGTGGTCACTACCGACTACTCAACACGCTACTGTGAAACCAAGGCGCTTCCAAAAGTAACCACAGCAGATGTCGCCCAATTTTTCGTGAACAGCATCGTCTTACGTCACGGTGCTCCAGCTGTCGTCATAACTGATCGTGGGACAGCTTTCATCGCAGAGATGCTGCAGGAAGTCTTGCGAATAAGTGGCACGGAACATCGTAAAAACGGCTTACCACCCGCAAGCAAACAGGCTGACTGAACGACTCCATAAGACAATTGCAGACATGCTGTCAATGTATGTTGACATCAATCACAAGAACTGGGACGCCATACTTCCCTACGTAACTTTTGCGTATAATACTGTTGTTCAAGAAAGTACCGGTTTCACACCTTTTCGCTTAGTCCACGGTCGCAAGGTTACGACGATGCACGACGCCATGCTCCTGCCCGACAACTTAGGAATATACCGCACCGATGCCGCCAAATTCGCGCAGTGTGCAGAAGAGGCCCGTCAAATTGGTCGTCACCGTATTCAACATCACCAAACCGCAGACGCACGCCGCTACAATCTTCGTCACCTTGAAGTTATTTTCAAGCCCGGTGATGAAGTCTGGGTGTGAACCCCTATCCGACCATGTGGCCGTTCAGAAATGCTTCTTCGCCGCTACTTCGGTCCTTACAAGGTCGTACGACGTCCCAGCGAAATCACATACGAGGTTCTCCCAGGAGGCACTTCGAGACGTTCCCGTTCCAACCCGCGAACTGAGGTCATTCACGTTTCACGGCTGAAACCATACTTTTTGCGCTGTGAATCGCCAGTGAGTGACTGACTTTATTGGTAACTTCGCGTGTTTCTTTTTGTTTCGTCTTTTCCTTACATTTTTCCTATTTTTCTTATTTCTCATTTAACTTTTGTCCCCACAACCAACTACGTCATTCCGCCTTACGCCATTCATTTTGCTCGCATGCTAATTTTCATCTAATTTTCTTTTCTTTTTTTGCCTTCATGTACAGCATCGAGACGATGCTTCTTGGGAGAGGGGGTAATGCCACCATTGATGAACGAGCCACTGTGGCTCATACGCGTTTTTGGGCACGAAGAGGAAGAGAACATCTTCGTTGCTGTGGTTCAAGTGAACTCCTTGCTGCAGGTCTTGTTTTGTTCGTGACAATATATATATATATATATATATATATATATATATATATATATATATATATATATATATATATATATATATATATATATATATATATATATATATATATATATTGTCGCGGTACAGCGTGAACCAAAAGCAGATAAACGTTGGCACAGTGACTCTCAGCAGCCGAACAGCAAGATTACCTTCTTTATCTTCGATCAGCCAGAGCTCCACTACCTGGTGTGCGCCTAATCCTCTTATTGTCGTTTTGGTCCACCAGAACACACGCGTCATTTGCCTCCCTCTAAATGAGCATCACCCCGATTCTAAACCAGTAGTGCAGTTTTTTTTGTCTGTTCTTTAAGAAGTTTCTTGCGCATTAACTACCTTTCATAAGGCTTCATGCGCACAACGTGAAATAGTTCACGATGGTGCTGGCGAAGCCTTGTACTTCATGAACTGTCGGGGACGACCTCATAAGTAACATCACTCAGTCGTCGCAGTACTTGATATGGCCCAAAGTATCTCCTTTGAAGCTTTTCAGAGAGTCCTCGTTTCCGTATGGGCGTCGAGACCCATACTCTGTCGGCGGTCTGGTAAACGACTGTTCTGCGGCGAGAATCGTAGCGGCTCGTGTCGTACTCTTGTTGCTGGATTCGCAGGCGTGCTAGTTGCCTTGCTTCTTCCGCTCTTTCTGTAAACATCTCGGCGCCCGGTTCGATGTTGTCGCATTCGTGCGCTAGCATCGCATCTAACATGGTTCGTACTTCCCTTCCGTGAATTAGGCTGAACAGGGTCATTCCGGGTTGTTTCTTGCTTGGCAGTGTTGTATGCAAACGTGATATATGGCAAGATTCCGTCCTAATTTTTTGTTTGACGTCTACGTACATTGAAAGCATGTCTTCAATTGTTTTGTTCAGACGCTCTGTGAGCCCTCTCGTTTGCGGGTGGTAGGCGGTAGTTTTACGATGGGTTATTCCACTCAGCATGAGGACTTGATCCAAAAGAGCTGCTGTAAATGCGGTTCCTTTGTCTGTGATTACGACGCTTGGTGCACCATGCCGCAGGACAACATTCTCGATGAAAAATTGTGCCACCTCCGCTGCTGTACCTCTCTGGAAAGCCTTTTTTTCAGCATAACGGGTAAGGTAATCAGTCGCCACAATAACCAAGCGCTTCCCAGCAGTAGAAGTAGGAAGTGGGCCCGAAATATCTATGCCAATCTGGTCGAATGGTGTTCTAGGGACCTGCACGGGCTGCAGAAGGCCAGCTGGTTTAGTCGGCGGTGACTTCCGTCGCTGGCAGTCGAGGCAAGTACTAACATGGTGTTTTACGGCTGTGGTCAGTCTTGGTCAGAAGGAGCACTGCCGTACTCTGGCCAACGTACTTGTGCAAACTAAGTGGTCTGAAGGCACCTCGTTGTGGCGTGCTTCGAGTACTTTGGAGCGAAGGGCTGCTGGGATGACGAGCAAATACGCAGATTTTGTCGAAGAGAAGTTTCTTTTGTATAGTACTCTACCCTGTAACCAAAATGATGACAGCGCTCTTACGAAAACAGTTGGTGCCTTTTGAGATCTTCCCTCCAGGTAATTAATTAGGGCAAGTAACTCAGGGTTGCCACGTTGTTTCTGTGCAATAGCGGTTGACTCAAGCACACCGAGAAATACTGTTTCCTCTTCAACGAATAGAGTTGCCAATTCAATGGGTGAGCGAAATAGACAGTCGGCGTCCATGTGACAGTTCCCTGACTTGTGTACGACAGTCATGTCGTACTTCTGCAGCCTGAGACTCCAACGCGCTGATCTTCTGGTAGTATTGATTGGGGCGCTGCTAGACATTCGATGATACTGCCTGCATCGTTGATGGAGGGCCCACTCAATAGCCATAGCGTGCTTGATAAAGTCGACTACGGTACTTGGAGGGTGGCGCAGTAGCCCGGGGCAAAGTGGCTCCTTAACGCCGCGCATGAGGTAGCTCAACTGCTTCTCTTCACTCATGTTCGGGTCAGCTCGACGAAAAAGACGAGTCATATCTTCAGCAAACATAGTAACGCTTTCATTGGGTTTTTCAACTCTTAACTCCAACAGCTGCTGCGCACGGTCGCATCGATCGACATTGGTAAACGTATCTAAAAGCTGTTGTCGGAAGTCGACCCAAGTTAACACACTGGCTTCTCTGTTTTCAAACCAAATTTTCGCACCGCCGTCAATGTAGAAATAGGCGCGTGAGAGTTTTCTTGTTCAGGCCACAGATTAATCTTGGCGACACGCTCATAGTTCTCAAGCCAGTCGTACACGTCTTCATGGGCGCCGCCACTAAAGTGATCGGGAACCAGCGGTTGAAAGATGGTTACCTGTGAAGGCTGTGTTGGCGGGGGGCCTTGGGGCGCCGGTTGCGGATTGGCGTTGGCCATTTGGAGAGGTAATCGGCACCTGCGAGATTCCGTGGAAGGAGTGAACACTGGAGCGAGGCCTATCAGCCGCCGACTGAACCGGTGCACGGGAGTTGCAATGGGTTACAATGCGTCCGAGCTAGATGAACGGCTCCCAGTGGGAGTATGGAGTATTAGGTAGGGTTGCGCCCCAGCACCTCTACCAGTGTCGCGGTACAGTGCGAACCAAAGGCAGATAAACGTTGGCACAGTGACTCTCAGCAGCCGAACAGCAAGATCACCTTGTTTAACTTCGATCAGCCAGAGATCCACTACCTGGTGTCCGCCAAATCCCCTTATCGTCGTTTTGGTCCACCAGTACACACGCGTCATTATATATATATATATATATATATATATATATATATATATATATATATATATATATATATATATATATATTCATAACATTATTTGCCACTCGAGGGTCACATTATTAATGATGCAGTCAGCGTGCTTGTCAAGCCACTCTCTAATTATTGATGCAGGACAGAATTTTTAAACAACTTCAGCGCACATTAAAAGTGCACGTCACAACCTCTAGTTCGCACTAAAGACAAAATGGTGATGAGGTACAGCGAAAAGCTTAATAGACAGATAGATAGATAGATAGATGTGTTAGCAGTACGTGAAGAGGTGCTTCTCATTAAAAAAAACAAATGTTTCCAAGGAAGTAAGCTTACAAAAGCGACTCAACGCAACTGTAAGCAGTCCTCTTTGACCTGCAAGCAGAATGGCATGATCTTTGAGAAAGAAACTTGCCTGAAGTGAGTGCTGAAATTTCTGCTGGAAACTGTTTTTCATATAAGTGTGATATCCATGTTGAAATGACTCAAGCGTTTGGTTTTGTCTTAAAGTTGCAGCATAATAACGAAAACGCCTAAGCCGCATTTACCGTAGCAGTGTCTCAGCGTGCCCGGATACGACTGCTTCATTGCCGAGACATGCCATCTAGGTAATGAGCGGTATTTTGCGCCCTTCTTTATAGGTGTGGACTTTGCATTTGTTAGACTGTTTATCCTGGAAATAAAAGCCCCTAGTCATATTTGTAAAATCGCGCAAATATTTCCAGCTTGCTTTGCGGTAGCGTAAAACTGAACTTAATGAGCCTTGGCACTGATTTTATGAAGAGGCCACATTCATTTGGTAAACTTACGTGACGTCAATACGAAGCCACTGACGATGACGTACTCTCGAAAAAACAAAGGGAATCATCATGACTTCTAAAATTTGCTTACTTCCTGGGCTAAGCCGTTCGATTTAGTGCCAAGCTAAATTTGCGTACTGTTCTGAGCAGCTACCAGGTACATAAATTGGCGCACGTTAAAGAACTCCAGGTGGCCGAAAATTACGGAGCCCCCCACTGCGGCGTCTCATAGTACAGAAAACTTTTGGGACGTAAAAAACCACATATAAATCAATAGATCAGGTACAGAAATTGTACCACCACCAAAGTGCAACGCAGTATAGTCTATCTTTAGTCCTGAGACGATACATTAAATGTAAAAGTTCTCACAAATGAAAATCACTGGTCTGGTTCTATTATTTTGTTAATATAAAAGTGTGAGTTCGTAGCAATTATCAAAGTGCATGAACCATGCCAGCCTAATTTATTTTTCTGTTAAAACTAAATAGGGCAATAACGTAGCCTTCTTCCCAAATGCCAGAATGATATATCTACATCATTATTTTGCTTAATACAGTGAGATGTAAATAAACTTGTTGATGAAGTCAGTGCTAACAATTGTATGCTGGCACTTATGTTACACTCCATTCATGCACTCGACTTTCACGTGGCTAAGCACAAAAGACATAAATGACAAGAGCGTTCAAAACTTGCTTATGCAGGCATTATGGGGTGTCTGTATAGGCTAATACGCTTCCTATTGTCAATCTAATACATACGATTAACTGAATATCACCAGGTGATGGCACTTAAGAACCCACGCGTCAAGAATACATGGACGCCCGCTAGACAATAGTCATCATAATCTCGTACATATGCAACAAACATATTGCATAAATGGGCATATTTTTGTCAAATCCCGGGCTCCAATAGGTTGAAACACATGAGAGGACTTGTTTGGCCTCTTAGGGAAGTAGCTATGTAGCTAGTCTATTTAGTTTTTTCTTTATTTTGCAAGTAACATAAAAAAAACTCAACAGGACTTCGTCAAAACCACTACATTCGAAACGAAGGTAACTGTCTATTTAAAATTTCACGCCCACAGTTAACAAACTGAATGGAGCCTCTTTTTTACCTTCATTGTTTTGATCATTTACACTAGCTATGAATAAGAAAGCTAGTTTTGAAAGGTGATGTAATGAATACCATAGCTACGAAATGGTACCAGTGAGGCTTCTTCAGGAATCGATCTGGCTTCAGTGTATAAAATGCTCGCGTAAGCGAATACCACTGCACGAGTGAGCGAATTGTTTTTAGTGCTGCCTGTTTCGATACTCCAGGTCGAAGCAAGCAACGAGAGCATGGTAGGTATGAACACATTGCTTAACTATGTCAAAGGCTCACGTGCGATTACACCAGTTTGAATAACGTTCGCAAATACGAGCCGTACCGACGCAGTTCCTCTCCGCACCAGCAGCCCTTCATGCTAATTCGCCCAACGGAGCTTTTCCTTGAATTCGCCGAATTTCACCCTTGCTTGAAAGCCTTTGCCAGCTTTCACTGATGTGCGTGACTTACGAAGTGATGTTATCACACTGAACTTTATGCGAAACGTAACAACGGAAAGCTGTCTGCAGTGTCTATACACGAGGCATTGCAATAACAATGGTTGCATCCCTTACACCTGTCTCTTCAGATTTTTACTAAGCTTTTTGTAAGACTAGTTGATAAGTTGTCACACTAAATTAATTTAGCGTATCCTGGTTAGCCTTCTGAACACTCCCACAGTAACTCACGCCTCCACCGAAAAAAGCGCTGTGTTTGTTGTGTGTTTACTATAACGTAAAAGCATTCGTAAAAGTATCAGTGTTTCTAGAGATTACCAAGTTGCGTTAAATTGCTCACAATTGGCCTTGAGCCTTTGCCTGTAGTTCTTAACATAACGTCTAAGGCAGAGTTCTGTTTCAGGAAAGTTCTAGAAAACTAATTTTTTCGCGGTCTTATTTAGGCGCGCTTCTGGCATGGGCAAAAACCTGAAGATAAAGTGTGTTCCTTGGTTAGCTCTTCTTTTCTGCTTGACACCATCCCTGTCAGAAGCCGCACAAACAAAATGTTTCACTCGACCTCTACAAATATTCAAGCCATTTCCAAGGCAGTAATGTGAACCTCTGTTTACAGAGATGTCTGGACACGAAACGTACTACAGAGCATTTGCAAAGCAATTTTCCTCCGGCACAGAGTAATGAATTCCCACTTGCACCACACAAACTGAGCACCTGCGTTTGTCGGGTCAGTGCGTGTTGCTTATTTGCATCTCGTTTTCCCTTATGCGTAAAACTGGTTCCGAATCATCTTATTACTTTCTTAGACGGTTCTCTTCAGCGAGAGTTGATATTTCTTTTCCTAAGCGAGGCGCATTGTCTGCACGTGTTCGGTGTTAGCATATAGCCTCGCTATACAAAGCTGAGAGATAAACATGCAAGCTGCCCCCACGCTTAGATGAACTAGTAGAAACTTTTCGCAACTGTGAGAGGTAAGTGACCGTAGCTGTAACGATACTTTAAGAAAGAGCTGAACAACGGCCTAGAAAGTGCAATAGATATCTCGTAGACGAAACGAGCATACCCGGCACGGTGTGCGTGTTCTTTTGCACTGCTTGTGAGCAAGTGGTGTCACGTTCAAATGTACGAGATGCGTTGGTAGAGCAATGATTAAAAACTGAAGTCAGCTAAAAAAACACTCAGGTTAAAAACATTTTAGCTCTAAATGCCTTCACCAAGTATTTTCTTATGGTGTACAAGACAGCAAAGCTCTCAATTTTCTCGGTCTCAAACCCATTACTTGAACGACTTATGGATATAAGCTGCCACCATTGCGTCATACATCAGCCATCGGCAATATTCGGTAACTAGACAAAAGAAACGCACCGATATGCATGCAGTTCTGAAGGGCCAAATCGCATACATGTGTTGGTGATCTTGCGACTGAAGGACTGAAACAACTTTATTAAGTCCATAATAGATGAAGGTATCTAATCTTCACCTGGCTTGGCCTACTCGGGGATGGACAGGTTACACCTGAGCGCCCTCGCACGCGCCCTCTGGATGGACAGGATTCGAGAGGCCAGAATTTTGGTGATCTTGAGCTATATGACCCCTTGGCTGTGGCAGGCTTTTGATACTCCCGGTGATATATCGAATGTAAAGTAACAACGAATTCACACTTGACTGTGGAACTACAGGACCATTGGTACGGGGACCACCCACCGAAAGTGCTTTTTGGTGCATGCAAGTGCTTGCGTCATATTGTAGCTCAAGGGTGGGGTTCATATTGGTGCATAAATACATATTTACGGACATCAATAATATATCCTGTGGTGTCCTCTTGCTATTGTGCTGCAATAATAGCGCGTTTTTATATGTTTCCAAAGTAAGTGGGACATCTGCGCTGGCATGAGTGGCGCGGCAGCCTTGGTCAAGCGCCGAACAGCTCATTGGCGACGACTGTAGGCTGTAATTCGGCGTCAAAAAAGCATCCGAAAAGCCAAAATCATATCACTCAAGACGGAGACAAAGCACGAGTCAATCAACATGCGTTCTCCCGGTATATGGCGGTATTGACTGTGCTCATTGACGCTGAAATACGTAAAGTGCAGAAGCTCAAGGAGAGAGGGAGAAATAAACGAAGAAGAAAGGCGGTTATGGGTGTGCCAGATCAATTTCTGAAACGAATTGTGCCGTATTAATCGATGCTGTTGCCAACCGTGTGAAAGATGTAGTCCTCATACAAAATGTAGTAGCAATACTTTACATTAGCCTTGAAAAATTCTACTGCTCCACTGTCAAGGCGGCCGAGGAACGCCTCAAGTTCATTTGATGCTCTGCTCAGGAAGCTCTCTTGTGCTTTTTCGGTAACGCCTCCGACTTGCGATGAAGTTCTACAAGCTGCCGGTTAAATTACTCTCTTGCTTCTTTTTTTCTTTTCCTTCTCATTGCTCGTCTTTCTTTCTCGTCTTTTGATTTCTCTATCCTAGCCCCCCAGTGTAGGGTAACCAACCGGAAATCATTCTGGTTAATTTCTTTGTCCTCTTCTTTTCTGTTTGCTTTTTTCCTTCCTTCTGCTTAGGTATTGATTGTATATGGTCAAATATGAGCTGTATTTAGACAGGTGCACATGGACGGATACTTCATCTGTAATAGGGTGGGCCCACAGCTCACGGAGGTATTGGTAGGCGTCAGGTAACATATATATGTTTCACACCAATCTGGAATCAGCAATGTAACAATAACCCGCAAAGCCACAGTAACTTTTTAATGCTTATTTGTAAGTGAGGTGTGCTGTGAATATTTTCTATTGCTCATGTTGTTACACTAATAAATGACATACCAAAAGCTAATGTAGGGTCTGAAATAATATTTTGTGGTTAGAGCGACCATCTATCTACCTTCCCTAATTTTTTCATGTTCAGTTCTTGTGGAATCTTCTTTGCAAGTATTACACTAAACAAAGCATAAAATCTCTGCTTATTTGATCCAGTTGCGCACCACAGAAAAATTTCAAGGTCTTGTTACCGTGGGCAAGTACTTTAGAAGTTCAAAAGCGTTGGTTTGAATTTGTTATTCTTGTTTTCTTCAAAGGCTCTTTGCCAGTGAATTAGGATGAGTCGTAATGTTGCTGATGAGACAAAGGAGCCGCTTCTCGGCATTCTTATTATCGTCTCAGCTTGCACAGGAAGCTGAACTGTTCAGAGGAAACGACCTAAGTGTTCGAGTTATGCAGAATAAAAAAGTTCATGATGCTGAGAATCAAACGCGAAAATGGCAAATCGAAATAATGGTCTATCTAACATATAGAGTCGTGCATCAGAGAGTGCCAGTCGAAACGTCGTACCCAAACTACCTAGCTGGCTGCACTTGAAGACATCAAATTATCTTTAGATTATATAACCAAGTGCGTATACACTCCAGACTATATGTACAGTCTGTACACCCACCAGAAAGACAATTAGAAAGAATAGAAAATGAGGAGAAAACAGACAAGAAAGTAAATGAAAGAACTTGGGAGGTCTTTAGGGGCGAACTTGTCAGGGTCAAGCCATGTCCACTATCGTCTTTTGATGACGATGACGCTGATCACGATGAGGTACAAATGCGTTCCAGACCAGACATTATCTATGTCTAGACCAGATCCACTATGCCACTATGTCAATCATCGGTCTGCTAATAAGTGAGATACCCGCTACGAATCAGTAATCATTATGTCTACTTTCTGTTGTGGCGGATGACGAATAATAAAATCACAGCTTATCCACGGAGTGATTGATGATGAGTGGGCGAAGCTTCGGAAGGTTTTATTGGTAAACCATGAATCCTCCGTCCACTGGCCACGTCCGTCCGTCCATCTATATGTCTGTCTATCTGTCTGTCCATCCGTCCGTCCGTATGTCAGTCTGTCTTATGTCGGTCCATTCGTCCGTCCGTCCTTTTGTCCGTTCGTTCATCCGTCAATCTAGAGAACGCTCCAAGTACCGCCATCTCGCATCTCTTCATGTTATAATCATCATATACAAGTACCGGCATCCAGCAAACATTCTGAGAACTAAAAGAGATGTGGCTGCCCACTACTACTGCGTACATGGAGGACGCACGACTCACCGCTTAAGGAGCTTTACCCCTAAGAACGCATTTTAGCCAACACGTTCTCTTTCCACCATGTAAGAAAATGGACGTGAACGCGCTGTCGGCCATGAAGCTGCAGTGGCAGGGAAACATTCTTCTTGTTTTGCACCGAAGAAGCAAAGTTTCGGCTCGTGGTGTTAGGAGGTGCGTTAATCTGCCAGAGATCACGGCGGATTTTCAGTGAAGTCATAACGACGAACGTGCTGCTATAATAATATGAAATTAAGCCGTTCAAGTCACAATGTACCTGGCTGACAATCTACTCCACGCAAGTCCAGCAAAATGCATCATTGTGTGAATGCGAGGATATGATACAAAATACAAGAACGACCCCTTCATACTGGCTGTGACAAAATTGTAGATATCATGAACGATGACTGGCTTGTGCAGCATAAGACATCATGAAATCCTCTGAGATGCATTTCCAATAAACTACCAAAACAATCAAAGAGACGTGCGCAGACCTCGTTATTGCAAACTTCGGCTTCCACACCTTCCGAAAAACCTTGGCGCTGCATTTCACTTACGATAAAGCAGTCTTAATGAAGGTATAACAAAGTCCGCACCTCAATATTAAATACAACCATTAAAACATCATTGCATATACTGAAACTAAGTGCAAATTTAAGGATTCGTTTTCTTTGTTAAAACACCTATAATGAGAATTACCAAACAATAGTGCCAGGGAAAGTATAGGGGTTGATATAAGATTTCTATAAAAATGTGAAGAAAAAAAAGTGGACGAAAAGATAACATTTCATTGGCAGGATCCGAACGAGCAACCTTCAAATAACGCGTTCGATGCTCTACCATTATTGAATGTTCTGCCACTGTTGCTCTGCCATTCTTGAGCGCACCACGGCAAAACGACAGTGAGAGAGAGGGGGGGGGTCATTATCCCCCCCGCGAGTGCTTTGAAGACACCGCGGCTACGTAGTCTCCGCATTCGCCCCTGAGGAAAGAAACAAGTCGCTTTCGAAACGTCGCTTTTCTTAAGAACTTCTGGTTGGAGTCTAAATCATCTCCCGTCTTCCATTGCTTTATGGCGGCGCTTACTCCGCTACCAGTTTTTTTAGGCATTAGGGTATATACGTTAACCATGCTGGTGGCAAGTCATAATGCCGTTCATTGTTCTTTTTATATATATTTATTGCAATTATTTTCAGCAACACGTATACCATCGCCGTTATTGTTGTCTTTTATAGTTCGAATTTTTGTTCTATATACTATGCACACGTTTATAGTGCGTATACATGCCATAAAGTGTACCGGGGGATTGTCGCAGTGGTAGCTCAGTCGGTAGAGCAGAGGACGTGTTATTTGAGGGTCGCAGGTTTGTGTCCTGCCCACGGCAAGTTACTTTTAGCCAACTTTTCTTTTTTCGCATTTGCAATACAATGACTTCTAATAACGTCCTCTGTACTTTGCTTGACATAATTTTCTGTCACTTCTCAATATATTGTGTCTAGCAAAAAACTTAACCCTTAATTTTACCTTGCTTATCCTAAGTACATACGTGTTGTCTCTCATTTGCATGTTCGAGTGGGCAATGTACCGGGGCTTGGAGGCTTACACGAATGATCCCCTGGAGTTTCACCTACTCATCATCGTTAACGTAGTGATTATGGTCTAATATTTTTAACTATAACGACTTAAAAGCAAGGATATTAAAGTTTAGGAATCGACCACCTTGCATTGATGAAAACGGACCAGCAACTGTCATAGTAGCCATAATCAGATGCAGCCGTTAATATGGCGCTGATTGACACTTGCCAGTTTAAAATGCACATATGTGAGCCATAAAGCAGATTGTGGTAACCGCTGCTGTAAATCAATCGATGAAGCATCGGATGCGTTATTCGAAGGTATCAGGTTTCGTCTCTGCCAGCAGCATTTAAAATTTTCAACCACTTTCATTTCATTGCTTCTGCTTCAGTGTGACCAAAAACAATTTCCCATATACTTTCGATGGTTTCTTGTTTGTTATATTGTTCTAACAAATGTAGTGCTGAACCCCTTCACTCTTTCATACACTAGCTATTTAGACAAAATTTTTTACACGAATTCATAGGTGAAACAAGCAAGCGAATATTCACTCGCACTCATTTTTTGTTGTTTTGGTAGTATCTCTACTTGCATCCACAGTTTGAATAGAGCACGAAATCACCACAACACAATGAACCGAAGAGGAAGGGCCGAGCAGCAGTCATGTTTTATCCACTATGCGCAGTGCCTATAGGAGCGCCACTGAAAGATGCATAGCGGCTGCCATTAGAACCGCAGGTGGGCTAGCGTATAGCAGACGCCTCCTCTCACTTTAAACATGGCGGAAGTGCGCGCGTAGAATTCGCCGCTCACGCGCGTTGCAAATAATTACCTCTGTGGTGACAGTGTGCCCAAAAGAGCCGCAGTTAATAATAGTGGACGTGTGTTCGAAATCAAAGCTGTGTGGGACGACCATGTCACCACACACGCCACGTGTTTCCCCCAGGCTAGCGTCAATGAGGTTCTTTGAAAACGGCGCTCATCGCAAGAACGTGACTTTGTCCCGAAAACTAATGCGCACATGCGTTGATGCGCCAACCAGCATTTTTTTTGTCTCTGTACATTAGCTTCGTTGACGTGCCATGTGTATATGTAGTATATTTTGATGACACTCTGTCGCACTAGAATATATAGATTTTACAGGTGCCGCCACGCGAAAGATAAGCGCTGGTAAGACTTTGAAACCAGCACAATATACTTCAGAAAGTATAGAGGCAGCTTGCACTAATGGCACAAGAAGAAGTCACCGTGGAGCTGCTGGTCATATACCTTGTCAAAGCATCTCCGCTGCGTTTTGGTTTGGTTTAGCATGGTATAGCTATATATTGCAAAAGAGCATAAGGTTTGACGTGATAATACGCGGTTTTGGCGGGAATATGTCACCTGACTAGATACACTTATCACGTGGTTCTTGCGAGAATATTTCTCTTAATTAGTTATGTGACTGTGCGTAGTTTCAACAGGTAAAATTACGTGACTAGGTAAGCAAATTTTTGTCGTTTTGTTTAGAACATGTCACATGGCAAAGTCACCTTGAAGGTGTAGGAAATACACTTGGAACGTCAGTTTGACTTCTCGGACAATTCAATCTGCCGCCGTTAATTGCATGTGCACAACAGATCCTGGCATTCTTTGAAGGCTTCGAGGGGTTTCCGTGCTTTCTAAAATGTCCGTAAGGTACAGAAAGGGAAAGGAACAAGGAATTGGATGAAAGAGTACATATATATAAAATACACAGTTTGGTAGCAAAGGCTAAGAGCAGTAAAACGTGTTCCTTAAAAACCAAGTGTTTTATTGAAGTGCACGCAATATAATGCACACACACACACAAAGGAAAACCATTATTTATCACCACTAGGAAGAATTACAAAAAAGTAGTATTTTGAGTATCGACGTCATGCATTTGAAGTGAACAATTTTTGTTAAGTGTGCCGAGTCTGCAACAAGACAGCCGCAATTTGGTGCAAACAAAAACGTAGAAACTAGTTGGCAGCACCCTCAGTAAGAATAGAAAAAAGGTAAATGCAAAAGTGCTATAATCGGCCCCACTGATAAGCGTGTGCAGGGTTCCCCATCAGAGGGGGGACAAACGTTCGGCTCAGCGCCCCCCTGCCCCCTCCCAAAGACAATGCATTGGCTAGATTTTGAGCACTGAAAAGCACATCCTTGCGTGAACTCGCCTATGCTCACAAAATAACTGCAACTTGTGCCCACCAACGCGTCTGATCCATGGCGGCAGGTAGCGCCATCAGCGCTTGGCACCCAACCAACATACCACTCGGCAGAACTCCATCATATTATTAGATGCGAAGCCGCTCTTTGACACACGTGGGTGACTCCGTACGTCCGTGCGACAATACGCACGTACCGGAACGCGTTCCTCTGGCCGCAGGTGTTGGAGCGGTGCCAAGTAGGTCATGCCACAGCGGTGCGTTGACGTCACGCTTCCCTCACACACTTTCCTCACATGTACACACTGACGTGACTCTAAGCCTCACCCGCAGCACGCTCATCACAGCGCGTGTAGCAGCCGGCTTCTATGCCCGCTCACAACACAACTCTCTCTCGCTTTACTGTCTCCGCGGCCCGCAACGCTCGGGTGCATGTCGAGTGGAAACAATCGATCGGCCCGTTTATCTGCGATATAACATACACAAAAGCCATCCCGCCTTTCATGCCTTTGCGTTTCAAACAAACGTTTACTCGAGTAGCTACAACGAGTTAAGCTTCAAACCGTTCTTTAGCATCCACGTCGACACCCGTTTTAATCGCATCAACGCCCAGGCGCACCACTTCTGCTTCGCATCCCATCAGGGCACTCTTTAAGCAGACGGAGCATGATTTTTATGCGCGCCATTGCTCGTCCTTAACACTAAAGGGGTGTCTTAGTAAGTTGATTTTGATTTTCCTGGTATGGCTGACATTCACAAAGTGATTTATTTAGACCTGCCGGTACTTTTTTGTGTGCAGCATCGCATACGCATTATTTACATTGTTTCATACTAGTATGTCTGAAGGAATTCGAATGAGCATATGTTGTGCAAGAGTGACATCTTTTGGTAGGCAAATATGCTGACCTGCACCTATAGAAACACTGATACTAATATTATAAAAACCACCACCACAACAGCAACACTAGTGATTATATCAGTAATATGACAATAATAATAATAATAATAATAATAATAATAATAATAATAATAATAATAATAATAATAATAATAATAATAATAATAATAATAATAATAATATAATAATATAATAATAATAATAATAATAATAATAATAATAATAATAATAATAATAATAATAATAATAATAATAATAATAATAATAATAATAATAATAATAATTTAATTATGTTAACCACATCATTGTAGTCCTGATATCTAAGCCACAAGGGTGATGAGGTTTCAGGAGTAATATTTGGGCCTAACCAAAATATGCGAAGAAATAGAGAGAACGATTTGAGTCGAAGCCTAGTGCACGTACATTTTGTATATTCAAGATTAATATAGAATTAAGTGCAGCAGGAAAAAGGGCTATTGATGTGTCAGATCAGAAGCGCACCATCTTAGTGTGTATTTAGTTTAGTGTGGTTCCTGTTCTCCTTTTTTCGTCTTTATTTTATGCATCTCCTCAGAGCACTGCACCACCAGCCGTATACAAATTATTTTGCGCATAGTCAAGAGCAAACACGTAAACTTCAGGCTGTTGCCTCGCCATCAGTCACGTTTACTTCCCAGACGTGCTTTGCAGCTCTGAGGGGTGATTTAGACGGCGGCAGAGCAACAAACGGTGCAGGAGATAGGACGCGTGCCACACCGAAATCTTCTTCCTCCAAAGTTTTTGTTCCTACTTCTGTATTCGCACCACCTCAAACCATATGTGAACTGTGGTACGACGTTCTACTGCTATAGCTATTTACTCGTATGGAACCTCAGTTCGATGCCCACTGTTCGCAGCCATCTCGGTTCAAACGGCTGGGTTTTCAGTCGTTTTGTGTTTTCTTGAGAAATTTGCTTCAGCGAATATAGCTTGCTTATAAATACAAAGGCAGCCTATTTTGTTCCTAATGACCAAAATAAGACATAAGTCCTCAATTAGAGAAAATACGAGACTTAAAATTTTTATTGCGTTCTATAAACATGCCAAGTGGCGGTGCTCAATTAATTGTATAGAGCAATACACGCCACCTTTGCCTGCTGTGAAACTTTGACCATTTACTAAGCTCCGACTATGTATGCAGAGCTTCACCGCTATTCAGTGATGGGACTGAAAAACAACTATTGCATTTTAGCAGAATGTAACCGTGGACAAGAGGTATTATTTATTGATGTGGAAATTTAAAAGTCCTTAGGAGCATTTGTACACTACATTATTGAAAACTTCCGCCAGTGTTGCACTCCAGTAATACAAAAAGGTTCCACCATAGCTCGTCCCATTTTAACCACATCAAAAATTATTGACCTCGCAGCGAACTGCTACACATCTTCCACTCACAGTCGTCGATTGCTTCATAGTCCGCATAGACTGATGAGATGGCCATTAGCGATAAAGTTGTGGCTATACGCGATCGCTTGTTGCGGTCGGCATCTTGTCGAATTAGTTATCTGTCTATGGTTAAGGCATGTTCTACACAATAAAATTCGCAACACTCAGGAATAACCACAACCCAAAGGCATTGCACCAACAAAGAATCGCCTTGAATGCGTATCAAAATGCTTTTACCTATTGATTTATACAGCAGTAAATAATGAAGAGCTTCATAATAACATAGCGTCTTTATTATTCGAGATAATCGCGAGGTTCGATAAATATTTCTTTAGCCTGGAAAGAAACCGACATTCATAACAAGTGCTGTAGAGAGGGCATACCGAAATTCAATTTGTTGATGAGATGAGAGTAACTCAATTCTAAAGTTATTTTCGGTAAAAGAATAGCTGCCACACTCCCAAGAAATCAATATACTTGTTCACAGAAGGCATGCAAGAAACATGAGAAAAATTGGTATAAATTCTGCTTTATAACAAATAAACTATTTGCCGCCTCGCTTTATTATAAACAGTCTCTTAGAAGCTTAACACTGAAGTGCTTACTTCAGCACAAGAAATAGATACTTCTCGTGCCCCCTAATGCACATAATATACTCGTGCGAATAGAACCCAGGGACTACTCAGAAAAAGAACGCAGCAGATGCCTTCCAGACTTCTGCCGTGAAGTTGAATACTGGCCTTTAATTGCCGGCTGCCTTTGTACACAATATTAAAATGGGCAGCCAGTGGTCATCTTGCTTTTATCTTTGTTTGTTCTGAGAAGGGCGTGTTACGCAAAAAGTGCTCTACACCAAAACAAGCTCACGTGTTTGAAACTTCAATTACGCCTTCAAGAGATGAGCTGTATGGCGCTGTGCTTTATTCGCATGATGCATTTCGTTTTCTCTCGCTACCACAAAGCTTTCCAGAACCAATAAATGAGTTTGTCTAGCACGTTGTCTACCTTGTTTTCTTGATTACCTGTAAGAGAATCTCAGAAAAAGAGAGGCAGAGCGCCTACATCAAAGATTGTTGCTTAGCCTCTTATTCCACGTAATTTTATTTGTTGAAATCAATGTTTGCAATGGCCCAATAGAAATACAACTAGAAATCGTCTTTTCAATCGTTTTCAATGTGACATATCAACATTTCACATTCGTGTTTCGCATATTATTGATTTCCACTGTACGTGGGTCTGCCAATTTTTTTGTCTCTAGAATAAACGGCAGCGTTCAGACACGCTGCTCTATATCTCCAGACATATTTGTCCTTCAAGCCCGGTAAATCTACGAACGAAGTGTTTGGATTTTACAAGTGGATGGCCACCGTTGAAATGTCATTATCATAATAATGAGAGCAAATATAGACTTTCTTGTTATGTATTACGATACTTGTATATGGTGTATGTACCACGCTTTGGGCTTACGCAAATGTGCAAATACGGTTTGTAGCAAACTTAAACCATGGTGTTTGCACAAGAAAATATACGGCTATCAGTAACTCCAAGGTATAAACTCAGAAATTGTGAGGCAACCTAGGGCTCTTCAACCTGAATGTAGGTGCAGGGCTTTTTTTCCAGTCAGCATAAGTTTAACTAATGCTCCTGGTTTGGGAATTGAGCCCACATAATGGAGTTCGACAGCGCTATGCTGCAGCCACAAAGTTACTACAGCCGATAACTCATCTATACAGCCTAAGCATACATTGAAGACCGCAATATCGTCCCCGATCTATGCTTAGGCTGCCTAACTGAGTAATATTAATTTGTTTATGAGCTAATGGCCATGTTGTAAATTTGACAGTGCCTTACGAAAAAAAATGTTGGAGCAAACAAAACATTTGGGTAACGCTGCCGTATCCGACCTAATAAAAAAGCTGACTCTTACTTGAAAGATAGCTCCTAGATTCTAGTGCGCAAGAGGTGCTTTTTGCGCATTGAAACAAGTTCTCAATTAAAAAAAATGAAACAGCAACTCGAAAACCTTCTTCATATGCCGCATTCCGCAGTCGACCTCCTAACGTATCGGTACATTCCAATTTTAAGACAAGTAAGTCACGCATACAAAATAATCCACTCATGAATTTAAGATTGCATGTGCGCACTGCAATTTCTAAACCATTATGAATGCAAAGTATTTTGTCAATATAAAAACAAAATGAAAGTTCGTGTTAAAAATAAAACGTATAGCTTGCACGAAGCAAATCAGGAACCTAGAGACTGCTTATGTTCTATGAAAAATATATCTTTATCAGGTGTTCACCCCAAATGTTACGTTCTCAATGTTGCGCACAACTCAATTACATATTACATGACGATGATCTGGAGCAGTGGCTTCCCTTTTCTTGCCCCCCGCTGAGTTCTGCGGCCCCCTTTTGAATTAAGACATAATCTGTCTCCGCACACAAAATTCGGGAAGTCCATAATGAAAATTTTGCTTGCTTGTGGCCTACTGAATAGGCTATACTGTCGCAAATCTTGTTTACATTTATCGCACCTCTACTTTTATCTCAGATTTCCCTCTAATGTTCCTTGCCCTCTTCCTTTCCGTTTAGTCTATCGTAAGAAATCAGATGCAACAGTTTCTGTTGAACTCAGTTTTACTATTAGTTTACACTCTCTCAACTATTTGGCAATCCCTAAAGTGATGTTGTAGGCTTCGCTCTAAAGTGAGTGACGTTTCCCATTGGGCGAAAAGAAGTGCAAATTTATCTGCTAATTATTTTTACCCGACTCAGGGTGAATAAACGTCCCACATTCTCGACCGCTCGTGCGTTCAAACAAAATTATGTATGACATTCTCGTAAATGGTAAGACAGGCTGAAGCACTCAAATTAACGAAGTGACTCTCACGCGGGCTCTCGAACATGACGAGGTGTGGAAATACGGAACAAAAAACACGGAAAACTGTAGGTTCACCAAAAGTACGAGAACAAAAATTAAAGGCGAGCTCTTCGAAACGTTTTAACTCTAGTGAACTTTTGCGCGCATCCGCCTTAACGACATCAGTCGTGAGATATTCGTGGCGCTGCAAGTCACTTGTGAAGGCTCGCGAAGGCTCTTCTTTTTTCAGCGCACTCGGTTTTCGCAAAGAAGGCTTCTCAATGCGTGCTTGCGAGCTGTTTCTCTCTGACGTTCGTTATCTCATTACGATACACGCGGGGTTGGCGTGTAATCTCAGTTTCTGCAGCAGGCGCTCACGATTAGGAGCAGCTTTTCACCGAAAAGCTTCTGGAACCGTAGCGTTGTTCCGGTGTAATGTTCACAGACACTTGTGTGTGTACTTACAGAAACTTGACTAATTGTCCTGGTGAAGGACACCATGATCAAGAAGGCTCCACTCAATGGAAGCGTACCGGTAGAAGGCTTTTCATAATATTATCTCGAGTTTAACAGCACTAAATTATGATGCATTTATAAGGGATGCCTCAGTGGTGGCTCTGCAAACTTCGCCATAGGGAATGTGTAGAGCACTGCACGGGCCATTTTTTCCGGCCCGGGCACGGCTAGCCAACGGTATGTAAATTAAAGCTCTAGTGTCAACTGCTCAGCAGACAGCAGCCCCCAACGAAAACTACAATTTCTAACTCAAAAAGAGAAGGTTCACTGAACCACCTTTCTTGGCTGGTCGCGACTCCACAGTGCCATAGATCTGTCTAACAGAGCAAAACCCGTAGCGAGTCAGCCACCATCCTCGCTGTTCTATGAAGATGCCTAACTTGTCGTATTCGTGTAACACCCTTGGTTCTTTGAAAGCGTTGTTTGAAGCAAGAACGGACAAAGCGCTTCTAAAAAAACTATCTACTGGTGAATCATAGTCAATCAGCCGACGCTTTCTTTAGCGCTCTCTGCCGAACGGCGCATGTGAGGTGTCACGAGAGCGATCCCCTGCTGACACTGAAAGCTCGATAGAGCCGGTAGTTTTTTTATCAAGACGATAGTCTTTTTTGGGTACTTCGACGCAAAAGTTTTAGTCCGTCTGTGTTTGTCTGTCTGAACACTTGTCAGTTTGCCCACTGAAACTATACCCCAAACGGCACTAATGATACCCCAAATGTATCATTTGGGGTACCAATTAGAGCCGTTTGGGCCCAGCGCTCCAAACTTTGCTATATTTTCAGTGTTCAACCTTGTGCAATTGTCAATTAAAAAATTAGCCCCATATCTGCATGCTAATTTGCAAATGTCGTCGAAAGACGATAATCTTGCGTGTGGAGAGAGTGAACAAAACATTTATTTGATGTTCTGAGCACGAAAATCGGTGAAGGGTATTCAGGAGGCGCTGCGTTAGAGCGCTTTGAGCATGCAGCAGAGGCGAACGAGCGCACCAAGTCACGTCACACGTGAGACATGAGTGCCATCTGGCAGTTTTTTTAGAAAAACAAAGTGGGTAGCTTTGAGACGAGTGTGCGCGCCCATCTCAGATGTGATAAGGTGTAGAAAGCAAGGTGAAAGGTAGGTGCCACCACCGTCTCGTCTTAGCAAAGCGTTGGAAACACTAATCTTTTTGTGCAAGCGTTGCATGGTCAGCGCAGCGTGCTAAGCGCTACGGTCCTTAATATTACCTATGTGTGCCTTTTCTAGTAAAAGACGCGCGTGAAGGATATATACTTGTTGCTATGGTGCCCCAGACATGCGCAATAATTGCTTTTTAATTGACAATTGCACAAGTATAAACGATGAATCTTGAGCGACAATGGTGGGCGCTGCAGATGGGGTCGGCCGTTTCAAGTACCCGATGCGGTTAGAAGTGGACAAACAGACAAACGTACAGACAGATAGAGCAAAATTTTTGAGTTGAAGGTCAATAATAAAAACTACCGTCTTCAAAAGAAATTATTGCGCATACATCATCATCATCATCATCAACCTGTCTACGTCCACTGCAGGACAAAGGCCTCTCCCATGTTCCGCCAGTTAACCCGGTCCTGTGCTTGCTGTTGCCAATTTATACCCGCAAACTTCTTAATCTCAGCTGCCCACCTAACCTTCTGTCTCCCCCTACCCCGCTTCCCTTCTCTGGGAATCCAGTTGGTGACCCTTAATGACCAGCGGTTATCCTGTCTACGTGCTACATGCCCGGCCCATGTCCATTTCCTCTTCTTTATTGCAGCTATGATATCCTTAACTCCCGTTTGTCCCCTAATCCACTCTGCTCTCTTCTTGTCTCTTAAGGTTACACCTACCATTTTTCTTTCCATTGCTCGCTGCGTCGTCCTCAATTTAAGTTGAACCCTCTTTGTGAGTCTCCAGGTTTCTGCTCCGTAGCTAAGTACCGGCAAGATACAGCTGGTATATACCTTCCTCTTGAGGGACAGTGGCAATCTACTTGTCATAATTCGAGAGTGCCTGCCGAATGTGCTCCACCCCATTCTTATTCTTCTAGTTACTTCAATCTCGTGGTTAGGTATGGGGGGGGCAAAGTTCGTCGCAGTGCCCCCCTCCCCCTTCGTATCATGTCAATGTATGGGGGCTGGCTTTGCGACCCTCCCCCCCCCCCTGTCTGCTCCTGTGCGCACACCTATGCGCGCACGTGATGTCGATGTTGATTACGTTGTTTCGCAAAACTCATCACGCTCCACGTTTGAGCAACGTCGGCTGTTAACGTACCGCAGGGGCGCCTGCGCAAGTAGGCGTTTGGTGTGTAGCGACACCACGAACTCGAGCTAACGGGGGAGTTTCGACTCCCTCCCACGCCTAGCCATGCGTGGCTTTGCCGTGTCCGAGGAAAAGGGGATCCTGGGGGTTGAGCCGACGCTGGATGATTGGACCGTTAAGGCCCCCGGCAGAGGCAACACACCCCTTTGGCCCCGGCTTCACGTAGAAGGCACCCCTGAGCTGACCCACCCAGGGGAATCGGCAGTCGCCTTTTCCTATCTCTCTCTCCCTACATCTTCGTCTTTATCTCTTACTATTTATCTGTCCTGTCTTCTACTCTCTTCCGTTTACTTCCAAACTTCCTGGCGGCTAGGGTTAACCCTGTGCAAATAGCCTACCTTGGTCTAGGCGCATTGGGTTATAGTGGCGTTGTACGGCTGGCGTCTGCAGGTTTCAGCATTTGTAACCTTGTAGCGTCCCCTCGTTGGGCTCCGTGGTGGGTGGCCGCCAACGCTGCTGAACAACAATAAGGAAGACATGCATGGAGCATTCCCACTACTGTCTGATCGTACCGGCTTAAAGCCGGTACGCACCGATGATCTCACCAGAGAAGGATTGGCCACCCTGGTGCAGTATCTGGCCACCCCCTCCCGTAGGCATTCGTCAATTAACTCACGGCCCTCAGTCCCCACCAGCTGCGGAGCAACTGACCACGGCGGCGGTCAGATCTGCAAAGCAGCAGAGGGTGCTAGGAATCTCTGGATACGGACAGGCCACCATTGGAACTTGAACTTAGCAACGTTTAACGTTAGAACGTTATCTAGTGAGGGAAGTCTAGCTGTATTATTCGAGGAGCTAGAAGGCAATAAATGGGATATAATAGGGCTGAGTGAGGTTAGGAGGACAGATGAGGCCTATACTGTGCTACAGAATGGGCACGTCATTTGCTATCGGGGCTTGGCAGACAGAAGAGAACTGGGAGTAGGGTTCCTAATTCACAGAAACATAGCTGGCAACATAGAGGATTACTATAGCATTAATGAAAGGGTGATAGGCATTGTAATTAAACTGAATAAAAGATACAAAATGAAGGTAGTACAGGCTTAAGCGCCTACATCCAGCCATGATGACGCTTCAGTTGAACGCTTCTATGAAGACGTGGAATCGGCAATGAGTAAGGTGAAAACACAGTATACTATAGTAATGGGCGACTTTAATGCAAAGGTAGGGAAGAAGCAGGCTGGAGACCAGGCAGTAGGAGACTATGGCATCGGCACTAGAAACGCCAGAGGAGAGCTACTAGTAGAATTCGCAGAACGCAATAATCTGCGTATTTTGAATACCTTCTACCGAAAACGAGAAAACCGCAAGTGGACATGGAGGAGCCCTAATGGCGTAAATAAGAACGAAATAGACTTTATAATGACTGCACACCCAGGAGTCGTGCAGGATGTGGAAGTGGTTGGCAAGGTAAGATGCAGTGACCATAGAATGGTACGGGCTCGAATCCGCCTAGACTTGAAGAAGGAACGACAGAAACTGATACGCAAGAAGCAAATCAATGAGCTAGCACTGAGAGGGAAAGTACAGGAATTCAGAGTGTCACTGCAGAACAGGTACTCTGCTCTTAGCGAGGAAACCAACCTTAGCGTAGATAAAATGAATGATAATCTGACGAGTATCATCACGGAGTGTGCAGTGGAAGTTGGAGGCAGGGTAGCTAGACAGGACACCGGCAAGCTTTCCCAGAAAACGAAGAACCTAATTAAGAAGCATCAAATCATGTAAGTGTCAAGTACAACAGACAAAATAGAACTGGCAGAGCTTTCGAAGCTGATTATTAGACGTAAAGTATGCGATGTAAGAAGGTATACCATGGAGAGAATTGAGCACGCTCTGAAAAACGGAGGAAGCGTCAAAGCACTGAAGAGGAAACTTGGGATAGGCAAAAGGCGGATGTATGCACTAAGCGACAAAGAAGGCAAATTAACTACCAATATGGATAGGATAGTTAAAATAGCGAAGGAGTTTTACAGAGATCTATACAGTAGCCGAGACAACCACGACCTTAATACTATAAGAACTAGCAGTAACCCAGACGACACCCCACCGGTAATGATAGAAGAAGTCAGAAAAGCTTTGGAGAGTATGCACAGAGGCAAAGCTGCTGGTGAGGATCAAGTAACATCAGATCTGCTTAAAGATGGAGGACAGATTGTGTTAGAAAAACTAGCCACTCTATTTACGAGGTGTCTCCTGACGGGAAAAGTACCAGAGTCTTGGAAGAACGCTAACATCATCTTAATACAAAAGAAAGGAGATGACAAGGACTTGAAAAATTACAGACCAATCACCTTGCTCTCAGTAGTATACAAGCTATTTACAAAGGTAATTGCTAGCAGAGTAAAGAAAACATTAGAATTCAATCAACCAAAGGAACAAGCAGGATTTAGAACAGGCTACTCAACAATTGACCACATTCATACTATCAATCAGGTAATAAAGAAATGCTCAGAGTATAACCAACCACTATACATAGCCTTCATAGATTACGAGAAGGCGTTTGATTCAGTAGAAATATCAGCCGTCATGCAGACACTGCGGAATCAGGGCGTAGATGAAATATATATAAACATTCTGGAAGAAATCTACAGGGGATCAACTGCTACCATAGTGCTTCATAAAAAAGCAACAGAATACCAATAAATAAGGGTGTAAGGCAGGGGGACACAATCTCCCCAATGCTATTCACTGCGTGCTTACAGGACGTTTTCAGAAGCCTAGAATGGGAACAGTTAGGGATAAGAGTTAATGGAGAGTACCTCAATAACCTGCGCTTCGCCGATGACATTGCATTGCTGAGTGACTCAGGGGACGAATTGCAAGTCATGATTACGGAGTTAGACAAGGAGAGCAGAAAGGTGGGTCTTAAAATTAATCTGCAGAAAACGAGAGTAATGTACAACAACCTCGGAAAGGAGCAGTGCTTTGCGATAGGTAATAGTGCACTTGAAGTTGTAAAAGACTATGTCTACTTAGGGCAGGTAATAACCGCAGAGCCTAACCACGAGATTGCGCATACATGAGGCACCATAACAACACATCAATATTTTTATGTGTGCTTTATACTAGACAGACATACATCACTAATTCTAAGGACCGTAGCCTCTATCACCCTGCGCTGACATTGCAACGCGATGATCAAAAAGGCAAAAGTTTCCAACGCTTTGCTCAGATGACACGGGGGTGGCACCTGCCCGTCGCTTTGCGTTTCACATCTTATCGCCTCCAAGACGGGTGCGCATGAATTCCTTCGTTTCTGAAGATAACTGCCAGATAGCACTCGTGTATAACGTGCCTCGATGCGCTCATTCGCCTTCTCTGCACGAATCCCAGGCTCCCTTACGCAGCGTCTCCTGAATAAAATTGACCAATTTTCTCGCGCAGAGCATCAGATAACATTTTGTTTACTCTCGCCAGACGCAAGACTATCGATTTTTGACGATATTTGCAGTGAAACATACAGATACGGCGCCATTTTCTTCTCCTTCTCTTCCTTTTTCTGAACTATTTCATTTATTCCCACTATTCCATTCCCATGCCGAAATGTTGAGCTGTCATCGTAAGTTTAGACAGCTACGGGGGGCACACTTTTTTTAGTTTTTCTTTTATAACCACTTAGCAGAAGTAGGGTTGCCTAGTCCCCGATGGCCGAAGGCATTGGTGCAAACATGGGACTGAACATGGGCTGTGTGGCTTGCGGTTATGATTGCAGGCATGCAGCAAGCGATAGCGACAATAGAGAAGAATGAGATGTGTGGCCGACAGGAAGACGCGGCGCTATGCTTGGAAAGAAATGGGGGAAGGTAAACAAAAAGCTGACCTTCAGCAGAGCTATCGCCCCTGTGAAAAAACATTTCACGTGGAGGAGGCACATTCTACTCTTTCAGTAAAGCGTGCCTCCTCCACTTGTAGGGTTCATTTGAAAAGACATCAGCTTTTCAGTCGAAAAATGAACTGAATTATAAGTTCAAAGAACAAAGTCAAACAAGCTTGTCAAGTGAGTGCATTCGACCCACCTGTGAGGAAAACTGCGAACAGCAATGTGCTAGTGAAACCAAAGCACGCCCCATCAACAGTTAACTGCAGCGACCATATCATTCTCGACGCTTCGTGGCGCTGACGTCCGTCCAAGCGAGCCAAGGCCACGCGTCGAAGCATTCGACCTAAAGGTGCTGACAGCTGTACTGTGAACCCAGTTTATTATTTACATAGCAGCTAGCAAGCTGATCTTGCGCTCTCGTCATGTCCACATAAGGCAGGATTAAAAGTGAAATTAGATTTTCACTAATGAATAAATGATGAGAAGTACCACAACATACGCGCTCAAAGCTGCCAAAAAGTCCAAACAGATAATGAAACATACTCTTCAGCTTTCTTTCTAACTAGTTTATGATGGTAGAGAAGTATATCAAGGCGTGGCAAAATGATGAATTATGTATTGAAACTCCCTTCTTACACCTTTTCCAGGTGGTATAAAGGTCACCCTTTACGGATAGCAAGCATCAGCGCTTAACGCAAAGGCGCACGATGCTTAGCACTCAAAGTCACGCCCACTGACACTTCGGAAGCAATATTTTTCCAGTAGTTGTATTTAAGAAGCATTATTTTTCAGCATCTAAATCCATCACACTTAGAACAAGCATTACGAAGCACGAACAGCGTGAATTCAACACGGGGACACAAGAGGAGACTCAGACCCCGTGTGTCCCCGAGTCAAATTTGCGCGGTTCATAGTACATATTGCATAAACATTAGGCCAAAGCTTGACTTTATTAGAACATGCATGAGGTAAATGACCCCCCCCCCCTCTTTACGCTATGTATGCGTTAAAATATTTACACTATATACATGCATAGGCTAACAAGATACGATCGGTGAAATAACAAATTCTTTTCTTGCTGAAAGTTTGAGTTCTGCTGTTTCTCCCGACACAAGCATACCATGACATAAAACTCCGAACAGCCACTCGTAAAACTGGTGTCACCTCACCGTGAAAGTTTATTATTTCCGGACAGGACAAATCCGTTGAACGAGTCTCTGATTCGCGGTTCTATTGCAAACCTCTTGCGTGGTTAGAAGAATGACGTTAGTCAGAGGTTTTTTTCATTTGTTTTTTGTGTTAAACATTTTATTCTTCTCTTTCCCTGCTCGCTTCTTCGTCTGTCTGTTCAAGACACATCTGTTCTAGCCTGTCGTAATCTCTGGATTGCAATTCTCTGCACACCTCAGTAGAAGAGGGGCCGTCTGGCACGAACTGTAAGCCGTAAAACTGCATCACCGTTTTCTCCCTGAAAGTGGTAGAGGGCTTCCGTTCAAAATAACAAACTCTGCTGGATCGACTGAAACCACTGATAGGTGAGGGAACACGTTCTCTGTCTGAAAGGGCACTGGCTGGGTCCTTTGTGCTCAGTTGTGAAAAAGACAAATTCACTCTGGGTGTTGAATATTCAAGCTTCACGTCGGTTTAACGTCCTCATATCCTTGATCAGCAGTTGTTGTGCCCGCTAGGCACTGCTATTGAGCGCTTGAAGAAAACACTTTTCAAATCAGCCGTCCAAAACTTTTTCGGAAGTGCCTAGATTAGTGCCGACAGCATATACACGTAGTGGCACTCCCCAAAAATATTGTAGTCGGAAATGACAATGCAGAGCGCAGGCCTGCGATTGGGTAAACGTAACGTTAGACATGATCGCAGCATTGCATCAAAAATAGATTTTTAGAGGTCTTCAGAGAGGTGCAGCGCTGGGCAAAGAATGCACTGAACTGCATGGCACTGATGAAAATGCATGGGGGACTCTCCATTTGCCAATGGAAGAATTTTAAGAGAGAAAATTGCAAGAACGTAAATATAGGCGCAGCAGTAACAGGAACAAATTCTAAAATTACAAAACATGATAGCGGTGTTCGCCAACACCCTTGTTTTGCATGGGTGGTTCAGTGTTAAACCCCCCCGCAGCATTTGTTACTATTATGATGGTGGGATCGTTGGAAATAATTGGCGAAATTACACGCAAGCTTTTTGTGCGTACAAGCTTTAGGTTCATCTCTTTGGGGTTGTCTCGAACGTGGCGGCTCAAGTGAAACGTGGTGAACGGACTACACGAGCATGAACTTGAGCGTAAGCGTCGACAATATTCTATTTCAAAACTTCTGCTGTTATTTCTTTCTGACTGCGTGTCTCTATCGCTGCCCTTCTGGCTGCCCAAATGTGTTACTTCGGTCTACGCAACCCGCAAGGGATAATTATAAAATATTGATCTCTTTAAAAGTGTGAGAGCGCCTTTCACACACTTTTCCCGCTGAAAAATCTCGCACTGAATTCACGCAGGTGAATACAGGTTTAGTAAAATGTCGCAAATGCGTTTTTCATTTTTGCAAATGACAACTGATGAGTGCGGCAAGTGAGGAGCACAGATACCATATACTCTCAATGTTTTATATCTTCGTTTGCCAACAGAATATTGTGAAAATGTGCCGTGCGACTACCATCGTTCAATACCCTGAGCGGTAAGCGCCGGGAGGGATTTGGCCGTCAAGAAATCGATAACCTAGTGCATAGTTGTTAGCACAGAAAAGAAAATTCGTTTGAGCTCTCATCAGTGGACGTTCCTAGTGGGTGGGTGTAATGAGAAATATAAGGCACGAAAGCTGAATGCTGCAGCCATGTTTCAGTGGCACCACTGGGCGCAGAGAGTTATATGATTCTCGAGTGTCCATTAGCTTCACCTCGCATTATTCTTTGAAGTAAGTTTACAGTTTCGCCGGAAGGTCGAATAAAATGATTATTACCTGCACATACTTTATTCCCTGGTTGTAAATCTTCTGAAAATGGTGCGGATAGCTGGTAGTAAAATCACACGAACTTGATGAACGCTATGACGCACACGCTCACAAATTTTCGAATGCATGCAAATCATCCGGTGGCTGAAAAAACCACTTGGTGGATGAATCCAAATCCTTGTTGACGAGGAAACATATAGACATGCCAATCACTATCACACTATTGCAATACATTTACTCGGCAAATTGCATGTTCGTCAAAATACATGTTGTGTATGTCTTCGTGGTTTTCAAATCAGTTAAAGCTTTTAAACCGCCTTTATTGAAAAAAAAACGAGCCCGTAAATGTATGACACTTCGCTTTTGGACGGTTGGGAACGTGTGGATCACACCTCATGCAGTTTAAAGGCCGCTCTCGCATTTCTAAGCAAGACAGGTTTAGATTCCCGTTTTAGAGCATCAGCTCATTGAGCTAATGAAGAGATTTTTGTGCGTGTCCTACACCAAACGGGAAAACGTGTGCAGTGACTCATTGTGATATATCAGAACCTCCCCTCATGAGCCCTTCGCCCTTCTTTTTCTCTTTTTTTCCCCTGTGAGAAGTAGCAGGCTATAAACCCACTGTCTAGGCTGACCTCTCCTCCTCCTTCTTCCCATTAAACACCTGCTTATGCTTCTTCTCTTTCTTCATTCATAGAAAGGGTCTCACTTTGAAAGACGTGATGCCATCAGGTAGTATGCGAGGACTTTTTGGTTATCTGCCAGATTTTAGTGAGCTCACATTCGTGACAGATAAGAAGTGTTCCACTGGTGGCGCTGGCTGACGCTGCCTCGTTTAATGCACATATATACCGGGAAAATATCTACGGGGCGGATAGCCGCCGTGGTAGCTCAGAAAGGTAGAGCATCGAACGCGTTATTCGAAGGTCGCAGGTTCGGTCTCTGCACAGGGCAAATTTTCCTTTATTTCACGTTCATTTGGTCACATCCACATTAAATTTGCTTCTGATCATATCCCATATACTTTCGTTTACATGATTGTCAATTAGATCTCATTATTACTGTGTCTAGCAAAGAAAAAACAAAGAGACCTTTATTAAATGTACACTTCCTTCCTTCCCTCAACTTCATGCTACTCAAGAGTTCCGTCAACTGCTTGCGGGAGCAACTGGTAAAATAGAGGCAAAGTGGAAGGGTTGGTGATGTTCTGCCAGATTAAACTCTTTATATTTTAATTATCTTTCACTGGAATTATCTGCAAGGAGAATTGAGTATTTACATTAACCAAATTTTAGCGTGTCCCTCATTCGCTTGACATGTGTGCAAGCTGCACGGATTTCAAGGAAATATTATATATCAAGTAGGTTTTGCATGTTTTTTTTTCTATACAAAGACGCTAGCCGCAAATTTTAGCGCTCAAGAGGCAGACACGTTTATACTAGAGTTATACGCAACTAGTCAAAGTGAAAGCATTGCTACTGTTCTAGGACGTATTGAAAACAGTCCCTCCAACCACATAACATTGGTAAGTGCAGGAGAAAAAAAATTCTGCGACAACCAAGCCCTTCTCATTGGCGGATAGGCTGTCAAGGTGATCTTAGTCGAAACAAAATAAACAAAAGCTCAAATGGTCATGCCAGAGCAGAGACGCGAAAAGAACAAGAAGAAATACGACAAATGAAGAGAAACAAAAGGAAATAGCATCGTCTGGCCGACGCTTATCCCACGAAACATAATACTAGCTGACAAGTCAAGGCTGCGAAGAACGCCACTGAAGCGAGAAAAAACAGCTGGGTGCGTTTAGAAGCGGTCCCGTTCACTGGGTCAACGAATTCGATAAGAACTTTTTCTTGCCTTCATAAGACCACTGATCGATAGCGAGGCGAAAAGTAATGAATAAAATACTTGGTAATGTTTTCGTGATCTGTCGAACTGTTCTAAGAAGTACAAGTGCGTGGACATTGGTAGTTAAAGGGGAAATTCTATGCGAAACGCGAATGAGGATCGTTGATACGTCACTTTAAAATCAGGACAGCGTTATGAGCCAGATGTAAATAATGCCACAAATGACTTCCATGTCATCCCTATCATTTTTGGACGTGTCATTTACTTTGGTTGTCCACTCACGTGACGCGACACCAAATGTGGTATTTCCGGAGCTAGCAAAATGGCCGTGAGCACGCTATGAGCGTAGCATGTAGTCACGTTTTAGATGACACGCATGTCATGATCATCATTACTGAACGTGTCATTTGCCTTTGTCTTCTATTCACGTCACGTGATACCAAATTAGGTATATGTGGAGCTATCAAAATGGCCGCGCACGCGCCGTGAGAGTAGCATGTAATCATGTTTTACGTAACACATATATCAGGATCATCATGTTTAGACGTTTCATTTCCTTTCGTCATCTAGTCACGTCACGTGATACGAAGTTTTGTATAAGCTGAGGTAGCGGAACGGCCCCGAGCACGCTATGAGCGTCTGTGTAGCATGTTTCACATGACAAGCATGTCATGATTATCATGTTTGAAGTAAAATTTACCTTCTATGCTTATTCACGTCACCTAATATCAAATTTCGTATATGTAAAGCTAGTGAAACGGCAGCGAGCACATTATGAGCGTGGTATGTTGTCATCTTTTTACTAGACACGCATGTCTTGATTATCATGTTTGCACCAGTCATTTGCCTTCGCCATTCATTGAAGTAACGTAACACCAAAAAGTTTGCTATATATCAAACTAGCAAAACGACTGAGAGCGCACTAAGAGCGTAGCATGTAGTGATGACTAACGTGACATGCATGTAACGATTTCCACATTAGGGTCTGTCACTTATGTTCGCCATGCAGTCATGTTATACCATGCCAGTTTTGCAATATGTGATGTGAACTAAACCACCGCCAGAGCAGCGACAGCACGAAATGTAAATCATGACATTCATGGCATACATATAGCGATTTTGATGTTATCTCTAGTCAATTTTGGTCGTCATACATTCATGTTATGCCACACCACTTTTGGTATCAATACCATCATGGAAACAACGAGCAGAGCTAAATGTCGTAGGGGGCTAGATAGATAAAAAGATAGATAGATAGATAGATAGATAGATAAATAAATCAATGGATAGATAGATAGATAATTAGATAGATAGATAGATAGATAGATAGATAGATAGATATTGTAAGAAACAAAAGGGAATCAGGACCCGATCTTCTGGATGCGTTAAAGGACAAGGAATCAACCTGAGCGAGCCAGCGCCCGTGGCTTGGGCTCGTGCCCACTGCGCCTTATTTCTCCTTTATCTGCAACACACTCAGGCGGCCGGAAAATTCGAGCACGTTTCGAGGAAGCTCTGAGTGAGTCTGCAGCCAGGAGGTGTTAATCGGTGATGGAAGGTGTTTGTGAAAGATGATGAAGCTAAGCGAGGTGGTGGCTTGTCTTGCGGAGGGAGCCATCTATTCCAACTATAGTGTTTAGATGTCTTCATAGTCACGTTGTTTGATATCCTTAATATTTCATCTCGAGAACCGGTACGCTTGCTTTCCTGCTTAGCGCTGCAGGTCGCCTCGGCACGATGCCTGAACTCACGCTGGTGGACTTTGTGCTTCTTTCGTCACTTCTTGCGGTATGATGAGTCTGACTAAGGTCTGCTCTTGTACATTTGGAAGGCGTCCTGTAAATTATCGTTATCTTTGGGATGTTGTTGGCGTTTCATGGCGAGCCTCTGCAGGGGCTGCACAAATATGCTCCGCTTGACCACTTCGGCTGTTAGCTGGTCCGGAAATTGTGCCTGGCTGGTGCTTCCCAGCTGAAAGAAGAGCCCGGAATCCGCGATGATTCGTTTTCCTCGCTCGACGAGGACAAAAATTACGCTGATGGATCCTGGTTCCTTCGCATGGCCACTTCACCAAGGATGAAAATCTCGTCCACTTTCGTGGCCAGCGAAGATTCGTCCACGTGTGCTGTTTCTGATAGCACATTTTCGGTGTCCAGTACGGCATCTTGGATGACGGCGTGCAACGAGCGGACGTTTACGGGTGTAAGATTCCCACCTATGGTTGCGTATTTAGTGGCATCATTGCAGGAATCTCCCGACGACTTGTCGATCACAGTGTGTCCCGCTTCACAAAAGTCCTCGTTTCCGCCAGTTTCCTGCATGAGGTGCATTGCATAGTGCGGGAGTTCTGCGATGAGGTGTTCGTACATCTATCGCAGGTCTGTGGTGCCAGGCTCCATCTTCTTGTGATGTTCGGTGGCATCGTAGATGGTCATGGGGTCCATGAACCTGTTTGAGTGTTGCTCGTAGCAGCGCTTCCTCTCACCCTCCCGATCGTCGACTTCCTTGGGCTTCAGGAAAACGAATTAGAGACCCTACAACCAGGATTAGGTCTGAGGCGCATCCGGGTCTTTGTAGTCGACGCACTTGATGCACCCAGTGTTTCCCTTTGCCATCGAAATCTCTATGGCGCACCTTCTGAACGAGTCTGCAACCAAGCACCGTGAATCGCGTGGATTGTGGCAGTTTTTCCACCGTGTACTCGAAACTCTTCAACTGGTAGGAATGGGTTCGAGGTGAGTTGTCTGTAGGCTTGTGCGCGACGAACTACGTAGCCTGGGTTAGTCCGATGCGAGATACTGACGTTGCAGTCGGGAAGCCTTGTGAAGGTAATGTCGCGGTCCACTGAGATCACGAGACGTGAGGAGTCGTGAGGTTGGTTGATGGCGAAGTCGCGGCCTGCTAGGACGTCAAAGAGAGAGGAGTGGATAGACCGAACGAAGACGAAGTAGCAGCCTGGTTCGACGTCGAAACGAGAGGAGTCATAAGGGCGGTTGACTGTGAAGTCTCTGCTTGCTGTGACGTCGATGCGAGAGGAGTTGGCAGACCCGATGAAGACGAAGTAGCTGCCTGCTTCAATGTCGAGGCGAGAAAAGTCGTGAGCCCGGTCACAAGCGAAGTCGCGGCCTGATGCGATGTCGGTACGAGAGGGGTCGTTAAGCCGGTCGAGAGAGAAGTTGCGGCCCGAGAAGGGATGGTGGTGTACCCTGGTGCGTTATCTTGGAGTGCCGAGACGTTGTTGGCACGCTGTGTGCAGTTTGTTAGGTTGTGTGTGCTGCGCAGAGAAGTTAAATGTTGCCCCGTGCATCGGTTGCATTGCAGGGTTCTGGCGCTGCGGCAATCAATGATGAAATGGTTGCGTTTGCCGCAGTGAAAGTATAGCTTTTCCTCGTGAAGCCACCTCCACATCTCCTTCTGAGGTAGACGTTCGGGGCAATCCTCGACAGTCTGTTCGGGAGAATAGCATAGGACGCAGGGGTGCGAGTACAGAGATCGAACTTCTGATGCCGAAGACTTAGTGGAGGGCAAGGTCGTCTTTCGATGACCTCTTGTCTATTGATGATATCTGTTCCTCAAGACCGCTTTCCTCCCGTATTTGCACTTGCACTTTCATGAAGCTCAGGAGTTCTTTCACTTGTGACCGGGCTTCCTGGGATGCTGTAGCATTCTCAGTAAGCGGGGATTCCTTTATCCGTAGGCAATAGAGAATGCTGAAATCTGGAGGTAACGCCTTCAAAGGACGTGCCGCAGCACTGTGAAATATCCTCCTGGAGACACTCTGAGACCTTCTAGGGCGTTCGTGTGGAAGGTTACTTCATCATATAGATTTCCTAGCTGGTGACGTCGGCGGAACTTTGGAGTGGTGCGACAAACAGCAAACTGACGAGATGGTCGTTGACTAGCATGTTGCGATGGTTGAAGCGGTCTGACAGGCTTTAAATGACGACGTCGTAGTTTGCTTCGGTATAGCGAATGCCTCGAATAACTGACGTTGCTGTCCCCGCCAGCTATGGCAATAAATATTGGAACTTATCGAATTTTGTATTCAGTCGTTGTTGCGAATGTTGCTTGGAACAGGTCCCGAAATCCCTGTCAGTTGTGTCGTTCTCCGGAGAAACTAGGAATGTGCAGCTCGAGCAGTGTGCTGCGAGAAAGCGTCGTTGGAGTCGGAAGGTCGGGCGAAGGAAAGGTCATGGACGGCTGCGACGTGCATGCGAAAGGGTCACTGCGTGGAGTGGCTGTGTCGGCGACGGATGAGGGCGTGGTTCGTGGCCGCGGCGCGGTTGCGCAGTGAACCCTTGCTTGAGCGCAAAAGACACCCTATTGCAAAGAACAGCGTCCCCGGAGTCATGCCAGTACGTTTTTTGGCACTGGTACACGCTTGCATTCACTGGCACTTTGCTGGGTGCCCTGGGAAAAAGCTGTGTCGCATTGGTAGGGGCACTGGCCTAATTACTGTGGTGCTGGCGCACACTGCGAAGTGCTGGAAGCACTAGAATTTTCACTGGAAAGCGCTGGTGAATACTGTAGCACACTTTGTTTTTTCAAGCTCAGTGTGTACATTATTGTAGCGTGTGCCGTGGTATGTTTCAGTGTCATTGAATATAAAACGCTTGATGCGATGGCATGGAGAGATGCTACCCTAGAGATACCGAGCGTACGTAACTTTTGCGGCTCACGTACGTGTCACAGCAATTAAAATGCACCTTTTTCGCATATGATGCATCCGCGTATACTGGCCATATTCGCATCAGCCGTGTATTGCAGTAACGATTCCAAGTTGCAGTGTTTGTAAGCCGGCAGGGGCACGCCACTCCTAAGAGAAACAGGAAACTGTTTTTACCTCCAAGTTGACGAAACTAAATGAGCTCTCTCGATCGCTTCGCAAGGTTTCCCAGTGCAAGCGATAAAAAAATATGTCCTTAGATTCCGCACCACTGCATAAATAGATGTGTGGCCATGCTTATCCTTCTACTTACTTCAGGTAGCAGTTAGAAATCTTCCGAAGCTCAAATGCAGAATATTCAACCATCCCAACTCACCACGTCTTGAGCGGCCTTACCAAGTGCGCGGCCCAGCGAGCATTAGGCCTGTCTTGCCGGCCACGTTGGTGTATATGTTAGCTGCACTTCTTGCTTTGTGCACACACAATTTTAAATGCTGATATTAACTGTAAAGTATAGTTTAGACATCCATGAACCTAAATGAACTGTTTTGCCTTGTGTCGATGTTCGCACAAGGAGCGCAGACAATCGATGCGTCGCGCTTTCAGCTACGCAGGCTGTCACCGAAAGCCGCCGGCCGCACTTAGTCGGTACTTATCTGCATGACTAATATGTAAGAACACTCCATTTCCAGTTGATAATTTGGTACGACTTCGTGAAGTGACTCATTGACATACGTTTTCAGTGGATTGCATTAGTATTGTTACGAGTTACGAGTATTATGGGTGTTTTCTTTGGTTGTTGGTATTGATATCATCATCATCATCATCGTCATCGTCATCATCATCAGCCTGACTACGTCCACTGCCGGACAGAGGCCTCTTTATGAAGCATTATGGTAGCAGTTGATCCCTTGTAGATCTCTTCCAGAATGTTTATATATACTTCTTCTACGCCCTGATTCCGCAGTGTCTGCATGACGGCTGATATTACTACTGAATTAAACGCCTTCTCATAATCTATGAAGGCTATGTATCGTGGTTGGTTATACTCTGAGCATTTTTCTATTACGTGATTGATAGTATGAATGTGGCCAATTGTTTAGTGGCCTGTTCGAAATCCTGCTTGTTCCTTTGGTTGATTGAATTCTAATGTTTTCTTTACTCTATTAGCAATTACCTTGGTAAATAGCTTGTATACTACAGAGAGCAAGCTGATCGGCCTGTAATTCTTCAAGTCCTTGTCATCTCCTTTCTTATGTATTAGGCTGATGTTAGCGTTCTTCCAAGACTCTGGTACTCTTCCCGTCATGAGACACCTCGTAAACAGGGTGGCTAGTTTTTCTAACACAATCTGTCCTCCATCTCTCAGCAAATCTGATGTTATCTGATCCTCACCAGCAGCTTTGCCTCTTTGCATGCTCTCCAAGGCTTTTCTGACTTCTTCTATCATTACTGGTGGGGTGTCATCTGGGTTACTGTTAGTTCTTATAGTATTAAGGTCGTGGTTGTCTCGGCTATTGTACAGATCTCTGTAAAACTCTTCCGCTGCTTTAACTATGCTATCCATATTGATAGTTATTTTGCCTTCTTGGTCCCTTAGTGCATACATCTGACTTTTGCCTATCCCAAGTTTTCTCTTCACTGCTTTGACGCTTCCTCCGTTATTGAGAGCGTGTTCAATTCTCTCCATGTTATACCTTCTTACATCGCATACCTTACGCCTAATAATCAACTTCGAAAGCTCTGCCAGTTCTATTTTGTCTGTTGTATTTGACACTTTCATAATTTGACGCTTCCTAATTAGGTTCTTCGCTTCGTGGGAAAGCTTGCCAGCGTCCTGTCTAACTACCCTGCCTCCAACTTCCACTGCACACTCCGTAACGATACTCGTCAGATTATCATTCATTGTCACAACGCTAAGGTTGGTTTCCTCACTAAGAGCCGAGTACCTGTTCTGCAGCGACACTCTAAATTCCTGTACTTTCCCTATCAGTGCTAGCTCATTTATTGGCTTCTTGCGTATCAGTTTCTGTCGTTCCTTCTTCAAGTCTAGGCGAATTCGAGACCGTACCATTCTATGGTCACTGCATCGTACCTTGCCAACCACTTGCACATCCTGCACGATTCCTGGTTGTGCACTCATTATAAAGTCTATTTCGTTCTTATTTTCGCCATTAGGGCTCCTTCATGTTCACTTGCGGTTTTCTTGTTTTCGGTAGAAGGTATTCATAATCCGTAAATTATTGCGTTCTGCGAATTTTACTATAGTAGCTCTCCTCTGGTGTTTCTAATCCCGATGGCATAATCTCCTACTGCCTGGTCTCACGCCTGCTTCTTCCCTACCTTTGCATTAAAGTCGCCCATCACTATAGTATACTGTGTTTTTACCTTACTCATTGCCGATTCCACGTCTTCATAAAAGCTTTCATCTGAAGCGTCATCATGGCTGGATGTAGGCGCGTAAGCCTGCACTACCTTCATCTTGTATCTTTTATTCAGTTTAATTACGATACCTACCACCCTTTCATTAATGCTATAGTATTTCTCTATGTTGTCAGCTATGTTTCTGTGAATTAGGAGCCCCACTCCCAGTTCTCTTCTGTCAGCCTATCACTGATAGCAAAGGACGTGCCCATTCTGTAGCACCGTATAGGCCTCATCTGTCCTCCTGACCTCACTGAGCCCTATTATATCCCATTTGACACCCTCTAGCTCCTCTAATAGTACAGCTAGACTTCCCTCACTAGATAAGGTTCTCGCGTTAAACGTTTCCAAGTTCAGGTTCCAATGGCCGCCTGTCCGGATCCGGAGACTCTTAGCACCCTCTGCTGCGTTGCAGATCTGACCGCCGCCGTAGTCAGTTGCTTCGCAGCTGCTGGGGACTGAGGGCCGTGAGTTATTAGACGTATGCATGTGGGAGGTAGTGGCCAGATACTGCACCAGGGTGACCAATCCTTCTCTGGTGAGGGAGTGCGTTCCCGGTAGTGGTTAGTGGTGAGGCCACACCCCAGGCCTCTTAATGCAGTTCCATCAACACGCGGATTTTTTTTTATTTCTTTAATCCAGTTGGGAACTGCGCGGCACCGGGATTTGAAGTACTGACTTCTTGCATGCCAGGCGGATGCTCTAACCACTACGCCATTGCCGGTATTGATAACTGTACACAGGCACGCCCGTTGTATACTGCCTGTGGAAACCAGAAAAACAGCTGTCGCTCCGCATCGCTGCTCCGTAAATGCAGTTCTGTCAATGACTGACCTACTTACTCCAGGTACAGTTTAGGTAACAGTTAGAAATGTTGCGAAGCTCAAATGCAGGAACTACAAGCATCACAACTCAACTTCTTCGAGAGCGGCCTTTCCCAGTGCCCCGTCCCAGTGAGGCCTATCGTGCCGGCCGCGCCTGTGTACATGCTGCCGGCGGTTTTCTAAACGCACATTTATAGAGTGCAAAAACGACGGTAAAGTACAGTTTAGACATCTCTGAGCCTAAATCAACCATTTCTCCGCATGTGCGGTGCCAACACAAGGAGCGGTGGCGATCGATGTATCGTGCTTTCAGCCACGCAGGCTGTCACCAAAAGCTTCCTTCTGAGCGCAAAGGCCGGTCTGACTCGTGTATAAGAACAAGAAATCTTGAGTTGGTAATTTGGTACGCTTTAGTGAACTTACACACTGACATACCTCTACAGTATAATGCATTAATAATTTCTTCAGCGGTTTCATCGTTGCAGGTGTCGACATAACTGCAAATATGTAGTCTGGCACCCCCGATGTGTACTGCTACATCGTCGCTTGCACGAAAAAAAACTCAATATTCACTCATGTGCGTGGATATCTACCGAAAAAGACATTTTCAATCATCTGTACGTGTAGACCAGTAGCAAGTGCGAGAACCGACTATGAAAGAAAAAAAAACTATTGGCAGCAACAGCCGTGGGTGCTCCTCCAGTCAATTTGAGTTTTTTCAGAGTTAAGACGTGAATGCTTCAAAAACTTTGTGGTCTTGCTACTATCCGCACATAATTCGGTGCCCAAAAGCCGTTTGTCACTGTCGAATCAAGACGCAATTGTCATTGGGAAAGGAATATTGCGTCAATACTTACTATGCGACTTGTGAAGATAAAGTCGAATGACTCATTTTTCGTATAAATATTTATTTTACATCCCACCATGCAAGATCTGGCGTGGCGCAGTGGGTCGTGTACTCAGTCCGCAATCAGAAGAAGGTGGCGAGTTCAAGTCCCTTCGAGTGGCTTTTTATTTTTTTTCCCATTTTTAATTTTGTCACATTTTCTGTCAATGCGCGCTATTTTGTTTATATATTTATTTATTTATATAGTGGCGAATAGGCACCATCGTTTTAACCCTGTGAAGCCATTTTGCGCAGAGTACTGGGACGCTGCCGCTCCAACGTCCCAGTACCTGCGCTTGGAGGCGCTGGTACTAGCGTCATAGGGGAAAAACAGTGGGAAAAACAGGTATCCAAACCTACAGAAGTAAAACGGGGGCTTACGCAGGGGTGTCCTCTTTCACCCTTGTTATTGATAATGTTTTTTCAAAGATTAGAGGCCAAATTAGACGGAAGTGGACTGGGCTTCCACCTCTCTTTCATCAAAAAACGAAAACACATTGAACAGGCACTACCAGCATTGATGTACGCAGAAGATATAGTGATAATGGCCGACAACAAGGAAGATTTGCAGAGGTTGATGGACACCTGCGGTACTAAGGGACATAGGTTAGATTTCAAATTCATTAAGGAAAATTCAGCAGTCATGATTTTTAATGACAATGAAGGTAATGAGCTTACAATACAGGAGCTCACGCTAGAGATAACAGATAAATACGAATATCTGGGCGTATGGATAAGCATTTGGGTCAAGTACCTAAGGGAACACACAAATATACGTGACGACTAAAGGTAACAGAAATGCAGCGGTGATAAAAACAGGGCACTGTGGAATTACAATAGGCATAAGGTTGTGAGAGGAATATGGAAAGGAGTCATGGTTACTGGTCTGACGTTCGGCAATGCGGTCTTGTGCATGAGATGAGAAGTTCAAGCAAGATTAGAAATTAGGCAACGTGGAATAGGCAGGCTTGCCTTAGGAGCTCACGGGAATACACCATATCAGGGAGTACAAGGTGACATGTGATGCACATAATTTGAAGGCAGGGAAGCTAGCAGCGACATAAATTTTGAGAAGTGATTGAGAGAAATGGAGGAGGAGCGTTGGGCTAGGAGGGTATTTAGCTACCTGTACATGAAGAACGTCGATACAAAATAAAGGAAGCGAACCAGAAACTAGACTGGTAAATACAGCAGAGGACCAAACCAAAAAGAATTATCGGTTAAGAATAAGGTGAAGGAAGCTGAGACCAACATGTGGAGAATCTGCATGATTAAGAAGTCCGCACTAGAGATCTTTTAAGCAGGAAATTGCCAAAGAAAGGATATATGATAATACTCGGGGTAGTTCTCTGCTGTTTGAGGCCAGGACGGGAGTATTCTGAACCAAGACATATCAGACCAAATATGAAAGGGTAGACACAGTATGGAGTGCGTGTAGAGAGGAATAGGAAACTGCCGAGCACTTGATACTGTTCTGTAAAGGGTTTCTGTAAAGGTTCTGTATTGAGTGGCTGGGATCGCTATGTGGCTCATCGAAGATCGGCTCAACGTCGAGCGGCAGGATTCTTTTAGCTAAGATTTGGTTTGATTTTCATTCCTCGTATTTCTTGTTAGTTTCTCTCAACTGAAACGTTGTGGCAGCCCTTTGGAGGTCAAGCAAGTCAGAATATTCTGATGTCTTTCTCATCACCTGGCCAAGGGAACTCCCCTGGGCTGGCCTCACTACCGGTCAAGGATTGGCCGCTCAATACCTTGCTATGCAGTGGAAATAGCTACGGCCCTTTGGCTCTGGGTCCTACAAATGGGGGTACCATTCCAATGAAGAATCCGAAGGTGATACAAGTGGAGGTTCAGAAAGCCTCGTCGCCTTTCCAGAAGATTACTGAGGTTCGCCAGTTCGGCCAAGGGGGTATCCTGTGCTGCTCTGTAGATCAGGATTGCGTGCGAGAGCTTCTGAATTGTACTGAATTTGCTGCCCAGCCAGTGAGCCCGTTTATTTCAGCTCATCTTGCATGTACGAAGGGCATAGTCCGTGGGGTAGAAGCGAGTCTGGCACCTCAAGAAATTCTAGATCTATTTGCTGTAGCTGGGGCAGTTTCGGTCTATCGATGCACCCGAAGGAGTGATAAAACAAAATCTCCTACTGAATCAGTTATAGTAACTTTTGCAGGAAGAGTCAGACCAACAGAAATTAAGGCATGGCCACTAATCTACAAAGTAGAACCACTTTCCCCGAAACCTTTGCAGTGCTCAAAATGTTGGCAATTCGGCCACAGCATGAAAGCATGCAGATCACAGGCTAGATGTCGTCTGTGCGGAGAGAGTCATGACAACTGCGATTGGAAATCTGATGACCAGAAGTGCTGCTTGTGTAATGGAGCGCACCCTGCAGACTCTGCTGAATGTGGCGCAAAAGAAAGAGAAATGGGTGTTTTAGAAATCATAGAACGCAGGCGTTGCTCTAGGAGGGAGGTGGTAGCAGAAATGCATGAAAGATCGAAAGGTTACGCAGGCATAACATCCCGACACACAGCGGCAATGGATGCATCGCTCGCAAAGTCGATAGCTGAGGCTATTGAAAAGTCTGCTGAAAAGGCAATGCAGCATCTGGCAGCTACTCTTTATGAAGCCCTTGCTGATATGTTAACACAACAGCTGACACAAATCATTGGTACCATTTCTGTGCGAAATCGGGATTCGCACGCTCTGTTGATTTCAAGGGGAACAGAGGAGGAAAATCAGACAGTTAATCATAGATCTATCTCTCCGAAAGCAGGACCTTCAAAAAATAGAGTTCAGGCTGAGTCAGAACCTGTGACAGATGATTCAGGAGACTTTACAGATATGGACACAGAATCTCTAAGAACTTTGAAACGTAACAGATCTCCCCCTTCTAAAAAGTCTTCTCAGAACCAAAAATCCAATAAATACTTGTCAAAGAAAGACATGTTTAGAACCTTCCAAAAATGATTTTTTCAAAAAAATATTCTGGATCAGGCAGTTTCTTCTGTCGGTATAGCATCAAAATAGGTTCCCTAAAAATTCTGCAGTGAAACTGCCGGTCTATTTGGTCGGCAACTACAGAGTTACAATATATTTCTTCGCAAATTTCTCCCGACATAATTGCCAGTCAGAAAACCTGGCTTGCTAACGGTAAAAAATTTTACATGAAAACTTATCGATTAATCCGGCTGGATCGACCGAGTAGAGGTGGCAGTCTGGATTTCTTAATATCAACTAAGTTTAGTCACAGAGCCAAGATATCGTATCAGTGTATGAATACGAATTACGAAATTCTGGTGTTAGACATAACACTACCAAACCGCTCACCCTTCTCTTTTGCAAATTTATGCTTTCCTGCAGGACTTCAAGACAAGAGATGCCTCGACATTATGGTAGCTTTATGCAGAAAAGAATTAGTAATGTGCGGTGATTTCAATTCACACCATGTGTATTGGGGCTTCAAATCTGATGCATGCGGAAGACGTTTGTGGGAATGGACACCTGATAATAACTTTTCCTGCGTGAACTCACACGTTTCTACATTTGTAAGAGGTAACACTAAATCGACCATTGCTTTAACATTTTTCAGATCCACTTTAAGCATATCCTCGTGGAATATACTACATTGTGCTACAAACAGCGACCACCTTCCCATTACTTTTGAAATTAAGTTCCCGAGGTTTAGTTTGGCAGAGAAAGTTGGCTCATTCGTAAGTTATGCTAAATTACAAAAACACCTAAAATAAGCGTTAACTTTTCGCGAGGAAATGCAGGAAGGCTTTAAGGCTATGAGTCTATTTGCGGTGTTGAAACAATCATTAAAAAATTCAACGTTTACTGTAAACTCGAACACAGCGGGATTTTTTAGCCCATGGTAGAATCTAGAATGTGTCAGGGGGCACAGAAAGCGAACAGCGGCTTAGAAAAAACTGTTAAATAACCAATGCCCCAAAAATTGAATTAATTATTAATTCATGGCCGTTGATTTTAGGCGTCTAGTGCGCAAAGCAAAAAAAGACTATGATATGAATAAATATAATTATCTGTCAAAGTCGAAAAATAAGAAAATGTTTTTCGGGTTTTTGGGTGCGAGAAAAATGTTTGCACAGGCAGAAAGCAGTCATTCCACCATTATGTCTCCTCGCGAACTCTCTGATTTCCTGGAAAATATTTCTAAAGGCTTGCAAATCAGGTTTACGATAATTTTGTCAAAGTCCATGGTGAAATTAAGGGTGGATTGTGATTTCCAGGAGGTATCTTTAGCTGAACTGGCGGATATGATGAAGAGCTTACCATCCGCTGCTCCTGGACTTGATGGGGTGACCTCTACATTGATTAAAGTGCTTTACGAAATATCGCCACATGAAATCCATAATATAGGTAATTATTCACTGAAAAATTCTTGGATTCCGGCAGATTGGAGGCTTTCCAAAATAATTCCGATACTTAAGATACAGGAAATGGAGTTTACTCTGGATAACATAAGGCCTATTTCATTGACATCTAACTTGGTCTAGCTGGTGGAGAAAGTCTTAAATGTCCGTATAATAAACTACATCAATGAACATACAATACAAAACCCCAGACAAATTGGCTTTAGATCGGGATACTCCATTTGGTGTGCACATGTGGATTTGGAAAGTCGCATACAGCTGGCTTGGTATCGCCGCGAATACTGTGCACTAGTCACACTAGACTTAGCTAAAGCGTACGACAAAGTGGAGTATCCTACTCTAATCCAGCAGATGCAAGGCTATCTCTTTCCAAAAGATATAACGGCATGGATTACAGAATTTGTGAAAGACAAAGAAGTTTATTGCTTCTTGGATGGATGCTCTTTTAAAAGATATAGGCAAACAAGAGGTGTACCTCAGGGCTCAGTATTATCCCCGGAGTTATTCAACATATTACTTAGTTCCATTCCAACTCATCAGGATATCCAAATTTACGTATATGCAGATGATTCTCTGATTTGTTTATGTAGCACTGTATTTCCTCATCTTACTCACTTTGTTATTTATTACGTTCGTAATCAATCCTACATTCGGCTTGTGTATTGGGGCCCTTGCTATTCTTGTGTTACATAAATGATATTGTAGATGTAATTGAGCCAACAGTCCAGATTGGTTTGTTCGCAGATGACTGCGTTTTATTCCGTGAAATTCATAACAAACATGATCAAATAGAGCTACACAAAAATCTAGACTACATATACAAATGGTGCAACAAATGGGGTATGATTGTAAATACAGAAAAAACAGTTTCCATGTGTATAACTCGAAAAAAATATCCCCTTCACTATGCTTACTCCCTTGGTTCATCTACACTTAAACAGGTCAATAACTACAAATATCTAGGTGTTACGTTCACTACTAACCTGTCTTGGAATTCACACATTGAAAACATTTGTGCATCTGCTTTCAGAAAATTATGCTTCCTGAGACACAAGCTCCGCAATTCGCCATCAAGTGTAAAACTTCTGTGTTATCAATCCTACATTCGACCAAAATTAGAGTACGCATGCGTAGTATGGGATCCCTACACCAAATGTAACATAGACAAATTGGAAAGAATTCAGAGAAAGGCAGTTCGCTTTATATATTCTAAATTTCGTCACACCGATTCTCCATCTGAACTAATGTTAGCTAACAACATTCCACTACTTCAGTCTAGAAGAAGGCAACTGCGCTTAGACTTCCTGAGTTTCTTGCTTAACCATAGAGTTGCGATTGACCCTTCATTGTATATAACCCCTTTGTCAACCAGATATACACGACATCACCAACCAAACTCTTTTACACCATACTTTGCTAGAACAGATACATATAAATTTTCCTTTTTTCCGCGAACAGTGTCTGAGTAGAACACCTTGTCTGAGTGTGACCGCCTTGTATAGTATGTATGTTTGTCTCATAGTGTATATTTGTTGATGTAGCACTGTATTTCCTCATCTTACTCACTTTGTTATTTATTACGTTCGTAATCAATCTTAGTCCTCTATTTTTGTGATTCCTGATTGCCCGTCCTGCTTGGACCACGTTTTGTAGTCTGCAGTATGAATAAATAAATAAATAAAAATGATATTGCTTCCTTCGCAACAAACAGGGATCTGCACTCACTGTATCAGGCATTACAGAATTACATGAACATGCTAGAAGGATGGCTTGACAATATCTATATGTCATTAAAAGTCAAAAAAAGTGCGCTTCTGCCATTCTCTTTTAAGGATCGTGTCAACATTTCCCTGATGTGTCGTACCGAGCTCATTCCCCAGGTCGATTTTCTGAAATACCTAGGCATCATATATAATAGGACGCTAAATTGGAAAAGCCATATGGACTAAGTTGGCTGTAAAGCGTCACGTGCCTTGGGGTGGTTACGCAAATTGGGAAACAGAAAAATAGGATTGCGTAGGAGTTAATTGATCATGCTTTACAAGATGTATGTGCAGCCTATTATGCAATTCCGGTGCGTAATATTTTAAGGCAGCGCGGCTTACAAGATGAGATAATTAATATTATTAGAAAGAGAAGCTTTGCGCTTGTGTCTTGGACTCCCCAAATTTGTGGCAAATATAGTTTTGTATGTGGAAGCGTGGCTTCCACCTTTGTTAACTCGGTTTATAATGCTTACAGTTCAAACTTTCTTAAAAATATAGAATTCGCCTCTGCGACAAGCTTTTTACCTTTTTATTCAAGAACCAACCACACTCTTTGGAACACAATGGTCTAGACTACACTCCCCTCAGATTAGGTTCGTCCAAGCGCTGCTAGAGCCTCTCAATGTAATTATTTATCAGATTGGCATAACGAAGATGCCAAATTCAAAACTTGAAATTAAATTTGATGATATTTTCCCCTCTAATGCTAAACAACTGCCCCTTCAATATTTAAATATTTGGTTAAAAAGTTACTTGACTCATCTGACACGAAACAACATTACTGCGACGGATGCATCCGTATTGAACAAAAAGGCTGGAGTAGGCATCTTCTGTACTTCTCTCGACTGGTCTTTCTCAGTTCGATTACCACATGACACGCCTATATTCATAGCTGAATTATTTGCTCTAATTCTAGCGCTTTGTAAACTTCCTGCAAGCGGATCAGAAGCAGTCATACTTACCGATTCTCTCTCAGTATTCACTGCACTATATACAGCAAAAATTTTGACATTATTGAATACGATTAGCAGTTTATTACCGGCAAATTTTAAAAAAATTCACTTGTTATAGATACCTGGCCACTGTGGGATTTATCCAAATGAGATGGCAGACTTGTTAGCAAAAGCACCTTTAAGCGGATTACTCTTACCTATTTTACCTGATTCCGCCCACGTAGCAGCACTCAGATATAGAAATGCTTGTTCGCACAAAGAACTAGAAAAAGTATCATTGGATAAGGTCAGAGACTTCGTACATCTATGATATTGCTGGAACAAACAGTGGTGTGTATCTCGGCAATTAGAAATTACAATCACCAGATTACTATGCAGAATTACGCATCTGAATTACTACCTACATAAAGCTGGACTAACAGCATCTCCGTTGTCTCTTTTGCAAGAAATCAGAATCAATAGATCATTTCTTCTTATCCTGTCAACGATATGCTTATCAAAGGAAAAGGTACCCGGTCGAACCAACTGAGAAGCTAGCTATAAAAAAACCCGCGTATAGCCCGGGGGTTTTTTCTAAAATTTAGGGTGCGAAATTTCAGCCCCGTACTATATGCGGATCCTAAAAAAGTTTCGGCCCGAATTCAGTTTTGGTTTCGGCATTGGTTGGTGCTATCATCATTATCAGGTGTCTGCGGACTTCTACGTTAGGTGGCGTGGTAGCGTGAGTGGCGTTAGTTCTAGAGACCTACAGGTACAGGCGTGCATCAGGCGAGCAACAGTGGCCATTGCAATCACTTGGCGCACATGACGACGGCCACGATTTTACGTGATTTTAAGCCATGTCGGGACCGCGCAGGCAGTACTCGGCTGCCTTCAAGAGGAGTTTTTACTGCTGCCGAAACCATCGGCAACTGTGCCGCGGAGCGGCAGTTCGGCGTGCATGAGCGGAGCATTCGCGGTTGGCGGAAGCAGAAGGAAGCCCTTTTTGCATGCTGCGGCAAGAGAAAAAGTTTCCAGGGACCGAAAAATGGAGTATTTTCAGACGTGGAACGAGAACTGACGGGCTTTGCTCGGGAGCAACGAGCTGCACAACTCGCTGTGCACATCGAGCTGCTGCAGGCAAAGGCAAGGGAGATCGCTCGAGACAAAGGCATTCCGCCTGCGGACTTCAAGGCAAGCAAGCATTGGGTGTCTCGCTTTTTGCGCCGCGCTGGGTTCTCCCTATGTCGGCGTACGTCGGTCTCAGAAGCTGCCAGAAAGCTACCAAGAGCTGCTCGTCGCCTTTCAGAAGCACGTGATTTCTTTGCGAAAGGCAGCCCCTTTTCAGCTGGGCCAGATCGGCAATGCTGACCAGACGCCTGTGTACCTGAATATGCCCTCGGCTGTAACGGTGCATCAAAAAAGCTCCAGGCAAGTTACCGTGCGATCAACTGGAAACGAGAAAATGCGGGTAACTGTAATGCTGTTCTGCACGGCAGACGGGCGCAAGCTGCCACCCTACGTGGTGTTTAAACGAAAGACGCTGCCGACGGGGGAGACGTTCCCAAAAAATGTTGTCGTCCGCTGCCAGGACAAGGGGTGGATGGACGAGTCACTGGTGTTGGACTGGATCAAGTCTGTGAGGTGTCGACGGCCCGGAGCACTGCTGGGGCTCCCATCGATGTTTGTGCTCGACGCATTTCGGTGTCACCTGGCGGACTCCGTGAAGCGACTGCTGCGCGACTCCCGCACCGAGCTCGTCGTCATCCCGGGCGGGATGACATCCCAGCTACAGCCACTTGATGTGTGCCTTAATAAATCGTTTAAGGACCACATCAGGCGCCTGGAGTGGATGAGGTCCGGGGAGCCAGAAGTGACCCCTGCCGGACGGCTGAAACGGGCCTCGCCAGGTCTGCTCTGCTCGTGGATCGCCGAAGCGTGGGCCCGCATTCCCGAGGCGCTCGTTTGCCTTGCCTTCAAGAAGTGCTCCATCTCAAACGCGCTTGACGGCACGGAGGATGAGGTGCTGTGGGAGAACATTTCGAACAAGGGAGATTCGGAAGACAGTGTGTCAGACGAAGACGACGACTAATAAATAAGAAACTGCCGGAATAAGAAACTGCCGAACACTTGATAATGTTCTGTTAAGGGCTTCACCCTATAGTTCAGGATGTTGGCGCAGAGTTTTTCGAAGCACTGGGATTTAGTGACAGGGAGGGCAAAATAGACTTTAAGCGGGTAGAATTAACTAGAAGTAGGTTATCCTATTGGTGGCTAAAGTCAAGGCACAAGTGAAAATAAACCCTTCATTGCAAAGTACGAGTCCTCAACCTCACTATTTAAAAGAAAAAAATCTAGTTTTGATTTACTAAGTATTACGGCTTGGTGGCGTTAGCCACCACCCGATCTAAATGGTACAGCCATATCAATCCATCCATCCATCTGACGTGACTTGGTGTGTTTGTTCACCTCCACTTCAAGCTCAAGGCACTCTAACGCAGTGCCTCCAAATCATAGCTCACCGATTTTTTTGCGCAGAACATCAATATAATTTTTTACCTTCTCTACACGCAAGAATATCGTCTTTCGACGATATTTGCAAATTATATGCATATACAGGGCCAATTTTTTTTTTTGGTTCCGTGCTGCTGAACTCCTGATGCAGTTTGATATTGACTTTTTTTGGCCTAATGAGTGCAGGTTAGGCTTGCTCGGCTGCTGGCTCGTGGGAACTTGCAAATAGAATACGCAATGGCGTACTTTCATCCTAGATATCAGGAATTACATCACCACAAAACTTGCAAATAATGAATATATGACAAACGAAGGACGTCTCAAAATGTTGACAAATAAATACCTCTGGCCACATCAGATGTCGTTGCACCCAGAATGCATAAACAATCCATGAAATAATGGCTCTATCGAGCACTGACACGCCGTAAAAGATGAAGCTCTGTGGGGACTTGAATACAAAAAAATACGCGTGAAGGTGCACTTCAATGCGAACATTATTCTGATAGGGCAATAGAAGGATAAGAACATGTATTTGCAACAATAGCATGCAAGACGAAAGTATCTCGAATACATGCTGGCTACTCAGCACTAGACTACTCGCTAGTGCACTCAGTATAATGTAGCTGAAGCTTTTGACAGTGCACAAAGCTTCACTCGTATGAAATGTGGTGCATGTTTGCTTCGCTCGAGGAAAAATATATTCACGATAGAAAAGTATATCAGTTAAGCTTCGGGTATGTTGCAATGGCAGTCTGGGCATCGGCTATCGCGAAGATCCAAGGTAAGTTTAAGCTGCAAAATTTGCTGCAGCAGGCTTTCGCATGTAAGTGCTGCGGAGTGTGCCACATATTCACACTCCATTGATTTTAGCTTCGATAGTTGTGAACTTCATTACTTGTTATTTAGTTGGTTGTTTATTTATAAACTCATTTATTTATTTTTCTGTTTGTTAGTTTATTAGTAACCTTTATTAGCTGCCACACCTTTCAATGTGCAGTTGTGCAAACACCAGCGGTCGAAATTAGCTAAACAAATTGCTTTTTTTTGCTTGGTGATAATTATGGTCCTTGTTCTCCAAAATGATTCGTACCATAAAAGCTCCGTGCTGGAGAAGGGAGCTATTGTACGCGAATAAAAACAAGAAACCATAGGGTGGAACTCACGGGACGATGCAGCGCCGGGTCCGAATTTGCAAGGCAGAGTTGACTATCTCAAAAAAGTGCATCGGGGTGGCCCTCAAAACTTTAGGTCGTAATGTAATGGAGCTGGCCGCTCAGCACAATATTTACCGCAGTTGCAGGCCGCTAGCTGATGTGCTAATGCAAAGGCTGCATAAAAGAGAAAAAGAAACTGGGCAAGAAAGAAAACTAATGTTTGTCAGCAGAGGGCGTCTGGAATGAGGCGGATATGGCAGAGCACACCAGCAAGGGATGATTAGTGTTTTGAAAGTTCTGCTGCCAAGTGACTAATATTTTTCCCGAGATTCCTACTGATGGCATAACGTGCTGCGAACAACAGAGTTATAGTACAAAGTTCTCAACTTGTAATTAGCAAACACATGGTACGTTTCATAAAATGTGGTTTGGGCGCTGGGGCGCCTTCTGACCTTTCGTCCCATTGTTTCACTATGTTATGATTTAGGGCTTATTTAGTCCTTATCATCATAATCATATCAACGAGAATAAAAAGTATAAATCAATTGTACGATGAAATGAATGTCTTTGTACACTGGTGCGTTATTTTGATTGGCATAACTTCAAAGCTAGTGCACCGCATCTAGTATGAGTACATTTATGCGCAGTGTAACATCGGAGGACAACTCTGAACGTTGGTCTCTATTTCCAAGGAGATGCCTGAAGGTGCAACATAAATGAACGTACCTATTGTATGTAAGTATTTGATGTACTCGACACTTCAATATCAGATAAGTCAGAGGCATAAACGTTCTCTGCATTTTATGTTGTTATTTTACATACATGTTTATTATTGAAGATGCTGCTACAATCTTGTGCAAGAAATTTTTCAGTCGGTATTTCACTGTTTTCACGTTCCGAAACTGAACTTTATGGTGGCCGTAAAGGGCATCACCACTATCGCCTTCAGATTGGTATTACTGGGAGCGATTTATGAAGTTTCAGTCTTATATCCCTTTGACACACACTAAAGCATATAGCATGTAAATTTAACTCTATAACCTTCCTCTATCTTCTCTTCTTTAACAGAAAAAATATCAAATCAACGCTTAGTTGAGCACCTTATAACATGAACATTCTTCACAATTGCGGTATATGTTGAGGTAAGATCCTTTACATGAGGAAACAAAAAAGAACAGAGAGCTAGACTAATGGACTTCAATTAAACAGTACTGAGCAGAATTTCTTATGAAACTTTTAGGGGCGAGGCACCCGTTCTTTCCTCGTAGTAGTGCGTAACATGCCTTACGCTTTGACCTGCAAGGAGGTGCCGGTGGGAGATTTCTCCTGTGCGTTGTCCAACAATAAAAAATTCGCAGCGTGCCCGTTAACTAAAAGCCAAATTATACTGTCTCTCAGTTCCCATTCGCAGCCATTGGCATGTGCATTGAGCACTATCTGACAGGAAAAGGTTGCTACGTCATACCCACATGGCGTAACCTCCTTGGTTTTAGAAAGGTTAAGTGAGCGCTGGGCCGCAGTGGCATGAATACAGTGAACTAGTATATACCATGAACTCGAGGTGGTTAAAGGTGGGAAGTAGACACGAAGCGCAAGCCGTAAGAAAGTGTGCGTGTGCCACCTCTCTTTTTGCCCTTGGAATGTCTGCTTGGTGGTGGTGCTTCTATATCCGGAATATATGATAAAAAGATGCGAGATGGTTGTCCTTGGAGTATTGAGTAGATGGACGAATGGACACACATCCATGGACGGACGCACAAAGTCTGCACGGACGTATGGATGCATGAACGTACGTAGGGGCGAATGCATAGACTAACGCAGGGATGGAGCACAGATGGACGTGTGGATGCACGAACAGACGCATGCATGGGCGAGCGGATGAACGCATGGATGGTCACACAGATGGACGAATGGGTGGATAGAAGCAAGAACGAGTGAACGGAGAAAGGTTTTGCGAGCGTTGGGCCGCTGTGCGATAAATACAGTGAACTAATATATACCATGAACTCAAGGTGGTTAAAGGTGGGAGGTAGACACGAAGCGCAAGCCGTAAGAAAGTGTGCGTGTGCAACCTCTCGTTTAGTCCTTGGAAAGTCCGCTGGAAGGTGGTGGTTCTATATGCGCAATATATGATGAAGACATGCGAGAAGGTAGTACTTGGAGTGTTGATTAGATGGACAAACGGACACACAGACAAATGCATGAACGGACGCACCGATGGCTGCACGGACGTATGGACGCATGGACGGACGCAGGGGCGGAAGCATGGATGAACGCAGGGGTGGAGCTCAGATGGTTATGGGGACGCATGAAGAGACGCACGCACAGATGGGCGGATGGACGCATGGACAGACACACAGACAAACGCATGGACGGACGGATGCTTCGCCCTACTCTCCATCATTCGCCCCGCGGATATGCTGCCTTTTTTCGTAGTAGGTAATCGCGGAAACCTTGGCAATGGAATTATTCAGAAGCCATCGCCATGAAAACTATGCTCACGAAGACGCTATCTAGGTTAAAGTAATACGAATATGGATGTCCGTAGTAGATGTCTGGTGACTCCCACCAAATGGATTGTTCATTTCTTTTCTTGTTATCGTGGTAAGTGCTCTTCAAGTGAAAGTTAGCGCGCGTAAGTTGATTGTAAAAGTACAAGATAATACAATGCACAATCTCTTGCTGTTGAACATTGCTGCCTATAGTGTTTGGTGGCTGCAGTACTTCGCTGCTCTCAATCTAACACGACAAAATGACGTTGCGCCGCAGAGCGTATTGGTGGCTTTCTGCGCTATTTCTGGAACATCTTTTGTCTTTGTTTTTTGAGCCCTCGTGCGATATGACTCTTTTGGCGGAACTCATGTATAAAGAGAGAAATTCCCTGTTCGCCGAATCCTCAGAGTAAACAATGCCCCGGGCAAATGCGATGGCAGCCAATGAACAGCACACGCGAGATATATTAGAGCGTCCCATGTACGGGTTAGTGAGAGCGATTAGCTTTTTGTTACGCTCGCCTCACGTCTGCTCAAATGTGGGAACTTTTCCGCAAGCACGAGGGAAAATGTGAAGCACAGAAAGAAAAAGCTGAATAAACACTTCCGCAGCGAATGGACTTCCGGGGTGCAGAAAGCTGCGATTACCGAAAACACTCAGCACAGCTGTTGTACACTCGGCTGTTGCCTCTAGCTTCGAAAACGCAGAGTGTGCCTTTATACATATATTTCAAGAGCGTATAGCTTGGTTTCAAACAAACGACAATTCGCTCACAGTTTCTTGTTCCGACAATCCTTACACGCTGTGCCGCTCAGCAGGTCGAAAAAGAAAAACCTTAAAAAACTGACGGCTGTATATTGCGTAAAAACGGCCAACTCGTAACTAAAATTGTGAAGATGAATACACGCTTGGGCAAAATTAAATAAACCATGCTTAAGACAAGAGCCGTACTGTTCGGAGACGCTTATCAAAATTCTTATTGTTCAAAAAGAACATCCTGCATAGCTCTAGTTGGCTATAGATGAAAAAAAAGGAAAAGTTAAGGTGAGTTAGTGCTACTCTATTGTATCGTGCGAATTCGCATATGCGAAAACGTTTAGCGCTCTGGTACGCTAGACACTAAACGTGGTCAGCAGCGTATGTAAGCATAATAATTACATTTCGCTGCCATTTATGCTGGACTGAATTAAAATGAAAGAAGCACAGTTTGTGCAAATACAGTTAATGGTAGCCTTAATGTGCGCTATATTGTAAGCAAGCTTGTGCAGTTTCGTTGAAGCACGGCCTTCTCCCCCTTCAAAACGTTCTGATGTGATCATCTAGCATTTGCACTGAACCGAACGAACCACTGTTCATGCACATGAGATCATTAAAGAGCGTGGCGTGCCCGGAATTTCACCAGAGAGATATGTTTCTGCATCTCTCGCAATAAAATGATGCGAATCAGGCCCACATATTCCTTCCAGTTGCCGTTTCACGCTTAAAAACTTCGGTCATTCTAAGCGCCATTTATAACGATTGTCTAGGCGACGTGAGAGATTATTTTCTCTGATTTTAAAGTTCAACACATTCAATGAACAATGCTTCGTTCGAGTGAGGATTAGGCTTGAAACCAGGAATTAAAGGTGGTCTAGCAGCGTTCTAGCGACGTATTGGGTGTGCGTAAACCTTAGTGGTTCTAGATATCAATATTATTACTCGAAGCAAAAATTTTTTTTCTAATACAGACCAGCTTTGTGGTATTGCTATATCTTCCTAAGCTTTTTGTGGCTATTAGTTCTTGAGACACATTTTTGCTTCACTGAATCCAGGGAAAACGAGTCTACAGTTTGCTACATATTTCTTTTGTTTTTTTAAATCGTAAGAAATCAGCCACAAAAATATCATAATTGAAGTGCATGGGATTTATTTATTTGCCAACGATAATTCTGTTTCATTCAATTTTTTTCGCTATTTTATCATAAACAAGAGTTCTTATTTTGACAACATAGTTATCTCAAAATGCGAATTTGCTTGCCATTCGTAGGCACAACGATTCCTTTATTAGAACACAAGACTTCAAAAGGTAATACTCAATAGTCGCAAAAATGTGCACATCTGCTCCACATAAACCTCTATCATTTTGTTATAAATGTCTACAATATAGCTAATGTAAGCTGCTAATAATTTCTCGTTTTCTTGAATGGTCGCACTTAATTTCCAGGCATGTTTTTTTATTTATTTCTGCTGTTTACCTGTGTTCATTATTTAAAGCGTCTAAAAATTACGGAGAATTTTGTGTTCATTCTTTTATGGGTGTTCATAAGTTTTCTAAAGCATGTTTTTTTGATGGACGTAATTATTTTAGCAAAGACTGTTCTTATGATCCCCCTATGTCACGCTTATTATGATCTCCTAGGTCACACCAAGGCGTGAGGCAAAATTCAAGTTGGGCAATCTAAGGGGGTATATGTTGCGTGGGTGAAGATTCCTTGAATTCATAGCGAAAGCAAGGACGACAATTCGACTGTATAAACCTAGTTCGACATTCCGAACGAATGTAAAATATGCCATAAAAGTTCTTATACTCTCATTTGTGATCACATCACATGCATATTTACTGTTGTTGGCTCCTGGCAGACATACACACATCAAATTGCCTTTTCTCCACCACGCCTATCAGTGTTATGAACCGGTACATTACAAAGAAGGATATGTCTACCGATAACTGTTGCCCCGCCATAGGGGTCTAGTGGCTGAGGTACTCGGCTGCTGACCTGCAGGTCGCGGTTTCAAATCCCGCCTGCGGCGGCTGCATTTCCGATGGAGGCGGAAATGTCGTAGGTCCGTGTGCTCAGATTTGGGTGCACGTCAAAGAACCCCAGGTGGTCAAAATTTTCGGAGTACTTCACTACGGGGTCTCTCATAATCATATGGTGGTTTTTGGACGTCAAACCCCACAAATAAATCAAATCAATTACCGATAACTGAGGACAGCCTCCTAGAAATTGTTGTTTGCAAGAGTGTACCGGGTCAGCACTTTGTGCTTCAATGTAACAACAGCAGAACGTTTGTTTTTTGTGTGGCAGTCAAGGTTTGTTGACATAAAAAATTTTCAGAACAGCCTGAAATCCTCAAAACTGCACCTGAGCGTGGAAAAAACCCTCTCTTGTTTCAATTTCTATGAAAGCTCATGATTATTCAACACATTCCACCGGAGTACTAATGAATTGACGAAATTCTTTCAAACAAAATTTTTTTATGCCGACAACCATTACAATTTTAGTCTTGCATTTCCATGACGGAAAGAAGTCGAAAAATTGACATGGTCTTAAAGCTAAAAAAATAGCTCTGTTAACGGAAGTTGAAAACATGACCTCTCGGTCCACGCAAACGGATGCCAGGCACGCGAGCCACTGCATCACAGTCCCACGCTTTAGAGCCTTCAAAAACAAACCTTCTATGTCTCTTCTCTCACAGTGGTTTTGATCAGTGGGGTGGTGTCACCCTTGGGGAGCGCTAAACGTGCATAATGATCATGGCGTCCGCATTAGCCCCTGCAATGCGTCGGCGCTACAGATCCGTCCATCCAACTAAACACGTTGGCAGTCGAAGTGAAATTTTGTCAACTGGAAAATATAGAAAGCTCAAGAGACCCGGCGTTTTCAATCTTCGCCACATTCTTCCTCAAGCGTCAAAAGGTTGCAGAGAGGCGGCGCTTAGATGCGATTTCCTTCCGTGTGTGAGATGTTTGCTGTGACTCGTCGCAAGTCCTCGTAGTAGAGGGACTATATATATATATATATATATATATATATATATATATATATATATATATATATATATTGTTGTTGTTTTTAGGGTGCGGTGAATGATTCATTTCGTTTTATAAGATCATCGTGCTTTTCGGTGTCATACAGTAGTCAAACCACTCGCAGTGTATTGTCACTGCCTTCCATTCGCTGTTGATTGATGAAAGTCATTCTTGTGCTGCCGCATTCTTTCATGAATGTTTTTCGTTTTCCCAATCTGTATGAATCGGGGCAGTCAGCGCACGCGATAACGTCTTGTGGTTTTTTTGCATATGCGTGGTCTTTGGGCCGAGCAATTAAACAGCCGATGACAGAGGACGGCTTGTGAGCAATGCTGATCGCTGCATTTCTCAGCATGAGGTCTATTATCTCGCCGGCACTCGTGATATATGGTATCGACGCATTTCCCCTGTTTCATTTTTTACGGAGGGCTCTGCGAATAAACGGGTTTGTGTGGCCGTTAGTGCCTAGGTCACAGATAATTTAAGTTCTCTATTTCTCACATCACACTGCTGACGAGAAGATTCTTTCGGTCCGCCTAAAGGTTTGGAAGCACAGAACACTTCTTTTACCTCTGGCAATTTTAGCTGACTTCGCATCAATACACCCACTGATAGTATAACCCAATGGCTCCCCCTTTATGGTGTAAATTACATGTAAGGCTCACTGGAGTCAAAGCAGGTATGCTGGTTGTCTACCTCGCCAGACTTGACCGTAGAGAAGCAATCTCAAACATAGCGAAGGTAGCATCTGCAGTTGAACGTGGAGAGCACGCGATTTGGAATGTGCCCCAAAAGAAGAAAAAAAAGAAAACCAAACAGAAGCGAAAATGTCTGTTCAGACCCTCGATTCCTTCAGTCTTAACACTACCATAGCGGAGCTGTTTTAACTTTTTCGCGGCCTCTATTTTTCTTCATGCAGGATGATAATAAAAAATATATCGTGGAAAGTGCTCTAACGTAATACATAGTACAGCGTTGTCACTCATATATATACAGATAGTTAGACGTACTTTAAACACACTTGCACGTAAACATATAAATGGCAAAACATAGGGACTGGAAGATGCGTAGCAGAAAAGAACACGCATAGAGTGTATAAGAAAGTAGCATCACAAATTGCAGTGTTTCCGCTTCTCAGACGGGACTATGAAGATAAGGACTAATGGTGAGAAGAGCCAACACCAGGAGACAAACGTGATAAGATTTCGAAATTACACCAACGGAAGAAGGAATAGAAAGAGTCATGATTGGGAAGAGCATATACTATTTGCTAGTTCCCTTAAAAAGTCGCTTTCTTGTTCGATTACTTCCTAAATCTTTTGCCACTGCCCGCTTACTTCATTCGTTTGTGCCCTGATCGGCTGAAGACAGTCCCTGCTGTGGGTATGCTTGTTGTGTTTTATAACCCCCAAGGTACCTTACTTTCTTTTTATATTTGGGGTTATCGAGAATGTGGCAATGTTGTTAGAACCGCAAAAGAAATGAATCGGCCACCTTTTGTTTTCTTTCATTAGTTTTTTTTTCTTAGGTGAAACTCGGCCCCACAACTCTGTATTATACACGCTTACACAGCGGTGGTGGCCTCATTGCCTGTCTTGTAGGGTATGGATGTACAGAGGGCGCTAGTAGGTGGCAAAAACAAAAATAACACATGACTTCAGTTGCTCCTATAGGACATTTTTTTTAAGAAGCAAGAATGCCGCTACTACTAGCTTTGTTCGCTGCTTTTTTAGTGGCCTGTGTAACGTTGTTCGTCCGCGTCTCCGTGCCAATGAGCAGCTCCGCGTTACCCCCCCCCCCCCACTGATGTTGGAACCATGGAGTTTTATAAATAAGCAATAGAGGGAACTCCAGGGCTGGTGTTTATGGGAGCTGCAACGAACGATGCTTAAGCGAACATGCGAATGATGGGTAGTACATTGATTTGTCTAATCTTCATACTTCTGCGTTCCTGTGTGTGTTCGTGTCACTTGAAGCTGTTTTCTCGGGAAACGAAATTCAGCAAATGTTCCGTGGTTGCGCTTCACTATCTACTACACTATACTGCAAATGGACTTCATGAAGAAGCAACTTTCTATAGATTACAAAAGCACTCACTCTGACTTGAAGTGTCAGCAAGCCAAAATTACTGTGCTCTTAATTATTTTCACGCACAACAGTCTGCCGTTATCGTAGCGAGTAACACAGTCAAGCATTATTTTCCCACACCAGTTGCCTGTAATTCAAGCAATTAGGAACTTAGTACCTTGTCGCATCAGCCTCTTGCATTTATGACATGTCTTAGCGATTTTGTCAGCCTATATTAAGATATGTGAGTCTCTTTTGCCTTAATTCAATGCAACGCAACGCAAACCTGTCTAGATTTTGTTGGCAGTGGCGCAGTACGCGAAAAAAACGGGGCCAGTGAGTGTGCCCAACACCGGGCTCCGAAGATGCACTCGCCACATACACATTTGTATGGGTGGTCTTTCAAGCGCAGTTGCTATCTCGGTCATAGTGTTGTCTATAGACAACAGTTTCTGGACGTACCTAAATATAGTGCACCACTTTACATTTCCACATTGAATTTTTGTCCCGTTAAAAGCTTGTGATCATTGCTGCTGTCTGTAGCAACACTTGTAGCTGCTCCACTTATAGGTACGCTCAAGAAGATCCAATTGCCGATTGTGAGGAACTTTTGCGCAAAAGGATAGAAAGAAAAGCCGTATCTCAGGCGTGCCTTCACCAAGATTTGCTTGTATTTCTTTCCATCATAGAAAAAACGATTTTTAATTTCCAAATATTTTTTACTTCTTACGTGTTACCGCACACATTTGCAGCCAAATGGGCTGTTCTGTTTTTGTTTTGCTCTCCTCAACTTCATGTGGCTCATAACAATGGAGATCTTCCAGAGAGTCCGCTTGGCCATCCTACTTTCATTCAGCTTTTTATCACTGCGTTTGTGTCCGTGTACGCCAAGTAAGCGGACTGTACCCACAGCAGATAACGTCGCTGTGGGACGGTCATTGTTGGAGCAGACAATGAATAAGATGGCCCGGTGGAGACTATCTTCAGACCCACTTTCACTCATCACATTCAGTACAGTCTCGCAGTATAGCTTTTTTTCAGCTGTCACGTACTACGACTTTGGCAACTTGCTGTTTTTGTGCCTTGTCAATGAACCACCTTTTGTGTCTCCACATTGTACGATAAAACGTTGTATTTCTGTTAGCTGTTCTGATAACATTCAGGGTCATGTTCAGCACAGCTTTTCGTACAAAACTGTGCTACTTGATTTTCACTGATAGGTGGGCGGAGTATTCAGAAATAATGTGTGTATAATTGGGAAAGTGTGCATAACATTTCTTTTTAACTTATGCGTACATACATAGAAATACCATCTGTCACAAGATACCGGCTACTTTTAGTTCCTTTGTAATCGAGTACATAAGGGAGACCAGCTTAAGGAAGTAACCAACAAAGGTTATTAAATATAAATCAATCTTTGTTGACCAAAAAAGGTACCATCCGTATAAATATTTTGCATCTTTTTAATGATTAGTATTTTACAAAGGTGTGCATTTTTGCACATATTGAACTCTTATGCTAAGTAAAGCTAAGCTTCAAGTAAAGCGGATGAAATTTTATTTTATTTTATTTATTTTATTTTAACATACTGCAGCCCCTCTTGGGGCTATAGCACGAGTGGGTACATCGCACAAAACCGTGCATCGAACAAGTTCAATAATGAAACAAAAGCAAAAAGAAAGAAAGAAAACACAGTAACAACGAAACCAGGTGTTCGAAAAACAACATAGAAGGAAGTGTACAGTTTTAGCGGCATGGTAAAGGGTTACATAAAATCGACCTAATATACACATCTAAGTACAAAAGTGCACTCGTACAAAGGGGGAAAGGAAAGAAAGTGGTATATGTACGTAGTTTACAATAGTTGTATTTTAAAGGAAATGTAAGCAAGTCAAGAGAGCGCACGTGGCCCGGCAACAAATTCCAACGCTCAATTGTTCGCGGAAAAAAGCTATATTTGAACGTGTCTGTGCGGGGATGATACGGGGAAACGTTAAGGGTGTGATTGCTTCTGGTCTGAGTGGGGCTTGCATATGTGACATATTTGTTCGATGACAGGCGATATGAACAGTGAATGATGCGGTGAAAAAAGGTTAGTGATTCAATTTCACGACGGGCAGCTAAGGTGGTTAGCTCTAGAGATACGAGGGCTGTGGTTGGTGAAAAAGCGCAGTCATACTTGCGACAGATGAATCGGATGGCTTTCTTTTGAACGGCTTCAATTTTGTTAATTTCGCCTTTTCGGTAAGGGTTCCACACGGAGCATGCGTAGTCGAGTGTCGGTCGGATTAGTGTTTTATACATCAGGAGTTTGGTGTCTTTCGGTGCTTGGCTGAGTGTGCGTCGAAGATAACCCAGTTTCTGAAGTGACTTTGTGCATACATATTCGATGTGTTTCGACCAGGATAGGTTACTCGTGAAGATAATGCCAAGGTACTTATATTCTGTAATTCTTTGGAGGTTTATGTCAGCGGATGAGTACGTGAAATTAGACAGGGAACGTTTGTGCGTAAAAGACATGGATACTGTTTTGCGGAAATTTACGGACATCTGCCACGTTTTACACCACGCGCAAAACCTAGAAAACGACTCGTTTAATTTTTGGTGACACTGCGGTGTGCTAATGGTGTCATATAGTACGCAATCGTCCGCATAAAAACGGATTTTAGAATTGATGTTGCCAGGCAGGTCGTTTATGTAGATCAGAAATAGCAGTGGTCCAAGGACCGAGCCCTGGCAAACTCCAGAAGTTACGTTAGATTTATTGGATACGGAACCATTAAATTCTACGAATTGCGCGCGATCTGAAAGAAAGTTTTCTATCCACTTGACCAAGACAGGGTTGTTTAATATGGCAGTTAGTTTGCATATCAGCTTAGTGTGAGATACCGTGTCAAATTTTTTGGAAAAATTGATGAAAATGGCGTCGACCTGCTCTCCGGAATCAAGTGAACAAGAAATGTCGTGAACGAATTCTGTTAATTGCGTAACCGTGCTGAAACCACTCCTGAATCCATGCTGAAACTGAGATAATAGGTTGTGTTGTTCTAAATGCTCCATGATGTGTTTATAAATTATGTGCTCCAGTAGCTTACAAGAGTAAGAAGTCAGTAATATTGGTCTATTGTTAGTAATAATATGCTTTTCTCCGGACTTAATTAACGCAATTACTTTTGCCAGTTTTGTTGAGCTAGGCACTATGCTAGGTTCAAGGGATTTCTAAAATATGACAGTAAGATATTTGGAAGCCCAATCGGAATAACGGACCAAGAACGCATTGGGAATGTCGTCCGGACCTTTGCATTTCTTAGTGTTTAAGTTTAATATTAGGTTGAGAACCCCCTCTTCGCTAATAATAATGTCCGGTATTGATAAGAATGAGCTTGTACTATGAAAAAGAGGAACTTCAAGGTCGTCGCGAGTGAAAACAGACTCAAAAAACTTATTGAAAGCTTCGGAAATTTCCGCAGGATCATTGGTTGTTTCATTGCCAATGGAAAATGACGCTGATGCGGCATCGCGGGGCAATATTGATGACCAAAACTTGCGTGGGTTATTGGATAACAGGTTCGGTAGTTCTATTCGAAAGAAATGGTTTTTTGCGGCGTCTATTTTGACCCGGAGTTCTTCCTTTGCCTGAAGAAATCTACAATGATCATAAGAGGAACAGCGTGACTTCGCCTGCCTCATCCTACGTACCCGACGTGAAAGATGCAAGATTTCACGGTTCATCCAGGGAACATTAGTATTTTTCTTTTTTCTTTTGATCGGTACGAATTCCAGAGTGCAAGTTTTCACCAACGGTTCAAAGAAACCAACTAAAGCATCAACATCGTTGCGTGTGGCGAGTGCTGAAAATTGTTCAAATTTATCGGCTAAACAGCCGAGAACGGAAACGTCATCAGCGCGGTTCAAATCGTGAAAGGAAGTGACCACGAGTTGCCGTTTCGCAATCGAACACTGCAAGGAAACTAGCACTGCCTTGTGATCCGAGATACCGTCGATAATCTCGCATTTACACACGTTATGTAACATATTTGAACTTACAAATACCAAGTTAAGGAGTGCATTATGCCGGGTGTAGCCAGTTACGATCTGGATAAGCCCGAAGGATAACGAAAAATTTATAAGCTCACCACAAATATGGGAGTCGTGGCCGCTGTGAGTCAAGGAAGGCCAGTCAACTCCAGGGGCGTTAAAATCCCCCATAAGAACAAGATGCTTGGTGCCGAAGTTGTGTGCGTTTGCGAACTCGTTAAGAGAGTGAAACATATCAAGAGAGGAATCCGGGGGGCGGTATATGACACCAATTACAATCTGAAGTTTGTTGATGAGAAGTTTGCACCATATTGATTCAATACCAGAAGGACTAGGCAGGACTGAGCATGTCCGAGAGTGATTGTTGGTGTGTTACAAGTGTCATACTTTAATATATAAGGCAATCTTCTTCATCGTGCACTGTTGTCCCCATCGTCATCTTTGTTAGGTTGTACGAAGAAACTATGGCGCCGCCGCGCTGGTCTAGTGGCTAAGGTACTCGGCTGCTGACCCGCAGGGCGCGGGTTTAAATCCCGGCTGCGGCGGCTGCATTTCCGATGGAGGCGGAAATGTTGTAGGCCCGTGTGCTCAGATTTGGGTGCACGTTAAAGAACCCCAGGTGGTTTAAATTTCCGGAGCCCTCCACTACGGCGTCTCTCATAATCATATAGTGGTTTTGGGACGTTAAACTTCACATATCAATCATCAAGAAACTATCTTCAAGAGCTGGCAAGCACACCTCTCAGCGTGCCAGGCAGCCACGTTGTTTCGTCGAACTATTATTCCATTTTTTTTATTGATATGATATATACGGAGATGTTGGCGCACCATTATGGCGCCGGCTACTCCTTAGCCGTTGATTGAAACTTGAACACGTATCTTGAAGCAAAACATACAGAGCAGTGCATGGAAAATAGAAAACTCAGGCACAGATATGCAAAGACACACTTATACGTACATATCACAATGGTAAGTAAATGTTTGAAAGTCATTGTAAGAAGTCTCTGGAAACAACAAAACACAAACAACAAACACAAAACACAACAACAAAACAACAAAGCACACGTCTGGTCCTTATAAAGATGCATTCGCTCGTATGTACATAATAGTCGACACGTCATTCATTTCACAAAACACACGTGATGGGTGTCACATGATACTGTATATAATAAGTACATGTGTTACAAATGAAAGCTTGTTCTTTGTTAATACTTGTCAGCAATCCCGCTGTCTTGTCAAAAACGTGATAATGCTTTTAAAGCATGGGACTGTAAAGCTCCAGTTGGCCACAGGCCCAGAAGTTTTTTCATGCTAAATGGTCTGTGGTCCAATGCGAACAGTTCGCTTTTAAGACGGCGTCTTGGCGTGTCATGATGTGGACAGTCTATGAGAAGGTGACATACGTCTTTATCTATAAATCCACAATCGCATTCGGGAGTTTCAACTCTGCCGATTCTGTGCAAAAAATGTTTTGTGTATGCGGTGCCTAGCCTCAATCGGTGAATTAGAGTTTCCATCCTTCTATCTAATGCCAGCGTAATTTTGAATTCAATAAATGGATCGATGTGATATAAATCGCAGCTCTTTGTACTTTGGTCAAACCAAGCAGTTTTGCTCAATCTGAAAGTTGTATTCTTTATAATACTACGCAATTCATTTTTCGAAATCGGTAAAGAAGCAGTAACGTCTTTACAATGTGCTTGTCGTGCTGCTTCATCGGCAGCTGTGTTTCCAGGAATGTTGCAGTGGCCAGGTATCCACTGGAATTTGATCTCATGTTGCGCCTTCTTTGCTTTAGTGAGCTCCTTCAGCGTTTCGTATGTCATAATATCACTTATTACTGTCCTGTTTGTACTGGAGAGTGATCTTAATGCGGCCTGTGAGTCACTGAAAAGTACCCATTTTCTAGCGTCTGCTACCGAGTTTATAAACTTTAGAGCATACAGAATAGCGAAAAGCTCAGATGTTGTAGATGACGTCGGCGGCATAATTTAAATGATTCCTGAATATTGAGCTGTGGTATGATAAATGCCGATGTTGAAGACGTTGTAGTACTTGAGCCATCTGTGTAAATATGTATGTACCCTGGATACCGCATGTGTATCTGATAAAGCGCTAGTTGTTGAGCAGCTTGGATGAACATGTCTCTCTTTCTAATAATGCCGTCCACTGAGAATTCAAGGCTTGGTGTAACAAGCACCCATGGAGGATAGTCCATTTCAGAGTTCCAAAATTCATGTCTGGGTAATATATGTACATTATTCTGTACTTCGTTATGAGCATTGCTTTTATCTCTTAGTAAAATCTCCAGCGCCAATGGGTGGTCCCTGTGTTGCGTCTGTAAGCGAAAAAAATGGCGGCATGTTTCAATTGTTCTCATGACTGGAAACGGTGGTTGTCGAGTCTCTGCTATGACAAGGCTGCTGGAAGTCGTTCGTGGGACACCTATGCAGACGCGCAGTCCCCTATCTAATAGTCTTTGAAGTCGCTCCTCTGAAGTGTGGGAAAGGCCGTGTAACACTGCTGCAGAATATGCAACTTTTTGTCGTATTAAAGCATTGTGAACAGCGAGCATGGATGATACAGATCCGCCCCATGATGTCACAGCAATTCTGCGGAGTATATTCACTAGCATATTCACCTCGTTTTCGAGTTTTTTTATGTGAGGTGCCCATGATAGCTGCCTATCAAGTATTACTCCGAGAAATCGATGCTGTGTCACAATCATTAGTGGTTCTTCTTCTAAATTGAGATTGAAGTTCTTTAACTTCTTACGGGTGAAGGGCAATACAGCTGTCTTTGCGTGCGATAGAATCATTCCTCTTTCTTTTAAAAATTTGTTGATAATATTTATTCCGTCTTGCAATGCAATCTGAATTAACCGTATGTCCGTGCCAGATGCCCAAATGCACACATCATCTGCATATAAGGAGTATTTCAACCTGGAAGGCAGTCTTTTAGCTAAATCAGCCATAACACAGTTGAAAAGAAAAGGGCTGAGTACGCTTACTTGTGGCACTCCGTGTCTGACGTCGTGTTCTGCACTTTTTCCTTCGCTCGTCTGAATGAATATTTTACGACCTGATAAAAATTTGGATACCCACCGCCAAGACCTGCCGGACAGTCCGTGTTCCAACATACTCAGCAGAACAAGAGTGTGACTGACTGTGTCAAATGCCCTTTTGATGTCCAAGAACACTGCGACCGTCAAACTACCACAGGCGCGTTCATGCTCCACATACGTTACTAGGTCCAGTATTGCATCCATTGTGCATCTTTGTTTCCTAAAACCTGTCAAGTAGTTGGAGAATACACCTGTTCTGTTGCACCACCATTGAAGTCGCGCATCAATAATTTTTTCCATTACCTTACATAAACAGCTTGTCAGACTGATTGGACGGAAGGATTCAAGGTTCAAGGGTGTCTTAGCCGGTTTTAAGATCGGAATGATGCGAGCAGACTTCCAAGACTCGTGTACAATTTCTTGCGTCCATAGATTATTGTAAATATCTAAGAAAATAGTTGTGCCTGTGGGCCCAAGGTTCTTTAGCATATTGTACGTAATGCCGTCCGGTCCAGAGGCCGATTTTTGACGACATGATGCTATAGCACAATGCAGCTCCCTTAACGTAAATACAGGGTCTAGCTGAGGATGCTGGGCCCAAAAGCAAGCATTAATTTTCTGGCTGGCTAACGCGACAGAATTATCAAATTAGACACATTGTGATGCGGCGGGCCTACTGATAAGTTGACAAAATTTATCTGCTACCACAGCTTCCGGTTTGTTCAAAGCTACAGCAAGAGCACGAAATGGGAAGCTCTGTGATACAGGGCCACTAAGTGCTCGAATTACAAGCCAAATTCTTGGAACAGGTGTGTGGGGAGAGAGCGTGCCACAGAAATCACGCCAGCGTCGTTTACCTAAATTTTCTAGTCGTCTGCGCATTACACTGTGGATTTTCTGTGCATTTTTGTATGCTTCTAAACTTCCGCTGCGTCGATATGCCCTTTCCGAACGTCGTCTGATGGCTCTTAGATGTTCATACTCTCCATCGACTGCAGCATAGTCTTTTGGAATCGGGACTTTCTTTGTACATTTATTCGCATTATCTTGCAGAAATTCAGTAAACCTTTCAACTGTCGTGAGTTCACTATTTTGGTTTGTTAGGTGGTGCCGAAAAGCTTGCCAGTTCGTCAGTTTGCTGTATCGTCTGGTGTCGTCTTTTCGCAAGTAGGGGTGACTTATTAGAATGGGAAAATGGTCACTCCCACGTGTTTCTACATCCGTTGTCCATACCACACCATTCACTAGATCTTGGGAACACAAGGTTACATCGATGCAACTAGAGTAATTATGCCCTCGGAGAAAAGTTGGGGAGCCGTCATTTAAAATTGTCAAATTGCATTTGTCTGCGGCACACTCAACAATGTTCCCACGTGCATCACATCGATCACTACCCCAGATTATGTTGTGCGCATTAAAGTCTCCGCATATAAACGTATATGAATTAGAAATGTTGAAGATTTTTGTTAGTTCTTCCACCGAAATGCGGCTTGAAGGTTGTAGGTAAAAATTGATCACTGTAAAGCACTGCTCACCAAAGGATACTTTGCAAGCGACGAATTCCGGGAAGTCCGAATCACTTGAGTTAACTTGATGAGAAGGTAGGTCCTTTCTGACGCACAAATGTACTCTGCTAGGACCACTTCGACGAGATGACCTATATATCACGTAATTGGAGAGGCGGAAATCATCATTCATTCCTGCCTCTTGGATGCAAAGTATTGGAAAATTATACTGCAGAAGGAGTTTACGGAAGTCAGCACACTTCCTTCGAAGACAATTGGCATTCCACTGGTATATGGAGACATCTTTGTAGCGCTTAATCATATGTTACTTGTCGCAGGTTTGACCCGGACTGTTGACACAGTAGTGCTTCCAGAGGCAGCAGGGCTTTTACTTCTGGCAGGTTGTTTGCTTCCGGTAGAGCAGACAGGATTGCCTTAAGTGCTGCAAAAAGCATTGGCAGAATCAATTGCATGACTGATGCAGAGGCACGGTCTACATTGAATGGTTGATTTTCTGAGGCCTGTTGAGAATGACGTGGCGTTTCGATGTTGTAGTTGGGCGACCACTGGCACTGTTGGTTTTGCTACTTTCCGGCAGAGGTCCCGTGGGCGTTCGTAGCTTTGACGCGTAGGTTGGGTTACTTGAAAGTACCTCTCGTGAGTGTTCTCTCGAGTGTGCTCTTGGCATCTCTCTTGGCGGTTCTCTTGGCGTGCTTGTCGGCTGTTGTTGCGGTGGCCGCTGAGGTGGATCACGTACAGGATGAAGAATCTCAAGGTTTGGAGATGGTTCATTAGGGCGCGGTTTTCTTCCATGGATGAGCTCATGCTGACGCATTTTTGCAGCAGCTTTACTTTGCGGGCAGCCTGAATATGAGGCAGCGTGATTACCTGTACAGTTTGCACACTTAGGCTGAAGAACAGACTTGCACTCCTTATGATGGTGTTCTTCTGAGCAGATCTTACACCGGCGTGTGTTACGGCAACTTTTCGCCATGTGTCCGAATCGCTGGCAGTTATAGCACCGAAGTGCTGGACCAAGATATTCTTCCACTGGGTGACTGGTGAATCCTAAGTAGATTCTTCCTGGAATCGGGCGGTCATCTCGAAAAGTCAGGATCACTGAGTGAAGTGGACGCGTCGTTACTCCTCCATCTTCCTGGCGGTAGTATTTTATTTGCCGTCGCGCCGATATAACCCCTGCATCTCTCAAGTACTCTAGGAGTTGTTCGTCTGAATACTGCAGAGGAACATGTTTTACTTTCCCAACGTTCCGAGTGTATGACTCTGGGATGAAAGGCTTAACTTCCAGGCCACCTACATTTGAAAGCATCAGAAGTCGCTTGGTTGAACTTAAGGAAGCAACGCTGACACTAAAGCTTCCATCTCTGGTCGTTCTCAGTGACTGCATTTTTCTTTAGCAGCGTAAACTACTTCAGCTGACACTCGATTGGGGTTCACTTTCCAGATGCTAGCACCTTCAGCTGTTGGACGAAAGACGACTGGGATACCCTCTGCTCGTTTCTTTTTATAAGTAACCAACGTAAATGATTCATCTTCGCCAATGTCTTCTTCATCACTTAGGTGATAAGTTGATGTTTTATCGTCGAGAGGATTCTCTTCTGAGCGAGGCTTCTTGCTCTCAGCTTCATCGTCTTCCAATGCTGCTGTGCTCGCTTGAGCCATTTCGCGGTTGTGAATTTGCAAACGTGCCGGCTTTATGATGCTTGGAAGCACCTGTAAGCCCCCAGGCTTTTCATTGTGTCCTGCAGTATCACTCATGTGGTTTAACGCACTTGGACGAGCATAAGGCTCGTGGCGATGGCTACCAACCACCGTAGTGGTCGCGTACTAGCCAAATCTTTGATAACGGAACCTCGTACCTGTAGGGCGCCGAGCCCTCGAAGTCTTCACCCGGCGTCTTGTCGGCACACCGCGAAAAAAAAACGGTGCCACGTTCTTTGTGGTTCCTCGCGACGCTAGCTGCGTCGCAGCGGTGACGGCGGTGTCTACGGCAAACGCTATGCAGGTGGCTCTTCTTCCGGCGCAGTGAACACAAAAACGGGCATAAAATGGTCAAATGCAAGTCCTCCCACCTGATTTTTCGTCAGGATGGTCGCGATGACTTGTGGCGTCGATTCGTAAGGACAAATACGCTGGATATGGTGATTTCCGCCGCGAAACATCCAGAAAACACGGAGCCGACGCGATGAGCGACTGCTCCTGCCGGGCGCCTCACGCGTCTCCTATTATTCCATTAGTGTTTTCATTATAGTTATTCGCCATCGCCCAATTATTAACCTAGTAATTATTAACGTGTTCATTCAGGTCACAATAAGAAAGTAAAAAACGCTCGCAACACAACGACGTGTTTTATTTACGTGTCACTTCTCGCTCATCCGCCCATTTATTGTAGTTCCTTGCTGCTACTTCCTTGTACGCTGACATTACGTTAGCTTTAATTCACTTGACTCTCCATGCTAGGTGATGCCTGCCACGAGTTCTTCTTAAAATATTCGTAATTCACTCAATGCACCAATTAACATTACAAAACATACATTGCTTCAACTCTTACAATTCGAGTCAAAAATTCATAATATTGCCACAAGTTGCTTACCATCTTCCGACGACGTACCTTGCTTCCTTTGGTTTCCCCATGAAGAGCGGCTTCCGCCTTCTCTCTGCGGTCCGTATTCGCGTATACAATGAGTAGCTTTCTTGAGAATTCGTCCCATTTCAACAATGACGCTTCGTGGTTTTCAAACCACGTGCGTGCAGAATCTCGCAGTGCCACGTAGACGTAACTAAGTTTCTTGGCTTTGTCCCAACCGTTAAAACTGCCGACACGCTCGAAGTCAGTGAGCCAGTACTTGGCATCTTCGCAAGTATCGTCGTGGAGACCTCTGGTATACTGCGCAAATCCACGACGATATGGGATGGAGACGGTATTGCTTGAGCGGCCATCATAGTGGTATTTTCAGCCTCCGCTGCACTTGATGAATTGAAGAGGGGCCCTTACACGGGATACTGACATCGTCAATGGAAACTCGCTTGCCGGTGGACAGGCGTTAATTCCACCAGCTATAACCTTGGGGGGTTCAGAATTAGCTCCCTGACCTGTGGTGGGTTCGGAAACACACCACGCCCCTCCATCAGATGTCACTAATAAATAGAACGCCCTAATATAAAGACTATTTATTCAGGACGAACGTATTCCCGAGAACTCAAGTAAACAGCCTTTCACACAAAATGTTCCTTACTAGCCCCACTAACCTCTTCGACCTCCTCTTCTCACACGCAGCCGTGAACTGGTCTCCCCATGAGCTTTTGGCGAGTGGTGTGGTAGCACCCGCAGTCCACCATTGCAATTCGCGCCTTGCTTGTTATTTGTTTGGCGGCATTTACGAACCCAGGAAGCAGGTTGCATCGTTGGAGGATGATGAAAAACTCGTGGCAATATAGCCTTTCGGTACGTAAGACAAGTGAACATAATTATGAATATCTGGAGAGAGATAGACAGAAATGGAGAGAGAAAGGGAAATAGTAAATGGAAGGGATAAAGAAAAAGGATTGAAACAAGACACAGAGATTAGCGATTGGTGGTATACTGTCGCGAGGGGTGAGAAATTAAGAAGAGAGTGTGAAAGCCTAGACGAGCCATGGTGAAGGAGGTGTCCACCAACTCTGCTGAAACCCACCTTTGTGTGACTTAAAGCTTGTTTCAATTTTTTTGATTGTCGAAGAAGTTTGCGCAGAAACAGCCATAACACGCACAAAAAACTGAGTGCATGTTTACTACTTTGAGGGAGAAGTGAGGCCTTTTCACTAAAAAATGCTGTTTCAGTGTTGTTTACAAGTGAGAATGCAGAAACCCGATCAGCATTCACGACCCTTTTTTTTGTTGAAGAGCAGGCAAGATTAAGACAGGTGGCTCTGAAACGATTATTTCCCCAATAATTCATTAACATAAACGTGTAATACAATCCCGTGTAACACAACATGTGTCATACATTCCCAACACGTATAATACATTTACCAACACATGTGCAACACATTCCTATCTTCTTGAGCATGTGACCGTTTATAACAAAGGCATTCAACCTGTAACCTCATGCTCATAGTGTCATGCCATAACCTCTAAGGCTTTTGGCAGACCGGAATTCATATTTCATCACCAGGAACTTTCAAGTACAGCCATCTAGGCACAATGGCCTTGTTGGTTAGTCCATGTAAGTCAAATTATACTGCCAGCAGCGAAGTTCTCGCCCTCAATACACCGAATGGCCATTTTCTCCTAATTGCTCCAAATGCACCTTACAGCGAGAGATCATCCGTTGATTTCACGAAGTTCAACGGATTGTTTTTGGCTCTCTAAGTCAATTCAAGGACGGATAAGGCTCCATCAGCTGAATTATGGGTTAAAGGGCACAGTGATGAAGACCAGCGGTGAGGTTATTTTTGACTTTAACCTCAAGCCATGGATAAAGCTGAGTGGAACCAAAGCATAGAAGCTTCCTTTTTTGTGCCTTTCTTTGAAAGCAAAGACAGTGTCTTGAAATAACGTCATCACAGTCAGAGGCAGCATACTATAAAACTTATTGTACAAATTTTGTCGGACGACATCGTTTAGATGCTATCTGTGAATAATGTTTTTGGGCAATAACAACAACGCCCTGATGTGTACACGAAAAAAGAACCAAAAGTGGGAAGTATCGCTATGCAAGAGTATTGCGATAGCATTTCAGAGATGCCTTTAGCCGCAACAAGATACTTTTGCCGCAACAAGATACTTTTAAAAAAATGTATTTGTATCCCACTAGTTAAATATTTCACAATGTAACGCCCGTATCGTGATACTATTTATGGTAAAAGTATTCCGTTACTTCTTTTTTTCGTAAATGAGTTGAAGCGTGTTTAAAATGGGAAAAACAATTTTTTTTGCGATGTACTTGACAGCCTACGCAAATATATGCACCCACTATTCGATTTGCATACCTTTGTTTCATTAAGAAAGCACACCTCTTTTCTATTCATTTGTGTATGGTTGCAGGGCTTCGTTTCACTATACTACTTCAAGCATAGCTAATACTGTTGCCACAAGGTATCCCGATTTTTATGTACAATGCATGTGACTCTTGCTTTCATACAGCATAGTCTTCATTGCAACTGATATTTGGAGATACGTAGTTATGAACAATTGTGTGCAGTGTAAGCCTTCTTTCTACTGCCTTAATGACACTCCGTGTACGGTGATAAAATAATGAATAATTTATTTGCAAGTTTCATCGCGCTGGGAATTTTAAATTTTATGCTGTGCATAACAAATTTATGTACGAGGTATGACTTTCCTTGATATAGGGAAAATATTTCAGTGTCAATATTGTTGTATCTTTATTCCATAATGCTTTTTTGTACTTTCGAAAGCATTCCTAAATACCGGATCACGTCGAGTACAAACGTATCTTAGTATGTGTGTTTTAAGCTTCCAAACCATGTACTTCGATATCTGTAATCCGGAATACCTTTTTTGGCTATCTCTGTCAAGCCCTGAGTACAACAAGATGTCTATGCAGAGATATATTTACTGTAAAATAGATGTGGTGACCTAGATTTATTTACTTTAAACAAAAGTCCCATAGCTAAAACGAAATACTAAATATTTGCAGGGTCTTCTCACCATTGAATGGTTGCCTACGCTAATGAGTTGCCTGCGGTTGATATATGTGGCTGAAATGTCGTCTCAGTAACGCAAGCGCAAAAGGGCCGCATTCAACTAAAGGCGACACATTAAGGCATATTAATTAAAAAACACTGTAGTGCCGCTCCTTTTTATGCCTTGTTCACGTTGAATTACATAAAGTTTTGCTGCGGGGCGCAGCAGGTTAGACAGCTGTCGATGTCGTCTCTTGTGATAGCCAAATCTTCATGGTGTTCACTGCTACAGAAAAAATCACCGACCCTGCAGACCCAATCACTGTAGTTGAAGCGTCAATGTATAGATGGCTATGGTCATCGTACTTCTCACACAAGTTGAGAAGAGAGAGTTGCTTTCGCGCTGAAGACCAGAGCCAGACTTTTGACCGTATCCCTGAAACCTTGAGTTTAACCAGTGGATGAGTAATACACCATGGGGTAATTGTAATTCTGGCTGGAGCTATATATCCCGTTATTATACGTGTACGATAGGACAAGACTGTCTGACAAAATTAGTAATGAAGTCGGTCTTCTGGCATTGAGGCTGAGCCATGGGCATGGGCGCCAGCAAGATGCCTCGCCTGTGCTCTGAGTGCTTCCGTTGAGATATTCGTATTGACTGGGTATTGATTTCCAATCGCAATTATCTCAACTGTTGACGAGCATCGTGGTAGCCCCTAACAAACACGAGGAGTCATAGGCTTGACACTTTCGAGAGTGCGAATGCTGGTTTTGCAGGTATTGGTCAGCACAGGCAGGTTGTATCGCAATTAGCCGAGGAAAAGCGGCTTGTATACAATCGCATCAACGCATGTACTGAGGTCCCCCTGGTTTTTTCTTGAACTTGCCTTAGGTAAACTTGCCTTAGGTAAACTTGCCTTAGGCAGGCTTGATGTCGGCAAATAAATTGCGTTAATACGTTTATATAGCGTTTTAAAACAGCGAAAGAACAACCTATCATCACGCATTGCGAATAGCGTAACGATTGGGTCGTCCAATGCTCCAACCCATTACAAAGAATTGTTCTTGTTCCCCTATTCACTATGGCTCATACACACTTTAGCCACAGGTATGCATCGTCGTTAGCCACAGCATAAACAATTGGTGCAAAATTCCTTGCAAGTGTTTAGCGAAGATGACGCGTCTCAGAAGAATAATAAAAAATTGCATAGCGAATGCTAGCCTACTACCCCAAAATTTTATTATTAATGCCCCAATGGTATTAAGCAAGTGTGCTTGCCGTAGTTACCCATAGGTGAACAAAAAGAACAACAACAACAGTGTTTTGAATAGCTCTGAAAAGCTGGTCTTCTAGCTTTCTCTAAGCCTGAGCTGCACCGGCCTGGAGTTTTTTTTTATTTGACACTATATTGGACTGCGAAGTTGCCCGAAGATTCACACTCTTCATTTCGTATAGACACAAAACGCTGTATACTCTGTGGTCATAGCCCGATTTCGGGTACTTCCCTTACTACAGTCCCATTTTCTGCCAAATACGTGGGCCTGAATGCTGAATGTGACTGTCTATGGAGTTGCACTGCTGAGACCAAATTCGCGCATTCTATCATACGGCCATGGGGCTCGTATATTAATGCGAGTGAATCGCGAAGGCGCGTGTGTGAAACACACATGCTGCAAAATTACGCGATCTGAAAGTTTATCTCGAACCACGGCTCACTTTATAATCAGATGGTCATTACTGAACATGAAGCGCCGTATGTAAGTTCAACTCTAATGTTTCGCGTGCTATAAAACTTAACGGTATACTGTAGTGAAGTTTCTGAAAAACGTTCATTCCATGCTATGCAGAGATTCTGTAGTTCATTGTCGTTCACCTGATTGGCTCTTGAACATTTCAGCGTTGCCATTTTCGCAGTCGAAAATTCTACAATTAGAAGAACGAGCGTTTTCATGCTTCCGACTGCAATATGTGGCAATTTGTAAACCCGCTGTGTGCTCAGCTCACCGAAAAGGCAACTGTGAATGGGTGTTGTAGCACTTCCGCATGTTCCAACGCACCACGTCAAAGCCATTTTCGGACCTGGCAGGAAAGCAATACACTGACTGCAGCGCCCAAGTTACGGTACATCTTTGATGCGATCCTAGGCAGTTAGCTTTTGAAAAATAGAACCCTTACAGCAGAGGAGTTGATGGTCTTTTTTTATCGACGTGCTTAGGAGAAATGGCCGAACAGGCCTGTTTAGTGCCTGGCTGCAGTGAAACTTTTTAATGGCTTTTGATGCCTCTTTGTGACGTCCATTATGTCTAGCTATTTGCGGCAATGAACTTTGCACATCTCATTAAGCTGGCCAGATGAAGTAATGCAGTCAGTTTTGAAAAAAATCACATTTTCTTTCAATGGAAGATTTTTTGTACAATAAATTTTGATAATTTTTGGATAGTACACAACACATTAAGAGCAACAAAGGCCACATACACCTCATTTGGCTTATTTCGTGCTGGAAGTCTGGGTCTGGGCGTCAAACTTGGAATGATTTATGTGATAACTGAACCAAGAAAGTGTTGGGTGTGGATATAAAGAGGTAATGTTGGACAAAAGTTTTGAGGATGTTACTTTTGTGAAGCCCGATCTTTTATCTCGTCTCTTTTTCAGTTCATTTTTTTGTTTCGTGTTGAAATGTTCTTCTACCGTGATATCAACGCGTTCAAACTTTCACACTGATCAGTTACAAAACTCAGCTCATTGAACACCGGGAGTGGATCGACAGATAAGTAGTTTGTAAGGTACAGGTAGGCTATGACGACCATTCGCTGTCACGGTCGTGAGCGTAGCAGACTAACCCACCCGTAGCTATAGGTTCAGAAACGTCAATAACAACAGCCAAAACATGACCCATTGCCACAATTTGCAGCCCTTGCAAAAAAGCATCTGCAATTATCGCAATTGCTTCTACAGGCACTGAAATAATTTCCTAGCCAGGACCATATGCTCACATATTTCTCATAGTACGGGGCGCGGACAAAGTAAATTGAGACAAACGGCTATCCACGGTCAAAAGCCTATATGTTAGGACGCGATCAAGGGTTGTCCAGAGGTCGTAGTAGGGATGCGGCGGTCACGCTTGGCGTGACCGTGCCAACGTAGGAGCAGCCTGAGTAACGCATCTCATGACTAGCAATAAAGTATCGCATCCATTCATTCCTGCACGTATTTTTTAAATGATCTCTATGGTCTTTCAGTCACCCGCCTTGTAGATATATTACGCACTAATGGCACTCTTCCAGCTGCTCAGTATATGCAACGGTGGTTTACACTCCCACACATGCTCTGGCAAGGGTCGGCACTGCATCATGTGCCACTCAACTTTTCTGAGGCCTGGCGATTGGTGCTCACCCACACGGATTACAACGTCCAACTTCGGGCTCTCCACAGTGCCCAGAACTTGGTGGAGGGGCCAGCCCTGCCCTTCCACACGTGGATGTGGACCGCAGTTGAACGTCCCCTTTGAAAAGAATTAGTCTCTCAAGACATCGATAAAGACATAGCTACACTTTCGTCAGAGGTCGGCGTCAGGAGATGACGTAGGGCGAGCCCAGTCAGCCAGAGCTACGCTGATGTCGGATATCGCGAGGGCACAAACGGTCAACACGAAATCCAGCGAGCGAGTACGTCAATCAAATTTATGCGCAAACAAGTGCATATGGCACATGGTTCCACTGAATGTTTGCAAAAGGCCACTTGGTAGATATATACCCTTGTAAAAAAAAAACTCCCCTTTATGCGGTGGCGCTGTGGTGCAATCAGTAAGACATATGCTTAACGTGCATGTGGTCACGAGTTCGATTCCAGTGTTGAGTGTGTCTGGCAGGTTGATTTCGCAGATGTGGATGATTCTGATACGAATTGTTTTCTAATTACGTAGCGTCATAATATTCACCGCATTATCGTTGAGAAACCGCTCTCAAATGCGTAAAATAATGCTTTTTTATGCAACCGCGTCAAAGGAGCTCGCCTATCGAAATGGCACGCATAACCGCAGGTCGTACATTGCCAAGAAAAACATGACTTGAAATCACGTCTAATCCTTCACTGGTCTTTTCTGAAGGCCAATTCGAGTCAGGCCGGTTACTCTGGGACACGGCTATGGAGCCGCGTAAACAACTGACTATAAGGGGCCAGAATTTCACAATTTCCTGCCTACTGGCGTATATTCTAGCCAGGATTTGACCAAGAGTGTACGGCCATATCAAACCACACCAACACAACATTTTTTCTTTCATATTTTTTTCTACACTTTGTGATTCTGCAGATATTGGCGCTTCTTGATGTGTTCCTTGCACATCAGGAAGATAAGAGTGTTCTAATTTAGCTTTCAAGAACAGACGTTGCGAAGCGAATTCGTCAACTGGGCTGCAGTCTCCCAGGAACTAAGTGGAACACACAAGACATACGTTGTACCAGACTGCACGAACTTGATTCTTTCTTACAAATCCGGCCTCTATCCCGCATACATTGACACGAAGCTTCTCTTCTCTATCGCCTTTGGTTGGGGGTTGGTTTTATGAAAGCATATACCTTGTTAATTGGGGTGACTGACAGTGCCGCATGCGATGTTTGTAGCACCGACGAAAATGTCGAACCTCTGCAGTGTCATTGTCCTCGATTTGCCTCAGAGATACCAGTGCTTGCCAACGCATTGCGGTGACTGGATGATTTCGCCGTTTTCTGTGCAGGTGCTATCACAGCACTGTCCATATCTCTCGACAGTTCTCGAGGCAGTTATAGCCCTCTTGTGCTTTTTTAGGACGATGAACGCCTGTGACATGCGGTGGACGTCTACACGCTTTAGTCAATATGCTTTTCCTGTTGCTTTTTTTCTGTTTTCTCTTCTCTCCTTTCCTTGTCATCTTTATATTGCTCTTGCCTAAGCCCCAGTGTAGCGTAGCACAGAAAAATTATTTTTGCTTAACCTCCCTGCCTTCGTCCTTTCTGTTTGCTTCCCTTCCCCTCAACCTTTAGAACTTGCACATACTTCAAGTCATGCTCAGGCCTCTCATATTTTTGTTAGTTTGCTTTTGAATTCTCATTGTGAAACTAATATTTTCTTTCTCGCATTTGTTTAATTCATGAGTTTTATAAAAATCAAGGACATCAGCACAAATCAATAATCAAAATGAAGAAAATGAAGGAAATAACAACTTTAATTTGTAATAATTTAATTAACTACAGCATGGGCCGACACCAAGCACGTGTATTGCCAGGAAAACCGATTTTAAGGACACTTCAAGTGAAATGATAAGCTAGGAATTGGATGCAGCAAATGGGATCACCTTTCACGAACTACTAAATTTAAAAACAGAAACTTTTTGTAATAGAACTACGTGAAAATTGGAATATAATTTAGGCAAGCACAAGGTAATTATAAATACGATGTGACCTCCTTCAAAGAATGCCGTACAACCTGTTCTCTCAAAAAAAAGGAGGGATCATAAGGTTATACTCTCACATACGACGTAATTTCGCCCTTTATTTCAAAAAGTGTTTACTCTCCCCAGGTCATCCCTATACATTGTATTTATGAGCGTCCTTTTGTAGCCGCAAAAAACTAACCAAACAAGGCTGTACTTATCTAACCAAGCAGTTGTACACACTGTGTTTTAACCTGACAAGCTTTTCATCCGATTAGCCAGGTTCGCATGCGTGCACTTAGTGGCTGAATGGGGGCTTCAGCCCTAATTAAGTTTTCGCAGTGAGAGTGGATAGGCGCGCTGGCAGAGGGAGCCAGGTATTCCTGCTCTGCAGAGAATGTTACCCACTTTCGGATGCACAGTCGAGGAAAAAGAAGAAAATATTTGGAGCACTCGCAGCTCTGCGCGTTACTCAACTGTTGTCAGCATCCACGAAGAACGGTAGATGGGCTTTAGAAACCAGAGTGGTGGTTCGCAGGTTATCGTGTTGTGCGATGCTAAGGCAGAACTCGGCGAGCGCTTAGAGAACCACAAAGTATCTTTCAGAACATTACAGTAGCACAGCATCCAAGTCGCTGTGTTCGGTATTCTAACGTGATAATATAGAGACCACTTATTTCAAGGCTCGACATATCTTGACCACCAAGGCTGCATGATTACTGCCGTACCACTATTCGGCCTTTCAAACAAGAATGCATTACCTGTGACACACCTAGTAGCTTTACGAAGTCATTATTAAACAGTTTCTATACGCATTGTGATAAATACTATCTCTTCTTTACAAATAAGAATACAAATAACACAAAGCTTGTCGAAAGTTTGTTTGCAATAAAATAGACAGTCTAGGCGGCATATATGTAAATGATAAAGGGAGTAGCATTTAGGATATGACGCTGTATTTCAGCAGCAATATGTGGCGTCTGCAGATATTAAAAAGAGGGCTCGAGAATAGTTGGGTGAGGGGTTCACTTTAATTTGATCGTAACACTGTTCCTCTGTATTTTGGTAGTACGTTAACTATATTGAGATGTGAGATATTGTAAATATTCCCTGCGCCGCCAGGTGACAATCAGGAGAAAAAATTAGGTCAGAGCAAATCATCATAAAAATGTTTCTTCTAATAACACAGGATACGATGTGGGAGGCATCACTAACAGGGCATACACTGCAATAATGTTACAAATGCGTCACAGGTAAAAGGATAGGCAGGCAATCACCATAATTAGATTAGGGATGGGAGCGAACACCAATATATGGCACGTCACTTACGTACCCTAACAATCAATGAAAATAAGGAACACCGTGGACGACTGAAGAAGTGCTTACTGAAGTAGAGGTATAAAAATAAAAAAAACGCTTCCACTCGCACACGGGAACCATGTTCATAGTGGAACAAGAACACTGCTATCACTTTTTACGGGGTAGTCATCAAAGGTGGTCAATCTCGGTGTTACCATATTACATGGGCAGTGAAGGATGCGTTCCAGGAAATATGTGCGGGTTATTTTCAAAAATCACCTCTTAGCAGGCCGAACTTTCGCTCACTATGACATATACAGGGCAAGTCTTTTTTAGAATGTCGCGCTTCTGTACTATGAGTGTAATACGTAATGCTGTTTGTATCATTTATTATTTGTTTGCTTTTAGGGCCAAATGGTATTACAGAGGAGGGTAGGTTAATAAAAAAGGGTACCTGAAGAAAAAAGAGTGAATATGGTTAGATTGTACAAATCAATGTTTTATAATACATTGTTAGCTACTGCATTTATACACTAATAAGTGTTAGCAAGTACAACACAGAAACTAGTTATACAATGCTATTTACTTTATTACTGAACAAGTTGTTATAACTAATAGCAACAATGTCACCGGGAAGTCTCTTCCACTCCTCGGATGTAGAGGCGAAATTGTATTGCATGAAGGGATGCCTATTTAATGATGGTAATCAATGCGGCAGGACGTGTGTTCTGGGCGAAAAGGCACTTGGTAAGGCATTAAGGTATGATGATACATCTTGTAACATACTATTAAACGGCGAATGTTTCTGTGGGATTTTAAAAAGGGAGTACAAGGGAAGTTTTATGGTTCAAATGCCGGCGTTTTTCATGTAATTATAAATTATAAAACGAACTGAGTGATTCTGGGCAAGTTTTGGAGAAAGTTATTCTGAACAAACTATTCTGGACAAGTTCAACAATTGAAATGTCCTTCTCGGCTAAATTTACGAGAATGTGGAAGGTGGAAAACTGCGCTCACTTTCACTTTAGCTCTTTCTATGCCACCAAAGCAGTGCAAATCGTTGAGCAAGTGCGCCGGCATGGTCCTAATACTGTCGTGCAGTAACGCGGCAATCGTTTCGTCACGCACGCTCTCTTATCGATGGGACACGCGCATGCATACAAACGACCTCATTACCACGTACCGAAAACGCATGTATTTATTACGCCCAATCTCGTCTCCGACCGTGGGATGCGATGCATGCTACGGTACGGACGCGTTACTCTCCACGAGGCAGGAGATGACGACACGGCCAGGAGAAAGTCGCACCCACCCGAATCGCTACGACAACGTTTTACCATAAGTACTCACTGACTCGTCATTCCTCTGATGACAAATTGTGAGGAATTACTGTCATCGTTTATTTACGTTAGGACATATGATTCAGGGCTAAATCAATCTTGTTCTTTCCCGTGTGATGAATAACGCATCAGGGCAAGGGAAGCGAAATAATGTATTTTTCCATAAGTATTGTCGAGCGCCATGAGTACGCACACAGCTGACTTTGAGCTGAATGGTAGTCGGCTGTCAGTGTCTGATTTACCTTACTGTGCCAATTTGGTATAGTTGCACCAATACTCAAGTAGCCTCACTGATCCTACATTACTGGCCTCTAGTAAGTACCAAGACAATGCAATAAATGCACACTTCTAAATTTTAAGAACAGCTATTAGCAGCACACGGCACATGATATAGCGCATGAGACAATCAAGGGCATTTGTAGGGTAGTATCCTTTTTTTATTATGTGAATATACTATGGATTTACGGGCTAAAAAAAGCCGGCACTTTTTTAATGACTAGCTGAGGGTCGTCATAAGTCCGCGTTGTGTGCAGGGAGCTTCCTTTGCAAAGAGAGACTCGCCTCAATGCAGCGAGTGTTTGCTTCACTGCTCGACCAAGAGAGCTCAGCATAGCATTTACGCTCGACGTTTTTTCAAATTTACGCATCGCAGACCTTGAGCTCATTTTGCCCACTGAGGCAAGCAACTCTATATCCCAGCATTTTCTTTTCTTCTAAATACAAACAAATATCGGTTCATTTATTCCATGTGCCAGGAGCTGTAGCAGTTTACACACTTTAGCATAAATTCTTGAGGCAATATACATAAATAATGCAAGAGATAAGGTATGTGCTTCTTGCTTTCCCTTTCTAAAGCCAAAAAGAGCATACAAAATTAGAGGCAGCTGAGCATTTCCCAGTGCACTTCAGCTACACCGGCTTTGCAAATACTACTTCTTCCTCACTCAGACCCACGTTCTTGCATTATGAAGCTCCAAAATAATGCAACACACCATTTGTTCAAAAGGCAATGCATATTTAGGTATGGCTGTTTTGCAGAAACTTGCATGACTAAAGTGTTCGAAAATAGAACACTGTTGTTTTGCTTGTAATTCTGCAGAACAGAGGCATACCTGGAAAACCGGTCTCATATTTGAAGTAAGCATAGTAGAACAACAGCAGCCTGAAATTCCAGTTGAAGCAAAGTAATGCGATACCTACTCTTCACGCAATCTATGCAGCAATGTGGCAATTGTGAAACAGTTTAGTGTTGAATACAAACAGCGTGTGCTCATGAAAGCATCATCCAAATAACTGACAACTGCACTGAATTTTCGTTCTTTATTTTTTAAAGGTAAAGGGAATAAAGGCTTCTGTTAGGAAAGCGTTAGGATTATAAAGCGCTTGGCTCCATCGATTTCCTATAAGGTAGAATTGTCTGTAGCCTGTGATACTCGATTAGGTAATTCTAAAAAAAGAGTTTGGTCAGTGGCACAAAAGTTCGGGTCTTTTTTATTGAGTGTGTGTGCACGTGAATATCTCATCCTTTGGGTAGAGCGATAATGTAGTGAAATTTTGGCAAAACAATTGTGTTTCTCCATGGTAAGTATGCTGTGCTGAGGGCTCGAAGATGCATACCGATTGTAGAAAAATCACTAGACCTCGTGCAATGTTTGGTTACTGAAACGTATAAATTTCTATATTCTTAGTCCAGGTGAGGTATGTTTAGTAAATATAGTTTGAAATTTACGTACAGGAGGTACATTCTTGTTGTGTAAAAGAAACCTTCTTTTATTGGCGCCAATTAGTTTACCTATTTCACCACGTTGTTCTTAAAATTTTGACATTTGCTACGCCACTGGCGTGACTGCCCTCGCGCCAGCATCCTTAACGGCTTCCACAGCATTGTTTGGGGAGAAGCTCTTTAGGAACTTGCCTTGTCTCCCGCTGTGGTCACGGTATAGAACCGTTGCTGTAGTCAAAACTTATATGTGGCACAAAAACTGTTTCGTGCTAGAGTTTAACATACAGTGCCTCATTAAGAGGTGAGATATCACTCTTCCCAGTGGAAATAACCTATCGAGAACAGAATTCAATAGTCGATCTCTGCTTAAATGTGCCTAGATGTTGAGGCTTTCCAAGGAAAGCTGTAACTAAACGAAACCCGTCAAGCACTATATATTCTAGCGACTTACCAAATATTAAAATAGTATACTGCCACCGGAAAGATGACAAAATCTTGGATTCGTTTTCGAAGCGTATCCTCCACTGCAACAAATTGTTAAACCCTCCCTGATTTGCCCATGAGGACTGGAAGGCCTGAAAATTTACATTGCTCTATACACTGTATGTCACACAATTTACATTATATGAGAAAACTCTTCGGTAACCTGAGGTTATACTCACCGATACGGTTATTCTTATGCAGCATACGAGTACCTTGTACCCAAAGGAAAGTTTTTACAATGCCATTTATTGTTAAAGAGTTAACCAAAATATATTATGTACACTTTTATTATTTTTACATTCTACCCCACCCTACCCAACAATTATAAATTGAAAACCATGTGGTACAGGTTTATTAAGCTACAAACAAGAATGGGGCTACATATTTGTGGACATATTTGCGAAATACGTGCTAGCAACTCAGCCATCAATGTATGTGCATAGGGCATTCTAAAACCATTTTGTTTTAGAATATTTTTCGATACCTTTTTTATTAGGAGAAAAAGAAAAAGTATCTATTATATGGCCCTTCATCTATCTAAATGAATGGTGTCGTACAGATCGGACATCATCCGCATGCTTCGTAGACACGATTGAGTTAGTCTCTTCGGTACACCACTGGACGATAATGCGAATTCAATTTGCTAATAGCCCCGAAACACGCGGAAGTAGACTTCTCCCAGAGCCACGGGCGGCGTAGCCGAAGGGTTGCTTGATGTTTCTGGTCTTCACTTATCATCCGCCTATTTATCCTCGAGCTGGAAGTGACCGTCTCTGCTGATGCATTAAATGCTGATATGTCCATTCACGTTAGGGAATTTCCCTCCACTTCGTTTGTCTTCTTGTGGAACACTCTTGGTCCCAAAAAGTGACATGTAACTAGAGACTGTCAATTAGAGTACGGAAATAAGTACAGATGTCTTGGCCCCGATGATAATAAGGAAAGCGAACAAGAATGTAAAAATAGAAACAAAATGAAAGCGGAACGCGAATGACTTCCGAACTACGTGACAGCCGGAAGCCATGGCTGCATCGTTACGTGTCCCTTGAGTAGGATATGCTATTCGAATTTCAGCATCGATATAGCAATGCAGTTGTGCGTGACATTCTCGCAGGTGCCCTTCAATCTTTCTCCAGTGAATATTATGTTCGATGACTTACCGCTTGCTTTCAGGCTTTTTCTCTTTCCCTAATCTGTCATTTATTTTCATCAGGCCCTCATTTGTAGTGTGAGCTATATGGAGTGGCCAATTTTTATTACTTTAGGTGGTGAATTGAAAACATCAAATGCGAACACAATGTAGATTTGCTGTTTGAGCTGATGACGTTGCTTTAAGGCTTTGTTTGCACTGTGACAACTTTATCGACCACTCAGTCTTCTTTTGCCTGTTTCATCAGTGTGTTCAATAGTGATGAATATGGTCTCCTATTCTGGAACATATTTTACAACGTCATTTCAGTAACAAAAATATGCCAAAGCCGTGAAGGGCTCCGGATTAAAACGCTTTGGTATTATTAAAGTTTAAGACAAGTGTGGCATTGTATATACACACACGGTCACCTGGTAGCCCGAGAAACAAATACTAGCTACACCATATACATTCGTTAAGGCGACCTTTGTTGAGACTAATTGGTATATTCAGAATATGGTTTTTTCGTGATGATCTGCTCTTGCATTTATATATTGCCAGTATGAGTGCTTGAAATACAGTGCTGTAACAGAGGCTTTGTACCTAGGAAATCAGTCGGGTTGACAAACGAGTAATGCGGCGCAAAGGTAAAAACTGATGTGAAGTTTGCTGGACAAGCTTGACAGCAGAGGATGGAGTGATAGTGAGAGAATTTAGGGATAGTGGAATTCTGAGAGAACTGAGGTGAAATGGAACGCCCTTGAGATGACACAGGCGTAGTACTCTTTTTTTCAGAACGCAAGAGCTCTGCATCAGATGACAATGGGACACGTCGACGCTTTCAGCGGCGTTATGTAACGCTGGCTGTTTATTTACCCCCGATGCTTCCCTTCCTTTTTGTGTGCAACACGTAAGCACACCACTTGAACACAATGAGTTATGCTCGTCTTGGCACTCGGCATTTATTCCAGATCGTGTTGCGTTTGTATACAAAACAGACTGTGCTCTTCTATATAGTAGCGTAGCGTATTCTTCAGCGCCTTTTACTGGATATATTTCGGATATATTTCGTTTAGCACAGTTACATCTATTCCCTGGGTCTTGTGAGTGTGGTTGCGCAACACATCAGCATATTTCCAAAGGAGAGAAACCTGAAGGCACACGGGTGGGGGTAAAATGCCTTAATATGTCTCACTTCCAAAGATGTGGTTGCGTAACAGCAAAAGTAGTAGGACATGCTGTATGAAAAAATTATAAGCGAAAAGACAACGCTCCAAGGTGAAGGCTTCAGGAAGATGTTTCGTCAGTTCAAGCGAAAGTGGAAGATGAAGATCCTGCAATGTAAATGTTTACTGTGCGTATACATCTAACGCCCGTTTATGGAGTTTACGTACAGATTCACTGCACATAAAGACGTGTTTGATCGAAGCACAGCTTTGATACATGTAAATTCCTACATCATCTTTTTATCGCGATAGGTAGGAGCTAACGTTTCTTGCCTGCCCTTTCCCATGTGCTGTTTGTTGCGCTTGATGACGTCACCTATGTCAGCCATTTCTACCGACCGATCGATTCTCAAGGGCCAGCTACAAGGCAGGTTAGTGCAAACCGGAAGTTTAAATCAGAATTGACCGCACATACGAAAACTAAAACTACAAATGTATAATACCGGGACGCAGTAATCTAATAATCAAGCGGCTCACCGGAAGAAACGCTCCCTAGACCAGAGTGGCCTATTCAGCAAATTAGCGTCAGATGGACTCATGATCGTTCTCAGTAGTAAAAGCCCTGAGGTTACCCATACAAAATTTGTTTTGACATTCATCTACAATTGTGTGTGTGTGTCTGTGTTCGGATAGAATGGAATGGAATGAAAAAACTTTATTTCGGTCCTGCAGGACGCGCTTAGCGCGTAGCGGGCGTCTCCCACGTAGGGACCGACAGGGAGTACCTGGCGGCCGCTTCGTGGGCCTGCTGGACGGCCCATCGCTGGTCGGCGAGAAGTGAGCTCCTGAGGGACCTCTTCCACTTGCTTGAGGTAGAGTCGAAAGGAGTTGTTCTACACTCCCAGAGCATGTGTTCGAGTGCCGCTGTGTGTCCACATGATGGGCATGTGTCGCTGGGGTATGCATCGGAATAAACGTGAAGCGTGGCAAGGTTTGGGTACGTATGTGTCTGTAATAGGCGTAGGGTTAATGCCTGCGGTCGGTTAAGTTTCGGATGTGGGGGTGGAAAAATGCGGCGTTCCAAGTAAAAGTTCGGATAGAATTGAGGTGTGGATTCCTTATGGACTAAAGGTAAACTTAAGTATTAAAGTTAGGCTGTATCGTAGAAAGTACATGTACTCCTCAAAAAGTTTCAAATCATATTGGAAACTCAAGCTAACAATAAATTTCACCGATTTACAATCTTCGTGCTGCGCTGTCATCTATGCCCTATTCGGAGGCAAGTGGTAATAACAGCAAATATAACTGAAAAATCCAGCTCACCGTCTTTTCTTCTCTACTTAGCAAAACGAGTGGGACATGAACCTATCTACATAAAGTCAGTGAACATTCCCTTAACATTTTAAGATAATCGAATGAATCTGCATGGGTGTTTTATCAGTGTGTCCACCACACGTTACCGGAAACTTTAAACTTCTATTTAGCCCTCTTGATTGTACACGGGACAACGGGAGACACATCTCCCATGCATGTGTAACTTTTATTAGGGACTAACCAAATGCATACTATTACTAGTCTTTATGGCTTATAAGCATCTTTCCAGTCCTCTTTTTTGTAGATAACTTCTTCATTGCATAACACAAAACGAAAGAAAAGGGAGCCGCACTTTCCATTTAGAATTTTTATTGTATATTTCGCAAGAAAAAAGGGAATCAAGTTGATGTTTTCTAAGTGACACTCACGATACTACACTGCTTATTTTCGTTGACTAAGCTGGGACCAGCAAACAACGGATGCACGCAGTTTACTGCGTCAGCCATGCAGGATTGTGAACTGCTTTAATTGGAAGTTTCTTCCTCATCATTGTGATGTATTTTTGCGCAAAAAGATCAGCTTATGAGCAACTACACCTTCTTTTTCCTGGTATCAAAAGCCGCTTTGGTGAAAGCATATCAGCAACCTTGTTTACTGCTATTCTCCTTCTGAACGAGTTTTCTTTGCGACTGCTGTTCTTGACGTTGAGAATAGATAGCAAGCCAAGCTGTTGTGGTGCACACGTGCTCATTAGGAGGACATTCGTCTCCATAGCGCCAGGGCTCCTAGAAAAGGTTCGGTATCGCTGGCGAAGCAAGAGAATCTTCCTTTATTATGATTGATGTTGCTTATTTCACAACGTAAACACACAACGACACACTGCACGTGACGTATTGGGAAGTAGATATGCCGTACTCTTCTGCAACTATTGTTTCAATTTTCTTGGTATTTTTGGTTGCAGTGAAGTAAGTTGTTTGCATTAGAAACCTACAATATGTGCAAGTCAATGAAAGTATGTTATTTTTGACAATATAACAATTTTAACATATAGTCTTCAGACGCCATTTGGGTTCATTTCTTGAAGGATGTGCAGCTAACTGTGCAAAAGGCGAATATTTTTGTAATTTTAACTGGTATTTTTCTCGCGTGGAGCACGTTTATTTAGCTCAGTTTGATCGCGCTCCGATGAGGCAGGTGGTTCAAATTCATTACTCACTTCACCGAATAATATTATTCCTGATTCATTTATATCTGGCTAACTTTATGGTCACGAAGAATACTGATTTTCTCATTCGCAAGCGACAACGTCAACACAGACGCCGACATCGGTAGTATCTGCAACAGCGAAAATTCTGCGAAATGAACTCCTTATTGCTACAGCGTGAATACTGATTCACATATTGCTGTTAATGTGAATAAATGCTGAAGGGGACGGAAACAAGCGAGTTAACAATATAGCGAAAAGTTGTTTAAGCGCACGAGGCACGCCTGACGTAATTCTTCAAAAGTGTAATGGAAAAGAACGTAGCTTCTGCAGCAATATCTTCCCTGCAGCGGAGGCCGCTTGAATTTTGGTCACGCGAAATATACAACTATGGCTGCTCTCTCGCGTCTGGTAGAAATTGCGCTACGAGATCAGCTTCCCGCACCGTTTTTCATGCAGCTCGCAAAGTTCGGCTAAGTGCTTTTTAGTTTGTGTAACTCTACATCAGCTGTTGTTTATCACCCTAGAAAACCAAAAGAATTTCGCGCCTGTTATACTTCACTCTGCCCGCAGATCTGGTAATGGAGCCTACACTATGTTTAAAATATTGACTTAGAAACTTTTTTTTGACATTATCAGTGTAGATTTCCGGGTATTTTATTATAAAAAATCACGGATATTTCTGTGAATGTTAACCGAACTATGCTGCATTTAATAAATGCAAATTGCGTGGGGAGACTGTTTGCGGCTGCAAATTTGTCCGTCTTTTTCTTGACTGAAGCAATTTTGCACTCTCGGTTTATAGCATATATTCTTTTGGTGGTCCAAGTATATGGAGGCTACTCTTTCTTAGTGGTTCGCATGACGAATATGTGCTTATATATTTTCTTTCTCTCTAACAATCTCCTACCTGCTCCTACCTCCTCACTTTTTTACGGCTTGGCAACAATCTAATAATAATTGGAAGACGTGATTAGGCTGCCTAGAAACTTGCTACATGATATACTTGCCCTATTGTAAACCCAGCTTAATATCCACACCTTCACACTTATTTGCGTGAGAATCTGTTCATTTATCTGATCACAGGGACGAAAAAGGAGTTGTGACCTGAAATAAAAGACGTATAATCATGCAGAGCAAAGTGTATATTATGAGAATGCGAATGCTAAATATGCGAAATATGAGCCCTGAAACGAGCGATTTCTGGATTCCTTGAGCTTTCAAAGTGTACTAAAACAAAAATGTTATCAGCCATTTTTACTGCTTTTTTCTGCTTGAATATTCCTGGACTGCTCAGCCTCTATTTCAATTCTTTTAATAAAACAAAAACTACACCCGACAGCCTCACACTATTACATGGGGTCTAGGAGGGCGTAAGCAGTCTCTAAATATCAACCAATCATAATCTTACAATATTCTAGTGGAAAGCGAATGCGTCCAGTGACCCAATACATCGATAAGCTCTGCTGTGCTGAGCCCGAATGGTGGCTACAGCCGGTGATACTTCTTAGAAGGAGCTCCATTCACCAGTGACTTATCTGCTGGAAATAGGTGTCTTGTTTCTTTCTCTCCGCTTTTCTGATGAACTTTCGCTACTATACTATACAAGCTCCTATTGTGAACTGTAATAGAATGGCATATTCTCTTTGTCAGGCCAGGTTTTTCACACCATCTACTCCTATGTGAACCAAACTTTCTGAAAGCTGATACAGTCCTGCACACGTACTCACAAACACGTATAGATGGCAGTGCCAATAGAGCAATACGCCTACCCACGACGGGCATTGACCGCAGACACGAACCATGAGCCTGAAGTTACTAGAAAAAAGAAAGGCATGCATTGCATTTCGCGGGCCTTATGAAATCATGAATGTTTGTTTTCCAGTATCTTTCAAGAAAGGTGTACATTACAGTCCACTGTTAAAGCAAATAGAACAATGAGCACGGTTCGTATTGCGCACATAAAGGAAGCGCCAGTAAAGAGGGAAGAGAAAAGGAGACAGACAGCGGCACTCACTTACAAGATTTATTTGCTGGAACCTACACAACATATACTTGAGCAGTATTTGTCAAATGAGAGGAATGACAAACCAAAGAAAACAGAATTCACCTAACAACCAAGTAATAATTGTGAAAGCGTGCTATGAACATCACGTGTGCCAACAAACTTAATAATGTCGTCCCAACTCGCCCAAGCCACTCGTACGAGTTAGCTACTCGTATTGCTGGCCCTCAAACAGCAACTGGATAAGAAAAGAACATTTATGCATAGTGATAGTGTGTTAATGGGAGCCAGAACCGCCAATCGCTGGTGTTGCCCTAGTTTTTAAAAGGAGCCAGAACTGTCAATCACTGGTAGAGTTCTGTGCCTATATATTCTACGATGATATTGCGAAAGAGTCGAACCAAAACATGCCAGGCGAAAGTGTTACCTTTATTAGTGTACTCATCTGTACATATACTTACATTTTATCAGTACTTAGGGCAAGAACCTGAACGTTCATGAAAAAGGTTAACCTTCAATTGAAGACCTCCCTGCGAGCCATCAAAAAGAAGATTACAGGCGAAACATGAAAGCTAAAGAAAAGCCGAGTGAGTCAGCATTTGCCTTTAAAGCATTAGCACGTGGGTTAGAATACCACTTCGAGCCAATAATATTGAATCGTACAATTTATTTTTTCGCATTATCTTCTCCTGTTTTCTTCTCTCATGTTTTTCCTGCTTTCTTTCTTCAGAGGAGTTTCTAGACTTTAAATATCGATTCGTTGATTTCTTTCAGTGAATACTTGATGAATCAACCTCCGGACTGAAGGCTTCGCTGACAGATGAGTTTATTCTCAAGTCGTTACTTTACGCTTCTTTAACCTTTTCTAGGCTGTCGCCTTGTATTTTTATTTTCCGCAAGGGTGGAACAGCTGTGCCATTCGTGCCATTATGTGCGAAACAAGTTTGCCTGCCGTATCCTGCGTCGAACCATCTCTGTTAAGCCAAACTCATTTATCAAGGACCTAATAAACCCTAACACTAAAATTTAGCCTGCAACATGCGATAGCGATTGAGTCCCATGACGAAAAACCTGACAGAAACAGCGCGTCTCTGGTCGCAGTGCTCTCGTTTTTTTTAAATTATAGATATGTGGCGTTTAACGTCCCGAAACCACCATATGAATATGAGAGACGCAGTAGTGAAGGGCTCCGGAAATTTAGACCACCTGGGGTTCTTCAACGTGAACTCAAATCTGATCCCACGGGCCTACAACATTTTCGCCTCCATCAAAAATGACCCGCTGCAGCCGGCATTCGTTCCCGTGATCTGCGGGTCAGTAGCCGAGTACTTTAGCCACTGAATCACCGTCGCAGGGCTGCTTTTGGTTTCTTCATGGTTGTGATCGGCTAGAGAGGTTGGAATGCACGTCTTATGATTACGTGTGTTCAACAAAGCATGTTGGGCACTTATACCTTCTACTACGCTTGTTATTTTGGTTCACTGGTAGAGCGACTTTATTACACAGTTTCACTTATCATTTTTCTTATCGTTGCTCATAAGGATAATGGTCTAAAGAGTAAAGCACTACTGCACTCACTGCTGGCGTCGTCTGCGTAACTAGTACGTAACGAGGTGTGTTTTTTAATTCTTGCCACCCTTCGGCTGGCGAACTCAAAGCTATGTTCAGCTTGGCACCCACTGGTGTTCGATAAAAAGTATCCAACAAAGTGGCTTCCAGATTTTGCTGAACTTGTCGCCCTACAAATGTGCGCAGCTTTGGCTGTTGAAAGCTGACCTCACGGCGAGCCCACTAGAATCGGGAGGTCACCTCCACATATTTTAAACGCCGGAATATACCACAAGAACTGTGTTGGTGGTTCCGTGTAGAATACTGTGCATGAAAATCACCTGTTACAGTGAAAAAAGTTTCACTTCCGCAGGTATTGCGCTATCACGAGTGCGGTATTTGGGAAACTATATAAAACAGAACGAAAAATAACAGCATGAGCCGACTGTAATAGCTGAACACACTTATTGCACAATTAGCTTAGCATTTGCTAAGTAAAGCATTAGACATACGTTGCTTACTAAGTGATGCACATGACGGTACATAAGAAGTGAATGTACTTTGGGACTGCCACAAATTTCCTAGAAACATCTAATCTGGCTGCTCCAAGCCTGCTCCAAAATGCTTTTCTGGATGCTCCAAACTTGCTACAAGGTCAACTCTGCCTGCTTCTAGGGCTTTTACCAAATTCATGTACGCTGTTCCATGTATCGCTATGCCAAACTAACAATATATTTGAAATTGTAAAGATGTGCTTTGTACATGTATTTGCCAATAACATCATAAAATGTGGGTATCTACATCACAACAAAATACGCTGGTGTTTCTTGCATACCAATCACGCATGCTCATTTTCGCATGCCCTGATTTTAATCTAAATACAAACGCAATGTAGAAATTTTCAGGCGTGTTAATAAGCAAATTTAACACCCTCGCTTCCCCGCTACTGTTGCCATTGGCACTAGAATGTTCCGTAGTCATCGTCATACGATTGTATTAGTGTTGTGTTCGCTGCTGTTATGTTCTATCTATAACTATATGACATCAGTGAGGCTTGTGCCAAGTACGTAAAGACGCATTTGTCCACACGCACCTCAGTGATAGACAATCCAAGGTAAAAATGACACATTCAGGTTAATTCCGTGCTCCATTCCCTATTTCGATTGGTGCATGCATAATTCATTCATACGTTCACCTTTCCCAGTCGCACGTCCGTGTGTCTAAATCATACCCTTCATACGCAGCTGACTGGTCTGCCTCGCGGCAGATAACGTGCTGCCGGCGTTATACATTTTTGTTTCAGGCAGGGAGTCTGGGCCCCTATCGGAGGCAGTTGGCAGCCTGTTCTCGCCCTATATTCTTTTTTTCTTCAAGTTTTTCTGTACACATAATAATAATAAAATTAATAATAATAATAATAATAATAATAATAATAATAATGAACTACTATATCATAGAGGTGACCTGTTTTCCGCCTTAATGCGTATATAAAGCAAGTTCCAGCTCACCGCTAAGAGACAGAGAGAGAGAATTTATTTACAGAAAGGTAGAGAGGTTGGCCTGAGCTATAGTTTGCTCTGGCCTGCTACTCTACACTGGGGAAGGGTGACTGGGGAGTGAAAGAGTGATGAGTGATTATGGTAAGGTAGAGAAATGATTTGTTCTTATCCGGCTGGGTAACTCTACAGGCGTGCATCCAGTCCAGTGGCTTTGAAGAAAGCGATGACGGCTCGTATAACCACATGTGTGCTGCTGGCGTCCGGCCAAGGACCTAACACAACCTCATCTCTTAATGGTTGACTTATATATCGGCCAATCGAAGATATCAGTTGCTGACGTTCACTTGCATATGCTGGACAGTCGCAAAATATATCTTCGAGCGTTTCTTGCAACCGAGAGTGACCACAATTGGGACCTGTGCCATTACAGCCAATCAAGTGGGTGTAACGTCTCGTGTAAGCCACACCGAGGCGAATGCGGTGAATAATGCATGAGATGCTTCGCTTTAACTTGTGAGGAATACGGAACTTCATTTCCGGGTCCCATTTGTGCAGCCGCTCGTGCTGGTTTTCTGGTTTCTGCCAGTGCTCCAAGATGGAGTTGCGCATTACGCGTCGAAGTAGGATGTTAGTACCTTGTCGAGAAAATGCGATGCACACTTCCGGGGCCCTATTTAGAGCTTTCTTAGCTTCAGCGTCCACCTCTTCATTGTCCTTTATGCCACAATGAGCAGTTATCCATTGAAATGTTACATGATGTCCATTTTCTGTAGCAATGCCAAGAAGCTCTGCTTTTTCAATAGATAAAGTATGATATGGACCTTGTCCCATGAAGCCATCGATGGTTTGAAGAGCAGCGTTGGCATCGCACAGTATCGTCTATTTACGAGCGGGTTCTGTTGACATGAAACGTATTGCCTCTCGAATAGCAACAAGTTCCGCGGCTGTTAATGTGGTCTTGTGATCTATCTTGAAACTTCAAGCTATCTTCATCTGCGGAATGACAAAGGCTGCGGCGGAGGTAGGCGACGTGGTAGATCCATCAGTATATACTTGCGCCACACCGTCGTACATAGTATTAATGTGCAGCAGTGTAAGTAGCTTTAGGCCGATCGATGATACAAGGGACTTCTTCATAACCCCAGGAATCTAAAGTATGACAAGTGGTCTAGGCAGGAGCCACGGAGGTGTCTCAGGAACACGTGGGGAAGAGAATCTTGGGGGTATGATGTTCTCGAGCCGCGATATAACTCTTGAATAACTGCAGTCTCGGTGGCTGGCAGGGAGCGCTGATAGGGGATGTTGCCTGTATCGAGTCCTCAGGCGAAGGTGGACTCGAAGAGGCTCGCAGAGCGCATGTACTTTGATTGGACAAACCCGAACTTCGGTGACAGTTTCCTTGGTTGATGTGCATTGAGGTAAGCCCAAACATGTGCGCAAAACTCGAGCTTCGATGCTTTCTAGCGTGCTTGCACAACTGGGCTTCATGCTTGAAAGCACGGGAACGTTGTATCGTAAGTACCCTACGAATAAAGATTGGCACAGTTGCAGGAGAGCTGCCTCCGAAGTGCCCCATCTTGCTCCGGCCACCACCCGAAAAACGTGGACAAAACTCTTGAGCTTTGACTTCAAGGCTGTGACGTGTTTTGACCACGATAGATTTCGGCCGAGGATAACACCCAGGAATTTGCGTTGCACAACAGCACGAATTTCTGTTCCATTCACAGTTAGTGGATATCTTGTCATTTGTTTTCATGTACGAACATCGAGGCCTTCGAACATCGAGGCCATGTTCGCTTACTGAAGAACAACAAGAAGTGGCTCCAGCACGTAAAGTAACTGGACAGCAGCTTTAGCCACCGGAGTGTTTAGACCACTAAGGATTTTGCGCATTGAACCCATGAAAATTCTAAGCATTCTCTTGATGTCATTATTATCTATCTTGTCGTCCTGCTCGCTGCGTTCAGCAGCATTATGCGTGGAAGGCGTACACGTGGGTCTTCATGGTAAAAAAGGCCACACAGAAGTATTACGGACCGATGGCTGGTTGGCTCATTCATTCGTCGACTGTAAAGGTACGGAAGCACAGACATCTTCATTTATGGCCGATAAAAGCAAGCGATGAGAAGGTGAAGCCTGGATTTTTGATGTCAGTTTTTCAACTCGGTTAGCACTGCTCTCTCGTTTGCGTCGGTGTCGTGAACGACGTGTACTGCGCCAGACAGCTCTTGCAGCTTCTCTGTGCGTGGAGTGGTCCCTAACCATCTTCTTCATGATAGCTATTTGGTTCCCCATTTGAGGACAGTCCTTTGAGGTTGCGTCGTGGGCGCCCGTGCAGTTAGGAAAATTTGTGGCAGCGTTGCAGTTGCCATCGTCATGAGGTCTCCCACATCGTTTGCAAGTTACCACACCCTTACAAACTGCACTGACATGCCCGAATTTCAAACATTTATGGTACTGTAGAGTCATCGGTACATAAGGGCGTACCGGACGATGCACTTATCCAACCTTGACGTGAGTTGGCAACGACTCGGACTCGAACACTACTTTCACACAACGCGACCATACAAAGCGGTGAAAACCAATTACAGGAGCCACCGAAGAAAGCAATTTCTCGAGGCTTGAGTCTGTAATCTCTACGTCCACATCATAAATGACGCCTATCGTAGTTGCCTTGTCGTACGCGGAAAACGTGCGCACTGGAATGTTTCCCAACCGTACAATGGCTTTTAGCGCGTCCAGTATAGCCTTTGAAGTAACCTCCACCGACAGGATGTTCTTGTGGGTATTTATCTGTATTTCTTCAACCTGGTCAGGTGCGATACGTTCGACATACTACGACAAGCTTTGCCTATTTAGAGTGTTTAGGACGTCTGTCGTCGTTGTCGGCATGTACGACATCGTGAAGGACCGCATACTACTCGCCTTTTTCGGTGCCTGTCGACCGGTCAGCGACGTCCTTCTGATCTTTCTCTTCAGACGGCGGCATGGAACAGGGGTAAATCACTGTTCGAGGCCAAGTCTTCGTTGTAAGAGCCACCAGAAGTGTAACTGTGCCCCACATTGGGGCCGAAGTGGTCACTCACATTGAAAGCACCCTGATGAGGCGGTCCAGGTCCCAGAAGCTGGTTGGGGTTTTGATCCCCTATTTTACGGCACCACGTCCTCCAGTGTTCTTGTCTCAGCATGCAGAAGTCACAGAGAAAATCGAGAAAACTTCGAGAGCTGAACGCTGGAGCTGTTCTCTACGATCACTTCTTCGTCCACAGCTAAGAGAACTCGACCACTGTTGTATACGGAGAGGATGACTCAGTGGTAAACACGAACAGTGCTGCTATCAGTGCAAGGTTGAGAAACCCGAATGACAAAAAAATATGAGCATATCCACGGGGTGAACGGTGGAGAGTGAGACGGAGCATCCGTCCGTCTATTCATTCTTGCTTCCATCCGTCCATGCGTCCCTCCGTGTGACCATCCGTGCATCCATCCGCCCGTCCGTGCATGCGTCTGTTCGTGCGTCCACACGTCCGTCGGTGCGTCCACCCCTGCGTTCGTCCATGCATCCACCCCTGCGTCTGTCCATGCATCTGTCTGTCTGTCCAATCGTCCATCTATTCAACACTCCATGTAACACCCTCTCACATCTTTTCATCATATATTCCCCATATAGAAGCACCACCTTTTAGCGGCCATTTCAAAGACTAAACGAGAGGTGGCACACGCACACTTTCTTACGACTTGCGGTTTTTGTCTACTTCCCACTTTTTACCACCCTATGGTTGTTGTTCGTAGCTTTTAGGGCTCCTTACCACCTCGAGTTCATGGCATATACTAGTTCACTGTATTCATGGAACTGTGGCCCAGCGCTCGCTAAACCTTTCTAAAACCAAGGAAGTTACGCCCAGTCAGTAGAACGTAGCAGCCGTTTCCTGTCAGATAGAGCTCAATGTATATGCCAATTGCTGCTAATGAAAAATGAGAGACAGGAAAATTCGGCTTTTAGTTAACGTGCGCGCCTCAAACTTTTTATTGTTCGACGACACACAGAAGAAATCTCCCACCAGCACCACCTTGCAGGTCAAAGCGTAAGACTGGTTTCGCGCTGCGATTACGACGAGAGACGCACAGGTGCCACTTAAGGAGCATCGCCCCTAAAAAAGAGCGAAGCCGCGAGGGCGTTTTGTGCATGTGCGCCAGGTTCTCTCACAATGACGCTCGCAGGGTTCAAGAAGCAAAGAATGATGTTACGGTACCCTGCGTGCGATAAAAACGATTATAAATATTTTACGCACGAGCTTCTGAAGAATGAGAGAAGATTCAAGCCTCTTAATATGTCTGCGTGCTGAAAGGATGAAAGATGAGTGTCTTGCAGAATTCCTCGAGGGAATATGTAAGCAACGCAGTCTTCCTTGGCCTATGTGGCCCGCATAACTCAGATGTGTTGGGAAGCAAACTGGGCTGCCATGTAGTTCTTGAAGAAAAATGAAGGGGCATCACGCGAGGCTTACTGCTGCACTATTCTGGGTCACGCAGTTTTTTTATGCGAGGCCAAGATGTTGGAGTGGCGTGGGACTCATGGTTGCGCGTAGACGTGGTAGTCTCCCTTGGAGCTCTTAGATGTGCTTTGCATTGATTTGTTTATTTGAGCCTGGCAAAAGTCTTCCGTACTTCTTTGATGAATGCTGCTTCTTTAAAATTTTGTTCAATGCTTTCTCAAACTTTGAAGATGTTTCACGTGTCACAACAGCGCACATTATAGACGCACCAAGAGCATACAAGCTAAAACGGCGTTTATAGCTGTGGAAATTGAGCTTAACTATCACATATTCTGCATCAAGTAAGACCACAGGGGTCCAAACGATGTACGGTGAACGTATGGGAAGTCACTAAATCTTGCAAACCAAAATCACAATCTTGTATAACGTGTAGCTGACTTCTGCTATGGCAACTGCGCCAGGCGTCTTACCCGTAGCCTATTCGGGATAGTTGTAATGCCACCACAGAATTATGAGAGACGCCGTAGTGGAGGTCTACGAAAATTTAGACTATCTGGGGTTATTTGAACGTGCACGCAAATTTGAGCACACGGGCCTACGGCATTTTCACCTCTACTACAAAAAATGCAGCCACCACAGCGGGGATTCGATCCCGCGACCTGCGGGTCAGCACCTGAGTACCTTAGCCACTACACCACCATGGCGGGGCGTATAGGCTACAACAAAAAAAACTTATACATGCAGGAAATGGTCGTGTCCTCACTGAAATTAATCAACCTGAGGGACGGGTGGCAGGTTGTCTATAAAAATGCACTGCGGCGTATATTCATATAATGCATCTTATATTTAGGCACAGCGTTGCCCATAGCGAAACGTAGGCAGAACGGCAAAATTTAAGGTTCGTGCTGCAGGGTGGCTGACATCCCTTTCTTTTACCATTTTTAAAAATCTGGGATTGCAACAGAAACATTCATTTCTTTATCAATAGCTTTTTTTCACGATTGCTCTGTTAGTTATGATAATCGTTGCTGTTTTTTCTCTCAGCCAAAAAGCACTAACTTTCAGGGGTAAAAAACGGCGAAGAGTGTCCGAACCATTCATCATTTGAAGTCAACAAAAAACAGTAGGGTAGCCGAATTTAAAGGGTAAAAAAGAACGCAAGCACTTTGTAAACAAAATGTGCTGTCTGCATGTACTCCGGTTCTCTTTTATCGCTTCCATGCACAGGCTTCCAGCTTGTATTTATTCGTTTCGAAGTGAAAGTCACAAAAATAAGAATGACGTGAAATTGTTGCTCTAACACTCGAGTTTGATTCACTAGTGTGGATTACAGTTCCTTTTTCCATTATAACAACTGTAGCTCAATTTTTTTTACTAAACTCATCTTTGCAATGCATGCAAGAGAAGTCATTCACCAACAGGTTTGCTTACCAGGTAAGAATGACGGGTAGTGAAGAAACCATTACCCACGTTCTTTGGGACTGTCGTCATTATAGCTCGAAAGAACAACAGCTTTCGGGAGTGTTATCACGGCTCGATGACCAACCATTTTCAGAGCAATCAATTTTGGAGTGCCGGAGCGTTTGACCTTTCAACTACGAACTCGCTGCTAAAGTTTCTGCGGTCAACCGGACTCTCAGAACGACTGTGACACATCGATTTTTGAGTGTGCGCTTTTCTATAAAACGCGAAACATTTCTTATCGAACTTCGGTTACTTCGATCTATCTATCTATCTATCTATCTATCTATCTATCTATCTATCTATCTATCTATCTATCTATCTATCTATCCATCTATCTATCTATCTTGCTGCCTACGACTTTTAGCCCTCCTGGCCGTTTTGATAATGTTATCAGTACCAAATTGAAATGGCATGATATGACTGTATCAAAAACATATTTCAAATCGAATCAAAACTTTATTTCGTCCACAAGTGTGTGTGTTGTGGAACAGGAGGGCTCGAGAAAAAGTGAATTTATCCACTTGGGAAGCATCGAGCCCCCGTTTTACATGGCATACAGCGAGAGCATGGAAGTGATTATACAGTACTGATATAATACAATAATTATAGTAACACAATATTACACTATTTACAACAAACACTATACAATACAAAATGTGCGCACTATCTAATGATAAATCATTCACATAATCATGAGATCGCAATCAGCATTTCTTCAAGCAAAAAAAACTGAAAAAAGACAAAAAGAAGAGAAAACAGTTAAAACTTGAAACTCGTTGAACAGAATCTATAGTTTTTTACAAAAAGAAAGAGCATCAATCCTTGGCGGCAAAGAATGCTTTGATTGCACTGTTCCCAGTTGTCTCTAAATAATTTCACATTGATGGAGTTCATTTAACAACTTTGGAAGCCTATGACTAAGCATTTGTTTTGTTATCATAATGGGTGAAAAAGGTATTTTCCAGATATCATCATTGCGTGAATTATATGACCTTGTGAGTGGTGTCAACTCAGAAAATGTACGAAGTAGTCCGTCTGTATCGTGCTTGTGTTTTCTGGCTAGATTTAATGGATACAAATTGCGTACGGACGTGATGTTATATTTGAAAAAACAGGGCGTTTGTGTGCGCAGTTTTTTCCACGCATGCAATGTGGCGAAGTGCTTTCTTTTGTAAAACAAACAGGTGGTTCAGGTTTGTTAACGTTGTTGTGCCCCAGACTAGACAGCAATAATTTAAGCGAGAAAGAAATAGTGCATTATAAATATGAAGCTTGACAGCTGTTGGCAAGTGGAATTTAAATTTCGCCAGAATTCCTACTACCTTTGCTACCTGTGTAACAACATGATTTATATGAATGTCCCATGATAGATGCTTTTGAAAAAATACACCAACTTATTTTACTGAGTCAACAATCACGATACGTGAATATCCTAAAGTAAGATTCAGAGTGGGTGCTACAGGTGATTGTCGGGGTGTGATGATAATAGCTTTTGTTTTGGCTGTCTTGATTTCAAGAGAATTGATTACGCTCTACTTGTGTAAGTCGCGCAGAGCTATGTTAACGTTATTTTGAAGAGTTTCGTAAGAATTGCTGAGAAAGAAAATAGTTGTATTATCTGCATAAGTTATGTACTTTGCTCCATAATTAATTTTAGAAATGTCATTTATATAGAAGTTAAATAATAGTGGTCCAAGTATGCTTCTTTAAGGTACACCTGAGGTAATTGCCTTGTGCCGAGATAAATTGCCTTAATACAAACACATTGCATTCTGTGTTGCAGGTAAGACGTTATAAGAGCGAGCGGTGTGCCTCTAATTCCATATAATTCAAGTTTTTTAGTAAGTGTTAAGTGGTTTAGGTGGTCAAATGCCTTAGAGAAATCAATGTTAGACCTGTTAGACTAGCCATTAGACTTTTTTCATGGAATGCTTTTAAAATGATTTCTTTTTGCATGACAAGGGCAAGTTCGGTTGATCTCCCTTTTCTGAATCCAAATTGAGTTGGGCTATATAAATTGTACTTGTTTGCAAAACCAATTATTCTGACATTAATTATCTTTTCTAAGCCTTTGGAGAACACGGGCAGTATGAAAATCGGTCTCTAATTTGATAAGCTATTTTTTTCACCGCCTTTGAATATTGTAATAACTTTTGCTACTTGCATTTTCTTCGGAAAGACGCCTGTAGAGAGAGCAAGATTATAGATATGCGTAAGCTGTGGCAGTATGATGTCAAGAACATACTTTACTGGCCTAATTTGAATGCTGTCAATATCGCATGTTAAGCTGTTCTTAAGAAATTTATAAGCGTTATCTATTTCACTATCAGTAATGGGATTCATATATATGCTTGCCGCTTTCCTGCTGATCCCCTTTATTGCCTCCGGGGAATGAGAGCTAGAAACTAGATTTACAAAAAAACTATTAAATTCTTCAGCTAATTCTGCTCCTTGTATGACTTGATTGTTCAACTTTAGTTCATGAGTTTCTGGGTTTTTAGATGCACGATTTAGTAGCTCATTAATGTTTCTCCACATTACGTCCAAGTTCTGTTTATTTCCGATGTCAAAATAACTGTACAGATAGTTTCGCTTGGCATTGCCTAATAAGGCATTAGTTTTGTTTCTATGTAACCGAAATGTATCCCAGTCGGCAGCGTTACGCATTTTGAGAAATATATTGAAAAGCCTATCTTTCTTTTTAATCATTTTAAGGCACTCCTTATTTACCCAGGGCTTACGCGCTTTTTTACTTTTTTATGTGTGATTAATGGAAAAGACTTTGAGTATCCTTCAAGAAATAGGCGCAAAATTCATCATATGCATTATCCGAAGTGGTAGACATGTATACAGTATCCCATTTTATTTTTTCGAGGCTGTTGCGAAAGTTCCGCAAGGTTTTTTCATTGATGCCTTGAATTTTTTTGCTCGTTATAGAGGTACGGCCAGAATTAGGATTTTTGGACAACAAAAAAAGGGCAAATGATCACTAATGCTCGATGCTAATACACCACTGATGACTTCGGGCTCTGGTAAGTTTGTTATAAACAAGTCGATTAATGTTTCCGTTATATTTGTCACTCTAGTGCATTCTTAAATCACATTATTTGAGCAGTATGAAGATAGCATTGTGGATAACTTGTGTTGAGCATTTGAGTAATTTACATGTCTATGTTAAAATCACCACCTATAATTAATACTAAATTGTTTTCACTTGCATAGCTCAATATGTCTTCCAAACGTGCAATGAGTGCATTGACGATTCCATCTGGAGGGCGGTACATTACAGCTATGACAAAATTCTGTGATACAATTGTGAGACACTCTGCATCATGAGTTATAAAACAAAATTAAGGAAGTAGGTCACAAGTAATGCACTTTTTGATATTTAGTAGCACTCCTCCACCACGTTTGTCCTTGCGGTTTAAGTGAAAAGTGCGATAATTATCATTCACTATGGCATCACAGTCCAAATTCAGCCACGTTTCAGTGAGCATGACTATGTCGAACTTGAAATAAAACCGATCTACGAAAACGTTTAGCAAGCCTTGTTTACGATAGGCAGATCTGATGTTTAGATGGAAGCCCGTTAGTCTAACAATGCTTTCGGAAGCTATTAGACAGTTGACATCTTCGGGTTGCAATGTCATTTTCGGTACAAAATCGTGGTCGAAAGCGTGTCACTGTACATTCTGTTTATTTTTGCAATGTCACTCTCACAGTTTACGCGAACTACCCTGGACTGTTCTTTCTTGCGGGCAAAAATCTTCCCATCCCTTGTCCAAACAAATTTCCATTCACATGCCTTTTTCTTGCTGATTGCCATCCCGAGCAATCTCTTGAGAGTAGGGCAGAGGTGCTCGTTAACAAATACTGGCTTATTTGTTGAGTGACCGATGTCACTTGTTGATAGCCTAGTTTTCCTAGCCTTGAGCAAAAAGGCGTCACGCTTTGAGCGGCTCTTAAACTGCACTACGATGTTCGAGCAGGAAGCATCGTTCTTGGTTTTCACTCTATGGCAAACATCAATGTCGCTTGCTGTTATTGGCTCATTCAGGATTGTTTCCATCTGACAGAGAATTTCATGCAGATAATCATTACTAACCTCCTCAATTCCCTTGATTTACACATTGCGATTTCTAGAGCACTGCTCGCTATTTGTGATTCTTGTTTCATGATCATTCAGTTGTTTCATGCACTTATCACAATCCTTTTTCAGTGCTAGGTTCTCTTTTTTGAGGGCCTCGTTTTCTTTTTGCAGCGTTTCATTGTTTATTTTGCTCTCATCAAATTGCTTACTTAAGAATTCAAGACTTTCTTTGACTTCCCTCAACTCCTTTCTGAGCTCACGTTCAATTTTAGATTTGAATCTATATTTGACTAGTCATAACATGAAAATCATGACATGTATGTCATGAACGTAATGATTTACATTTCTTAGTCCTGTAGCCCTTGTGGTGGTTTCGTTCACATGGCACGTTGCCAAACTGGTACGGTAGGGTATGCTTACATTATGAACAAGTGACAGACCCTAACATGAAAATGTAATCATGTAACAACATGAAAACCCGCCTCGCTAATGATCTGCTGGTGGCCGTTTCAATAGCTTCACCTATACCAAACTTAATATTACGGGACGTGAATGGATGGCGAAGGTATTATACTCGTGCAGACATGATAAACATGAGATGCGTGTCATGTAACAACAAGACAACACGCTACGCTCATGATGCGCTCGCGGCCGTTTCGCTAGCTTCGCATATGCCAAACTTCGTATTACGTGACGCCAATGGATGGTAAGTGTGTGTGGCTGGTCCAAACATGAAAATCATGAGATGCGTGTCATGTGGGAACATGACTACACGCCACAGTCAAGGCGCGAATACATTTCGACGCGACGCGGTGCGCCTGCTTGCTGGCGTGACGCGACGAAATAAACGCCGGCGAGAACGTGCACCGCCGGTCTTGCCATATACTCGCAGGCGCGCGGCGCGCTGCGTTGCTTTGACACATGCCAGTTTTGCGTTGGCGTCCCTCCGTCACGAAAAGAGCGAGACGCAGTGTTGTCTGGTCAACGCGTCAGCGCGAAATGTAGCATGTCGCTTTCCGCGCCGGTTGCCGTCGGGCTGCGCCGATGGACGCTGGTCGTGCCTGGCTTCAGACTATAGAGTGCTCGCGTTTTGCTAACGTAGCGTCGCTTTGCCCAGCGTGTGCACGCGTCAACGCTACACTGGAGTATATTGGGCTTTTCATGATGCGCTCGCGGCTGTTTTGCTAGCTCCACATAAACCAAATTTGGTGTTACGTAACGTCAATGGATGACAAAATATATGACTTGTGCAAACATGATTATGCTGACACGCGTGTCATGTAAGAACATGACAACATATCACGCTCATAGCGTGCTCGTGGCCGTTTCGCTAGCTTCACATATATTAAGTTTGGTATCACGTGACGTGGATAGATGATGAAAGTAAACGACACATCTAAACATTATAATCATGACACAGAAGTCATGTACGGCATCATTTACCTCGCTCTCGTAACGTTGTGCTGATTTTAAAGTGAAATATCAATATTTCTCATTTGTGTTTCGCATATAATCGATTTCCCCTGTACGTGGGGTCTGCCATTTTTTTCCTTTTTTTAACCTCCTCTTTCCCTTCTTTTCCCTCCTTACTTTTTCATTGCCTTCTTACTTTCCCTAGCGCAGGGTAGCAAACAAGATATTTTCGTCTGGTTAACCTCCCTGCCTTTCACTCAACGATATTTCCTCTCTCTTTCCCTCTGTGCAAGAGAAGGGGAACGTAGAATGTAAAGCCATTGTAGATTTCCGTTGAAGCTGAACGTGGGAGACAAAAGACCAAGTTGAATTGTACTGCCAGCTTTGGCAAGCGACATCTGTAATACACGAGACACTCTATTATTCTAATGATAGATGTTTTCGAAAGATAACGTTGGCAGGAGTGCTCATGGCACCACATAAGAGTAGACTTGTTCTTGAAATTTCTAAAATACGTTCGCGTCAGTTACCCTCGCCCTCATGTTGAAACATGAGGATGAGTCAAACCTATGACGTTCAATCCCAGTTTAGGTCTAGTTACTTCTTCAATATGTAGATGCAAGACCTTTGAAGTCGTTGAAGCATAGAAAATACACTAATTTATTGGCCTACCGAGTAAAAAAAATTGCATATGGTGAAATCAATCAATCAATCATAAAGTTTGATACTGTTGTGCTTGCTTCGTACCCAGATTTTTCATAAATCACTTCGTAAATTAGGCATAATACATTGTTATTACCTGTTTCTCATTCAGCGCGGATCACGTTTTCTTCACAACAAAACGCCGTATTTTTGATTAGCAACCATTAGCGTGTCAAACGAGAGGAACATACCTGACACAAAAGAACACGCATGATACATACAAATTATTGCACAAAGAGTAGATGCGATGAAATGCTGCAAAATTATTGCAGTAGACACGGCGTTTATGATACGAAACATTTCACGTGACTTTAAATAAACACAGCTCAATTTGTTTTTTTTTCTTTCTTGTGTTTCGTTTTCGTGTTTGGCCACCTTAAGGACCCACTCCGGCGATTTTTCGACCATGTCAAGGTAATGGTGTTTTTATGTTCCTGAGACACTTTTGTCACGAGCCCAATAGCTGAATTTCTCAGGACATGTGAAAATAATTTTTATTAGGCAAAAACGTTCAATACCGAAACCGAAACGCAACCAGGCACCCTGTCTGTGTATGACGTACTATTTGATAAGAACCGAAGGCCGTATACTGGTCCCACCGGCACGGAGTATAAAAATTGTGAAAGCCAGGTTAGGGAAGCGCCGGCTGCACAGCACGGAGGAAAGAGGAAAGCTTTCCTGGGGTATACCTGCTCCAAACACCACCGCAGTCGCCTTGTGGCCAGCACAATAAACGCTGTAGTGGCCAAAGTAGTGATGGCATCGACCGTGTCACTGTTACGTCATGCCAAACAATGACCCAGACAGTGTTGTAAATAACTCTGGCAAGCAAGGTGATCTTCTCGAGGCAATTTTTAGAGTTTATTTCCAAGCAATCAGAGCATCTCTCAAGTCTTCAATTTAGCATAATCGACAAAAATGTGCAAAAAAACGTACCAAGTGAATTTCTTTGAGATCCATTTACCTCAATAAATCGCTGGAGTTGGCCTTTGATTAAGAACCCTACAAAAGAGCATGAAGCTAAGACATTCAACATTTATGAGCATGGCTGGTTGAAATTCTATTAAAATTCGTGCCACTTGAAAAACCGCTAATATATCAAAGAAAACACTCTGGCTCAGATCAGCAGAATTTATCTCTTCATTTATCCCTTTCGTGTTAAGTATGTTTTAGATTATTTACTGTGGACGATGTTATTTGTTTCTGAGAAAACAAAAATGATGGTTGCAAATGATGCGATACCAAGTTTTGCCTAATATCAGGAGTTATTGCTGACTCATCGTTTTTTGCAATTTATAGTTCCTTGAAAAGAAAACTAAAGGATGTACTTGTGGACAGCGGAGACATATACAAACATAATTGGCTTGTTGAACTGCAATTAGTGCGGATCAACCTAAAATCCAAAAGGAAAAAGCGCAGTGACAAACAAACGAAACTTGGTAGCCGTCTATGCTACAACACATTTATTTAAATTTGACTTCTTCGCATCTACATAGTTTGTTTCACGCACTTCTATTATATGGCCTTTGTCAGTAATTGCACGACTTATATTTACCGTATATTTAGTTCATAAAGAGATATTTTGTCGCGTTTCCAAAATAGCCTGACGCGGTGCTTCAGTCAGCCTTTACTCTGTCTTTTGTAGTGCTGCATCTAAAAATTGTATAAATTGTTGATAAATTGAACAAGCATCAAAACACACCGAAGCACTCGGTTGAAATATTGACCATGGGCAAGGACGCATGCATGCCGCAAGTTGCAGACACGTGTTCAGATTGCAAAAGGCCTATATTAGTGCTTATTTTTGAAATGATTGTGGTTTTATCGGTAGTTAGAAAGGGTTTGAAGAAAAACACTGAGGTACTTCAACAACTCTGTCTTTCTTCCCAGAGAAAGACATTTCTTGTTTGGCTATAAAAACAGATGCTACAAAATTATGTCACCGGTTTATTAAAATGATGCTTCTAGAGCTGCATAACTCTGCGAAGAGACATGAATAGACAAATACGTAAAAATCAGCGCACGAGCACTTCACATGAAGTTCAAACAAAGTGTAGGCCAAAGCACGTAGGTTCCACCTAGGCATGTTTTCATATCGCTAAAGAAAAAGTGGGTGCTGGTGACTAGTCGCTCAAGGCTTAGCACAGGCTAGTCGCACAGCCAATCCGGACAATAATGAAATCTAATCTGGTTGCTTCTAGGTTTTCACTAGGCTTTAGCTTGGCTGATTCCAAGTTGTTACCTGGTTGATCTTTTTTTATAGAGAGAGGGACGAACAAAACCACAGACCATGACAGACAAGACGCGGATGTGGCATTTCAAAAGATAAAACTCACATAGAAATCGAGCATTTGTTTGTCTTAAAAGTATTCGCTCGGGTCGTTTTTGGCGTAGAGCTTTCATACACTCCGGGTCTTGGAGCAGCCGCTTTAACCTTTCCCATTATTTGTATCCTCTCGTTGACGTACTTAGGGTACTCGGCTCACTCCCATTTGTTGCGCGAGCTGTTGCTTCTTCATATCTTCTACATCTTTTCTCCTTTATTTATTCTTCATATTGTTCACAAAAACTGCTCCACAATGTAAATCTTGCACGTCTCGCTCATCTCTTCTTCCACGGAAGCAAGGTTTGTAAACTTGCTCTGTAACACTCAAAAATTCACTTACTTTCTTCTCTTCAAACTAGAGCCAATCTTCCGGATATTTATTTTTTGATCGTACTATACTGTAAATAGTATAACCAAGGTTCAATACAGGCAATGTTGCAGAGGAAAAAGCAAAAACTTTTTGTCACACAAAAACACAAGGCAATCACAATTCAGTCAGAATCTTCACTCTGCTTCAAACTGAATGAGCAAATTTTTCACAACTGTGTGCACAAAACTGCAGCAGTGGTACCAAAGCGCCTCAGCAAAGTTGGTCTGCTGCACAACGAGTACGCAAGAAAAAAATACTGTTACTTCTAAGTTTTCAGTACAGACGTCGTGCTTGTGTAAAAACATCCGTATCCTTTTCGGTATGTCTGTAAGTCTTTCTTTTTTTATTACGGCAAACAGTCAAAATATTTTCTTGCAAATATAAACTGTTCCCCATACGTCACAAGGAAACTGTGGTGATTGCGTCGCCAGAGTTTCATAAAAAAATCTGAGCACGGACAGCGTGCCAAAGTGGACTACAATAGAAACAGAAAAAAATTGTGACCGAGCAAGAGAGCACAATGAACAGTGTTGATGAACTTGCTTAGCCTGACATACCACCGATGTCATGATGTAATATAAATTCCGAAGGTTCATTTATTCTTCTTTATTTATGACATCCACAGGTGAAGCAACGCTCACTTCCTAAAGGTGCGTGCCAGTGGGGAGCCGCCGGGGCTTATTGCTCCCGCTGCTCAATATTGTTTTGCCATAGTTTTCGTGTGCTTCTGCTTTGCCGTTGATGGCCAACCTAGCCTGACTATAGGAAAGAAAACGTTTCAGAAGTGCGAAACAAGTCCAAGTATCTGGAGACGCTGACTTCTGCTGACATCCTCTCGGAACCTTTCTCCATGGCTGACATAGACATTCGGCCGCGGAAGTGTTCCCGAATGTGCGTTGCGCTTACAGAAGCACGTATAAGATGGCATGGGAGAGGCGCCAATTTCCACTAAGTATACATGCAGCCTGTAATTACTTGATTCTTGGCGGACGTGTTATTCGTGTACACAAATTAGTAAACACCTGGAACTTGCCCTCTCTTTCACGATTTGTCACGCATTTCCTTCGATTGCCGCTGCTCTGAAATAGTTTTATTACTGCAGGTTTATGTAAAAAAATCAATGAAGTAGGGCTCTGTTCAGAAACCTTCACTTTTCAAAAAAGAAAAAGAGAAGTACACTTAACAGTACCTACACTAGCACCCTACACTCTAACTTTGGCGCTGCTACCGCTATGGAATGTGTTTGGAATTTCCATTCGTTTTTTTCTATGAGATAACTTCACAAAAGTATTAGTTCATTTTCTCCAGCACACTCTACTGAAACACAATGAAGAGCAGGATACCGTGCCTTTTAAGTGCTGCAGCGTGCGCTGCCTGCGCACGCCGCTTTGGCAGCAGGACGGGTCTGCGAAACAAGCTCTACACCAGCGGCTCGTATACGTGCGTGGGAAACACACAGAAAAAGCGTCTGAGCTGAAGTGCCAACGCTTTCCTGGAAGCGCCGATGACTAACCTACGTCAAGAGGGTCCGAGTAAGATGCAAGTGAACAACATGGAAGGTAGCCCGATAACCACATCGCACCGGACGTCTGCTTAAAATAGTGGTAAAATGACAGTTAAAGCCGAGAATGAGTGGCTACAACCGGGCCGTAAAGGCAGGTCAGCCAAAGAAGGCAGGTCAGCCCAAGAAAGAGCTACACAAACTCTGAAGCTAGACGCAAAGTGTCAACCACAGCGTAAAGGCAGCACTAGGGTGCGGAAATTCTCTATAGATGACCCCAAAACTGTATTCCGCCAGCAATCAGGACTTGATCTTTCGAAGCGAATACTCACCGAAGTCACAAATGCCATTGGCAGATCCAATAGAAGGCCCAGCCCAGCAAGGCTTCAAGGCCATGCACAAGTGCAGGTGCAGAAAAGAGAGTACGTAATCATCGCAAATAAAGAAAGTACTGAACGTGGTCCTATGCTGCAAGGGGTAAGCGCTCGTAGAAGCAATATGTATATCCGCACATTCTACATCCGATGATGTGTGGCGCGGAGTGACCTATGATCTCGAACCAGGATCAAGCCCCACTAAGATTTTCACGGAACGTGGCGCAGGCCTGAGATACAAGGTTTTCGGCACGCGCATGCTGTGCTTTCCAATGCTGCAGTCATCACTTTCGACCAGCCACACGTTACTTTTTACGTATTGTATTTGAGTGGGGACTGCCGATGCAAGCCATACCGGATGTTGATCTATTATTGCCGAACGTGTGGTGCCACATGCCACCAACAAGACATCTGCCCACGGCCAGAGGTGAAGTTCTGTTAAAAATGCGACCGCGACAAGGACACAGCAGCACATGACTGCCAACCGAGGTGCAAGATCACGATACTGCTGGAAAATAATACAAAGTTCTGCAGCAAAACACCTTCTTTTCAATATGTCTATTGCTTGATAACGCTCGCGCCCTTGAGAATCACTGGAGTGCTAAAACCGATGATTTACCCGGGTCGGCTGCCACACCAGAAAGTTCACGGGCTATTCTTCATCAAAAATCTGACCGACGCCACTCTCCCTTTAAGAAAAAAAGGCGCTCCGGATTCCACATGCCATCATGGTTTCGCCGTTAAGAGAATCAGTTATGCCACCACAGTGACTGGTAGCAACGGGCCCAGTTCTCAGAATACCGCAAGCGCCTCGATCATCTCACCTGCTCAAACAGTGACCATGCGGACTTCAGAAAATAAACTCCAAGATCTAAGGCGGAGGATACGACGCCCACCAGCCGAGTGTAGCAGGCCAGAACTTGAGTGCAGCATACTAAAGCAAATGAAAGGCAGGATTACGAAGCAGGTAGAATAACGGCTGCAAGTACATGAAGCGAACATGCTCGACCTCGTTGAACGACGTCTTCAAGCTTTCGAGAAAGCCGTTGCTAGGAAACTTCTCGCATCCATAGACACAATCTTAGAGAAAGTGGTTACCAAAACTATGAAAAAGATGCACCCGCTGATCCGTACTCTAAGCATGCCCGACGCTAAGTTGGACGGCTTCGAGGCACAACAGTGGAACTCCATAACCTATGCATTCAAAAATTTTGTTACTTATGTTCAGCTGGCGGAGCAACCAGGAGCCAAACGGAAAGAGCGAAATACTGTGGCAGGTGAATTGCACTAGTGATAATTGTATGAATCTGTAGCGGTGATCTGGTGAGCCTACGGGTTCTTAAGGTCAACCCATAGAAGTTACTTTAACAAAAGAATACAAAACGCACATTATACGATAATGTTTCACTAGAAGAATGTTTTTAAAACAGCGATCACAGCCATATACATTATAGTTACGGAGTCTTAGTAAACTTCACAATTTTTACCGTGAGCAAAAGAGAAATCAGTTTTTTTCTTTATTACAATTTCGAGAAAGGCAAAAGAGTATAGCATATTGTAGAAACACTCAGAGAAGTAGCGAATATGATTCAACGCACCTCATCCACTTAATGCTAACTGGTACTTCCACCAGCACCAGCAAGCATAAACGCCGGGCAGTGTAAGTGGATGCTTTCATAAAATGTACAGACTTGATAATGAAAGAAGCAAGAAAGAACATTCGAACTGCTAATAGGAATATTTGAAGATATAGTCTTTTCTAGAAACTATAGCCCTTGGTAGACAAAGCTTCGGCTAATTGGTTGTAATTCATTAAGAAGAAACAGTTGCTGTAAGGCAAACAAGCATGAGGCAGCACTATGCCTTCCGTTGTCCTCGCCTTTTAGGCAATGTATCTCCTCTAAAATTAACAGACCTTACTTCTCTTCAAGGGGAACTCATACTTGCATGAAAGGAAAGCTGTACCTTCTGCTATAGTTTCACATTACCTGTGGCTCTAGCAGCTTGACATGCAGTAATAATACGTGACCTCCTAGTTGAAACAACAATACCTTCGTCATGCTAAATCATGCCCAGCTAATAAGGAAGCTTTTATCAAGCCAGATATATTAAACAGAGGTAACGTATCTTCAAAACACTGTACCGTTCTTACTGATACTTGACTGTGAAGACAATCACTAGGACCTACCTCATATTACGGTGTTTCGAAGTAAGCTCAATACTGCGCTGATCAGTGACCTAATAAATATAAAAGGCGGGCTTGGTGATGACTTCTTTAGGCACTAAGAAATAAAATGAACAATAAAGCTTATAAACGCTACAACAAGCTTGTGGGCAAAGTCTTTGCCGTAATGGACAACTCGGAAGAAAGACGAAGACAGCAGCCCAGAATAGGGTTTCTAAAGATGCGCGCAAGACGTCATACACTCGCGTACTACTGTTTTTATTTTTTTATACATCTGACCGTTGATTTTTATGTTACCACATGCTAAACACCTTGCACAAATCAAGCAAGCAGTAAGCTACTTACATAAAACAGCTTCGTGCTGTGCGCGTTCCCGGAAAGCAAGTCCACCAACGAGAGTGCGCACACTTCGAGGCCCTGCGAAGCACATCTAGTCAATGTAAGAGCATAAAAAAAACAATGCGTGCTTGAGCGGTCAATTTGGTCTGCCAGAAAGATCAGTAGTGGTCAATGCTTTGTCCAACTTGCGTGCCTCTCAAGTTACGCCCAAGAATTCAAAATCGGGAAACGAGGTCACGGCAGAGAGCGACGCAGAATCTAGGAAAAAAAGACCAGTCATTACATACAGTTCTCTAGACGCCCGCAAGCGGAAAAAGCTGGTGGCTGCAGAGGAATGCTTTTCGTATGTCTTATAACAAAACTGGCAATATCTTGCTGCTATTAGACATCGTAGCTCAAGGCAGAACTAAGAGGTTTTTACATCAGAAGCCACACGAGACCTAATGAGCGAGCTCTTCAGGTTTGGGTGGAAAGCCGCGCTCTTAGCAGTGAAATTACAGCCCGTCTAAGGCAGCCAAGCATCGCAGAAAAAAAGGGCGAATGCGAGAAACATTGTTGAAAGGAAGTAAAGTTTTTAACAGGCCTTGGAATCTGTATGCTTCTCGTGTTTTGTCAAACACACATTGTTAGGTGTGCTCCTAGTGTTATTCATTCACTTATTCATTTATCGAAGGCAGTGTTCATCACGATTTTCGTAGTCTAAAGGCTAAAAAAACGGGAGGTTCAGGATTCAATTACGTGCCATGTTTTTTTTTCTTTACTTCTCCTAGGACAAGAGACTTTCACGTCAGGTTACATGTAAATTCGGCCTTATTCTTGTTTCCTTCTAGTGCAGTATATTAATTGATGAATGGATGAATGAAAGAACTTTATAAGGGTTCAATAGGTCACGCTAGTGTTCTAGCCCGAAGCGTATCACTCCCTCGCTGGGACCGAAAAATCAAGCCTTTCAGCCCCTTCGCGGCCCGTTGGACTACCTATGATTGTGTCTGAAATATAGGACTGCACAAAGCTGCGTCTCATTGTCCTTGAGTGATTTCCTTGTTGCTGCGTTATGCGGAGCAACGCCAGGGCATATGTGCGAAATCGATGGGGCCGTGGCATTTATTGCATGTTGTAGGAACACAGAACTCCATTTAAATCTTGTGAAATACAAAGGGTTCGAACCTGTTCTTGTTTGTAATCACCTGAGCACAATGGCATGAGCTTTGTTTAGTTCACTCTGTGGAGGGGGGAAGACCCTACGTCATAGATAGAAAAGATTCGTCAGTTCATAGTACGAGAGGAGGTGATCTTTGCATTCTGAAAGCTCTGCATATTCTTGCCTTGTGGCTGCATGTTTATGGAATGATGCCTTAGCTGTTTTCTTGTGATTTTCCCGATTTTTTTCTCTGTGTGTAAATATCTACAAAGCTTTTTAGATGTACTGTTGCAACATGTGCGAGCCCCTAGAGAGAGAGAGAGAAATTTTATTCTATATATATACAGGGAGTATGAGTCAGCTGGCTCGGTGTGAGCCACCCCTCGCAAACACTAGGTAGGCTCCTCATTGCAGAAGCCCATTCGCATTCAACGCGTCTCGGGCTCGGTTTACCAGAGCCTTCTGGCTCGCCAGGTCATAGCAACTGAGCAGGGCTTCCGCGAGCCCCTAGGGCAGTTCTTATCTGCCTACCTTGGGGTTTCTGAGTATACGTTTTTATCGTAGCCCACAGGGCTTGAAAATTGCTACTCTCAGCATTGGGAGACCACACTGCTAAGCTCTCCCCCTAGCGAGGAGCTTTGGGTCACAGGGTGGGCAGAAGCAGCCGCTAAGGAGCAGGCATTGCTGGCCGACTAACCATCATTGCTTACCGTATTAGAGGAAATCATTTCTTGTGGCTTCAATACGACATTTGTCCTCCTCGTCCCACTTAGAAGAAAAAGAATGGGCTCATTGTACCTTGGACAGTTCTCATGCAGCTTGGAAGAAAGAGAGTCGGCTCATTGTACTTTTGACAGTCCTATTGTCTTTCTTAGTACCATTGCAAAATTTTGTCCAACTTGGCCAGATCCTAACACTCGTAGACGAAGAATAACTATTTCGTGTCTTGTCTGGCTTGGGGGCAACCACATTGTGTTCTTTCCATTTCTTTGATGGAGGTCGCGATGTAGCCTTCACTGATATCATCAATAACGTCCCGCCTGCACACGTTCTATGATTATTCTGCTTCTCCTCTGTGCAAAAAAACTCATTATCAACGTTTGTTCAAAACACAATGCACTAGATCCAACCACGCCTGTCATGCAAGCTGCGCATTTCATGCAAGCCACGCCAAGTTTCCTTCTACCCTTAGTATTATGGGTTGCCAGTAACCCTCTTTTTAAGCCCGCTTTATCTCTTTAATTGGGAATACCAACATTGTGATACGCCGTTTGCGGCTCACCTCCAGCTTCTGCACTAACACAATGCTTTGCAGCCCTCCCCTCTCTACGACTTAATTGAACACTTCGATTGAGCGTCTTGTATTAAAACAGTTCATCCCTCAAGAGAACTGCGTGTGGCTGACCACGAACCTGGAAAAGTGATACGGTGGTGTGTGATCGAGGGCGTCCTCGCCTTGGTGTTTGGCGTGAAATTTTGCGAGAGGGAGTTCATGACCCGACGCGAAGGGCTAGGAGCCTGCCACGCAAGCGGTTTTTGTCGTTGTGACGCTGCGTCGAATGTGATTGTGAGTAATACCCGCAATAAAGATGCATAAAGACTCGTTAGGCGATGACGCTTGTGCCCAAAGTTCGGCAGATCCCGCGAATCTTGCAAATCGATATTAAAGCGAATGGAAGATATCTGTGGTGTAATTTTATTTTTAGAGAAACGGTACGAACTAGAGCTAAAGATATCTACGAATGCACTCACACACACACACTTTCAGTGGAAGCATATGCTTCATTAAATTTCGGCGAAACGAGCTGTTTAACACTGTTGCGGTATGAGGAAGTGATGCAGGTGCGCCATTTTTTAAGTTGTGGCACGCACACCTAAATTTTCCTGCTTTATTTTTTGTGTTTTCCTGTTGTTTGATAAGTTAGCCGAACTACAGCAACGTTACCAATATTGCAAAGTCGACATACGAGGACATTACGTTACGAAATATATTCACCTGTTTATTGAGCTCATAATTAGGGTTTCTGTTATAGCTAATTATTTTCGCAGTTTTGTTGTTCTAATAGAGTTGACTACTGCAACACACGACTGAATAATTGAAACACATGTGACGTATGTCAATTAGTCAGTCATACGCTTTCCGTGGGAGCAGGAGCGGACAAGAATAATATGCTGTGCCTAAGCGTAGTTGGGGCAATCTTATTCAATAGAAATTGTCAGACACTGAAGAAGTCAATGGAATGCAGTAAGTTTGGTGACTGAACCTAGAGCAAACGTAAGAACATCAATAGCCATGAACTTCCGGTCGTGCTCGAGAACAATGAAGTATTACGATTAGGCTGACACATACAAGCAATGGGAATGTGAAGTTGAGTTTCTAAAGATGTGTCTATGATGTCTGTCTGTCCTATTGTTTGTATCAGGAGAATTGTTTGCTTATTACGATATTCCATTTAGCATAAACCTGCTTAGCTTCCAGAGATAAAAATGCAGTCTTCCTACACTCTTGCATTGAAGTGATTGAAAATGTATGGGAATAACACAAAAATTATAAAGATGTTTCCCTTTTGTAGGATCAAAAATGGAGAAAACAAAACATGAGACAGATTAATCAGCAGCAGCCAATAAACTTAATCACTACACTACTGCGGTGGAACACTCATCTATTTTTTCTATCACAATTCATGTTCACAACCCTGCTGTAGTTATATTTACCACTAAACAAGATTATTTTTAGTAGTCTCAATTGGTCTAGCAGCCTTTTGTCCGTGATAAAGTGCACTATAAGCATTTTTTCATTATTTTTCCCGCTGTCTGTCGGGACCTGACTTAAACATTTCAGTGGTCCATTGTTCACTATAGCAAGCACTCAAGTCTTTTGTAAGCCAGACACGTACGTTCATCCCGAAGAGTAGTTTTAACGGCTAAACGACGCAGTCTGTGCTTTAGATAATTATTTCGCTCTGGTAATTGCGGAGCATAAAAGTAAAAGTCCTCTTAGTTTTCACATGACTTGTAAAATAAGCGTAACGTTTGAATACCGGCTTTCGTCGGATCCCGCACGCATTTTCGCTCACGCCGGAAAAGATAGGTTCCTCGTGTTTTTAAGGGGAACAAAGAAAACGCATTCATTAAATTCAGAACTTCCCGTTTCGCTTACGTCGGTGTCTTTGTTTCTTCCTTCTCGATGTGATGAGTTAACGGAGAGATAGGAAGCAATGAATCGAAATAACAACTATTATTAGCATAGAACAGTAACTCGAAGTAAAGCCCAATACAGCAAAGGTTTTTCAGTTTTTCTCATTGCATCATCGCTTTTTATGCTGCAAAAAATGTTTTGCATATGCGAGTACCCACAAATTCGCCGTTGGCGAGGATCACAAAAGCAATGACTTCTTTTTTTTTAATTCTGATTCAATAACGTGGCTCAAAACATCATCTGTTAGATCTATACCTTGCCTAAGTATTATTATGCGTGCAAAAAACTTACTTTTCATTCATGTTCATTAGCAAGTTACATCGAAGGTATGTGGGCTTAACGAACGTCTGTTCGTATTACGTTCAGTTTTCAGAACCTCGAATTCTCAAAACAAAACAACATTAGCTTTGTTCCCATGATTCGCTTCGCCAGTCAAGCCCGACGATATTTCCCCTGCACTGCTTAAGTGAAAGGTCACACCTTCAAATAACCCAGTAATAGTTCCAGATATTGGGATGAAGAACGTAGAACTAAAATACTCTCTTTATATGTTTCAAAGTATGCAAGGACGAGAAATATGGCAAGTACATGTGTGCATTTCCTCATTTCGACCTTTTTTCGTGTATGGATCTCATGCGATAGCATAAAGCTTAAAGATGGCTTTAAAGTGTGTATTGTGCACAGCGAACTCTAATGACACTTCAGCACTGCAAGTGATAATTTTTAAGTGTTTCGGTTCAATGTAAACTATCATTTTAGTTTCTAACAACTATTTTCACGAAGCTAAAACTTTAAATTTAGGCATGAACAAATGATTGATTATACTGAGCACCATCTGCAACTCCCTGACGTAAAAAATGGCACAATGCGTGTCTATTCATAAAGTGCCGTGAAATGTACATAAATCAATCAAGATTATAAAATAATCTCGAACTTTTACGCGCGAGCCACACCACAATGTTTGGTTTTGGTATTTTCTTTGTGTGAACGATGCCCTACGCAAATATCTTGGTACATTGTTATAAATCCTTTGTTGTTGTTTTTTCACTATATGGTTAGTCAAAAAATTGGATGTATATAAAACGGCTGGTGAAATGCTGGTGTCCATGTGCAATAAAAAATATTTAAATAAATTAATACATAAAGAAATAAAAGAATGACATATATGAGACCAGAAGTATACATATCAATATCGACAGTTCGTGGTTCTTTTCAACATGCGTATATATATATATATATATGGGAACATAGGAATTTTTACCCATAGGTGCAGTTGCAAATATTTTAAGTTGATTACGCGTATACTAGCGCAGACCACTGCGACAACGAAGCCGAGAAGCTTATACTGCGACTGAATACAGGTGTAAAAAATAGTTCTGCCCGTTTTCACCAATGTGTTGCTTCTTCTGTAACTGACAATATGTGCTCACTGTATGTTTTTGCCAATAGGACTTTGCTCAAGTTGGCCCACAGTTGCAGTTGCCCGTAAGTGGAGAGTCCTGCTTAGAGCATGTGTCCTTTTAGTGATCTCACTATTTCTTGCATGACACCCGGGAGGAAAGATCGCTTCGCACACAGGCATCACGCGAAGTGTTCTGCAAGAAAAATTCAGGAAATCTAATCAGACGCTGGACCTGACTCGTATTTTGCTGCTGTCCAAACAAACTTTCATCAAACTTTGAAAATATTGGAGTTCAGCTTGAAAAAAAAACAGCTATTACAGCACTATTACTTCAGAAAATATGAGCAGATAAATAAAATCTATGCAACCAGTGTACTGACCGGCTTGTGTGTGTACTAAATATTTTAGCTATCAGACGCTTCATTTTCTCCTTCTTGTCACGTAATAATGCGATAAAAACGTTCTTTGTCCTCCGTTCTTCACATGCAGCCATAAATTAGATTAAAAACAAGGGAGCTGAAGCTCATACATAATAAATTCAAGTGCTAACGGTGACGAAGAGCTGCCGGTGGTGATTATATTTTGATTCGAAGCACAACTGATAATTTTCTTTTTTCATATTTTATCATACTGTCTAGGCCCTCCGGCACAACAGGGAATTGTCAGTTATTTTGTTTACTTTACTAATCTTCAGATCCTATATTTCTCGCTCAATCAAGCTGTAAATTAGAGCTATAACGACAAATTCAGCTTTTACATTCAGTGTCACTTAAAAGGAAACATGGCACTGTATACCGTGCTATCACCTAATATTTCCTACTTATTGGCGACTACTGTGGTGACATAAAACACGCTGAGATCAGGTGGTGCTTTCGAGAGCATAATGGACTGAAACGTAGAGAACGCAAGTACAAAAATATTTGAAACACTTCTGAAGTTAACGAGCACAAGGCGCTTATGCTAGAAAACCTATCCTGTACGGTACATTTCATAAAGCCACTGTATTATGGCATACATTCTGTATTGTCGTTAATCAATACAATACTACCAACGACATAGGTGAAGCGATTTTTCAGGCCGGATGATTCATTTTCCCACTTTCAGCTCGACATTGAAAACGCAAAAAATTGGGGCGTTAAACTAACCACAGAACATGATTTCATTCGGGTTGGACGGTAGCGCGATACAAAGGTAATAGTGTAGCAACTCAAAGATACTGTTGAGTATCTGTATTTCTACATAAAAAGACATTTGAAAAGTGTACTTGCTTATTACTAGAGTAATAATTTTATACGATGTATGTATTGGCATGGCCAGCGCAATATATCGCGATATTGCGCTGGGCGAGACTATGTCGTTACTTTTCTCTCAAACGTGATGACACACTTTTGCAATAGAAGAATAAAAAATTTGTTGTTTTTGCTAAGCATAGCAAACACGCACCACACTGGTAAGTGGCGCAGGCATGGTGGCGAAGTGGTAAAGCGCCCGATACCAGTGTCAGCATAATCACCGATGCAGTATTATAAGCCTTGCCGACAATATTGCTATTACTCAAGACTGGTGAAACAATTCTAAATGTTTTAGGGGCCAGCTGATAGGTTATCAAGCCTTGTATTCAAGTCCAAGCGATGGTGATTTACAGGCAGATTGAGAACCTGTGATCGCCTGATGGGAAGCAATTTTCTCTGTTCCAAACTATTGTATGTTTAAATTTCTTGCCCCTGATTAATATTTTGCGAGATATTCTCTGACCTGTGTAAACGTGAAATTGTAGATTGACCACAAAAAACACGCTTTGCTGACTTTGGCATTTCATAAGGACGCCTTGTTCACAATTGTGAACATGATTCTGGTATGGGAAACACCAATACGTCCATAAACAAAGTGTTTTTTTCCTTTGGACAGCTTATCTTTTGTATTAAGGATATGCTTTTCCACGACAAGACGGTTTGCCCTCAAACATTACATTTTATCAGAGCTTGAAGCCTAATGAAGCTATTAGCTGCACTTACCACGTGCTTCAAATCCCGGGTATTCGGCTGCATTTTTGATGGAGTCAAAAGTTTTCGCGGCCTGTTTAGTTTAATTTACGTGCACGTTAAAAAAACCCAAGTTGCCTAAATTTCTGGAGCACTTCACTACGTCTTTCAGATTCACCTCGTATTTTGGAACGAATGTTGCATTAAAGCGTCTCCTCACCGGAGAATGGTTCTTCCTTCGCGCTGCCATCGAGCATCGGAGTCATCGAGGAGCACCCTTTTGAAACCTAAAACACGTTCCCTTCTTATTTAGTGTGAAGGTAGTCGAGGAAGAGGGAATTAAGGGACTCTTTTTCCCTCTTCAGTTCTTTTTATCCTCTGTCTGACATCTTTTCCCTCAATTCCTTCTTGCAATGTCTTCTTTGAATGTTACCCTCAATTTGTATCTTCCCTGCATTTTAATATGTTTGCTCTCTTCCCCAAAATACAATGAACGAAGCATTCAAACATTTACCAGTTACAGTCGGCATATATTTAGAGTTCCCGAAATTACTGAAAAAAACGCCGTTCTCTGTTGATCAAATTTAAAAAATAGGTGTTTTATGAAGATAGATTTAGAACTACAGTCTTGACCATGCATGTTGCTGCTTGTTTTCGAATTGTGTAGCACTAAGCAACAAAAAACATTTTATACAAAGTGCCGTTTGCCACCGTGGAATCTCTGAACTTTCCAAGGTTTTCCAAAGGTATACTTTGTCAGAAGTTCCTTCATTGAAGCATGCAGTTGCACCGGAAGTAGAAAAATGCAATTTTTGATGGCAATGGTTCGCTTCCTCAAGTAAGGCGAGTTAGTTTTATTTTGAATCAAGAAGATCTCAAAGAATGTGCTAATGGCATCGAAAAGACCATAATCTCAGTTTATGTCTTTTTAGAGTCGCATTGTGTAGGATTTTTCTTTGTGGATTTAGGTTGAGGTAGTGCTTGCGCAATTCCGAATTTCTAATGTAGCCAATCTGGCCTTGTTTCATCGTACGATGCACTCCATTTCATAGTTTGTAAGATCCTAGCCTTTCTGGGATTTCATGTGATGCGAGGCCGTAGGAAAGTAGGGGCTTCCATCACTTCTTTTTATTGGTTTCAGTCAAGCGTTGTGAGCTTCACCGAGTTATTTGTGAATTTCATTTTCATAGTCAGCACGAAGCTACAAATTTCTTTCCCGGGGTTTCGGCGACACTTGTATAAGGCCTTAACTATTTGAGGAAAGCACAATCTTTCAGAAAAGTAACTATTTGAAAAAACAACAATGTGGGCTTCTATACCGAGCCTCTTTTTAGATTTGGCTAGGATACAAACTTTTCTAACAATGAATTGACAAAAAACACAAAAAGCTACAGAAAAAGTAACGTTAAATCCAAAACAGGAAATCCTTGCTCTCGGGTCTGCTCGGATGGGCACGGGAACCCGTGGCATTTTTATTGAGGTGCCAAAGTGTGAAGAAAGTTCGCCTTTTTCCGCCTTCTTTTTTTCCCGTTGGAGGGCACCAGGCGGACTGTGAACGGAGATCTATCAACGAATACAGCAAAAAAAAACACAAAAACACCTGGTTGATTGCATCATCAAGCAACACTGCCAGGGCAAGCATTATATTTTATTTTCGCATCGTAAACAATATATTAGGAAACGCGGATGAGTTTTGTAAAATATGAGCGAGAAGAAAGAAACAGGCTTGTACTTCATACAAATGCCACCTGAAACTCAGAAAAAGTAATTCCGTAGTTGAACCAAGATTCATGGAGTCCCAGACAAGCTTCTAAACCAACCAATTCAAGGTTGAAAGCACTGAAGTTTGCACGAGTTCGTATTTGAACATACTGGAATTTAGAGCACGTAAACATCCAATAAATGAAAGACAGAGTTACATAAATGAGCGTTCACCCCAAATTAAATCTTATTCGCAGAAAAGACTATGATTTCTTCCGCACCGAACACGGAAACGTATGATGAAGCTACAATAAAAAAAGAAACACTGGAGGAAAATTATCACCTCATAGTTAAAAACGCAAAAAGACAACAAATATTATTACGTGCCTCCTACGCACCAAGACTTCATACAGGAAAATTGAACAACTTAGGTCAAAAACCACACATGTCATGGCAAGCGAGCGAGAGGCTATCGCTATCCTCCTCTTAGCGTCGAGAATTCATGTAGGTATGCCACTTCTTTGATTAGTAAGGTGTTAGATGGCTGGCTGACGCACGTGGAAGCATTTTGGGGGATACGAAAAGCGTACATTATTTCTCTTGTTGTCCGGTTTTTGTGCTGAAACCAACTGAAGTATCTGAACTCTGAAATGCACCCAGGCTGAATATCAGGCTAAGGGAGCACAACAGATCTCTAGAAGGCACCCTATATTCACACCTCACGCGTCACTGTCCAGAAATGGGGCGAATTCCAGAGTTCAGCAAAACTTTAGTTCTTTTCCAGCACATAAACAGGACAACAAGGGAAATATTGAAAGTCTTGCGTATCCACATAAATTCTGCCACGTCCGTCAGCCAGCCATCTATCAACCTACTAGCCAGTGAAGTGGCTTACCTAGATAAGTTTCCGACACTGAGAGGAGGCCAGCGATAGTTTCTCGCTTGCTTGCCATGACATGCGCGGTCTTCAACCTCAGTTGATTGATTTTTTGTATATTATCCTTTTGCATTGGAGGAACGTGGGATTTTTGTTTCTTTTGCATTTTCAACTATAGGTGATAACTGTCTTCCTGTGTTTTTTTCAGGTTGTAGCTTGGCACATGCGTTGCCGTGTTCGGTGTGGGATAAAACCTGGCCTTTTCAGTTAATGAACTTTAGCTTGCAGTGAGCGCTCGTCTTTCTAACTATGCCTGTCGTTTCTTGTCTGTTTACGCACTCTAGATACCACCAATATTTCAATTGAGCCACAATCATCATCATCATGATCATCACCATCATCATCATCATCAGCCTCACTACGCCCACTGCAGGACAAAGGTCTCTTCTGCAGGATAAAGAGCTCTTCCTTGAACCGGCAATAAATCTGGTCTAATGCTTTCTGCTGCCAAATTATACCTGCAAACTATTTAATCTCATCGGCCCACCTAACTTTCTTCCCCCGCGTGCGTTTGTTTTTCTAGAAATCTAAATAATTACCCTTAATGACGAGTTATTATCCTGATTAAATTCTACGTGCCTGGCACATGTCCATTTATTCTTACTTCAACTCTACTATTCTTAACCCTGGTTTGTTCCATTGCCCACTCTGCTTTCTTCTCACCGTTTAAAGTTACTGCGCACTGCTGATGTCTCGACTGAGTTTGACGCCTTATTGTTATGCATGGAGGTTATGCATAGCGTTTAGCTGTACTCCGTGTATTTCTCTATTACCTGATTGATATTATGAATATGGTCAATTGTGGAGTGGCCTGTACGGATCCTCCTTGGTTCTTTGGTTGACTGAACTCTAATGTCACCTTATTTTGATTAGCTATCACTTTTGTAAATTTTTGGTTGAAAACGTATGGTACGGTGATTGACCTGTAATTTTTCTAGTCATTATTGTCTCCTTTCTTATCGATTGAGTTGATATTGACGTTTTTTCAAGATTTTGGTACACTTCACTTCAAGAGACACTTCCTGTATAAGGTTAGCCTTGCCTAACAGCAAAAAGGAGCCGTAAGCAGTTTCGAGGAAAAATTGCAATAAACAAATTTTCGTGTCACGTCAACGTATCTCTAGGGTCTCTGAAAACATACATATTAGAAAAGAAGGCTTCTGTGCCCTAAGATGACTCACAATTGTAAGAAACGTGTGTATACTCTGACAGAACTCCCAATTCTTTTATGTGTTCATTGGATTGCTTAACGGTGCGGTGGTTCTTAATGGTGTTCAAAGCCATAACCAGGCTTCAGAAACTGGCGGGAACAGTACGCGCTGCGCTAAGCAAATGTTCCCGCGGATATGTTGATGAAGTATATATTGTTGCTTGTTCACTTGGAATTTACTCGCCAAGCAAGTTCACAAATATTTTCTCGAGTTGGTTTTATATGTGGGGTTTAAAGCTGCGAAACCACCATGTGAATGCGCGATGAAAGCTTCATTTGCACCAGCCGCTGCAGCTCAGATTAGAGCACGCGACCTGCGTGTCAGCAGCCATTTAGCCTATAGCCTCTAGACCACCATCACGGTGAGGCTATTTTCTAGGGTTGAAGGAACTAGGCACTTGGCTAAGTGATATCGAGATGTCTACAATCATTGGCGGTAACCCATCGACAAATACAGCCATTGTTCGATCGTACACTGCTGCTATTTTTTCCGCCGTAGTGAGTCTTTCTAACGGCGAAGTAAGTTTACAGAAACAGTATGGAAAAAGCTGCTCATGCCAGGAAAGATGCATTGCGCACCTTGGAAATATTTATATTTAATCCCCGTGTCTTCCGATTGCTCTTAATTGCGCTGTGCGAGCAAACAAACTGATTGATATGATATGTGGGGTTTAACGTCTCAAAACCACCACATGATTATGAGAGACGCCGTAGTGGAGGGCTCCGGAAAATTCGACCCTCTGGGGTTCTTTAACATGCACTCAAATCTGAGCACACGGGCCTACATCATTTCCGCCTCAATCGGAAATGCAGCCGCCACAGCCGGGATTTGATCCCGCGACCTGCGAGTCAGCAGCCGAGTACCTTAGCAACTAGACCACCACCACGGGGCACGAGCAAACAAAATTGCCCACGAAAAACCTTGTATTGTTCTAAATGGCAGCTCAGATAATGAAAGCAAAGCTAGTATGAGACAATTTTACTCAAGGACTCATGCAGCCCGAGTAACGTCTACAAACGCAACTCAACTACTGCACATGCACAAAACTTCGCGGAACTGCCACACTACTAAGTGCATCACGCCGAGGTTGACGACCATACGTTTGGTTTGCACGCATCGTACGGGGTGATCTAAACAATCTCAGACTCAGATACCACTGAACGTCAAGCAGTCAAAATTACAAGAATGCATACAAACATTGATTGGGACGTTCTATACTTCAATCTTTATGCAGGCTAGCCGCCCGAATCACCCTTTCAAAACACTTTCTCGCATGCCAATTCATTACACCACATCGAAAACACTACTGATTACGTAAATTTGAATTTTTTTACTTCGTTTGGGGCCCAAAAATAATGATACATGATGAACTCTCTGAAAGCCTAACCACTTTATCAAGCACGTCGCCGTAACATTCACGCACCTGCATACAACGCAGGCATCACTGATGGAGGGACGACGATTTGCAGCGCTGCAGTTAGAACCTAACTGGCCAGAAGTTGTCACTCGTGGCAGGCATAGCGGACTGCTTTACCGCATATAGGTGCTGCATGTTTCTCATAAAAACTCGGGAAAACCAAGATCAGCTGCAAGGCGACTGCACGTTAGCTGCTGTGCACCTGGTGCACAAGTTTAGCGAGCAAGAACGCATATAGGTAGAGCACCTTCAGAGCCCCACTACACGTGCGCGGTCAAGTTCTCAAGGGGACAGTGTATATACCCGTAGCGAATATTGTATTGTGGACGCCATGCGCTTGCTATACTCATCCTCCCCATGAAAAGTTACAAATAGAAAGAAATGTTTTCTCGGAGCTCATAAGAGCTAAGAGCAGCCGCATCGTCCGGCGCGCCTGGAGGGAGGAGGAGGAAGAATAAATGAGGAAGGACAGGGAGGTTAGAGGAGTTAATTAGGAAAGGGATCTCCCTTAAGGCGTCGAGTAAGGAGTTAATAATGGGAGGAATCTTCCTTAAGGCGTCGAGTAAGGAGTTAATTAGGAAAGGGATTTCTCTTAAAGCGTCACGGAGAGTTTGGAGAATCTCATGAGAGCAGCGACATCCTCCTAGAAGGCTCTCGTGGTAAGAATATTTTTTAGTGATTGTCGGGAATCGCCTTTGTCAGATATCTAACCTCTTGACCCTTTCTATTTTGGTTTATATTTGGCAAGTGGGTACCAAACTGGATACCCTTTACGCGCTTCTAAATTAGTTTATTCTATTATGAATAACGCGGTGGTATACTTCACCTACTCGGAAGCCATACATTCGGCAGTTGGTATGCACAGCGTACGCAACAGAAGCCGTTCTTGCAGGAACTTAGGCATTAAAAAACATGTTTTCAAAGAATCAACATACAATATTTGTAATTAAAGTTACACGTATGAAAACCATGCACCATCTTTCTTTCGAGATACATTGCGATGTGTACTGTTTTGTGAAATCAGGAACGCTTAGCAACGTATTGGTAATGGAGTTCCTAAGCTTGAAGACAAACGTAGCAGCGCTTACATTTTCGTCAAGTCCTGGCTTTGCAACCGGTATAATTGTCCTGAAAGAGAGACGCCAACTCTTTTCGTGTCTATGACTGCCCAATACACGAGTATAATTATCTATTGAGAATTCACGTATCACCTGAATTAGCGTCATGTACTAGCACATTAGTACTTATAGAAAAGAGTCAAACGACTCTAAGCTCCAAAAGTGTATCTTAAGCCATAATTACTAACAACGTTGTGCAACAAAGGCTTCCAAATGTCTAGAGTAAATTTTCCAAGAGCCATTACATTTTCCATAACTTATTGAAATACTGTCTGCGCGCTTTGCTGCAGTTGTTGCGGTAAAACGATTCGTTTACTTCTGGCCGCGCAACTTGAATCCGCCTCTCGGCTGAGTTTTTACACAAAATATTTTTTGTAGTTAGTTCATTATTTCATCCGAAGACGAGTAAATGACGTTGGTAATCACACACACGCGTCCAGAACTAATATGAATAAAGTGAAGCATATTGAATTGCTTACACCTGATAGATTTATCTTGGTGCTTAATTTGCATATGAGAAAATAGGACTTATTTTACTTAAACTATTCCGGCGTGTTCATTCTTCAAGGCACTTTCAATGCTTCGATGGCTTTGAATGTTAGACTGTACGGCACACTAGTAATTCGCTTTATAGTGACTGTCAGTTGGGTCTTTCTTTATATGATCATGGCGGTGAAGCGCACGATAGAACGAATACTTCTGAAGTAATATGTGGTTGAGAAGTGCCCATTCTTTCTATATTTCTACCATCGTGAAGTTACATGCCGGTTGGCAATATGAAGGTCTACTTAGCAAATATGTTGTTTTTCTTACACAGAGCCTCTGAATTGACAAAGGTGCTGTTGTTTTTGCTATGTTTCGTACAATGCTTCGTAATATCTTATAGCGAGGAAATTTTCACATTTTTTTTGGCTACAGCTTTCAGTTCATGTTCTTTTATGACCCCTCGTAAAATTGTACGCATTGTACGAGCTTTGTTTTTTAGCAATTAGCATAATGACCCGCTAATATAAAGAGTATGCGAACTGGCAATTTTTTGGGTGATTTTCAAACGATAAGGACATCCTTTGCAATATGGAAAAATTCCTGGCTCAGACAGTCGCAAACGTTTCACATTATGGCTGGGACTGACGTAAAATAAACCTATTCCTATTTATAATAGTATACTTTCCTTGCGGGTCCACCAAGTGTGAATCAGTTGCGACGGCATTCGGCTGCTGATTCGAAGGTCGCGGATGCAACACCGGCCATGGTGGTTGCAATTTTGTGGAGACAAAATGGTGGAGGCCCATATACTGCGCAATGACAGTGCACGTTTGGAAACACCAGATGGCCGAAATTTCCGTTGTGTTACATGGTAACACCATGACGTTCGGATGACAAATTTAAGATATTATAATTGTTATCTTGCTGTCGGAAGTATTTCTCTAAGAAGCTAAAAAATTTTTCTTTCGGAAAGTAGAAATAGAACTCTCCTATTACCTTTCTTTTCTGTTGCCAAACCTACTGGAAGTTAAGAGGGCAAGCCTCGCTCCACCAAGTTCTTTACGAGCTACTCACGTACCTACGAGGCGACCATCGCATTGAAACGACACCTAGGCACTTATTTATAGTGCTTTACTTAAACGCCTCACATGCACAATGACTATAGTTTGAGTGCGCATGCATTTGCTTTTTCGTTTTGGCTGAGACACCTTTGAGGCACGCGGGACCAGTGCATAGAGTTCACCCACAATTATTTTATTATGCCAGTGAAACCAGTAATCAACAACAGCAAAATGATGGTGAAAATATAATAGAGGGGCGAACACTAAGCAAAAAAAATATGCACGCTCTTCTTTTTCTCAGTATTCTGTTTGTTGTTTTTCTTTGCCTCACAACTCGGGATACAGATTCATATACTTCTCCCGTGATTGCATTGCCTGTTTCTTTTTTCTCTTATCTATTGGCTTTCATACAACGGGTGAATGACCTGCAAATTGATGACGGGTGCATTGTCTGGTGAAGTGTACGGGCAGTGAAACTGAAAGATTGATGGATTAAAATTAATTTATTGGCACAAGCATCACACATGAACAAAACAGAAAAAACAAAATGAGTAGCACCAGGATCGAGGCGCTGCTTTGTTGAGATCCGTGCTATGTTACCGTGCCACACCTACGTGTCTGCTTGCATCCATTTGCCTATATATATATATATATATATATATATATATATATATATATATATTTATTTATTTGTGTGTGTGTGTGTGTGTGTTTAAACACGCTTTCATGAGGGCGTGTGTGTAACGTGACGACAGAGGTCGTATTTGAATACGCTGAGAAAACAGCAGCGGGCCGGTCTTTTTATTGTTGGGTTCTGCATAAAAGCGAGCAGATGCGCGTATGCGCTGACGCCTTCGTGTTTTTCGCGGGACGCACGTGACATTTGCCTCCCTCCAAAAAGGGCATCTTCCCTATGCGCAGCCGAAGCACTCTACTTATAAAAATGCACATATGCACCGGCACCCACAGGACAAACGAGAGTTAGCTGGACAAGTAGGGTTTCATCTGGATGACTTGCACGATCTCGGTTAAGCAGTTTCGGTGACTGGAACTGCAATCGCCGTCGGGAATAACTTTGTAGTTCATATCGTTCGATCGTCGGGTGACTCGATTTGGGCCGAAGTATCGTCGTAATAGCTTTTCTGAAAGTCCGCGTCGACGTATTGGGATCCAGACCCATACCTTGTCGCCTGGTTTGTAGGTTACCAATTTATGTCGTAGGTCGTACCGTTTCGCATCTTTGTGTTGCTGGTGACAAATACTCACGCGGGCTAGCTGTCGGGCTTCTTCGGTGCGCAGACCAAATTCTTCGGCGTCAGCGTGAGTGTCGTAACACTCGTGCGGCAGCATAGCGTCTAACGTTGTAGTGACTTCGCACCTGTGTATTAAACTAAACGGCGTCATTCCGGTAGTTCCCTGCCGGGCAGTATTATAGGCGAAAGCCACATAAGGCAAGATTTTGTCCCAGTTCTTGTGTTCTGTGTCGACATACATGCAGAGCATGTCTGCAAGGGTCTTATTAAGCCGCTCTGTTAGTCCGTTCGTTTGTGGATGGTAAGCCGTTGTTCTCCGGTGAGCTGTACCGCTGAGCCTGAGAACCGACTCCAAAAGTTCTGCCACGAACGCAGTTCCTCTATCCGTGATGAGAACTGTTGGAGCACCGTGCCGAAGGACGACGTTTTCTATAAAGAAATGAGCCGCTTCTGCTGCTGTGGCCCTCGTCATGGCTTTAGTTTCTGCGTAGCGAGACAAGCATTCGGTGGCGACAATGACCCATCTGTTCCCTGTGGTAGAAGTTGGGAATGGGCCTAGGAAATTCATTCCGATTTGGGCGAATGGCTTTGCTGGTACTTGAACGGAATGTAATAGGCCTGCCGGCCTGCCGGGTGGTGCTTTGCGTCTTTGACAGTCGGAACCTGTCTGGACGTGATGATTCACAGCAGCAGGTAGGTTCGGCCAGTAGTAACTGTTTTGCAGACGGGACAATGTTTGAGTGTAACTGAGATGACCGGAGATGACTTCATGATGGCAGGCCTCCAGAATTTCTTTTCGCAGTGATGCAGGGACGACGAGCAAGTATGGGCTGCTGTTGGGAGAAAAGTTTTTTTTTGTATAGAACGTCATTCCTTAAACAAAACGGAGGTACTCCTCTCGCAAAAACTCGCGGCACGTCTTATTGTCGTCTTTCTAAGAAGTCGATAAGCAAAAGCAGGTCAGGGTCACTGCGCTGCTCTTGTGAAATAGTGGCCGCGTTGATGACTCCTAAGAATGCGGCGTCCATAGACTCGTCATTAATAGCTGCAGGCTCGACGGATGACCGTGAGAGACAGTATGCGTCAGTGTGCTTCTTCCCTGATTTATAAATAATGGTCATATCAAACTCCTGAAGCCGAAGGCTCCAGCGTACTAAACGGCCGGATGAGTCTTTCAAGTTAGTGATCCAGCAAAGCGAGTGGTGATCACTGACGACCTTGAATGAGCGGCCGTACAGGTACGGTCGAAATTTGAGAACCGCCCAAACCATGGCGAGGCACTCTTTCTCGGTAGTCGAGTAGTTCTCTTCCGTGCGAGAGAGAGCTCTGCTGGCATAGACGTACAATTTCTCGGTTTTATCTTGTCATTGTATCACTACGGCGCCCAAGCCTACATTGCTTGCGTCGGTGTGAAGTGCTGTTGGCGCTTCCTGGTCAAAGTGCGCAAGAACCGGAGGTGTTTGGAGACGTTGGCGTAATTCAGTGAACGCTGTTTGTTCCTTTTCGCTCCAAAGAAAGGGGACATCCTCTCATGTGAGCCGCGTCCGAGGCGCCGCGTTAGACGAAAAGTTGGCGATGAATCGTCGGTAATAAGCGCAGAGGCAAAGAATCGTCTCACTGCTCTTTTGTCATGCGGTGCGGGAAACTTTGCGACAGCGTCGATTTTGCCTGGGTCAGGTCGAACACCTTCGTGGCTGACCACGTGGCCTAAGAAGCAAACTTCGCTGAAACCAAAATGGCACTTCTCTGGTGTTAAAGTCAGGCCATCCGAACGTAAAGCTTGCAGAACTGCGAATAATCGACTTAGGTGTTTCTCGAATGTAGCTGAAAAGACGACAATGTCGTCTAGATAGACCAAGCATGTCTGCCACTTCAGTCCTGATAGCACAGTGTCCATTAAACGCTGAAAAGTGGCTGGCGCTGAGCATAACCCGAATGGAACCCCTTTAACTTCATAAACACCGTCGGGCGTCACGAAAGCTGTTTTCTCACTGTCTCTCTCGTCGACCTCTGTTTGCCAATAGCCATTTCTAAAATCCATCGATGAGAAATCGCGTGCATGCCGCAGCCGATTAAGAGAGTCATCTATGCGTGGCAGTGGGTAGACGTCTTTCTTCGTTACTTGGTTTAACTTGCGGTAATCTATACAGAAACGCAAGCTACCGTCTTTCTTTTTAACCAATACCATGGGGGATGCCCAGGGACTCTTGGAAGGCTGTATTACGTCATCTTGGAGCATCTTCTGAACTTGCTTTTGGATCTCCTCACGTTCTTTCGGAGTCACATCGTATGGGTTTTGACGGATCGGTCTCGTATTTTCTTCAACGATGATTCGGTACCGGGTCAGTGGTGTTTGCTTGACTTTCAACGTTCACGAAAAGCAATTTTTGAACTGGTGTATTAGCTCTAGTCGGCGCTGTTTATCCGAGGCTGACAGGGTTGAGCAAATGTTGACAGACAAAGGTGTCGAGGCTGGGAAGGTCGCCTCGTCCGGTTGCAAAGCGAAGCAATCTCTGGCTTGGTCCACGTCGTCGTAGTAGGCAATCGCGGTGCCCTTCTGGATGTGACGACGCTCGTTGCTGAAGTTGGTGATGAGCACTTCTGTCCGCCCATCAATTAGTGCCAGAACGCCTCTCGCTATTGCAACACCTTGTGTAAGCAATATCGTGTCTATTCGCTCCGCTATCACCTCATTACGGCACGGCCGTTCACATAACACCGACACAAGATAACACCGACACAAGGCCGCAAGATCTCAGCAGGAGCATCACATCATCGGCTACACGTAAACGTTGCAGTTGTTCTTCAGTGGTGGCGTCGACGTTAGGATGGGCGGAGAAGGTGACGATAGGTTCTGGAATGTTGATGACAGCACCGTACTCTCGCAGAAAATCCATACCCAAAATCAATTCTTTAGAACAGTCCGGTAAAATGACAAAAGTGGCGACGAAGTTCGAATCATCGATTACGTGTCGAGCAATGCATTTACCGGTTGGCGTCATTAGCTGCCCACCAGCACTCCTTATGCTCGGCCCACTCCATGGCGTCTTGACCTTCTTAAGGCGGTCGGCGAGCTCTTGTCTTATAATAAAGAAGTCAGCACCAGTGTCAACCAGTGCTGTTACGTGGTGTCCGTCTATAATAACGCTGAGGTCGGCACGTACAAATTCATTGGTATTAGTACTCGTGGTTGTCGTCGTCTTCGTCATCACCGTCGTCACGTCGTCTTTGTGTAGAGGCAAGGGGGTCTTTTGCCTTGCCCCCGGAGGTCGCGGCAGTTAGTTTCCCTAGCACGGACTTGGGGAGCGGTTTCTGACGGCGTCAGCATATCTTTGGTGTTTCGCGGAATTCTGACCTCATGCAGGTGAGGGAGACCACCATCGACGACTTGGTGAAGACACTTGGTTGGTCGGCAAGGGATTAATGCCATTGTCACGAGGGTTTTAAAAATAAAAGGAAGCGGGCCGAGAAAAGTTTCCAAACTGGGCTTCTGAATGATGGCAGTAGCGCGAGATGTGGCCTGCTTCGCCGCAGCGGAAAAAAAGGGGTCGACGGTCGGCAGTGCGCCACAAGTCGGTCCGACGTACTGGTGGTCTCCGCACAGGTTCCCGCTGCCACCACGGCAAGGTAACGGGTCGTGGCTGAAATGGTGCTTCTTCTGGGGCAGGCGGATGACGGCGGACGGCATCGGCATAGGTCATTGGACGTGGTTCGGGTGGTGGCGCCGGTGATTGAAAGGCTTGCCGTAGTTTGTGGCGCACGGTTTCTGCAGCAGAAGCACCTGGGTGCTCGGTAGACAGAAGGCCGAGGGCCCGCAGCTCTTTCCACAGGATTTGTCTAATCATTTGCCGTAAAGAGTTTTCGGAAACGGCAGCGTTTGTAGTGGCGCCACCAACAGGCGTTTGGTTGGGCAGGCGGTCAAAGTGGCGGCATCGTTGCCGGAGCGCCCGCTCAATGACAGTCCTTATGAATTCATTCACTGTTGTTGGCGGATTTCGTACAAGGCCGGCGAAAAGTGGTTCCTTAACTCCCCGCATCAGGTGACGAAGTTTCCTTGCCTCGGGCATGTCAGGGTTAGCGTGGTGAAATAGACGAGTCATATCCTCAGCGAACATGGCGACGCTTTCGCTCGGCTTTTGCATGCGGGCTTTAATCATATGTTGTGCGAGATCCCGTCGGTCTGCACTCAGGAACGTCTCGAGTAGCTTTTGGCGAAAATTGTCCCAGGATTGGAAAGTAGGCTTCCTGTTCTCGTACCATGTGTGAGCGCTATTTTAAACTATTGCGAAGTAGGCACGGCCACGTTTTTCTTGCACGCTCCAACGATTCATCACAGCGGTCCGCTCGAACTGCATCGAGCCAGTCCTCGACATCATCATGCGGTTCTCCACAGAAGACTTCGGGAACACGAGGAGTCTCAAAAGTTACCTGGTAAGGATGAGTCGTCTGGGCCTGAGGAAGATTCGCAGACGTTGAAAAGGCCGCCATGTTGGTAACAGGAGATGCCGTCAAGAGTTCTGGACTTAGGCCTAGTAGGCACCGGCTGAATCGGTGTACTGGAGTCGTAACAAGATGTTGAGGCTCCGGACTGGGTGTACGGTTCAGAACAACGCTTTCTTGCATCAGGTTGCAGGCCCCAGCACCTCCACCAGTGCAGCGACGTGAAGACAGAGGTCGTACTTGAAGACGCTGAGAAAACAGCAGCGGGTCGGTCTTTTTATTCACCGCGCGCGCGAGAGAGTTCCTCGTCTTTCTCGTTGTTGCATTCTGCATAAATGCGTGCAGATGCGCGTATGCGCTGTCACCTTTGTCTTTTTCGTGGGGCGCACGTGACAATATTTTAAAAGGTGTTCGGTTATGCGGAACAAATGGTAGGCTCTCCCATTTCTCGTCGATCCAAGGCCAAAGATGGCCGTTCTATTTCCGCTCACGTTGCGAATTCCTACGCTTCACGAAAGTGCAACTCAGTGCCACGGCTTTTTTCTTCCTTAGTCATCTACGAATGGTTTTCTACTCCACAAGAGGTTTCTTTAGTTTCTAGAGGTCTCCAGGCTCTAATTTCCCTTTGTAAGATTTTGCTGCTTGTATCTCGGCTATTTAGTAACAACAGCAATGCATTCGACAGAGAAGCTATTTTGACAGGGCTACTTTTTCAATAAAACCTCAGGGGGCTTATTGAAATTAAGTACAGGGCGAAATGAAAAGCTAAATAGAAAAACAGGCATGCGATCTGTAGAAGTTATCTTGGAGAATCAATGGTGCGCAGTACAGGCATCTCTGAAGTGCGAAGGAGCGTTGTTCGTAATAGCACGGCGAACTGTAGAAGGAATTATCAATTTTGGCTTCGGCTTGTTTGGAACAACGCTCTGCTTCACTTGCTTTTGCTTAACGCGGGAGCTTTCATCTGCAGTTGGTCGTTACGAAAATATAAACTCAGAAAGTGTGTGACCGAACTCTTCCCCGCCGTTATCACGTGCGCTGCAGTCAAGCGTGCGCTGACTGTTTTAAGTGCGTGAGTGTAAGGCAAAGGAACGAGAATATTATTCGCCGTCTGATTCGTGAATGGCATTTCCTGTTTGTGGTAACTCTTCTGCTCAATTGCAACACAACTTTAATCCCCTCCTTGACGAAGTGAAGTAAATCGACTGCGCACTAAATAAAGTTCCTTATGCGAAAAGAGGTCTGGATAATAAATTAGAACAAAAGCACCTTCTTCCTACAAACTGGTGCAACGCGAAAGAAAAAAGTGTTTTTACAAAAGTTGTCGAAAGTTGACAGTATAATTAAGCAAACTATATTGCTGTCATTTTCGCACTACGTGTTCATGAGAAAATGCCATGACTTCACAAGGCTGTAAAATGAGGTGCTAACAGCATAAGCTGTTGCAAATACACGGCAATTGTGGTCAAAAAAGTGCAAGCCAGTGGATTTGAATTTACATACGAGGTATGAAACTCAATGGACTTGACAATGATGACATAAGTGATGGCAATGGACCTGACAATGATGACATAAGTGATATGGCAAGAATATACCCGAGCTTTGCAGGACTTACATTGTATTATTTGTCGCATGAAGTTTTGTTTTAAAACTAAAATTTATGTAGTGTATCTATAAATATTGTCTCCTATGTAGAGTAATGAGACGAAGCTGATGCAGAAAAAGAACGCTCAAGAATAAAAAAGCGTAGCGGCTTTTCAGAATCACGCCTTCAGCGCTCGCTGGTCGAAGTTACACTTGGATCACTGTGGGATGTTTGAGGGCGAAGCTCCTTAAGCCGTAGGTCGTGCGTCCGCGATGTATGTAGTAGTAGTCGTCGTCGTAGTAGCAGGTAGCCACCTCCACGGCTGGACTAAGCAGCGACACGCGCGCACCCTTCTGAATTGAGCAGAAAACCCATGCAGCTTAATCACAAATTAATATAGTTGTTTCTGATGAAATAACTTACAGAGACGTATATTGGTGACATAATCTTCAATAAAATTTGCCTTGAATTTGATGTTTACTAAAAAAAGACTACTATCAGAATTACGCAATTTGAGCACCATGTGACCATAAAGGGATGCCGCGTTAAACTCGCTGGGCATAACCTTTTTGGTTTTAGCAAAGTTTAGCAAAAGTTGGGCTGCAGGGCTATAATATAGTGACCTAGTATATAAATATGAAATAGAAGCCGTGAAAGATGGGAAGTAGACACAAGGCGTAGGCCGTAAGAAAGTGCGCGAGTGCCACCTCTCGTTTAGTCCTTGGAATGTGCGCACTGGATGACGGTACTTCTGTATCATGAATATAGAACGAAAAGATGTGAGATGGCGGGTGGTACGTCGAGTGTTCATTAGAAGGACGGGCGGATGGACAGACGCACGCACAGACGGACGGACATACAGACAGACAGACAGACAGACAGACAGACAGACAGACAGACAGACAGACAGACAGACAGACAGACAGACAGACAGGCTGATGCATGCGCAGATGCACAAATGGATGAACGAATGGACGCATTAATGGTTGGACGCATGGACGGACGCAGGAATGCACGTACGGATGGATGCAGAGACGCGCGCATGGATGGTAACACAGGCGCACACACGAACAGACAGAAGCAAGAACGAACGGCGGATGCTTCACCACACTCATCATCATGCACTCCGTAGATATGCTGTGAGTTTTTTAGATGCGGAGCATCTAATACTCGAGGCTTGTAGTGCGGCGCCGTCCGCAAGCTTCCTCCTCCTTCTTCCACCATCTTTGCATCCCTTCCTCCTCTACACACCGCGCGCGCTTCACTCCTCCACCATCTGTGCACCCTTCCTCCTCTACACACCGCGTTCGACATCTACAATTCTCCTGATTCTCCAGTGGACGCGCATGCGCCGTCGCGCTTCGAGAACATTCAACAGCTGACAGTGCATGCACCGTCGCGCTGTATATATACTCAAGGTCGGCGCTCGCTCGCTCAGTTGCCGCTCGTCGGTTGGTTTGTACGGCGCGTCGACGTCCAAGGTCGCGGTGAAATGAATTCCAACGAATCCACAAACACAATGATCGACGTCCCTTCGACCAGCGCCGCCCTTTCGCATACGTGTGTACGTGTTCACTCATTTAACACCCCCTCCTACAACCACGTTAACCAATTTAGCCATCGACCCAAGTAAGTCGCAATTTAACACCCCATTTCACAACCACGTTAACCAATTTAGCCATCGACCCAAGTAAGTCGCACTTTAACACCCCGTTAACCAATTATATGTTCCGCATCCTCCTCAGTGTTCCCCCGAGGGAAGCTGCGGGCAATTTGTAAGCATCTTCCAACTGTATTTTGTTGTTTCAAGAGGCGAGGGCATGTCTACTATCGCCCGCAGGGTGGACGAAATGCCACTGTATTGCTTTAATGCAAGGATTTTCTCCGCATGGGGCCAATGCCATAAATAAGGATAGGCCCCAGAAACTCGAAGCGAAATAAGTAAGCAGCAAAGCAAGAAATTTTACACCATTTATCTTATTGGGTGGCACTTTTTTCTCGCGCGCCGTGCAGTAAACAAAATACGCCGTAGAAAAAAACGGAAGATGGTAGAATAAAAAAACAACCATACAATTGGGCTAGAGGCGATAAATATCCTCCGGATCGAGCGAAAAAAAGAGCACTCAACACTGCTTTGCCGTTCGAACCGATACCTTTCTCGTGGCCGGTCAGTGTGATTTTGCTGATTACGTTAAGCACTGCCCAGAGACCATGTTGCTTGTTAGCTGCTGCGTTCTATTCGCAGTTCCTTGAAGCTTCACCACCGTGAAGGCCGAATGGTTATAATGCAGTTTACTGTACGAAGACTAACTAAGTAATGAAGACCATCTATAATATCTCACCGTAGTGAAGATGTGATGAAAAAAGAGGCAATATGAAGGAAGACGATAAATTACGGTGAAGTACATAATAATTATATTCATATGACAAAAGAAAAGCAAGAAAACAGAATATATACCTAAACCATCAATTTTTTACTTAAACATATTAGCAGTTTTTTCGCAGTTCACAGGTTGGCAGACCTATTGAAGCGAAATCAGTGGGCATACATTGCTCAGGTACAGCCAGTGTCGCTCTCTCAGCGCACTCTGATTATCACATAAAACAATTATGTGGCATGGCTTGTCCTGTTAGTCATTCTGCCACTGTACATCTAGTAACACAATGAAACGACAAACAAAAATGTTGTTTTGTAGCGAGGAAGCAACAACTTAGTTGTGAAATGTAGGGGGTACAGAAAAAAAAACGAATAATTGGGAGACCCTTAAGCTTCGCCTTGAAGAGCTGTATGCAAGAGCGAAATCCGGCTATAGTGCGCCCTTCAAGCGCTAAGTGCATACCTATCATTATGTTTTGTTACATACGCACACACACACGCGAGCACACGCGCGCACACACACATACAGTAGATTGTACCAGCGCGTGCGTGGGAATGGTACATACAGTTTTTTTATCTAAAGCAAGAGTCGCATGGCCTCCAAGATACACGCCGTGCGCTTGCCATCTCGAAGGCCATTAAGAGTCTCACAATGCCTCACAGTTGGCATCACATTATCTAGCATTCGCTGTTTGCTTGATCAACGCCTATGGAAAGGCTTAATATGTTTTTCACTAGATGGACATAGTTGTTTATTGTTAGAGCTGTTTGAAAGTTCCTGTGTGTTTTTAGCGACGATGGCTGCACAATCTCGGCCTTTTTAAACGCACTTTGAAGACTCCTAAATGCGCCTACAAATCACCGAATGGGCTCATTTTCGTCGTGGCACCTGTCGATCAGAATGCGTTAAAGATGCCCTGCGACACTTTTTCAAGTAACTATAAAATGAATTCACTAGAAGAGCTCATTAGCTCAGAAGCTCGATGCTGCAAAGATTTTAAGAATCCTTGTAGTGCGAATGAAGTTACGAAGGTTTGTCGCATCTCTTATCTCTTCCCGACGAAAGCGCTGGAAGCTAAGCAGGGAGGGTTGGCAGGGGAAAAAAAACCACGTCACCCGCGCCTCATAGCCTTGAGCACTTTCTTGTCTTCTTTCTTCCTTCGAATGCGCGGCTTTTCAGTGTGATTGCACACGAACGCGTGGACAAGTAGCACCCTCTTACTGCGATTTTTGTAACGACGTTTTTCGCTCACAACCAACGGGGCCGATGTGGACGACAGAATTTCTGCTACACGAGCTCTCTAACGCTGTTGCGTTAAAAACATCCGTACTTGCTCACTGGTGGCCTCATTCCACCGCCAATCGTTGTCGTCTTCTTCGCGCAAGTGTTGTCACCACGTTATTGTCGGGCCCCTGCATTTGCTCTGTCTATGTCGAATGTATCACACCACACCAGACAGTCACGCACACCTCCCAGCATACACATGTAATGTAGCGTCCTACAAAAGGACGATGACAACCAGGTGCCACACAATGCGGAGTGCGCAGAAACTGTCCCGGTGAATTCTTCCGGCTCGTTTTAAAGAGTTCAGTCATATTTCCACATCGTTATCAGCCACACTGCCAATGGCACATTATGGCCCCCAGATGTGTAGCTGGTACCCTGCTTCTACCCAGTGTAAAGAATAGTGCATGCCTTCAAAAATAACTTTGATTTATTGCAGAGAAGAAGGGAGGACCAGAACAACAAGAGAGAAGGCAGGGATGTTAACCAGGCGCATGCCCGGTTTGCTACCCTACGCTGGGGAAATGGGAAGGGGGCATAAATATGAGAGAGAGAGAAAAGAAAAGAGAAAGAGGGAGAGAGAAAAAAAGGATTGTCAGTCAATGGGCTGACGCGTATGCAGTGGTAGCACTACCAAAAAGTTAAAGGTGTTCACATAGGCCTATGGTCCTCAAAAATCGCAAGACGACTTTGTCTTCTTTTTCAGCCGACGAAAGGCGAGGATGGTGTTCCAGTAGCATCTCCATAGAGAGCGGCCGATCGTCTAAAGCAAGTACGTATTAGAGTATTGTACAACAAACAAATAGCAACCAGGCCTTGCGACCTTCCATGGGCATCATTTCTGGAAAGGCGACAAGTTAACACATGTAATAGCGTGGCAGAAGAATAAAAGAAGGCCTTACACATTGTGAGTTGTCGCCTCGAGTCGGTCGATGAATGTTTCAAACTCATTACAAAGAGCTCGGTCTTAATTTGTTATCGTCATCAGCCACAGCACAAACAAAACATGCATGACGGCTTAACATTGTGCAGCAGGTACCACGTTTTAGCGCAGAATGACGAAAAGTATCCTAGTGGGTGCCTTCTTAATTGCTATGCTTTATAGCGTATAGGGTATTATGCGTGCGCGTGTACCAATATTTGTTACCGCAACTGGTCTTACAACGGGCTTTGGAAAGGCCACTCTTCCAGCTTTCGATCGGACAATGATGAGTCTTCGGCACAGGCCTGGCAACGTTTTCTGATTCCTTTTTTTCCATAGTGAGGCTTACGCACGGAGCCATCAATTCAAGTATACAAATAAAGAAATGTGGTGGAAGACCTCAGAAGAATTGAAATATCGACGAAGGCAGTCAAGTTGGCAAGCATGCAACATTGGTGCTAGGTTTTTTCTACCACCTAGTTAACCTCCCTGCCTTCTTTTTTCCCAGTGGCGACACTTTCTCCCTCCTTAGGGGGTGACATCGGTGGGCCACAGCATGATGGGGTGGCCCACTTGGTCACGATGAACACCTGGCAGACAAGTAATTCATGTCGCTCATCATTCCCATCGCGTGGGTACTTCTTGCGTGTTAGCCCAGATAAAAGACTTCATATATACTAACTTGTTGCAACTTTTGTTTCTGCTGTGTGCGGAAAAAGGCTGACTCGCCTGACTAAAAGGGAAACATGTTTGTGAACGAAATGGTCAGTTTAGAGTGAATTCTACAGTGATCACACACACAGACACTTACACAAACGCACACACACACAACACATACACACACTCACTCACACACGCACACACGCACACACGCACACACACACATACACACACACAGGCGCGCGCCTAGTAATATGGAAAAAACACCAGCGGAAAACCACCCTAGGACAGCGAAGAAAAACAACTACAGAGGACAAGCGCTTGTCCTGTGTCATGTTTTTTTTCCGCTATCTTCGTGTGGTCTTTTGCTGGTAATTTTTTTCTATTACTTTGAACCAACTCGCCAAGAAAGATACGTTAATGACGAAGTCGACACTCACGTATACAAACAGATCTATAGAAATAGAGCGATATATAGGTCCATAGCCCCCATTTCATCATTAGAAGTGATAAAAACTGCGAAACACTGCCTTCTCATCTACAGTCATAGCTGGCGAGAAACACGAGCCATACAGCATAGAGCGGCCACTTTGGGCAGACATGCGTTGCCTACACCAACGTTAACGTGGCTGTGGGTCGTGTACTGCTGGAGAAGACACGGCCCAGTGCAAAAGACCTTTCGTGGTGCCAAGATCGACGACAAGTGAGCCATCGTGGAGGGTGTCAAATAGAGTATGTAGTAATTGATGGTACCTTCAACTATCCTCTCTCTATTTTACCCACCAACGACATTTTACCACAGAGCATTGACCGCTATGCGCCCAGCATCGCAGATGCTTTCTGTGAAAATCTTGCATTTCTGCTATTGTTGCGGGGAGAGTATTGAAGAAAATGTCAAGGCAGAGTAAATTTGAGTAAAGGTAAAGCTTCTGAAAATTTGCTCTGTACACCTAAATGCAACAGCAGCAGAAAGCAGTGCGTGGGAGAGGACTCGGGAGACAGTTACCGGCTTAGCCGGATTGCGACAGGCAGACTCGCGCGACCGTTCTCCTTGCTGTCAAACAGGATGACGAGAACCGAAGTGAAAAGCAAACACTTAATATGGTGGAGCAGGGTTATTGGGGATTGCCGCTTCTCTATTTTTATCTCGGGACACACACTCAGCAGCGCCGCAGTATTGGTATCAGGACCTGTCTCCTTCCGCCTATGCTCTACTTCCTTGATCTCTCTCCTATGACGAATATGCATTTATGTTTTAATTCCGTCGTTAGTTATGACTTGCGCTGTTACTGTCTACGACTCCTCTTACTTTCGTAGCTCAGTGAGCAGTCAAATTTAAAGTGCCCCTCTGTTCAACGTAGATATTAGTGGATGTGGGGGAGCGGGAGTCTGCTAACGATCCACAAAAAGGAAAACTCACTGGAGGATCTTCTTTTTTTCGTCACTTTTTTTCTTTAACATTTGTTGTGTGTGTACTACCATTCAACGGAAATTATCACAAGAAAGAAAATGTGTAGTTCTGAAAAACGAGACATGGCTAAGTATATATTATTAATCATCAGTTTTATGAAAGCCTCCAAAATTGTTACCAAAAATATCAGATGGACGCATAAGACATAAGATTTTTTTAATGTATTTGCTCTAACAGGATATTAGCAAACATCCACACATTTGAAACGACAACGAAAGAGAATCGTAGTTACTACTGAATCACTTGGCAATAATTACGAGCTAGTTACTCTCTTTAGGTTCGAGGGTAATTCGTGTTAATTAAACAGAAGCGGACTGAAATGTGAAAATGCAAACTTTGTGTCTCGTTTACTTATTAAAGAGTAATCGGACATGTATGTGTATTGTTTCTCATCTTTTTTCAGTTATTATGAGTTCCGAAAATAAATGCAAAAAATTTGAAACATATAATAAAATTGGACCCTATCTCCATAATATAAGCTCTGTAATCTTGCTACACGTAAAGCCATGGCTGGAAATTCAAAGCTTCGCGTTTGGGTATAACGTTTTCTGTGAAAGCTTATAGCACTTCTGAAGGTATGAAGAAGCGAGAAAGCGAATAACTGCTACGCGGACACAAATTATGCATTTTTAAATTATTATTTATGCTGAACAACTTTTTTACTCAGCTACCACGAGTGATGTACTTGTAATTACACCTGCGAAAATGTAGCTACTGCTATATTTAAAAAATATTGTCGCTGCTGTGATGCTCTACATTAGTGATCTGAGATCACGTTAATTTCAACTATTACTCAAGTACGCCCATTCAGCAATGTAAAAAACTCTCGCGAAATTATGTGTTCATTGATGTACCAACAAGGCCTTGTGATTTTCGATCTGCCTCGACTATAAAAATTTACACCCGTAAATTTGTACAGTGTAGGGTTTGTATATAACAATACTTCCACATATACCTAAAAGCGCTCAACTTAACAATTTCTAGAACTAAACGGTAAGCGTCTGGGGCTGTCAAAAGCACATAAAGAAGACACATTGACTAGATGATGGACACAAAAATAAATAACAATTGGGGGAGCTTGAAGCTTCTTCATTAGGAGTCGAATGCTAAAGCTATTTTTTGTTCTTATTGCGAACTTCAATCTCCTAGTGTACGAAATCTTTGCGAACATGCTGGAGACCCACCACGTGACCTTAAGGGTGCAGTACCGTGTATGTCTTTTGTATTAGATATTACACTAATTTTCTATTGGCCTTTACGCTATGAAGTCATTATACGCATGTTCTGACGCCTGACGGCATTGTACGCTTGTACTACGCATTATTACGGCCATATTAGATGTTGTATCGTGAAGCATGTACTCAGCTAGAATGCGTGTGTTTGTAAAGCATCATAGTTACTTCCTTTGCATTTTGATGCAGATGAAGTTATTTTCACTGTAATCACGAGCAGACACGTGGCTCTGTAGTAGAACACCTGTATGCCACGCGAACAACCGTGGTTTGCACCCCGCTGCAACCCAGGATTGTTTATTATTTAAAATATTTGCACCTTTTTAGATTTTTGGTCACACAAAGATGATGATTATTTGCTAAAAACCAACGACGCCTAAGCCACCATTTCTGCGAAATGAGCTATTTAACGCTATTGCGTTATTATACGCCGTGTGTATCTGTCAGCACTGCATAGTACGGTTTCTAGAAGCAAGCAAGAATACACTTAGTTCAAATAAAGTGAGGCTTGATAAAAAAAAAATGGCAGCATATCCACGGAGTGAATGATGGAGAGTGGGGCGAAGCATTCGTCCGTCGATGCGTCCATCTGTGTGACCGTCCATGCGTCTGTTTGTGCGCCCGTCCCTGCGTTCTTTCATGCATCCGCCTTTGCGTCCGTTCATGCGTCCATCCATGCATCTGTTTGTGTGTCCATTCGTTCATCTATTCAACACTCCAAGTCCCGCCATCTCGCATCTTTTTATCATATATTCCCCATATAGAAGCACCGCCATCCAGCGGACATTCCAAGGACTAAACGAGAGGTGGCACACGCACACTTTCTTACGGCCTGCGCTTTGGGTCCACTTCCCACCTTTAACCACCTCGAGTTCATGGTATATTCTAGTTCACTGTATTCATGGCACTGCGACCAAACGCTCGCTAAACTTTTCGAAAACCAAGGAGGTTACGCCCAGCGACTATAACGTAGCAACCTTTCCCTGTCAGATAGGGCTCAATTTAATGCCAATGGCTGCTAATGAGAAATGAGAGACAGGATAATTCGGCTTTTACTTTCTTACGGCTTGCGCTTCGTATCTACTTCTCATTTTTAACCACCTTGAGTTCATTCATGGTATATACAAGTTCATTGTATTCATGGAACTGCGGCTCAACGCTCGCTAAACCTTTCTAAAACTAAGGAGGTTACACCCAGCGAGTATAATGTAGCATCCCTTTCTTGTCCGATAGTGCTCAATGTACATGCCAATGGCTGCTAATGGGGATCGCAGCGTGCGCGTTGACTAAAAGCCGAATGCTCATGTCTCTCATTCCCCATTAGCAGCCATTAGCATGTACATTGAGCACTATTTTTTATTGTTAAACAACGCACAGAAGAAATTTCTCACTTGCACCACCTTGGAGGTCAAGTGTTATACCTATTTCGGGTATGTGCCACTGGTGGTTACATACGAGGGACGCCCAAGCCACGCCATAAGGAGCTTCGCCCCTAAAAATAATATTATATGAAAAGCTTGCACGTTATTGTACAATAAATGGGCTAAAAGTTTTTGTGCTTTTGAAATAAATATTAGATGTAGAATACAATTAGTGATCATAAAAATACATTTTGAGTAAATAGGTAATATTTTTAAAAAGGTATCCTGTACTCATGTGGTTACGCGCTAACAACAATAACCACACATGTGACGCACTGAATAACACATAGGCACATGAATGCAATAACATTTTTCTGGAAGCTTATCAGCTTGTATACGTATGTCACAGTGGTAATTGATCTGAAAAATAGATATAAATTCATTATTCGCCATTGCATACGCTTTAAAAAGCGCAAGTCCCAATCTAGCTGCATTATACGCGGCAGTGCTCCTCTACAGAAATTAGTCGGTTAGGTTTGTATTGAAAGCACCCACATTCACCAGTTCAAGAGTGTGAGCTCTGAATAATTAAGGAAAATGAACCTTGAAATGAACGCCTGTCAACTGCACTCAACTACTTCGATTTTGTGTCCTTGCTTTTGTGTGTCATGTGTTTATTTCAAATATTTTTTTCATTGAAGGTGTGTGCAGTATTGAACATATTTAAATATCGAGATGATGTAGACAAACGCTTCTTCGGTACGTCCGAGAAGTTGCCTAACAAACAAAAAAATTAGTGAAGGCATATGAAAACTAGACCAAATATTTCACCGTTACATTTGAACCTGGCACTCCACTGCCCTAACAGAGTAGCATGAATCTTTCCACTCTACAAATAGAGCAACGTTTTTCATGCTGTACATACCTAGGACGACATTTTGTCAGCTTACAGTCGACATGTCCTTCACAGCTATTTGGCACTAATTGCTGTGTTCAGCGTTATAAGTTGTCCATCGCCGGAACTGAGCAAACGAGCGCATCGAAAAATTTCTTATTCTGCTTCCCGAGCCATGTGAATCTCTTCGCTCTGCTTGTTTTATCTTTTTGCCAAGGCCGGCTAAAATACATTGCAACGTTCCCTGGCAAAAAAACAAAGAAAATAAATAACAAAAATACACACCAGAATAAAAAAGTGCTTTTTTCTTGAATTAGTACTTTAAATGAAGCTTCAAATAGAGAATTGTGATTTTTATATGCAAACGCTACATGTCTTTCTTAAATTGGCATCCTCAATACATCGCCAAATGAAAAGCACGCATAGCGCTGACATGCGTTTTGAATTACCGCAACGGTAGGTAATTTTGTTTTCGATAATGAACAAACGTTTGTTCTTCTATTTAGTACTGGTTTTTGTGCACATACCTACTCGCAAAATCTGCGTCTCCCCACCTTTATTATTTATTTATTGCGACATAATATAGGCGATAAAGTAAATATGATAATCCGCAACTGCGGAACCCAAGCATTCATACTGGGATTGTTCATTAGAATCATGCACTGCCATCAAGAAAATAATTTTGCTATCGGAGGGACGACGTAAGCTTCTGTTAATAGTACGAATAATGACCTTGAACGCAAGAAGACTGGCACTCCTATTTATTATATTACGGACATTCATGAAATATTAGGCATACGTCGCTGGTGGTGTTCGTGTTTAAAGCAAAAGAAGAACTAACTATTGGGCACTGTGTTACTCTTAATAGCCACCATTTCGCGAAGAATAAAGTGTTCGTGTGTTCAAAACGGTGCCGCAACTCACTAAAATAAACAACGGCGTCTTCGTTTTGAAGCCGACATTGCTTCTCGCTTAATGACAAAAAGGAAGCGGGATTCTGAGGAAAAATCTACGTTCCCACGAATCCTACAAAAAGCCTACAGCTAAAAGCAGGTATACAAAGCATTCACAAAGTGATATATTGCATATGAAGAAAAAAAGACTGTCCCGAAGATCTGACCCGAAACAAACGACTTCAGTAGTGAGAGAAAACAAGCAGTGCAGTGAAGGCAAAGCCAGAATTAGTAGTCGGAAGAATCCTGATGTCTCCTTTCTGCTAGCAAAGATGTGATCAGTAGCGCTATCCAGACAAAGCTGCTTTGAGAAATGTGATGACCTATATGTGATCCCAGATGTATGTAGTAAATTGAAATACATGACACGATGAAACGGGTTACCTAAAAGATAAAGCGTTCAAAATGGCGCAGGGGGAAGTTGATAGTCAACATGAGCTAAAAAAGGCAAATTGAGACACGATTAAACCTGCTTTCCTCGCACTCTTTTTCTTTGTTTTTCACACGTTTAAGTCAACTAAGACACTTAAAGCTGGGACCACAGTATGACATCAAGCGCCGCAGTCGAGAAGTGCGTTCAATAAAACAGGCTATAGTGTCGGTCGCCATAATGTTCACCGTGGCAACCGCTCGTGTTGAGCTTACACAGCGTTTATAAACAGTGATCCTGCGCAGTATATTACCTTCTTTGTTTGTCTACAGTTTTAGCAAAGTGCTGCCAAAGCATACCATTGTAATACACAGAACCAGAGTGGTATTAGAGCTGTGTTCGTAGTCTGATGCGCAGTCACCTTGTTGTCAAGCGGTTCTGTGTTGGCAATAAAACCAGTCCTGTCCTGCTGACCGACGGCGTAACCGAGACTGTGCTGGCGATGTGGCACGAAGGACGACGCAGGGAAGGAAGGACCCTGGTATTATTAGGAACACAAGAAAAACCGTTTATGGTAATTATATTTTCTGGCATTCTTTGTCGGGAAGAATAAAGGCACGGAACACGTAGAAAGTTCCCAAAGTCCTACTGATTGCACAGCTGTCGTCATTTCTTCAACTGGCTGTTTCGGAAAAACACGTACGTATGCAATCGCGTTGAGATTAAAAGGAGTTTGGTCCGTGCCTGGTCAAGCTAAGCGTTGACAGAACTGTAGTCTCTTTTAAGTGTCTATGCTTGACTGAGTAAGCAAAACCTGTAAAACAAGGTAATCTGAATTGTTCACTGGAGGAACGGTGAAGTTCGGCGTATATGCAGGCGAGGAGTAGTTACTGAACAGTCGGTACTTTCAGTTATTCATCATCCTGAGGAAAAGGTTTGCTCTGATAGCGAACAAAATGAGGCCAGAAAGTGAGAGGGTAAAGCAAGTTTAGTGGGCATCGTGAGACAGGCAAGCCTAAATTCTGTCGACACTGCTACACCTCGCTCTCTTTCTGTCTCCCTAAGTATAAATAGGTGCGTGTGCGCACGTATGTGTGCGTGTACTTATGTGTACGTGTGTCTGCTAGCATGTGCGTGTGTGGTTGTGTGTGTGGTGATGTGTATTTGTGTATGTGTCTGTGCCTGCGTGAGCGTCTGTGTGCATGTGTGTGGTTGTGTATCTCTGTGTGTGATTGCGGGTGTGTAAGTATGTGTGTGGTTGTGTGTGCATCTGTGTGCTTTCGTGTGAGTGTGCGTGCGTGTATCAATGTGCGTGTGCGTGTGTCGAATCAGTTACCTATCATGTCCTGCATGGGAGAAGATAACCTATACAATTCGTCTCAGTAGCACATTGCAGCGCTGTGAAAGCTGTGGGGTTTCTTAGTCGAAAAAATACGAAAGTCTCTCAACACATGTTTATCCGAGCTGTGTAGTACACTCAGCATCTTTGTGGCACCATATCGCCGGCATTGTTGGAAGCTCCAATCAATTCCGCACGAACCTCTTTGGATATGGCCACCTCCCGTTTCCATAATCTTCAGAAGGCCACTCGTTCTAGGAGTGTACGCTAGTTTTTGTGAGACACACGGTTGCATTGATAGCTTCATGCTTGTGCTTTCAACGAGTTGTTTCACTGCTCCCAACACATTTAGCGCTAATAAGTTTGTGTCTTTAAACGAAAAAGAAACAGGATCTTGTTGCACTCTGAAAATACAGTCAATGCACCAATGTTAACGTTCATAACACACTGCTCTCTTGCGCAACAGGAATTTATTGGCGCATAAAACAGTTATAGACACACCTTTACTTAGCTTTTCGAAGAATATCATCAGCGACAATATTGTGGTGTCATCTGCTAAGTTGGCAACAAACCACTTTTACTGTTCGGTACCATGTTGGTAGTCGTATAACATATATACATAGATATTTAGAGTTTAACGTCCCAAGACGACCATGTTATTATGAAAGATGCCTTAGTGAAGAGTTGCACTAATTTTGACAACCTGGAGTTCTTTAACTTGTACTCAATCTCAGAACACGGGCCTACAGCACTTTCGCCTCAATCTAAAAAGCAGTTGCCCCAGCCGAGATTTAATCCTGCGACCCTCGGGTCAGCAGCTGAGTACCTTAGCCACAATACCACTACGACGGGGCAGTCGTATAACATCAAAACAAACAAATTATGCATGAAATAAGGACAGAAGGTACCTCGTGTTTTGCCTTCAGCGTCAGGTGAAACTCACAGTTGACAGATTATACCTTAATTTCTCACTCCACGGGTGGTGAGTCAGATAAAATCTTGAATTAGGATAGAAGCGGACGGCATGGTCTGTGTGAGGCTGCCACGTCGGTGTACGTTATCGTGGTTATGCTGGCTATTGCAGTTACTAGTCGACAAATTCTACACCAATTAAGAGTGCGCGAAGGTGCACGTGCAGACAACCTAACATACAGCATATGGGTGACGTGGAACCGTTATATTTTCTGTCATATTTAAACAGTTACGCTCGAAACTATGTACAATATATGCTTCACAGGGATATTGCCGGTGTATTACCCCTCATAGCTTCGGCAGTGCTTCAAAGTACTTGTGAAGATTAGTTTAGGTGGGACATACACACATATTAGGAGGCAAAGAGAGGCAAAAAACGTCTTCTTCTAGAATAAAAAAAAAATGCTGTTTCTCCTAAGAAAAAAAAATCACTAAACACGTTCTGTACATAGAAGCTGACCTTAAGAAATATTTGAGAACAGTATTGACACTTTTTAAATAGCACTATGCGTGCAATACTGCAGTTTCGGAAGCATTAGGAATACTACAAGAACACTGATTCACAAAAACCATGGGTATTGTCCGCAATTTTGTGTATTGGAATGGACTGCTGGTGATGTGATTTATGTATTTCTGATGTTTCGTGACTGCTGTGTTTAATTTACGGGCAAGTGCGGAGTGACTGCAGTATGTTTTGTGAAGCGCGGACGTTTTTCACGTGTAGATATTGTGTGAAGAAAGTTGGCGCGTGATGTTCCCGTTTGGAAAGGCCGTTTTGCGTGCGTAAATGCTCATCAATTTACTGTCATTGGCAGCATCACGGTTCACGGTATTCTGTAATAAAAGAGAAGTAGCCTGACTTCTTAAAAAATCACTTCACAATATTGATGAAGTAGATAATGATTGTAATGATAATCGTTAAAACTTTCACGTTTTAGTTTCACAATAGCGTTTTTTAGGACGAACGCCCACAAATAAATGTCAAAGTGCTAATAAAAGATAATGTTTGCGGGCTTTGTTACGAGAACAGTCTATTTAAAAACTTTACGACAAATATTGACGTGTCATTGTTATTTATTGCAGAACAATCAAATAAAAATGGCAGCATATCCATGGAGTGAATGATGGAGAGTGGGGCGAAGCATTTGTTCGTCCATGCGTCCGTCTGTGTGACCGTCCATGCGTCTGTTTGTGCGCCCGTCCCTGCGTTCTTTCGTGCATCCGCCCCTGCGTCCGTTCATGCGTCCATCCATGCATCTGTTTGTGTGTCCGTTCGTTCATCTATTCAACACTCCAAGTCCCACCATCTAGCATCTTTTTATCATATATTCCCCATATAGAAGCACCGCCATCCAGCGGACATTCCAAGGACTAAACGAGAGGTGGCACACGCACACTTTCTTACGGCCTGCGCTTTGGGTCCACTTCCCACCTTTAACCACCTCGAGTTCATGGTATATTCTAGTTCACTGTATTCATGGCACTGCGACCAAACGCTCGCTAAACCTTTCGAAAACCAAGGAGGTTACGCCCAGCGACTATAACGTAGCAACCTTTCCCTGTCAGATAGGGCTCAATTTAATGCCAATGGCTGCTAATGAGAAATGAGAGACAGGATAATTCGGCTTTTACTTTCTTACGGCTTGCGCTTCGTATCTACTTCTCATTTTTAACCACCTTGAGTTCATTCATGGTATATACAAGTTCATTGTATTCATGGCACTGCGGCTCAACGCTCGCTAAACCTTTCTAAAGCTAAGGAGGTTACACCCAGCGAGTATAATGTAGCATCCCTTTCTTGTCCGATAGTGCTCAATGTACATGCCAATGGCTGCTAATGGGGATTGCAGCGTGCGCGTTGACTAAAAGCCGAATGCTCATGTCTCTCATTCCCCATTAGCAGCCATTGGCATGTACATTGAGCACTATTTTTTATTGTCAAACAACGCACAGAAGAAATCTCTCACTGGCACCACCTTGGAGGTCAAGTGTTATACCTATTTCGGGTATGTGCCACTGGTGGTTACATACGAGGGACGCCCAAGCCACGCCATAAGGAGCTTCGCTCCTAAAAAGTTGCAGGCAGACTGACAAGAAAGAAGGGAAGTGTAGGTACGAGGCATTTATTATTTTCTAAATATAGCATTCGAGAAATTTCTGGTTTGTCTACGGAGGCATCTACACTACTGCTGTTGAGCTGGTGAGGACGGTTCCTGTGGAAGAGTTTTCTGAGCAGCGTAGTGATTTCTGCTGGCCGGTAAAACAACATCTTCACGCAGCACCCACACATGAAGACACGAGGGAGAAATGAAGACGCGAGCGCAGACACTGAACACCTTTGTGTCCGCGTGTGTGCACGCTCTTTTGAAAATAAGTAATTTCGTTTCGTTTAGTGCTCGCTCAAGCAAATGACTTTCGGCACCTTTGTGAGCTTATTTCGAGGCAACTTACGCACTTATAGGAAATTTTTATGAATGAAAGCTTCAAATGAATTGTATACAACTGAATCATTTAGAAAAAGTGTCACTGAACACATTCTCTTTTGTATTTACGAATTGGTATGTATCTTAATGTTTCAATGCACTTCCAGTTTTCATTATGAAGCAAATATTGAACATTAGTTGCAGATACATTTTCATCAACGCTGTATCTAGGGTATGGCTTTAATGACCGCGTTAGGCCGACTAAACTTCTGAATATTCCACGAAAATCATTTACGCGCAGTGATGCCGCTGAATCTCTTTTCATGTGCTATATGTGTGATTGTCGAGAGGATCGATGCTTCAAAGAGTGATTTGACACAAAGAGGTAAGCATGCAATATTGCTGTAAAAACTAGAGCACTGTGATTTTGGATGTCAAACAGGCTATCACCCGCCATGGACAAATGATATTTGTTTATTTGCAGACGACTGTGTCATATATCGCAAAATAACTACTACCGAAGACGTCACTAATCTACAGTGCAATGTGAGCCACTGCACAACTGGTGCGTCACTTGGCGCATGGAGCTAAATACTAAAAAAATGCAAATACATGTGAGTTTCACACTCTAACGCAGCCTGCCCAACATATTTGAATAATAACTTCATTCTCAAAAAATGTCACATCATACCATTACCTTGGCGTCCACATCACTAATGATTTGTCATGGAAGCATCACGTCGAACACATAATATTCAAAATTAACCGTACTCTGGGAGTGTGGCCGTTCGGGCTAGGTGGTATGACATAATGATATTCATAGCGTGAAAACAGAACGTCTCCTTCTTGTCCCTTTGTCGTCGTTCTGTTCTCGCGCTCTAACTATCGTCATGTACTCTGAGATACATAAAAAATATTCATTGTGTCGCTCCACCTTCACTAAAATTACTGCTCTACACCACGTATATTCGTCCTCAGCTATAGTATGGTTGATCGGTTTGGCCTCCACATCAATCTAAATTCGTGCAATTGCAGCAGTGCAAACTCTCTCTGTCCGTTTTCTATCAACGAACTATCACTGCATAGGAAGCGTAACAGAAAGGAAAGCTCTTCTAAACAACCCTCTACTTTCCACTCGCCGAAAGCAAGCTCGCATTTCACTTTTTCACACATTATAATATGCAACACCACTCTCCGATCACTCTTTGTTCACCCACCATTACCTGCTCCTAGGGATCATTGTCATAAAGTCAAGGTTCCGTTTTCTAACACTGTCACGTGCACACAATCATTTCATCCTAAAACTGCAGTTGGCTGGATCATTCTGCCATCGTCTGTAGCGAAAATACGAAGTCCCATTCTTTCAAACATGCTGTTGGGAACATCATCTAGAATTGTTAATTTCTGCCATGTGTTCTTTTTTCTCTCTCTCTGTATTGGTGTTTGGAGCTTTTGATTTTGTACTTTTTGTTATTATTAATTAGATATCTGATTTGCTCAGTTGATTCGTACATTTTGTATAACCAGCCTTTAAATCGGTCGTATTCTTTACTTTTTGTATTTATTATAGATGTTACTGTGCTCACCTACATTGATTATTCATGTATCTCTTTCGTTTTAGGGGCGAAGCTCCTTATGGCGTGGCTTGTGCGTCCCTCGTAGTACGTAACCGCCAGTGGCACATACCCAAAATAGCGGTCCTTACGATTTTCACCTCCAAGGTGGTTCCGGTGAGAGATTTCTTCTGTGCGTTGTTGAACAATAAAAGATAGTGCTCAATGCACATGTTAATGGGTGCTAAGGGGAAATGAGAGACAGGAGCATTCGGTGTTTAGGTAACGTGCACGCTGCGATCCCCATTAGCAGCTATTGGCATGTACATTGAGCACGATCTGACAACAAAGGGTTGCTACGTTATACTCGCTGGGTGTAACCTCCTTGGTTTTAGAAAGGTTTAGCGAGCGTTGGGCCGCATAGCCATGAATACAGTGAACTAGTATATACCATGAACTCGAGCTGGTAAAATGTGGGATGTAAACCCGAAGCGCAAGCCGTAAGAAAGTGTGCATGTGCCACCTCCTGTTTAGTCCTTGAAATGTCCGCTGGATGGCAGTGCTTCTATATGGAGAATATATGATGAAAAGATGCGAGATGGTGGTACTTGGAGTGCTGAATAGAGGAACGAATGGACACACAGACAGATGCATGGATGGACGCATGAACGGTCGCAGGCGCGGATGCATGGACGAACGCAGGGAAGGACGCACGAACAGACGCACGCACGGATGGGTGGATGGACGCATGGACGTTTACACAGACGTACGCAGGAACGGACGGATGCAAGAGCGAATGGACGGACGAATGCTTCGCCCCGCTCCCCATCATTCACTCCGTGGATATGCTGCCATTTTTTTTCCTGTCTTCGTACTTGTCCTTCCCTTCTATATTGACCGAATGCACCTTGAGGGTACATGAAGGAAATAAATAAATAAGATATGCATGGGGTTCGCAAGGCGTTCTTTTGAATATATACTCGACTCTGAAAACACAGATTTGAGAGATGAAATAAAAGGAAGCCGGTGTAAGTGCATCACAAGTGTACGAGTTGTTTGAAATCTCTAATTATATAATTAGGCGAGGTAGAATTCACGGTAAGTAGCAATATCCTAGTCTCTTTACTGTCCTTCATCTCGCATGACCATGAAGCGAGAATCTTTTCTCCAAAAAATGGTATAAATTCTATATGCTGCCGCCCAGCTCCGAAAATACCTCGCGTTTCGTGACTAACAAATTACAAATTTACAGCGCGCGCTCTATCAGCTGGAAACAGTAGCTGTGTGAATTAACCAACCGACGGCCTTTTCGTTGTTATAGCATGTTTGTTTCATATGTTCTTGCTTTGTTCTTGCTTGTATACGTCAAAAACTAATGTCATTGCATAATTAGGAACACTAGAGAGTTTCCTCTAATACTAACAATGTTGAAGCACGCACTAAAATAAAAGAACATGTCACAGGTTTCAAATAATAGTGCCTACAGTAATGAACATACACAAATGGAGAAAAGAATTTATTTGTTTTAGTCACAGTCAGTAACAAAGGCCACCTGCAACCCAGAAGCAAATGATCTGTAAAATTTGTGCTACTGCAATAATACCATTATGCTGTTTACTGTCTCCTCCATTGAATAAGAAGGTCACATATATTATCATAGGTATTGCGTTTATGCAGTTAATTAGAGACACCATTACTGTAAGATGTATGCAATGAGAAGCGTAATAAGGACCGTGTTCTTCATGTGCGAATGAAAATTATGCCCGGAACTAGAAAAAAGGCACAAAGCGAGACAAAGCTGACATACAATAAATAGTAATCATTCATATTTCTCTGATTTGACTACAGAGGAAATCTGCACAATGATTGCAGTTGCAACGCATTCTTGTTGAAGAACCAGCAAAAGGACGTCCAAAGGAATGCGTCTAGCTTACTGAAGAGAGAATTTTTCTCCAAATCTTCCGTTCTATTGACAGTCAGGCGACGTGCCTTGAGAAAGTAATGCGAAGCTTTACGTGAGTATATTGCCGATCCGGGGAACCATCACAGGACGCATTATTGGCTTTCGGTATGAGCGTGAACGTGAGCTCTATGTAAGCGTCTACGAAATATCGGGGGCGTTTGTAGGCCATGTACGCAAAAAAGTCCAAATAAAATCATGTTCGGCTTAGAGCGGTTTCCTTATGAACAAATATTCTCCTTTCGCATTGCTTATACATTCTTAACGCCTGGTCTGACAACTGGCTAACCTCCCTGTCCTTCCTCATTTATTCCTCCTTCTCTTTTTTAACGCCACGCCTAATATCCTGCGGTTTTATTGCGGACGTGCGGTGAGCATCCCAGAAACCACCATCTTTAATGGCTTGCGTTTACTGTAGACCAAGATCAAGTTGAAATACTGCACTTCATCGGCATCATCTTTTTCTTTTTAGGCGCACAACAAAATAAAGATTTTGCCTGGCTTATTCGCTAACCCCATCTTCTTTCTCAGCCAAGCCTGTTAGATTGTCAGCATAATATCTAAAAACGTAATGAAAAGTGTACTATGAACTGTGTTTCTTTTTGCCTATCCTTATTTGTTTGAATATTGCTTGTATGAGCACTGCTTTTGTGTGTGCAATAGTATCATTATTAGCATATGCTACATACTTGTTCGTATAACCAGTGCTTTCCATAATGAACAAAAGGAAATATTAAAAGCTAGATTTTTGTTAAGCAGAAGATAACGAAAACTAACGGACAAAACTTCGAAGAAAACTATAGGGTGTGTTATTTGTGATAATTCTGAAGAAAGTGTATGAAAAAATGTGGGCGAAAAGATAACTTGTCACTGGCAGTGACCCAACTTGTGACTTTTGAATGGCGCGTCTGGTGACCTAACGACTGAGCTACAATAGTGGTTATTCCCCCAATGAAGTTTAAAGGATATATGAGCGCATTTAATTGTCGGAGTGTCAGCACTTCCGGTCGCCCCAGCGGTAAGGGTGTAATACTTCTTTTATTGCTATAGCAATTATATGGACACCTTCGTCTGCATTTTGCCACCGGCGTCAGCGTCAACGTCGGCATCGCCGTCACTCACCGTTTATGTATGCGCATCTATATACGTATGTCAGTTACCGTACCTCGCCAGTGTGTGCTCAAGCTTATTTCAAAGTAAAATGCTCATGCTTAATAAGGCTGGCCCGGTTACCTTTCGTAGATGAGACTTCGGCGTTCTAGGAAACGGAGATGAAATTTTGGCATTGCTGTTGGGCACAGACCGTGCTACCTTCTAATCTGTATTTGTACCGTTTCTATCATATTGTTGTGCGCTTGAAGCCCTGCAACTCTCCTAGTGACGTTAACAATTAGATGCGCCGAGACGGCGCTTGTGCCGCCCAGGGTTATGTTACATGCTTGTATATTAATATTCTAGGGGGTGACGCACGTGTGTGCCTGACGAGGAAGACAAAGGGTTGTCTCCGCTCGATCGCTGGTGAACCGGTCACGCCATTACCGCTGGTTTTGAATATATCTAATCCCCAGCCTCGTCGATACGGCGTCTCCTCTTTTCCGTACCAATATTATCACTGGTGTGATATTTGTTAATACACCTCGAAACTTTAAAAAGTTCAGTTTCTATATCGCTGGTCTTCAGGAACGTTGATGTGACAGGTACTGACGAAGTTTTTCTTTTAATCTTAGTCAGGGTAGGCACAATTGAGTTCCTGCTTTTTTCCTAGATATATGACCACTATCGATGAAGTGAGCTTATTCGATAAAATATTCATGTCATGCGTGGTGCAATCCTGACCAGCTAGTCTCACAACGTTCAGTTCATTTGCGTTATTGAGCTCTAAAATACGTGGGCGAAGTATTATCCTTACTTTTCGACACTCGGTGGGGCCGGGTTTATTGGCACGGCACCACCGAGTGCACACAAGTGCGGCGTTGAAAGTGCAGTGATTGTGCCCAGACAATCGAAATATGGCAGCCGATTATGTCAGCGACAAATGAAATGGTCCTACTCTTGTTCTCGGTAACGTTGTCTGCTGGCTGGGCCAACAGCCATATGGCTCATGACGTCAGTCTGGAGTATGTGCCTATTGGTCCAGGCTTATGTACATCCGCCTTTGAGTAGAAAGAGTCCCTGACTACTAAAGTTGTGATGGTTTGTAGTGCTTTTTTTGATCGTGGCATCATCGGTGAACAGATGTTTCCGAAAGAACGACCTATTATTTGTGGAGGTGACTTGTTTCGTTTCCATAGAGAACGCGCTGGCGACGAGAAGAACGCCTTTCTACAACTGATCCGTCTTCAGCGGCAGGTTGAGCTTGAGTCCCAAGTGTCATCACGGCGAGTCCAATACTCGTTCTTTTTTTTCACTTTCGCCAGCGCCCCCGTACTAGACAGCCCGCCAAATTCGAGGTATAGTTCGTTTCCAGGTAATCCGGATTTTCGCGGTGACATTGCACTTCTAAGTGCTCTTATGTAAAAGGCACATATCAACAGCAACAAAAGACAGCTCAATTAAAATAAATAGGCCCCAGCGTTGACATGCTGGGGCCGTATACTTTGCTCGTACCGTATATACCGCATACTTTGCTCGTATACCTTCACTTGATATTTTCAAATCAGTAGGAGGTTATGTGATAACGCAAAACCATTTTTTTCTCGCCCTATGGAAGATGCGTACACAGCATGGCAGCGTGTACGACCTTCAGCGGTGAGCGCCGCTGTGCGGAGGAGGACTACGCCATGACTACGTCTGAAATGATGGTCTGCGTGAGATTGGGAATACCGGAAGGAAACCCGCAGGCGCGCCATCTCGAAGGCAATGGAAAGAGAAGCAAAGCAAGAGAAATCAAATAGTACAGACACAAAAAAAAATTGAGAAACAAAGACGAAGCGAGATATAAAGAGTGAGAGACCCAGAAAGAGAAGAAATGTGAAGATAATATAGAAAAAGCTAAAAAAAGAGACTAAATTAATATAAATGTAATGAAAGAAATGAAAATAGGAAAGAAAGAGAGCGATTGAAACCGAATAGAACTTTATGATTGAAATAATATATTTGAAAGAGCGAGAAAGAAAGAGAATAAAAGAAATTGAGAAAGAAGGAGAGAAATAGAAAAGGAGATAAACAGTGGAACCGGATAGGTATCTAGCCAATACTTATTATATAACATTTGATCACGTGAATGCTTTTGCATCGGCGTGTAAATGGAAATGAGCCTATTCAAGCCAAGACCAGGCAAGTGCCGACCAGCTGCGACGTTCCCAAACTTTGTGCGACATAGGGAAAGCTTCGAAATTTCGCTCAGTGCAGAACCCTTCACGGACCCTGATCGGCGTTCGTACATGCATTTCCTGCGGTGAGATCTCGCTCACGGTATAGCGCTCAGGCAATACAAAAGCTCCCGATGCTTGCATTTAGGATTAAAATTAACCAGCGAAGTGTAAATAATATACAAAAAATTGGCAGATCCCACGTATAGTAGGAATAATTTCCTACTAAAAGGAATAACCAGCGTAAAAGGAATAACCAGCAATAATTTTCATGGCTATACTACACGGCTTGATTACGACAGGGTTTCGCAGCTACTCTCTGCAGCCAATTTTTAGGACCTTAACGGTATGGATGTTAGCGAACATTGTCGGACCCTAGTCGAACGGATAAAGTCGATTATCAAGGACAGCAGTAAAAAAATGAAGAAAACGTACCATACCCATCCAATATGTCTATGGATGACAGCTAACGTACTAAATGCTATAAAAACGCGAGATTTTTGGTACACCTAAATGAAACAAAAAGGAGGGAACTCTTATTACAATAAACAGTCCAGAATATATAGGAACAAAGTAGTTGCAGCTATGCGTAAACAGAAGCGACTCTACTACAAGAAACAAGTAACTTCAACTTCCAATGACTGTGTGAAACTTTGGAAAGTTATTAACTCTATTATACAGCCAACTCCATCAAAAAGAGTCCTCCCTGAAATGCTGCAAATGCAGAATCTTGCAAATCAGTTCAACGAGCACTTCTGTTCTGTCGGTTCAAACCTGCATAGTGGCCCAAGTTCACCAAAAGAACCTTCTTTACCTCCTTGGCATGGTCCGTCATTTGGTTACATCGACATAACTGAAACAGAGGTTATAGAAACTGCCAAAAATTTGAATTCAGGGAAGGCTAAAGGCATTGATGGCATACCTATTTCGGTCCTTACAAAAAATATAGAAATCCTAGCTCCAACCTTAGTATTACTTTTTAATGAAGCGTTCCATGCGGGTATATATCCTGAAATTCTAAAAATAGCTAAAGTAACACCAATTTATAAAACTGGAAACCAAAATGAACTCAACAATTACAGACCTATATCCGTCTTAAGCTGCATTATTACGTTGTTCGAGAAGTTATTAGCGATGCGAGTAAAAAATTTCCTGCATAAAAACGGTATTCTATCGCCGGACCGACATGGCTTTTAGAAAACCAAATCAACTCTATCTGCAGTACTTTCCGTGACAGATGTAATTAATGAGGCCCTCAACAACAACCAATTTGCTATAGGTGTGTTTCTAGACATTTGAAAAGCATTTGATACAGTTCATCTTGAAATATTAAGCCTAAAGCTTGAGCGATTCGGATTCAGAGGCCAGTCCCTCCAGTTTTTTAAAAGTTATCTAAATGGGCGATACCAAAGGGTAGTTATTGACGAACATGTTTCCAGTTTAAGACCAGTAGATGCGGGAGTACCCAGGGCTCCGTTCTCGGACCCATTCTTTTTACGTTATATATTAACGATTTAACCAATTGTCTTTCGAGGGTAAGTGCTGTAATGTACGCGGATGACACAGCGCTAGTTTTCACTACCCCGTCACTTCATACTGCGGCACATATTTTAAACGACGAGCTTTTAAAAATCACCGAGTGGTTCACAACAAATAGGCTTACTTTCAACACCGATAAAACCAAATATATAGTTTTTAAATCCCCTTGCAAGCCTGTGGACTTCACTATGGGCAAGCTGAAGATCAATAATAAAGAAATAGAAAAAGTCGGTAGGATCTCATATTTATGCGTAATGCTGGACGATGCGTTAAACTGGAGGCCCCATTTAGACACACTGGGGAAGAAACTTTCCTCTGTCTGTTTTACCCTGACCAAAGCTCGACAGCATTTTGAAACTAATATCTTGCGCACCATCTACTTCTCTCTGTTCCAATCTCAGATAACATATTGCATCGAGTGTTGGGGACTCACCTATCACACATACATCAAGCACATAATATGCCTACAAAAGAGAGGCTTGAGAATAATGAACCATGTTCCATGTTCCCCCTCGTACACCCTCTCAGCCTCTATTTTCGAATACCGCAATAATGCCCGTGCTTACGCTACAAGATTATCGTATAACTCTCTTGGTATATAAAATAATTTGTAACAACTTTCCCTTTCCTAGAACTATTTTCCAAACACCAGGTAAAAGTAGTCGCTCTGCCTCCGAAGGAAAATTTATAATCCCTCTCTCTCATAACACATACGGACAACGCCGTCTCAAGTACGCCGGGGTTAAAGTTTGGAATGATCTCCCGTCATCCGTTTTACAATCAACCAGGGTAGATCAGGCGTTAAAAGACTTTTTCTTGCATCACACAACATCCAGCTTATCGAAGAACAAAAAGTAGAAAAATAACATCAACTTATAATACCTTGTACAAGTTTTTCCTACTGCTGCTGTTTTCGGGACGACGATAAAAATTTGCAGCTTCTACCACTGACGATGTACTGCAGTCCTGACGTGTGGTCTTCTGTATGTGTGTCATTGCAATGAGAACTATACACAGCTGTCTTATTTATAGTTTTTGTATAAACCAAGCGTTTGTTTTTAGCACTGTAATTTATCTTGATTGTATCTTTCCTATTCATACACATGCTTTTTGTGGACAATTTTTTGAACACCTGTATATACTACATTTCCCCTCAAACATGTGATTGTACATAAATAGCCCCTGATTCATTTCTATTATGTTTTTAATGGATCCATTACTAGCCAATAGGCTAAGGATCCAGACATTCATGCATGTATTTGGTGAAATTGAAAAAGAGACAATAAACAATCTTCAATCTTCAATCGATGATATGCGAAGCACGAATAAGAAAGTCTGATATGTCACTTTAAAATAAGCACAATGTTAAAGGGGTGGAGGTAAATTATGTCCTACATCATGTTTGGATGTGTCGTTTACCTTCGTCATCTATTCACGTCACGTGGTATCAAATTTAGTATATGTGGAGCTAGCGAAACGGCTATGAGCACGCTATGAGCGTGGTATGTTGTAATGGTCTTACATGAAACGCGTTTCAGGATTATAATGTTTGGACCAGTAAAATACCTTCGTCATCCATTGACGTCACGTAACATCAAATTTGGTATATGTGGAGCTAGCAAAACGGCCTCGAGTGCATTATGAAGGACCCAATAAACTCCAACGTGGCGCTAACGCACGCGCACGCATGGCAGATCGACGCTACGTTAGCAAAACGCGAGCACTCTGTAGTCTGACGCCAGACGCGACGGGCGTGACCACGGGCGTGACCAGCGTCCGTTGGCGTGGCCTGATGGCAACTGGCGCAAAATGCGAGAGAGAGAGAGACAGAGAAATCTTTATTTGCGCATAACGCGGAGCATTCCAAATGGTCGGGCCCCTATTCCAGGGCTCCGCTGGCCCTAGCCATCATCTCTACCCGTTGGACCAGCCAGCGCTGATCAACAATGGCCGAGCTGGACAGCAGCGCCTCCCATTGTTCCTCTGTGTTGTTCATGTTGTGGTGTTCTTCATTGTGATGCGTACACTCCCACGTGATGTGAAACAGAGTTGGTGTGGCCCCACACCACGGACATATATCTTTGTATGCTGTGGGGTAGAATACATGCAGCCTGTGTAAGTTCGTGTATGTGTTTGTTTGGATTCTACGTAATGCCACCGGAGTTTGGCAGCAGTGCTCGCAAGCTTCACGTCGCTAACAGATATTCTCTGTACGCAGCTGATCACATTCCTGGGATCGTTATCGCCGCACACTGCAAGCAGTACCACTGACGAGAGCACTATTTCGGACAGCCAAATCGGCGCACATTGTGACGACATACACTGCAGTTCTACGCCATCTACAAGAAGTGGCTGCGGAACGAATTGCGCCTGCGCGGATGACGTGTCCCCAGAACACGAGCACTTCATAAGTCAGGAAACTTCCGCTCTGACGGCAGTTTGGCAGCAGTGCTCGCAAGCTTCACGTCGCTAACAGATATTCTCTGTACGCAGCTGATCACATTCCTGGGATCGTTATCGCCGCACACTGCAAGCAGTACCACTGACGAGAGCACTATTTCGGACAGCCAAATCGGCGCACATTGTGACGACATACAGTGCAGTTCTACGCCATCTACAAGAAGTGGCTGCGGAACGAATTGCGCCTGCGCGGATGACGTGTCCCCAGAACACGAGCACTTCATAAGTCAGGAAACTTCCGCTCTGACGGCAGTTTGGCAGCAGTGCTCGCAAGCTTCACGTCGCTAACAGATATTCTCTGTACGCAGGTGAGAATTTCACTACTGCACCTCAACTCTGTTATTGCTAGCACTGCTGCCAAGCACCATTGTATACGTTGTGTCAGCTGCTGTTGTCTTGTTGAAGGATGAATAAGGAACTAGACGTATTTCAGCGAGAGATACGGAAGGAACTCCGCGATTTTAAAAAAAGTGTGGACTATTGTAGTGCAGTGTGTGATGACATAAAGCCGCTCTCCGAAGAGATAAGATCGTTACGAAAAGAACTCGCAGATGCGCGAAAGGCAAACGATATTCTCATGATGGAGACGAAGAAATTACGCATGAAAGTTGAGGACCTGGAGGCGTATACCAGAGCAAACAACCTTGAAATCAAGGGCGTGCCCAATGAAGGTGACCCTTCCGAAGTAGTCCAGAATATTTGCTCAGCAGTCGGGGAACCCATCACTTCCACAGATATTGATGTTTGTCACAGAATGGGAACAAAAGATCCCGATGTAAAGAATATCATTGTACGATTTGTTCACCGGGAGAAACGAGATGCCGTCCTGGCTAAGGCCAAGAGGGCACGTCTTTCTGCTAACAAAATTGGTTTCTAGTCAACCGATCCTATATTTGTCAATGAAAACCTAACCCAGCTTGGGAAACAACTCCTAGGCGCAACCATAGCTAAGAAGCGTGGCGTTGGATGGAAATACGTGTGGACGCGCAATGGAAAAATTTTTGCCAGGAAAACGGAATCATCAGAGGTGCTCAGAATTGCTGAACGCGACGATTTAGAAAAGATGTGCCGCTAGGTATCGAACAGGCACTCTGAATTGATACAGTCTGCTGCGAAATGGCGTTATTTGACAGTTGTCAATACCATGATGCAGACAGTTTTAACAAAGCGGTCACGCATATTGGAAGGCACTTCAGTGCTTTACATTTGAACGTGCGCAGTATTAAAAATAAGGTTTCTGATCTCAGCATGTTCCTCGATTCCTTAGCTATAAAATTCGATGTAATTTTGCTTTCCGAGACATGGCTCGCTCCTAATGACTGTCCTTCACAACTACAGTCTTACAAATACAATGGTGTTACCAGGACTAATAGTCGTGGCGGAGGCGTTGCTTTGTACGTGAAGGACTGTATTCCTCATGATATTATTGATGAGCTAACCTTTTTGACGACTACCGTTGAATGTATTACAATCCGATTACCAAATGTTCTAGTTACTGCAGTGTATCGGCCACCCGCAAGCAGCAAATCTGATTTTCTTGTTATTTTTGAAACCATTATATCTAAGCTTCACTCGTTCCGCGTGCCATTTTTTCTGATGGGTGACGTAAATATGAACATGCTAAGCGATGACGTTGCCACTATACAGTTTGAAACTATTCTGTCCACCTATTGTAGTGTAAACACTATCGGTCTGCCTAGCCGAATCACGGACCATAGCGCCACTCTTCTGGACGTCTGTATCACAAACGTGCCGACGAATAAGACTTTTACAGGCTTATTTTCACTCGACCTTAGTGACCACTTACCCATTTTTGCTCTTTTTTCCACTGCAACGAATAAGCTTAGGTACAATGAAAAAACAACGTACCGCGTCATAAACCAGCTCACCCTAGAAAAATTTCGTTCTGAAATAACCCATACGGACTGGTCTTTTGTGTACGCTGAGCGAAATTCAGATCACGCATATAGCGCTTTCTCGCGCTATCTGAAAGCATGTTATGACAACAGTTTTCCTATGGTGACATACACAATAAAGAAAACGAAAATTCGTAAACCATGGATCAACAAGAATCTTCACAAAAGAATCAAAACGAAAAACAAAATGTATCATAAGTTTGTCCAAACACGCGACCTAGAGGTGCTGAAAAAATTCAAAACGTATCGCAATAAGCTAAACGCCGACATACGCAAGGCTAAGAAGATTTATTATGAATGCCTATTCGCCAAGATTTATAATGATCCTCGTAAACTGTGGAATGAAGTGAATAACCTGGGACAATTTACCGAAAGTAAAATGCGTATTAATGTCAAAGCCTTCTCCCAAGATATGAGCGACGAAGCAGCTATCACGGCTATGAACGAATATTTTGCTCATTCTGGTGATTATGTGCCTCTTTCAGGACATTGTACGCAAGAAAGGATTACCCGTAGAACGAGAGAGCCTAACACAATCAGTCTAAGTCCAGTGACACCTTCAGAGGTACACAGCTCGATAATTAGACTACGTAACAATGTCGCAAGAGGCGCTGATGACTTAAGTGCAGCGCCCTTGAAGCACGTTGCGGACCTTATATCGGAGCCCTTGGCTCATATTATTAATTGCATGTTAGTTTCTGGTATTTTCCCCTCAGAACTCAAGCTTGTGCGTGTATGTCCTGTGCACAAGGGCGGTGCTTTGAATGACATTTCTAATTATAGGCCTATCTCTGTTTTACCAGTGCTATCGAAGGTATTTGAGAGTGCCATAAATTGTAGACTAAGGAACTTTCTTTCAAAGTATCAAATAATAAACCCTGCTCAGTATGGTTTCCAGAAAGGAAAGTCCACTGAATTAGCCCTATTAAACGTAAAAGAGGTCATACTGAACAATTTTGAAAAAAGACTATATACAGTAGGACTGTTCCTTGACCTGAAGAAGGCTTTCGATAGCATAAAACATGACATTCTAGAAGAAAAATTATTTGACTATGGATTGCGTGGCGCTGCTCTTAAACTTATTACGAATTACTTATCTGATAGAAAACAATATGTTACACTCGGAAGCTTAGCGTCAGAAGCAACAGAACTTAAGCAAGGCGTTCCACAAGGTTCTATCTTAGGACCCTTGTTATTTATACTTTATATAGATGATATATGTAATATCCCATACACAGAAAAACTAGTCATGTACGCAGATGACACGAATGCCTTTTTCAGTGCTGATACAGTGGCCGATCTTCAAGTTACTGTAACTAATTATTTAAGACACCTGGAACTGTGGCTCCATGAAAACAAGCTTGACTTAAACGCAAGTAAAACAAAATATGTTATATTTAGGCCTCCTAATAAGCCATGCATTACACTGAATTTCTCCTTTCAGGGCACCACGCTGGAATGTGTTAAAACGCAAAAATTTCTAGGAGTATGGTTTGAGGAAAACATGTCATGGAACACACATATATCAAAACTTGTCTCTGAATTAGGTAAAACTGTTGGCTGCATGTATAAGTTATCAGACCTTGTACCATTATGGCTTAAAAAGGCTATATACTACGCCCATTTCTATTCTCGGTTATCTTACTGCGCACTAGTATGGGCAAAAACGTCTGCTCAGAACCTCAACAAACTAGAGACGTTACAGAAAAAGGTTCTTAGAATATTTGAAAAATTTTATGGGCTTCCTAGCGAACTACGTACTCATCAGCTCTTTATAAATCATGATCTTATTAGAGCAAGTGACCTTTACACATATAAACTAATACTTTATATTCAGAAAAACAAACTTCATCAGCATTCAATTGACAGCTCCTGTCGATACGCTCTCCGAAATCAACTAAGACCAGTTCCCTTTTCTCGCACACGTTACGGAGAATGCCTTCTACACCACCAGATACCAACAAAATTGAACAAATTCTTAACCAGTATCGACTTCGAACTGCCTGAACGTATATTCAAGAAACATGTACGAAGTATGTTGTTACACGCATAGGAATTGCTCAAACAGCACTAGCTATCTTTCGTTATCATGTTTTTTACATGTTTTCTTTCCTTTTTGTATAAGAATTGTTGTTTTGCGCATGTGCATACAAGATTTATGCGACCTACGTGAAATTATGTGTGTATTTTGTTCACTAAAAGGAAAAAGTACTACGCTCTCATTTTGGCTTATGCATGTACAGTGAATTACGCGATATTTTTGTAAAATGCCTGCTGCTCTGGAACGGGTTCTTGGGCTCTCTCAAGATGTCTCCGACATCTTTTCGCCTAAGGACCTCCGACTTGATGTTGTTGGAAATAAACTTGACTTGACTTGACTTGATTCCATTGCTGTAAGTTTCTTATGCGGTGCTGGATACACTTTTCTATTGTCCCTGTAATACTGAAGAATTGAACCAAAGTTAGGGTCTAGGGGCGCTGGATCCTCTATTGCAGTGTGCAAGGAAGCTCGGTAATCTGTGAAGCCTCGAGCCGCCTCATCCGCAAACTGGTTCCCGGTGACGCCCTCGTGCCCCGGCGCCCAGATAATGGTTTGGGTGTATTCAATTGGGAAGTCCTTGTGAGCTTTGGTTAGAATTTGGAAGGCCTTCATACATATTCTACCTTTTTCGTAATTTCTACATGCAGCCTTTGAGTCTGTGATTATTGTCATTGGGGTTTTTCGCTCCCTGCCCTCCTTGATTGCCAGCGCGATCGCTATCTCCTCCGCTTCTGTGATAGAGGCTTGGGCTATGGAGGCACAACTTGTGACGTTTCCTTTTCGGTCTGTGACCACGGCCACCATGTTCTTTGCATTTACCTGATATGGTGCAGCGTCAGTAAATCTCGCCGTATTCAGATATTTTGTCTGTTTATCTATGTAAGCGGCTCTTGCTTTACGTCTTCCAGCATGTAAAACTGGGTCAATGTTCTTCGGTAGGGGGCATATTTTGTACCAGGCTCTGACTGAGCACGACAATTCCTTAGCTCTTCCACGTGCCTGTACTTGTTCGCCGAGGCCGATCCTCTGAAGAAGTTTTCTGCCGGTTGTCGTCTGTAGCAGGCGGTTAATCTGGGTGGTTACTTGTGCCTCAGCCAACTCATTAAATGTATTGTGAAGTCCGAGCGCTAATAGCTTCGCAGTTGAAGTGCTTTGTGGTAGTCGCAGAGCTGCTTTATACACCATCCTTATTATTTTGTCTGCTTTTTCTTTCTCCTTTCTATTCATGTTGTGGTAGGGTAGCGAGTATGTTAATCTGCTGATGACTAAGCTCTCTACCAAACGAAGCACGTCTTGTTCTTTCAGTCCAGCACGATTGTTCGCTATTCGAACTATCATACGAACAATTTGTTGAACTGTTCGTTTAAGCATATTCAGTGTGTGGAGACATCGTTGATTGGACTGTAACCACATCCCTAAGATCCGAACAGTTGTTTTCTCTGGTATAATATTGCCGTCTAGCTTGACCTCAAGGCGGAGGCTCGGGTCTGTCCTTTGTTTTTTACTCTTGGAGAACCGAATGAGTTCCGATTTGTCTGCTGAGCACTGAAGCCCCCTTTCTTTAGTGTAATCTTCGATAGTTTTAGCTGCCAGTTGAAGCCGCTCTTCTTTTTCCGCCAAGCTACCCTTGGTTGTCCATACAGTGATGTCATCCGCATAGAAGGAGTGTTGGATGTCGGGAATACCTTCCAGTTTTTTGGCTAGACCAATCATGGCTATGTTGAAAAGCGTAGGCGAGATCACAGCGCCTTGTGGTGTGCCTTTGCTCGGTGGGTGGAAGACATTGGATTCGTGTTCTCCTAATCTGATAACAGCGGTTCTTTTAGTAAGGAAGTTCTGTACATATTTGTGCGTCCTTTGACCGCAGTTTGTCGCTGCTAGCCCATCTAATATGGCCTTATGGCTTACGTTGTCAAAAGCGCCTTTTATGTCGATGGCCATGACAATGTTTTCTCCTGCTTTTGGAACATTTGTTAGTACTTCCTCCTTTAAAAGCAGAAGGATGTCCTGTGTCGAAAGGTTCGAGCGGAAACCAAACATGGTGTTTGGCAACAAGTTATTTTGTTCAAGGTGCCGTTGAAGTCTGGCATTTATTAATCTCTCAAACACTTTGCCTAAGCACGAGGTAAGAGAGATTGGCCTGAGGTTTTCTATTGCCAATTTCTTTCCTGGTTTGGGTATCATAATGATTACAGCATGCTTCCATTGTTGTGGTATAGTGCCATTCACCCAGTGTTTGTTAATGAAGTTTAGAAGCGCTGTTATGGCTTCGTCATTCATAATGCGAATCATGGCGTTGGTGATTTGGTCCGCCCCAGGCGCTGTGTTGCGTTTCATGCTGACGATTGCCGCTCTGACCTCGGCATGCGTGAAAGGTGCATCCAGTTCTGAGTTTGGGAGCCCAGTGTATTTAGCCTGGTAAGGGGCTGTGATGGCTCGGGCGCCGAAACACTTAATATAGATGTCTTGAAGCAGGTCATCTCTTGTGCCTGGATATGTGTGCAATAATCTTTCTAGAGATTTTTGTCCTTCGCGTTTAGTTTTCAGAGGGTTAATCATGGCTCTTAGGATATTCCATGTCTTTGCTGTTCCTAGGGTTCCATTTAGTGAATCGCAAAATTGTTCCCAGTTGGCTGTCGCGAGTTGATTAGCGTACTGTTCGGCTTGCTGCGTTATTTCTTCAATTTTCGCTTTGAGTTTCTTATTTCGCTTTTGCCTTTTCCATCTTTTAGTGAGGTTTCTTCTTGCTTCCCACAGGTGGAGAAGGTGAGCGTCTACTTCAGGGGTATCATCTGTTCTGGCGACAGTTTTGGTGTACATTTGCTTTTCATTTCGAATTACTTTGCACCACTCGTCCAAGTCGTCTATGGCGGTCACGTGCGCTTTTAGCGCTTTTCTATATGCGTGCCAGTCTGTAATTTTGGCTGTGCCGATGTGTTTGCGGATTCGGCCGGTGCGGATTGTGGTGCTTAGTATGTAATGATCACTGCCCAGGTTTTCAAGGGTGTTGTACCAGTCCACGCTGTAGCAGTTTTGTACTATCGTCAAGTCCGGACTTGTGTCCATGGATATGCTGTTGCCTATCCTCGTTGGTATTGCAGGGTCGGTTAACAGAGTCATTTCCAGTTTCTCTATTTGTCTTGCGATATTCTTGCCTTTGGTGTCTTGCATCTTATATCCCCAGCTTGCATGCCTGGCATTAAAATCCCCAACTATGATTAATGGATTCCCTTTCGCCAGTTTTGCTGTCTCTTGAAAGAGCTTGTTGAACGTTGCTCTCTTTTGTCTTGGGGGACTATAGATATTAAGTATGAAGGCGCTCTTTCCATGGCTTCCTTTGTAGATTATTTCTGTTATGATATGCGGGATATCCGCCTCTTCAATGGGCTGATGACATATTGCTGTAATTGAGGTATCGACTAATGTAGCAACTTTCCATTCTGCGTCCCTGGTACTATAAGTTTCGTAGCCCCGTAATTTTGGTTGTGTTCCGGCTTCCTGGACTGCTATGACAGCAGGTGGCTTTTGTTGCGACGCCACCAGCTGCAACAGTTGCCCTCTTTTCCGCCGGAAACCACGGCAGTTCCACTGCCATATTTCGCACTTTTCTGACCGCTGCATTTGATGATTAGCCATTATGCGTCTCCTGGTTCATGGCCGACAATCCCGGCCTGTTGTAAATTTTCTCAGCTTTTTCTCTGATGTTGATGCCTGTGGCATGCTTTCGCAAGGCTTTCGTGAATTCGACGTGTTGTGCCTGGATTTTCTTGTCCAGAATCTCGAGCTTTCTATCTACATTTATCATTACTTGCTCTATAACTGTCGGTATAACTTCCTTTAATGTTTCTTTCAGCATCGACGACGTAATCAATGAGTCACCTCCTGCATTCGGCTGCGTCTGCGATTTCTGGCTACTCTGGGTGGGTATAGAGTTTTGTTGCGGGTGCTGCGTTTGTTGCTTTTTTAGTTCCCTATTTTCGCGTTGTAGGTCACCTATTCTCACCCGCATTATCTCTAACTCACGTTCTAAGCGCGTAAGTTGTGGTGTTTGGTGTGAGTGTTGGGAGGATTTTGCTGCCCAGCTCACCTGGTTCTTCTCTTCCTTTTTCTGCGCCTTCTTGCCCTTGTGCTGTTGCTTTGCTTGGGCCTGCTTGTGGCCACCATTCCTGGAGTTGGAGCAGTCTCGAGAGCCGGACCTGGATCGGGATGTAGATCGAGATCCGGATCGGGAACTGGAACGGGCCCTGCTTGGCGGTGCAGAGTCCTCGCGGTCCGTGCTGAACCAGCGTCTCTTGAGTATGCCAGTGGTTTTTGGTGTGCTGTGTTGGTGCGACAGCAGCGACCGGCCCTTTTGAGGGACGCGTTTGAGTTTCTTGGTGCACTCCGATGCCGCCGTGGGATGGCGTCCGCCGCACAGGGCACATTCCGGATCGCAAGTGTGGTCCTCAGGTGGGTCTCTTAGGCGAAAGTTACTGCACGCCTTTGTCATTGGTGTGGGACAAACATCCGTCCTATGTCCCTGGCTCTTGCAGAGTTTACAGTACTGCCGTGTGGGTTGATAAGGCACGCACGGCATTACGCCACCGTAATAATACACGAAGCGCGGCAGTATTGGTCCATCAAACGTGATCACTGCAGTTTGTGACTGTCCGAGCATGCGGGCTTGAACAATTGTCTTTCCTTGAGTGCGCACTCGGAGATGGCTTAGGAGTTCAGCTTCTGGCGTTTCGCGTTCTAATTAGTGTACCACTCCTTTCAGGTATCCAGCAGGAGTGGATATGTAGGTGTTCACGGGATAGTTGGTGCCATTGAGCTCCAGTGTCTTTATCTTCAAGATCCTTTCTGCTACATCTTCGTACGGAGTGCTTGCAATAATTATGTTTGATCCGTTGCGAAGGCGAAGCAGAATTTTGTGGCTGTTACAGGCCTCCGGGTCACCGCTCGCAAGTTCTATCGCTTGCGCAACCTGGTATGCTTTCAGTTCCTTCACAACTAACCCTGGTCTGGGCCGCATAATAATCTTCATATCGTTTTTGGGCAGCGGCGCTGCGCGCGTTCGTCGCCGGCCCCTTTCAGATGCTCTTCCGCGTTGCTCTTCTGCAAGCGTTCTAGCGCCGGAGCTGTTGCTCTCAGTTTCGCCTCGAGCAACGCTGTCATCTTTCGCGGCGCGTTCTTGTTTTCTGGTGCGTTTTCGCTGTCGCAATGACATAGCTACCTGCCACTGACCATTCTTGGCTTCGTCGTCGCGTTCCTCCGCAGAGTCTTTTTCCTTGTTCTCGGCGTCGCTAGTAGATTCCCCTTGTAGCACCTCGTCAGGTGAAAGGAAATCTTCGTTGGCGTCCACCGCAGAGCTCACTTGGGTTTCGATGTCTTGGTCATCCATGTCCATAAGTGCCTGGGCTAGTTCTGGGTCATTGTCCGTTGGGGTTCGGGCAGATGCAGCGCAACGCGTCGGCCGAGAGCTGGCTGCCAGGACTCCGCGTTCCGCTTCGCCGCGAGGCTTAGCGTGGCGGGTTGGCATGCTCTGCCGAAGGTCTTCACTTCCCAGAGGAAACCGGGATCGCTTGTCCAAAAAGGTGGTGTCAGCGTGTACCTGACGTCTTCCTGCAAAATTGCCGTAGTTTGACTGGTAGTCACATGATTTTAACCGCTGCTAGGTACGATGATTGACGGAGCCGATGTGAATGCGTGTGCACTCCTCGGCGCCACCTGGCGGTCCAAAATGCGACATGCTGCTATTCGCGCCGATGCGTTACCCAGACACCACTGCGTCTCTCTCCTTTCGTGACGAAGGGACGCTGGACGCGCTGAATCGCACATGCGTCAAAGCAACACAGTGCGGCGTGACGAAATGAACGCGGGCGAGCACGCTCACCACGTCACGTCGAAATGTATTGGCGCCTTGACTGTGGCATGTAGTCATGTTCACTCATGACACGAATCTAATGATTATCATGTTTGCACCAGTCAGGTACCTTCGTCATTCATTGACATCACGTAGTACCAAACTTGGCATATGTGAAGCTAGCGAAACGGCCGTGAGTGCATCGTGAGTGTGGCATGTAGTCATGTTGTTAAATGACACGCATGTCGTGATTATCATGTTTGGATGTGTCATTTACCTATGTCGTCTGTTCGCGTCACATAACACCGAATTTGGTAATGTGAATCTAGCGAAACGGCCGTCGGCGCATGATGAGCGTGGCATGTAGTCATGTTTTTACATGACAAGCATGTAATGATTATCACCTTTGCACTAGTCACATACCTTCGTCATCCATTCACGTACCATAATACCAAGTTTGGTATATGTGACGCTATAGCGAAACGGCCGCGAGCACATCATGAGCGTGTCATGTAGTCATGTTGTTACATGACACGCATGTAATGTTTTCATGCTAGGGTCCGTCCCTTGTGTTCGCCATGCAATCATGTCATACCATACCAGTTTTGGAGCATGCCATGTGAAAGATACCACCGCAAGAGCTGCAGGATTATGAATTGTAAATCATAACATTCATGATAAAAATGTCATGATTTTTATATTATGACTACTGAAACATGTTCCTAATACAGCCTTGTTATGTCATACCAAGTTTGGTATCGATACCATTATTGAAACGGGCACGAAAGCTAAACGTCGTAGGTGGCTAGATAGACAAAATGATAGATGGATACGCTCAAAGTCGCCGAAGTTCGCTAAGCAATGCTTCGCATTTAACAGAAATAAACAACAAGTACCCAAATAATTGACTAAATATTTCTTAAAATGTTTCTGGACCCTGCAGTGAACTCCAGGACTTTGCCGAGCATGCGAATGGTCCTTGCCTTTAAGCTGTGTACACACGTCGGACGAAATAGCCATTTAGGCCTGCGGATTGCGCATTACGTCACCCTACGTCACCCGTTCCAGCGTCCCCGCTTCAGTCCACACGGAGCAATTCGTGAAGCCATGAAAGCACAAATCATGGTTGATATCATTGAGGAGACGTGCTGAAATTCCTGCTAGCCTGTTTTTTCTCCTGTCGTGTCTATGAACGTTGGAGAGTTATCTGAAACGCGTGGAATGTCACGTGAACTATTCGTCTGCGTTTACGTCCTTCTTTTAAAAACAGCTTATGCTTTATCAGAGATGCATCGCTGCATCTGAGGACAAGATTAGCGTGATGGATTCGATGCAGGCGACTCGTAGCTGCTGTACTAAGGACGAAGTCGATAAAGCGCAGCAAATATAAATTCTTCGCAAGTCATCCACTTTTTGGTAATTTACGCACGCTGGTTTCTGAATTGTTGTTGCTGGGTGCCCGAGCTATGTACTTTCTGAGATTCGACAGAAGTGGAGCTGCCGTACGTTCCTTCTTTTGATATATATATATATATATATATATATATATATATATATATATATATATATATATATATATATGTGTGTGTGTGTGTGTGTGTGTATATATTCCTTCTTTTCTAATATATATATATATATATATATAAATATAGAGAGAGAGAGAGAGAGAGAGAGAAACATAACGTGCATTTTATTTACTATAGTCAAAATTTCCAGTGGTTTGTTCCAATAATTGTAGCGTTGTTTTTTTCTTCTCACGTTATTGCAGCCCCCGTAAATTCCTCTTCATTTTAACATATCCTCCGACGTGTTTGATTCTGTTCTCATTTACTGCGCCATTTACATATCAGCGTTGAATGACGCCATCAGCGCGACGATAAATAACCCTGCTCAAGACAGCAAGCTTGAATTTCACCAGTACGCTTTGCTGTATAAGCTGATTTCTGTACAAGCCCGCAGCTGTTTGTGACCTAAGTGTTTTTAACAGACCAGATGGAACATGTCGTTAAACAGGGGCATTTTGCATAATAACCAGCTGAATGTAGCTAAAAATAAGCATTGCTCATTTGGAAGCACCCAAGTTTGTTTTCAGCAAAAAGACTATTTGCTGTGTTTAATGAAACAAATATTCCTCACCTAAATTTTACCGATGTCTAAATAACAAAATGTGCACCGATATACAAGTGAAGAACATAGAACTGTAGAGGAATGTTTTCGAATACACATGCCTTCTACTCGCATGGTAGTATTAAGTCTTTTGTTGCCTTGTCTATCAACGAAATGGCACTGACGTATTCCATTAAAGCCTCTTAAACTTTTTGGTGTTTTCTATCACTACTTTTCATTCGTTTTACCATTCCCACTTCAACGTCTACGGTAAATTCATTGGCCAAACAGCCCCCACACCGGTGTTTAGGCAAACAAAACAAAAGTAAAAGAACCTGTTTTGTAAAGGTGTCTCTTAGGACGTACAAACACGCGTTCGACACGCTCCATGTCACCTGCTACCCTAAGAGGGGCTTCAGCTTGAGGCTTACGAGCAAGAGAGTTTCGCCATGGCATGTAAAGGGCAAGCGGCAACGCGAGAGGGATTATGGAGCGGTTTCTGAAAGCGGGTGACGGTAGCTGCTTGACGCGAGTAAACAGTCTGTAGACTTTTTGCCTTCCAGCGGCTGCTCTCGCGTAGCATTGCGGTGGCGTTGAGGCTGTTCATGCCTCGCGAGGTCTTGCCGTGCACAGCAACAGTTCTTGCAAATGCAGGCTGGCATAGGTGCACCGTCGAGAAAAAGAAGCAATGCGAACATTCTAAACACTTATACATAAACATTTCGCACTGATCAATTGTCGATAATGTGAAAGTTCTTTATAAAGTGGAAATACAAAACGAGCGTAATTTCTTTGTGAAAAAAAGTAGAAGTACTGTTAAAGAATAATAAACTTAGGCTAAAACACGGTCTTTGGTACGTAAAGAATTATTGTGGCTTATGCATTTACGCATAGTCAAGATGATGGTCCGCAACAACGCTGAAAGGACAACCTTAGAGAGAAATATAAGGAAGTGTTATCAATGAGTCGCAATATGTCGATCAGGACGTCAGTTATCTAGACTGTATCATAGAATGCTACCTATAAGAAGAATTGCTGTGGATAATCTAGGAAATATTATTCCTTAAAACCCTTGACAGGTTATAATTCACTACACTGCCCAAGTAAAACAACATACGTTTCAAAGAGCTATAAGGTAAGCATCAAAAACAGGAGCCTTATCTACAAAAACCCGAAAGAGAAAGGTTCAATGTGACATCAGAGGTGAGCAGCTATTGAAAATGAGTCCGCATAGCATGCTCAGTCTTGTGTAGGCTCAATGCTACCGAAAAAAACCTTGACTAATCTTTTCGTTCCCTGTCCATAGTCTTCAAGTTATATAAACAATGTCTGTTCACTAATCATCTCAGATAACCTTCTTTTATTCGAGCTTCTGCACCTAGATTGTTGTTCATGAGGTCCCCTGTGTAAGGCGAATAGAAAATAATGTAGTTCGCCTTGGAATACATGAACACGCTTCATTTCTTGGCTTCTTGACGTTTAATGACTTACACTGCACTACGTAGAGCAGAACGTTCCCCAGCAGTAGATGACGTCTGGTGGTATACCCGATTTCTTGTCATTGTCACTATTGCTGGAAAGATCATGGACCCTGCAGACCCATCCGCTTTAGTTGAAGCGTCAGTATATATTGACACGTGTTTATATGAAAAAGAACGATAATAGGAATGTTTTGTAGATTCCAGCTAGTGGATCAGGTGGTTTTTCGGGACGACAACGAAGCAGGCATCTTGCAGTACAGCTGATCCTGAATATGCTCTTTTCGCTGCCGTAAGTTGCTGTCATCTTTTGTTCGCGTTGCACTGCGACACTGGTGGAGGCGCTGGACTGCGACGCTGCCCGATGCTTCACACTCCTAGTGGGAGTCGTTCATCCAGCCCGGACGTGCCTACGCAACAGCTGTCCATCGATTCAGTCATCGGCTACGAGGTATTCTTCCAGACTGCAACCCCTCGCAGAAAACCTCTACCAGACATCTAGAAATGGCTAACACCAGCCCCCAGCCTGTACTTCTCAGCACCAGTCCTCCCGCTCCATCCCAGGTAACGTTTTTTTAATCGCTGGAGCCTAAACGCTTTTGTGGTGGCGTGCACGAAGATGTAGAAGACTAGTTAGACCACTGTGACCGTGTTGCGGAGATCAACCAGTGGTCTGCTCAGGAAAAGCTCAGCCGGGCCTACTTCTATCTCGATGACAGCGCTCGTCTTTGGTACGAGAACAGAGAAGGCAACCTGTACACATGGACCGACTTTCACCTGAAGATGGTTGATACTTTTGCCAATATCGACAGACGTGACCGCGCCCACCAACTACTAGAGCTAAGGGTCCAAAAACCAAATGAAACGGTCACCAAATTGGCCGAAGACATGACACGTTTATTTTGGAGGGCTGACCCGAAGATGACCGAAGATAGGAAGTTGCGCTACTCCATGCGTGGCGTGAAAGAGCAGCTGTTCGCCGGACTTCAGCGCAACCCGCCAAGCACTGTAGAGAACTTCATTTAAGAAGCATCGTCTATCGAACGGGTCCTTCACCAACGCTGCCGACAATATGACCGCGTGTGCAGCAGCCCCCCAATTCAGGCCGCCGCTGGGACGTTTGACAGTCATAGCTCCTTACGTGACATGACTGGAGAGATTGTTCGTGAAGAACTGCAAAGGCTGCGGACTCCGGTAGTGGATACACCCATGGCATCTGTCGCTCAAGTCGTCCGTGATGAAATCCGCCAAGCATTCTCGACAGCTGATCCTGCCGCGGAACAACGCCCCATGACGTACGCCGCCGCCCTTCGAAGCTCCTCACCCGCTCCGCCTTCATACTACCCGCCACCTGCAACTGTTCCTTGGTCACCACCACAGGGGCAGACATCGTGGCACCCACCCATCCAGCCCCCATAAGACCAGTCGTCTTCTGGCCTGCCATGGCCTTCGTCACGTGAGGAGTCATCACGGCAACCACAGCTTCGCAGAACAGACACCTGGCGCACTGTCGACAGACGTCCACTGTGTTTCAACTGTGGAGGTTTAGGCCACATAGCCCGCTATTGCTGGCACCGCGCCGATCCGTTTCGCCCTCTCAGGCCACGGTTTGACATTAGACATGCCAACGTCTACGTATCCCGCCGTGGCCATGTCGGTTCTCAAGGACCTCCGGTACCTTGATCCCCATTCGACGGTCGCCGTAACAATGATGACGAGACTATAACTGATTACGAGCCTGTCTTCCAACGTCAACCACGCTCTCCTTCTCCTGCGCAGTCACCTTCGTTGCCGCGCCGCACTTTTGCCGACACTAGAGGAGCGAGGTCACCCAGCCCACACCGGGAAAACTGAAGGCGGTGACCTCAGTGGGTAAGGTTGCATGCTGTGAAAATGAAGAAACAAATCCCCCATTACTCCCACCTCAGGACGCTGTAAAGCCGACAAGTCGTAATACCGACGAAACTGTGATTCCAGGCCTTACCGTTCTTGTGGATGGACAGTAAGTCAAAGCTTTAGTCGACACCGAGGCTGACTTCTCTATTATCAGTGATGACCTTGCCGTACGCCTCAAGAAAGTAAAGACAGCGTGGACGGGACCTCTCTTAAGGACGGCAGGTGGCCAATTACTGATGCCTGTCGGAATGTGCACAGCAAGGCTCGACATCGGTGGCTCTACTTTCGTGGCGACGTTCGTCGTTCTCACTTGATGCTGTAAAGACCTGATTATCGAAATGGATTTCTTGAGAGAGCATGGCGCCGTCATTAACATCCCTGACAGTTTCATTACGTTTCGCAACAACAGCCCTACTTTAGTCGATTGTTCAGAGCCGAGACATACGTCTTTTTCAGGGCCTTTGTGTCTGACGGATGACGATGTGGTGGTGCCGCCACGATCGTGTACGCTTTTTCGGTGGCAGGGGATGAGCCGTTTGGCGGCGATGGTATTGCTGACCAAATAAACTCGCTGATATTTAGCCACAGTATTTCAGTTGCTCGAGGTCTAGTCACTGTCACTGCTGGACTCACAAACTTGCTGCTCACTAACTTCAGTACTGAGCGCCGACATCTCCCGAAGGGTACAGCCGTCGCTTCTATTGACACTGCTGCAGAAATCCAAGGCAGTTTATCGGCCCTAGACGAAGCACCTCAAGAAGAATCAGTACCTATTGTTGACGTTGGTACTACGTTGTCAAGGGACGAACGAACGAGACTTCTTGAGCTGCTAGCTGAATTCTAGTACTGCTTTTCATCGACATCACGAGTCGGTCGAACGCCGCTAACAAAGCATCGAATAATTACCCACGACGCATTAAGGCCTATACACCAGAATCCTCATCGTGTGGCTCCAAAGGAACGGTAAGTGATACAGCAACAAGTCACTAAAATGCTTGAAGATGATGTGATTCAGCCATCACAGAGCCCGTAGGCATCGCCTGTAGTATTAGTTAAGAAAAAGGATGGTACCCTGCGTTTTTGCGTGGATTTCAGGAAGCTGAATCAAGTGACTAAGAAAGATGTGTATCCACTTCCACATATTGATGACTCCCTCGATAGGCTTCGAAACGCTCGCTACTTTTCTTCAATGGACCTCAGAAGTGGTTATTGTCAAATCGAGGTAGACCCAGGAGATCGGGAAAAAACCGCTTTTGTGACGCCGGATGGTTAATATGAATTTAAAGTTCTGCCCTTCGGTCTGTGCTCAGCGCCCACTACTTTTAAAAGGCTCATGGACACTGTACTTTAAGTGTTAAAATGGAAGGCCTGTTTAGTTTATGTAGACGACTTCATAGTGTTTTTCCCGACTTTTGACGAGCATTTCAAGAGGCTAGAAGTTGTTTTACGAGCCATACGCTCCGCAGGCCTCACATTGAAACCAGAGAAACGCCACTTTTGTTTTGAAGAACTGCTGTTTCTTGGTCATGTCGTCAGCTGCACCGGCGTTCGGCCTGATCCCGAAAAACTTGAGGGCGTGGCACAGTTCCCAGTACCGTTCGATAAGAAAGCTGTCAGGCGCTTTCTGGGCCTATGCACCTACTATCGCCGGTTCATCGCCGACTTCGAACGGATTGCGTCGCCGTTAACTCGCCTCACTAGAGACGACGCCACCTTTGAGTGGAACCACGAACAGCAAGCAGCGTTTAGTGACCTCCGCCAACGTCTTCAAACACCTCCAGTGCTTGCTCACTTCGACGAGCAAGCACCAACAATGCTTCACACTGACTCAAGCAATGTAGGCCTCGGAGCTGTGCTTGTACACTGGCAAGAAGAAACGAAACGAGTGATCGCCTACGCAAGCAGGACGCTAACACGCGCTGAGGCCAGTTATTCAACAACTGAGAAAGAATGCCTCACCATGGTCTGGGCAGTTATAAAATTTCGCCCGTATTTGTATGGGCGCCCTTTCAAAGGTATAAGTGACAATCATTCACTTTGTTGGTTGAATAATTTAAGAGATACAACCGGCTGATTAGCACGGTGAAGTTTGAAGTTACAAGAGTATGATATGACGGTCATACACAAGTCTGGGAAGCGCCATACGGACGCCGACTGCCTGTCTCGATCACCAGTACAGTCAGCTTCTCTTTCTGACGACGACTATATGGCCTTCTTTGGTGTTCTCGACACGTCCGCGATTCCCCAACAACGAAGGGACCCTGCATTGCTTGATTTGATTAATTACGTGGATGGACGTTCTTCGAGGGTACCTAGAGTCTTTGCAAGGACATTATCGTCGTCTTGCTCACGCAGTGGTGTTCTCTACAAAAGAAATTTTTCATCCATCGGAGCTCCCTATTTTCTCGATATTCCTGCAACCCTTCGAACAGAAGTGCTCCAAGCATGTCACAATAAGCCAACGTCTGGCCATTTAGGCTACACTCGCACATTGGCAAGAGTACAGCAGGGATACTACTGGTCACGACTTACAACAGCCCTCAAGCACCACATTCACACTTGCATCGATTGCCAGCGACGCAAGTCACCTCCAAAGAGACCCGCCGGTCAGCTGAAACCAGTTCAGTTTCCACCTACATCATTTGAACAGATAGGAATGGATATTTTGGGACCCCTTCGTACTTCTACTGCAGGAAATCGCTGGGTTATAGTCGCAACAGACTACCTAACCAGGTATGCCGAAACAACAGCTATCCAAAAGAGCACCCGAATGGAAGTGGTGAGATTTTTCTCGGAAAATATTGTGCTACGCCACGGTGCCCCAACTATCGTGATCACAGACCGCGGAACAGCATTTACGGCAGCTCTTTTAGACCACGTCCTGGTGCTTAGTGGAACAACTCACCGTAAGACCACTGCGTACCACCCGCAAATGAATGGACTAACGGAGCGCCTCAACAAGACGATTGAAGGCATCCTGTCGATGTACGTGGATGTCCAACATAAGAACTAGGACGAAATTTTACGCTATATCACGTTCGCATACAATACGGCTAAACAAGAGATGACTCGCATGACTCCATTCAGCTTGGTTCACGGACGGGAGGTACGGAATATGCTTGATGCGATGTTGCCACATGAATGGGACGCTACCGACACAGGCGCCAACGTGTTCACTGAACGCGTGAAAGAGGCTAGGCAGCTCACCCGCTTACGGATCCACCAGTGACAAGACTATGACGCAGGCCGCTACAATGCTCGCCATAAAACTGTAACATACAAACTCGGTGACAGAGTGTGGGTTTGGACACCCGTACGAAAACGTGAACTGTCGGAGAAGCTGCTAAGGCGATATTTCGGGCTATCCCGAGTATCGCGCCAGCTAAGTGACGTCACCTACGAGGTCGTCTCCGACAGTCCCCAATGCCCGAGGCGTCGCCAGCACCAGCCTGAACTTGTTCATGTAGTGCGTATGAAGCCGTATGTGAGTGACTGACTGCACGTTAAAAAAATACTGTGGGTCTGAATCAGCATCGGGGCGATGCTCTTATAAGGAGGGACAAGTGACACGTGTTTATATGAAAAAAAAAACGATGATAGGAATGTTTTGTAGATTCAAGCTAGTGGATCAGGTGGTTTTTTGGGATGACAACGAATCAGGCATCTTGCTGTACAGCTGATCCTGAATACGCTCTTTTCGCTGCCGTAAGCTGCTGTCATCTTTTGTTCGCGTTGCGCTGCGACAATATGATTATGCTCACTGTAGTTCTCATACAACAAGGGAATAGGCAGCTGCTTTAGTGCTGAAGAGGAGAGCTGGACTTTTGACCGTATGCCTGGAGTTGTGCGTTGAGCCTGTGGATGAGTCATACACCATGGAAGTGTTGAAATTCTGGATGAAGTAATATATCTCGTGGATATGCGTGTACCATAAAACAAGACTGTCCGGCAAAGTGAGGCACGAGGATGGTCTTCAGGCAGTGAGGCTAGGTTATGAACAGGAACGCGAGTAAGATACATCACGTGTGCTCTGAGCATTTCCATTACGTAATGAGTCTTGAGTGGGTAGTCATTTGCAATGGCAATTTTCTCTGTGGTTGACAAGCATTGCAGTAGCCCCAGACAAACTCACAGAGCCATCGCCTCGATGCTTTCGAGAGCGCTAACGCTGGTTCTGCATGTATTGTTCAAAACAGGTAAGTTGTATCGCAAATAGTCGAGAAAAAGCGTCTTGTAAAGTTGTATCACTGCATGTACTGAAGTCCCCTAGGTTTTCCCTCCAAGATACTTGAATAAGTTAGCAATGTCTGTCAGCCTCTTCAACAAGTAGGCCACATGCGGGCTCCAGCGGAATTCTCTATCAATAAATATGCCTAAAAATCTGTGCGTCAATACATATAATATGACTTGGTCGTCCATACATATAGTGCATGGTTTCATACGCTATATCATCGTAGTGGGCTTCGTATATTTCAATATTGTGGAGTTCTTTATCATGCACTGACTTGCACAAATACGCACAACGAAGCATTCTGCTTGCAGGGCAGTGCAGATGTACTCCGACTAGCATTTCGGAATATTTATATTAAATTACAGGTGCTGAAAGCCTAAAACGTGGATGATAACATGCGTCTGTAGACAATGCAGTAGTATATTTCGGAGGTACTTTTGCAAAAGAGAGAAAATATAGTCACTGAATAGAAATATGGCGACACAAATACAAGAATACGCATCCTCAAATATATTTAAGCAACGTGGATTCTGAGTTGCCATCGGTACAATGTCTGAGTGTAATATCATTTATTGAATATTATGGCAGCCGATTCATCTGCTTGATATTTAAGTAATGTCAATAATAAATTGCTTGATAAATATGTGGTCCTAATGTACCACAAGCTCATTTAGCTTAAAAGACACACGCCAGTCATGTTGTGAGTTATATCTTTTGCCATGATCAGTTTTCCGTCCACCTATAGTAGAATATGGTATTTCATCTCTCACTCACAAAAGAAAGTGCAGTCGTGGAAAAAAAACTAGAATCGTCATCTCGCACTTAGTTGCGTAACATTACATCTCTTGAGCTATGGTTTCTTAGGAGTACTCTAACAACTACAAAGTTCAATCATTTACACTGGCAGAATAATGACCTACTGTAAATTCACAAAAATACATGAACCGAAATATCGAACAAAGATGCACAAACATTACAAACTATTGCCAACTCTTTACGTTTATAACAGGCAACATTACATTCATAGTAAGAGGCACTGCTGCGCAAGCTTGTACATGTTAACATACGTGAAAAAAAAACGCAAGATGAGCAGGAAACTTAGGCGAAAAGTAAATTGTGTAATAGCAATATGTCGGGCAGTCCGCCTGAAAACCATAACGATTACGAGGCATACAGCAGCAGAGGGCATTGAAATTATCCAACATTGGTGTTACTATATTTATTATTCTGCATTGTGGTATAGAATCGTACTAGTTTCAGTTATATTTTCTAGAGCCAAAATTTCATAAATGACAGCTGCTGTAGATAAAATATTTGATGTGTCAGGGTCAGTCCTTTGAAAAACTCAAAAATAAGGTTAACCAGAGAAACAGAGGAAAGAACCTGTTAATTTATCTTGCGGAAGTGGAGAATGCTTAACTAATGCACATTTGCTTGAATTTCGAAACAAAGAGCTTAACAAAAGCAGTGTGTATGAAGAGCTTGTCAGGTTTTTTTCTTTAGTAAATGAGTTTTCATTGTGGACGCTCAATCGCAAGACAAAGTTTCGGTCTAATTTTCGTTCTCCGAGCTTCACACTATATGAAACGCAGATTTTTCTGCATAACAAATGGGCTTCTTTTTGTGAGAGGACAAACTTTGTTGGCATTTTGCTTAAACTAGAGTGTACAAACTCAAGGCCTTCAAGCTTGCTTATTTTGTTATTTTTCGTTTGTACTGTCAAGACAAGAAAAATCACGATACAATTATTATGAAACATGAAAAAGTTTTATATATATGTGAGAACACAGAGTACAACTTTCCACGCATATACTAAGCTGTACTACTCATTAAAATAAACGTGAGGATCCCACAGCAAACAAAAATGTCTGAGTAGTTCTTGGGTATGCTGATACATTCAAATAATTCTACAAATCCACGCCAAAAGATTAGCGCTGATGTGAAGGGTAGGACATTTCCTAGTTTGTAGTCTTCAACACACTGAATCTGCAGCTCTAAATGTTCACACAGAAAAATAGTACGGTGTTGCTGTTTAGTCTATGTTCTAAAACACTTTTTTAGCAGTGCGCAAGCACGGCTATGCTATCCATCATCGTACCAAAATTTTATTTGATGCAATTCTTTCTTTATGAACAAGATTATTAAAGACAACATAAGGTTGGGCATACGAATGCTTCGCATGAAGTCAACGCAGAAGCTTGACTATTTGAAACTGTCGGTATCTCTTACTTTTGGCGGAATCGTGAATTATGACAGATATCCAGCCAAGTTATTTTGCCTAAACCATTTTGACTATTGAGTTTTATATTTCGCCCCAACATCAAACGTCTGAACATCCCACTTTTTCTTAATACTCATCTTAAAACCTACAGGGCAGTTTTGACCACGAATGATGCTCTTTACTATAACATTTGATTGCTAGTGTAACCTTGTGACATTTGGCAAGAATTACACCAGTTCGCAGTTTTTCTATTATTAGCAATAACAAATCACGAAATTTTTTCTTTTGCCTAGAACCCTTCCTTCCTCCCCCCACACTAAACATGAGACTTTTGCAGCTTTGCTCTCCTCCTGGAAAGGTTGCTGACCTCTGGTTCCATGCAACAGCCAGTTAGCTTTCAGAGCTAGCTCTAAGATAGTTTTAGACCTCAAACAACGCTAGACACTTTCATGTTTCATACGTGGACTTCACGGTTATGATAAGCATTCTAGTTCGGTGATGATTAGCGTGCCGTTTCGCTTGAAACTAAAAACTACAAACAATTTTAAAGGTATATAAAACACCTAAAACACAAATTATGTTTAACAAAGACATCATCCAAAATTGATTACTGTAGAACAGGATCACAATTACATGCTTACAGTAACAGACAGACTATTAGGGGCATTAGGAGATATAGAGAGATGTTGGAATAAAGTAGCTATAATCAAAATAAATTGAACGTTTAGCAAGTAATTAGGTGTATTCATTTGTAGATTAGGCCGCTGAGGCTGTGAGTAAGAAGTTATGAAACAGAACAACAACTGCTGCCAAAAGAAATAATAGTGCGGACGCATATAAAATGGGGCAAGCCATACCAAAAGGCAAATAGTATTGCATCAAAAGGAAAGCTACGTCTTCTTTGTTGAGCTTAAAACGAAACGAAAGCATGAGAAATTTGTCTCTTTTTTCATTTTTTATACTTCGCTATGGGCAACGTATTGTAATGTGTGCATTTCACTCACCCCATTGGTTCCAGCAAATTTCAGTGAATAAAAATTATAGTCAACTTTCGTGGAAATCTACTTTACGTCAAAATGTAATCTCAACCACAACTCACGATGAATGGAAGAGAGAATCGAGTGGCTTTTTGTGATGAAAGGCAAGGTTGATTGGTGCATTTGCGTAAAATGTCATTGGCGTAAGAAATGAAAAAAAAATAAAATCGAGGAGGTAAAGTTTGCAAAGTGGCTGGCACATTCTGCAGGAACTAGAGGGTAACGAATATTTTTAACTGCGTGAGCTGCCGGTGAAGAGAAATGAAGCACATGTGCCGGGAGATTGATGTGCTACTTTCTCGGCACGTGCGCCTAGAGCGTTTCTGAAACCATTGGAGAAGTTCACACGCCACCACGGGAGAAGGCGCAAATATAAGAAGCTGGCCGATTAAGCTCCTAAAGACTGAACAGCTCAGTACTACACCGCAGTTTAACGCAAAAAATGGAGCAAGCTAGTTGGTAGTTCATGTGTGAAAGAGCCTGCTTAAAATTCATCCGAGTGGAAAAAGAAGCGGCAAAGCCGAGCAAATCTTTTGTCACTTTTTATTCGTGGTGCCTCAAATAATCACCAAGACTTTAGTCTGACTCCCCTATCTCCAAGACCAGTTGTCCGCAAAAGATGCAACAACTAATAACAAAAGACCGTGTATAAACACTATAAAAAGATTACTGGGTGGCAGCAAGTGAAATATCATCACAAGTTGGTTACCTCAATGACATTATGGCATTGGTGGCGAGCATGAATTTTCTGGAGTTCTTGATTTCTCTTTAATAGGCCTCGCTTGGCGAGCACACTGAGGATAATAGATAAATTTATTTGCATAGAATGAATATATGGATGTAGAATTGAAGACTCGGTAACGATGGTCTTTTACGCCATTATTTGAGACATTGCTGTGATAGGAGCAAATATAGTAGATCAGTATATCGATGACAGTGAGCCATAATAGATTTCTTCAGTTTCGCAACAGCTGCGGAAATAATGGCACCCACCTAATCAGGACGGCAATTTGAGCTGTAGGTGGCGGTGGTTCCAGAGGAGATATTTATTTGTCCTTGCTTAAGAGGCTAATTTTCTGCAAAACGTCATGCATATGCACTGTGGTCTCATTTTGTTCTTTCCAATTGACGGAAAAACCACCGAATAATATTGCAAAAAATTCTTGTGTCATCATTAGAGTTAGAAAGTAACAGTTTTACTGAAAGGCCGAAGAAATGAATGAGATAGCAACGTATCTGAATATTTTACGAAGCACGGCTTGTATTTTAGGAACAATATTATTTGTAGAAAACATGCACTTACTAAGTAACCAAGTTTCCAGCAGCGCGGCCACAGTAGATGACCACAACATGGCTCGTTTGTACAGACGGCGCTGATGAGGCTGGTAGTCAACACATTTAGTCCTGATCGCACGTAACTCTAGAAAACGCTGGTGTAAGAAAACACGTCCCTCTAGATACAGCTTTGGCCGGCCCCGCTTTTTTTGTGTCGATAGCGCAGCCTGTAGAAGCTCCTCCTTGTTGTGGGGGCCAAAACCGTGTGATGATTGTTGCCGCAATAGCGCAGCACCCATAAGCGCCCCCCTCCCTCCCTTGTTCACTGAAAAGATAGCACGCACGCCGAAAACCCCGGCCGGAAAAGGCGATGTTCGCTCCGCAGGAAGAGGAGGCTAGTGCACCCTTCCTTCCCGTATGTATGTATGTATGTATGTATGTATGTATGTATGTATGTATGTATGTATGTATGTATGTATGTATGTATGTATGTATGTATGTATGTATGTATGTATGTATGTATACGCTTCTAAAAAACTGTTTATTGGTGACGTTTCGATGGGAGGCTGACCTTTATCAGACAAAATTTAGTGGGATCCGATGCGCTCTTATGTCATTGTCCAGCCAGGAGAAAGAAAGAGAGATAGAGAAAAAAAAGAAAGAAAAACAGAAAAACAGTGACAACACAAACCAGTGGTCAAACTAGTGGGGAATTAGCAAGGAACCATCTCTGAGTGCGAAGCGCTAGCGTGTGCCCGAGCTGTAGATGCTGGACTACTCGAGTATTTGCATCCGCAACGGCTGCCTTCCTAATACCCGGCGTCGCTATTAAACTCCCTTGCAAAATGGTGGAAGTGTGCTGGGTACGCAAAGCTGGAACTTTTCAATTCAATTCCATTTATTTTCCAGTTTATACATGCTGCATGGTTACGTTGGGTTAAAAGCTACAGAAGTAGCTTGACGAGACCCAACGACCAGACTATACAGGGCAGTAACAACAAGCAGTCCGGTGCAGTGACGAGAAAACCAACAAGTAAAACAGAATACCATATCGTATGTACATATACAGCGATTTACATAGATTTCCAGCAGGAAGATTGCAGGAAGAAAAAGTGAAAATAGATACATGTGCATAAAAATGCTAGAAAAAATAAATAAAAAAGTGCTACATACAATAAAATACGGCTATAGCATAAGTAATAGACATAAATAATAATAACACCGAATATTAACACCGTACCAATGTAGCAATACTAACTATTCGGGACAAAAATAAAATAAAAAAGAATACTGGCCATATAACACAGAAAGAAATTCATCTAAGCAGAAGATTATGTTAAAGAAACAACACAAGTAACGCACAATTCAATTACACAGAATGTCACAGTATGTGACATTACAAGTGAACGAAATATAAGCGGAAGTCTTTTTTACTGACCGTGTCAACATCTTTATATTTATTCAAAATAGATGGTAGGTTATATGCCAACGATTGATGTTTGTAGTGCGTCCTGAAATATGGAACTGACCATGTCTCAGGGTTCCTTGTGTTCACATCAATTCTACGACGTTCTAACGATGCCAACTGTTTTATATAGTTCTTGAGGAATTCGGAAGCATATCGCGCAGTATGTAAGAACGAAAAGTATAAAGGTTGTCAATTCTAATAATGTTTTACTTATGAAACGCTTCTCTCGTGCTAGAATAATAGTCTATGTTGCCAATATAGCGAATAATCTTCTTCTGTAGCATCAGAATTTTACGTGTGTTAGTTACAGTGGTTGTACTCCACACTAAGGCGCAGTAATTTAAGTGGGCATGAAATAAAGCATTATAAATCTGTACTTTGGCCTTTGTAGGTAGTAAACTACGACATCGTGATAAGACACCTGTCACAGAGGAGAGCTTTTCACATAGGTAATTTACATGCATGTCCCAAGTAAGTTGTGAAGAAAAGTGCACGCCAAGGATTTTGTGACTGTCAAGTATTTCCATTTTTTGACCTTCAAAAGCGATAGTATTATTTAACGGAAGCAATTTGTTCTTGGAGCGAAAAATAATTACCTTGATTTTCTTCGCGTTGCTGCTAAGTTGATTTAGCTGAAACCAGGTAGATAACTTTCTTAGCGGTTCATTGCAATCCGTCGTCAAGTTGCGCACGTCGTTCCCAGACAATATGACAGTGCTGTCATCAGCGTATATAATAAATTCAGCATTAGTATTAAAGTTCACAATGTCATTATTGTAGTTATTAAACAAAAGCGGCCCTAAAACGCTTCTTTGAGGCACGCCAAATTTGTTTATTAGACAAGACGACCTGTGACCATTCACGTAAACACACTGGTATCTGTCACTTAAGTAAGACTTAAACAGTGATAAGCAGCTACCACGTACTCCGTAACAATCTAGTTTGTCTAATAAAATGTTATGACTTAGGCAGTCGAATGCCTTACTAAAATCTATAAATAACGCCAGCGCATAGGATTTCCTTTCTATGTTCCTTATTATTGTCTCCTTGATTGACAGAAGGGCTGTTTCCGTTGACCTGTGTTTTCTAAATCCGTGTTGCGCGTTAGTTATTATACCAAACTTATCGAAGAAATTGACCATGTTACAGTGTATAATTTTTTCTAGCCCCTTAGAAAACACAGGTAACACCAAAATTGGCCGGTAGTTGTTGGGGTCGTTAGGGCTACCTGCTTTCAATATTGCCGAAACTCTGGCGTATTTCATTGCCTGTGCGAATACGCCCGATTGAAGCGTTAAATTGAATATGTGAGCAAGAGCAGGAGAAATAGAAGTTATACAATGCTTAATAGGGCCAAGTTGCAGGTTGTTGGTGTCTAACGCATTAGTATTTTTCAAGAATTGAAATGTAGCGCAGACTTCGTATTCATCGGTAGGCTAGAAGAAAATGCTTTCGACAATAAGACTTGAGTTTGTTATTCCTGACGTTGCAGCGCAGGTGGGGTAGGCAGCAGGAATAGCAGCGTTAATGAAATGTTGGTTAAAGTGATTAGCGAGGGCCTTGCCTTGGAACTCAGTACCGTCATGAAGTATACTGTTTGGAACACTTTGTTTGGTCCGACGACAAAGAACATCGTTTATTATTTTCCATGTCTTATCGGGCCGTTGCTGTGAGGCGGACAAAAAAAGTTGCTCGTAATAAGCTCGTTTGGCACGCCGAAGCTCCTAATTTAATTGGTTTCGAAAAGCTTTAAATTCTTTTAATTTATTTGCAAACGAGACTTCAAAAATGAATGATACAAGGAATTTTTACGCGAAATCATTTTCAAGTGTTCTTTCGTTACCCATGGTTTTCTCGCTTTTTTTTTGGTGGTTTTACTTGTTTCATAGGAAAATGCTTTCCGTATATACTTATAAATTTCTCTATGAACTCATTGTATGCCTTCTTGGCGGACATTAATGCCAAGACAGAAGACCAGTCTTGGGCCATTATCTCAGTTTTGAAGGCAAGCAGCCCACTATCTGTTATTCGCTGAACAGTGAATGTTTCTACCTCACGGTTTCGAATTCCTCTTTGATTTTCATATAGCGCATAAACAGGGAGGTGGTCACTAATGTCCAAAGCAACGGTAGCAGTGGTGTAAATCTTTGTCCCTGCATTTATTATTAAATGGTCAAGGCAAGACAATGTGCCGCACGTAATGCGAGTTGGTGTAGTAATTAAATTTTTGAAACCACTCGAAGACAGCAATGTATCAAATTCCGTGGAAGTAGTGCTGTCATCAAGAATATTGATGTTAAATTCGCCACCGCATGTCAAGTGAAAGTTGTTTTTTGCAAGTGAAGTCCAGGAAACTTTCATAAAATGCTAGGAAATGCCTAATATTTCCACCCGGTGGGCGATAAACAACAGCGAACATTTCATTCTGATCGGAGACAGTGAGCATTTCGTAATCTTCTGTTGACACGCAGTATTCATGAACTAAATGGCATTTCTTCTTTGCAGTCACATAAAGCGCAACACCCCCTCATTGTTTATCCGATCGATTGCAAAAGAAACTGGAAGATCCAGGCAGTTTCAACTTGCTACTATTGTTCGTATACCAGGTTTCAGACAGCATAAGAACACCCACTTTGAATGAGAGTTGCTCTAAAGAAAGCAAAATGTCGTCCTCTTTATTCATTACAGAGCGAGTGTTAATATTCAAAACTGATTGGCATGGTGGGTAATCAGATTTAATAGCAGAAGGTGACGCTAAGTTTATGTATGCGCAGTCGTTATCTATTTTGATGATACGGCGCAGTGTTCAGCCCAGCCTGTCACCTGTACCTACGCAAATGCAATGACGATCCCGAAAAAACCTTATCAATATCATGCTCATTTAGAACGTGCACAGTGGGCGTATCGTCAGATTGCTTCGCATAGATTTTCCCGTTAAATGACCAGACGGATTTCCATTTCTATTCATACTTTTTCTTCACAGCAAGAGCTAGAAGTTTCTTTATGGCTGGGCAAAGATGCTCATTCACATAGATAGCATTTTCACTGGTCAGTCTGACATCTTTGTTAGTCAGACGAGCTCGTTTTGCTTTCGTTAGAATGCTGTCTCGCTTTGCACGAGACTTGAACTGGACGATGATATTACTTCTGCCGCTGTCTCGGCTTGGCACCCGATGACAGACCTCAATATCACCTGTAGTTATTTGCTCATTTATGGCACTGCCAATCTTAGAGACAATGTTAGTAACAGATTCATTGTATTGTTTCAGTACACCCTGTATCTCGAGGTTTGCCTTCCTTGAGCACTGCTCAGCAAGAACAAGCCTTGTTTCAAGATCCCTGCCTTTGCTCTCAAGACATTTACACTCAGCACGAAGAGCAGCATTTTCACTTTCAAGATCCCTGTTCTTTGTAATCACATCGTCCAGTTTCTTTTTGTGCTCCTCAATTGAAGTGAAGGCAAAGTCGAGGCTTCCCGTCATTTGACGCTGATCATTTTCAGCTCATGGGTTTCATTCCGTAAATCCTTTTCAAGGGAGTCACGAAAAGATTTCATCTCTTGTTTCATCTCTTCTTTTATTTATAGCAGTTCTGCTTTCATTTCTTCCTTGAGTTTAGCAATGTCTTTAGCCATTTTTCAATGCCCGCACAAGAATACAACACAGGACAATTAGAAGAAAAATTCCGGATTCACTGTTTGGCAGCAGCGACGAAGCGTAGATATGCAAGAAGGTAATAAAATACCCGAGATATCTGCAACACTAACCTGCGATAAGAGGGCCAGAAAGTTTAGCCCGTGCACACAGCTCTCGCCGCTACTGCCAAGTGAAAGCTGTGACAACAACGTAGCTCCATTTGTAGTGCGCAAAGCGTGACGTTGATCCTGGAGACAGGGCGCAGGTGCAGCCGACAACGACGCCTCCTGGTACCTGACCCTGGATTGCTTCAGAGAAGCGGTGGACCATTTGGACGCTTTTGGTGCGGCTGCTTGAAATGCCCTGAGACAAGAGTGCCAGAAAGTTTAGCCCGTGCACACAGCTCTCGCCGCTACTGCCAAGTGCATAGCGGCGAGAGCTGTGTAGCGGCGAGAACTTCGAAGCCGGAAGCAGCCCACTGCATCAGCAATGGCTGATCAGATGAACGAGCAAGGTGCCATCCAGCAAAGCATGGCCCAATCTCAACTGGTCATCGTGTCTACCACCCAGCGCCTACGGGATCCCCCCTTCTTCAGCGGCACCGAGGACCCAGATGTGGAAGACTGGTTGCGTCTGTTTGAAAAGGTGAGCGCTGCCAACAAGTGGGACGACCCTTCCTATTTGGAGTATGTCCAATTTTATCCCAAGCACGTCGCCAGCCTGTGGTTTACAAACCACCGTGCCAAATTTACCACTAGGGCCCCTTTCAAGACCATCCTTGCAGCTGTGCTTGATCGCCCGCAGTGCGCAAGCTGTGTGCTGAACAGTGCCTACGTGGACGTGCACAAAGGCATAGCGAAAGCTTCTGAAGCTGCATTGAAGATGTTATCGATTTATGCCGGCACTTCAACCGTGAGATGGCCGAACAAGTCAAGATCAGGCATATCTTAAAATGCATAGACGATGATGCTTTTCAAATGTTGCTGGCGAAGGGCCCAAGTACCGTATGCGTACTTGTGACCTTGTGCCAGAGCTTGAAGGGGATTCGAAAACAGCGTGCATAAGTTCGGAGGTGGACGACAGCCGATGACTCTCCCGCTGCCCTGGCCGTCGGTGGTGACAGCACCCTGCTGGAGCAGATAAAAGGATATGTACGCGAAGATGTCGCGCGACAGCTTTCATGTCTCTCGTATCTGCCGACTACCGAAGCACCAACGAACCGCCTAACGCCAACCATCAGACACGCTATCCAGGAGCAGGTCTCTGAGGCGTTGCAATTACCTACGTCTGCCTCTTCCCCAACACCTGTTGCCGCGCCACTGACTAATGCGGCTGTCGCGGCGATGTCTCCGACTCGTCTACCATTGTATACGCCACAACCTGTGTGACCGTCCAATGCGCCGTTTTTAGCTACCTAGCAGCACGCCGGAAATCCTGGAGCACTGCTGACAACCGGCCCATATGTTACTTTTGCGGAATTCCACACCACGTTGCATGTCTATGTCATCGGCGCTTCGCAGTTAATGCACCAAGACACCCTGACTACTCATTTCGGCCTCCATACCACGCTCCTCACAAGCCACCTGAAGTTCACGAACGCGACGCGCAAGCTGCTTCCGGTACCCGAACCTCCACTTCTCGACGGTCTACTTCCCGCTCGCCTTCCCCTTCAACAAGTCATCGTTCTGCATTCCCTATGCGTCGATGACCCACCTCCATTGAGACGGAAAACTAACTGCCGCAGCTCCGGACGCACGAGCTGCGTCATCGTCTAATCGTTTAAGTACTGGCCTGTCTTCCGCCAATCTTATCGATGTAATCGTCTAGGTGTGCGAACACTTGCACTCATCGATACCGGTGCCGCGATGTCTGTGATAACTCAAAGACTTTGCCGCTCTCTTCGTAAAGTGACGATGCTTTCTCCTTTGGTTGCTCTCAGCACTGCGAACGCCCAACAAATTGAGCCTGTCACGTCATGTACAGCAAAATTGGTATTTCGACACGTGTTGTACACCATTAAATTTCACGTGTTGGCTTCATGTTCCCACGATGTCATCCTAGGATGTGATTTCTTTTCACGTCATCACGCTGTCGTGGACTGTGCTCGGGCCGAAGTGGAGTTGTTACCGTTTCATGATGCAACTTCTGTTGATGCGGCCGTATCTAGTGTGGCTAACCTTGTCGTCGCGACGGACATTGTCCTTCCTCCTTTAAGCGCCCAGTTTATACCTGCCTACTGTGCTTCACTTTCTGGTGCTACCTTCCTATTCACGCCATCTGACATCTCCGGTAGCCGCCACCACACATCGCTGCCATTCGCCGTTCTTGCGTTAATGAAGACATCACCGGAATGTGTATTTCCAATCCCAACTCGTGCCTCCTCAGTTTGCGCAACAACGAGACGCTCGGCCACATTCAGCCTATCGATGAAGGTACTATTGTGCCTGCCGATTTCTTCGACACTAAGCCGTATATGGATTTGAACGCGTTAGTTCCTCACCTTGCCTTGGCCAGCTTGTCTTCCGATGCATTTCATTGTTGTAGTGACAGCCATCTCGCCCCGGCTCAACGAGAGCAGCTTGTTCCCCTCTTGCGCTGATTCAGGCGTTCATTTCACTTTCCCTGAGTGATGCAAGGAAGAACGAACACCGTTGTTGACACAATTGACACAGGGAAGAGTACTTCTTTGCGCTAGCGCCCCTATCGTTTGTCGCCGGTGGAGCGTCGTTTAATTGCAGAACAAGTAGACGACATGCTACAGCGTGGAGCCATCAAGCCTTCTTGTAGTTCTTGGTCTTCCCCAGTTGTACTCGTAAAAAAAGATGGTTTGATCCGGTTCTGCGTAGACTAAAGGCGCCTAAATAACAATACGAGCAAAGATGTTTACCCTTTTCCCGGCATAGACGACGCTCTCGATTGTCTCCAAAGTGCAGAATTCTTTTCCTCACTTGACCTTCGCTCAGGTTATTGGCAGGTCCCAATGGCTGAGTCTGATCGACCGAAATTGGCGTTCGTCACAGCGGATGGTCTTTATGAATTTACCGTAATGCCATTCGGACTCTGCAATGCGCCCGCCACATTCAAGCGAATGATGGACAGCATTTTACGCGGTCTCAAATGGAACATAAGCTTGTGCTATCTTGACAACGTTGTGGTGTTTTCACGCAATTTCACTTCGCATTTCACTCGTCTGCGTAAAATTCCACAATGCCTTACGAACGCCAGGCTTCACCTTAACCTGAAGAAATGTCACTTTGGGGCTAAACAACTCACCATACTTGGTCATGTCGTTTCGATAGGCGGCATCCTTCTCGACCCTGGCCAGCTTCGTGCTGTTGCCAAATTTCCTAAGCCGACTACAGTCAAAGAACTACGGAGCTTTGTGGGCCTTTGCTCCTATTTTGGTCGCCGAAACTTTGCTTCTATGATCCCTTCGCACACCAAACTCTTTGCTGGCCCTTCAGATCTTTCGAGTTGGACATCAGCCTGTGACGAATCCTTCGCAACACCACGCCAACTCCTTACCTTACCACCCGTATTGCGCCTTTAAAACCCTACTGCGCCGACCAAAGTATACACGGATGCAAATGGTGTCGGCCTTGGTGCAGTACTCGCGCAACGCGAAATAGGTTTTATGAAGTATGTGGTCGCATATGCCAGCCACGCCCTCACTAAAGCAGAAGCCAACTATTCTGTTACAAAAAAAGATTGCCTCGCGATTGTGTCGGCGTTAAACAAGTTTCGCCCTTATTTGTATGGCCAAACTTTTGATGTGGTAATTGACCACCACGCACTCTGTTGGTTGGCTTCATTGAAAGATACTTCTGGTCGCCTCCGAGGTTGGGCAGTGCGCCTCCAGGAATTCGACATACGCGTGGTCTACCAATCGGGGCGAAAGCACTCTGACGCAGATGCGCTTTCACGATAACCCGTGAAATCTGATGATACGAAAATATAAGCTTTTGACCTTCCCCTCTCTGCCGTCAGCGTCACAGACATGCCATCTGAATGGCAGGAAGACCCTTGGATTGTCTCGCTCATAAATATGCTCTCTGACACATCAACTTCCAGTTACCCGCATGCTCTTCACCGCCAAGCAACGCATTTTGCCATACGCGATGGTCTGCTATGCCGTCGCTACTATCAAGTGGTGGGTCGTAAATGGCTGCTCGTTATACCCAGCCACATGTGGTCGTATATCTGCGAATATTTTCATGCTGAACCGCAACATGCACATTCCGGTGCGCTCAAGACGTATGAGCGGATCCGCAAACGTTACTATTGACAGGGTATGTACACGTTTGTACGTAAACACATTCGCTCATGTTGCTTGTGTCAGCAGCGCAAGACATTTCCTCATTCACCCGGGCAACTGCAGCCTTTATCATGTCCTGCATGCCCATTTGACCGTGTTGGGATTTACCTATACAGCCCGCTACCGTGCTCTGTTGGTGGTAATCGATGGGTGATTGTGGCTGTCGACCATCTGACAAGGTACGCCGAAACGGCAGCGCTACCTTCGGCTGGTGCTCGTGACTTTGCAACCTTCATCTTGCATCGGTTTGTTCTTCGTCATGGTGCACCACAGGAGCTCTTGAGTGACAGAGGTCGCATATTTTTGTCCGAAGTTCTGCAGCAGCTCCTACATTCATGCCGTACGGTACATCGCACATCGACAGGCTACCACCCTTAGAAGAACAACCTAACGGAACGTTTCAATAGAGCCCTGGGAGACACGCTCGCTATGTATATTGATTTAGACCACTCCAATTGAGACGTCATTCTGCCTTTGGTGACGTACGCTTACAGTACGGCTATTCAATCAACAACAGGTTTTTCTTCATTTTTTTATATCGTCGTGACCCATGCAGCACACTCGACACAATTCTGCCATACAATCCTGATGCCTCCAAGTTCAGCCCACTTTCGGAAATGGCCAAACATGCCGAAGAGTGTGGTCAGCTTTCATGGTCCTTAACAGGCGATAATCAAGCCCTCCAAAAAGATCACCATGACCGTGATCTTGTTCAGGGAACCTTCCCCATCGGTTCTCTCGTGTGGCTTTGACTGCCTTTCCATTCTCCTTAACTCACTCTCAAGTTTGCGCTGAAGTATACTGGCCCTTACCGCGTTATACAGTGCCCTTTTCTGTCACCTGTGTGATTGAACCACTCAAGCCGACCACGGACAAGCGCCGCCTTGGTAGTGAGACGGTCCACGTCAGTCGCCTCAAGCCCTGCTACGAACATCCTCTTTTCTCGTCACCTCGAGTCACCAAGATGGCTCGTCTTCATCACCAGGGTAATGAAGGGGGGAATTCGCAGGGCAATGACCAGTGGGACCATCTCTGAGTGCGAATCGCGAGCGTGTGCATGAGCTGTAGGCGCTTTGGTAAGTAACGCAAGAGACAAATAAAAGCTGATCATTACTGAACTGGACACGGAAACAGGAGAGTAGGTCTGAAAATAATATGCACAAAACTAAAATGGTGTGCAACAGTCTCCGAAGCAAGCAGTATTTTGCAATTGGTGGAAGACGCTAGAAGTTGTAAAGTAATATGCCTACTTAGGACAGGTACTAACTCCTGAGCGGACCATGAGAGTGAAATAGCTAGAGCAATTACTATGGGGTGAATCACGTTTGGCAATAATTTTCAAAATATGAATGGTAATCTCCTACTAACCCTGAAGAGTTAGGTATCTAAGAGCTGCGTCTTGCCGGTAGGTACCTACGGAGCAGAAACCTGGAGGCTTACCAAGAGGGTTGAGGCTAAATTCAGGACGAAGCAGCGAGTGATGGAAAGAAAAATGATAGGTGTAAACTTATGAAAAAAGAACAAAGCAGAGTGTGTCGGAAAACAAGCCAGGGTTAAGGATATGTTATTTGCAATAAGAAACAAGAAATGTACATGAGCCGAACACGTAGCACGTAGGCAGGAGAACCACAGGTCATGAAGGTAATCTGACTGGATTGCCAGAGATTGCAAACGCACGAAGGAAAGGCAGAAAGTTAGGTTGGTCGATGAGATTGAAAAGTTGCCAGGTATTACGTGGCAGCAAAAAACATTAGACAGCGTTGATTGGTGGCTCAAGGGCTTTTGCCCTGCAGTGGGCGTAGTCATGGTGATGATGACGCTAATGCACTATGAGGCCGGGTTTTTCTCAATCTGGGCTCAGGCCTTCCACGATAAGACGTTCATATTTTGTCTCAGCGGCGCTTCGCGGGCCAGTTGAACAGCACAGAGAGCCGTGCAACCCACATGAGCAATGTTTTACAGCGAAAGCTGTTATGAGATTGCACCTCGGGTCATACGCGCTGCGGTCCGCCGGCGCCACCGCCGCTGCCACAGCCGGCGACCGTAACTACATCGCACGAAATAAAAAAAAGATAAATCTAGCGCCAATGCCACAGCGTGGCTGGAACATGGGTTCGCTAGGTGCCAGCGCAGTATTATACCACTAAGTCACAGCGGAACTTGAGACTTGCTCGAAACTCGCCTTAGGCAAGCTTGATGTTGGGAAAGCAATCGCGTTATAATGACTTATAAAGCGTTTTAAAACAGCGAAAGAACAACCAGTCATCGCACAATTCGAATAGCGTAACGAGTGGCTCGTCCAATGCTCCAACCTATTTCAAAAGCTTTTTCTTGTTCCCCCAATTACTGTGGCGCATACCCACTTCAGGCATTTTCCTCATCGTCGTAAGCAACTATATGAACCCTTGCCACAAATTTCCTTGCAAGTGTTGAGTGCACACCACGCTTCTAAGAAAATAATAAAAAGTATCATAGCGAATGTCAGCTTACTACCATAAAACTTTATTATAATGCCATAGTGGGTATCAAGCAAGTGTGCTTGCAGGATTTACGCAATGAGTGTTTAGAAAAGACTCTGATGCCTAGTTCACACTGAAACATCCGCTTTCTACAGCGACCGAAATTCCCCTGCCGCCGAAACACAGCGTCGTTCGCACAGGACGCACCCCGCGCCGCCGAATATGCCATCTACTACGGGGCTAATGTGGGATGAATGCGCTGTCACCCGATTGTTGTCGCGGCTCGCAAACGCTACTACGCTATCTGGTGGTGTATACTTCGGCGATTCTCGTACGCAAGAAGCAAGAAAAGACAGTACTGCTTACTTTGCTGGCAAGTGGCTGTCTTGTAATGGACGAAGAGCAGAAAAACCACCGACGCCAGCGGCGTTGGTGGGTTCGTTTTGCTCTGCAAGACTGCAACAAGCGCGGTCACGCCAAGAGCAAGCTCGGTCACCTCTTTCACGAAATACGGTGGCAAATTAGGCACAGAGTCGGTTAAACTCCCGTTGGTTTCAACATTTAGTTACGTGCACTGCGGTACAACAAGTGGGTAGGGCTTGGCCGCCATTTTTCAAAATTCCTTGATTAGCGCTCCTATTGGTCCGCAGTGACCGATTCGGTGGCAGACGCCGCAAAAATCAGTCCGACAGCGATCGGCGCGGAGAGGGCCCTTTCGGCGGATCTCGCCACCGCCGAACCGGATTTGGAGCACTTTCGGCGGCCGGAATGCTCAGTGTAAACGCGGCCTGCAAGGCCGCTCTTCTAGCTTTCGCTGTAACTGTGCCGCTTCTTCCACGCAGGCCTGGCGTTTTCTGTGTTACTTTCGACATTTAGTTTACTTCCTAAAATTCACTAAATATATTGCAGATTTAGTGGACTTTCTTTTCGGCTCCTGACTCGGAAGTCCATAGAAGGTACCTACGAAAAACAAAAAAAAATTAAGAAACGTAACCTTGGTATACACCAAGTATGAGTTAGAATATGTTTGCGGTTATAATGTGCGTTGTTAAAACATCATTTTTCGCCAAATGATATATAAACATTGTGGCTCAAAAACAGACAGAATATTACATTACGGCCTCCGAGAGAAGCAAGGCTTCTTATTTCCTTTCGGAGTCCTAGTTGTGTGGGCGTGGCAATGTATGCAGTGTGTCCATCTTCCCGGGAACCTATGCAGGTATGATACGGATAACAAGAAATTCTTCTTCATGCAACGTCGCCATTGCTTATGCATAACTTGTCAGAACCCCATCTTCGGGGATTCAACGTCTGAGTGTTCGTTTTTCTACCTTGAAGCTTGCTTTATAGAGAGGACAGACTGCAAAAAGAATTTCGAGAAAACAAGGGGAGAATCGAGTCATGCATAACCTCTCAGATTTCGTCTTCTGTCATCGAGTTCCCTGGGGCGTGAACAGGAGACAAAATATTAGTTCATACGGAAATCCGCTCGCGCGCCCTGGAGGAAACAAAACTATATGTGTATGTAGGCATCTATTTTGTTGCACAAGAAAACAATATATGCTCCGGAGTTCGAAACGTTTTACCTTTGCCTTGATTAAACTTTACTGAATATATTATACTTAAATTTTGAATCCACCTTTTCACATACTCCGTTATAATATTATTCTTTATTATCTGAAAAACGCGTGTATACAAACATTCTCACGCATTGTTAGGTCTTATATTCCTAACTGTACATACACCCTCTTACGAATGCTATCCTCTTGGGCGCATTCTAAGCATAAATAAAAAAACGGCTGTGGTTAACCTATCTTACTCCAATGTTTCCTTGCTTTTTAACTTAACAACGTAGATTTTTTTGCTTTGTTCTTATCCTTCGGAGAAATTAAGCGCGAATCCAAACAGCTTCGATGAAAATTCAATGTTTGACGTCAGTGCAGTCAGTTCACATAGCATGTCTACTTTAAATCGAATGGACGAGCCTCCGTCATCGGCGCTCGCGTAGGCTCGCATTTGTGTGTGGGTCAATGTATGTATGTATGTATAGAAGGGCTTTCTATGTATGTATGAAAAGGTATGGAAGGGCTCCTCATGAAAGGGTTTTGGGGTTCGAGGGGCTGGTGGCCATGAAGCTGCAATCCTCATTAGCAGCCTTTGGCATGTACATTGAGCACTATCTGACAAGAAAGGGTTGCTACGTTATGTTCGCTGGGCGTAATCTCCTTGGTTTTAGAAAGGTTTAGCGAGCGTTGGGCCGCAGTGCCATGGATACAGTAACTACTATATACCATGAACTCGAGGTGGTTAATGGTGGAAAGTAGACCCGAAGTGCAATCCGTAAGAAAGTGTGCGTGTGCCACCTCTCGTTTAGTCCTTGGAATGTCCGCTGGATGGCTGTGCTTCTATAAGGGGAATATATGATGGGTATATACAAGTTATGATATATGTGATGGGAATATGTGATACATGAAGAATAAAAATCAAGATTTCGCTTTCTTCTCTGCCTAGTTGGCTGTTCTATGATACGACAATCACCCCGTTTACGTACTCGTCCCCCCCTCTTTCTCTATATTCTATGTGTTCGATTCGTTGCGATCAAGCGTAACTTGGTAGGCTGTTATCTTTCCGCACGACAACAACGTTGGTGGGAAAGCTCTTGTCAACCTTCATTGGAGTGACGTGCCAAGTCGCGCAAAATATAAGCATCGCATTGTAATACAGACTTATCCAGTCAATAGAATTGTGCCAAATGTTTTCACACAGGTGTGGTAATGCTGCAATGCTGAATGTAAACCCAAACCACATGTCGCAAGAAAATGTCTCGACGGCTCACATTAGAGGAACGCCGTGAAATTATTTCTTTGGGAAGTTTATGTCCAGCAAGAGATTTCTCGTAAGCTGAACCGGCAGAGAAGACAATCATTCGCATTCTTCGAGCATTTTACGAGGAAAACCGCTTGGAAGATGTACCACACCAAAGGAGCTAGGCCTAGAAAAGCAACCGAGGAGGAAGATGTCTTGATAATAGCAGCCGTGGTCAAAGATCCTTTCTTGACAACAAAGAAATTTAAAGAAGAGCTTGGCCTTTCCCTCAGTCTTTCGGCTATCCGAAGAAGACTTTGTGCTGCCGGTCTGAAAAGCCACGTGGCGGCTAGGAAGTCACTTTTGACCAGTGAACATCGAAGAAAATGTTTGGACTTCGTGCGTGAGCACGAACATTGGAGGACTGAAGACTGGCAGCAGGTCATCATGAGTGATGGATTGACGTTCACCTCTTGCTGGAACCAGCGACTTCGTGTTTGGAGAGTCCGTGGCAGCCGGTGAGGTTTATATTGCTTGTGTATTATTTCACACCGACAGCGGTTCGGCACCGCTCTTAGGTTTAGGAGCGTACTCATAATCATCATAATCCGCAGCATCATCACCCTTACTAACCTAACTGCAGCAAAGGTCTCTCCCATACTACTCAAGATAACCCGGTCCTGTTGCCGGCCATGGCCCCGTAATTCACTCAAGCTTCTTAATCTCATCTGTCGAACTGATTTTCTGCCGTGCCGAGCTGTGCTTGCCTTTTCTTGCAATCCACTCCGCTACCATTAATTAAAATTGATTGTCCTTATCTCTCATTTCATGTTCGGCCCACTTCCCCATTTCGACTAGTCAGTAACTCACGTTTTCCTCTGACCCACTATGCCATTTGTGTGGCTCGACGAAAGGGTTTTTACATAGCTACCACCCTGTGAATGTTGTGCGTAGAAAACAAATTTATTGCTTTTATTGCAGGTACGAGCATGAAAACATTCGCAGTGTCGGTGCAAACGGGCGTGTATCGGTCAACGTCTGGGGCGCAATAACATATGCCGGTCTGGGTCCGCTCTTCCGCATTCCCAGAAGACTTACGGCTGAAGTCTACAATGAGATCCCCGATGATGTTCTCCTACCTTTCGTCATCAATGGACCATTTCCTGACGGATACTTTTATTTCCAACACGATGGCTGCCCTGTTCACAATGCATCCACAGTGCAAGAAAATTTAAATGCCTCGGGCATTGCACAGCTCTGCTGGCCTCCTAAAAGCCCCGACGTCAATATCATCGAGAATGTTTAGGGACTAATGAAGGCACGATTGGCTCGTGCCAATTTGACAAACAATGACGCAGACACTTTGTGGAAAAATGTTGAGATGGAGTTAAATACTTTCAGACAAGACCCTGATTTGGTGAAATCTCTGTTTGCTTCTATCCCGAAAAGGCTAAACGACGTGAAAGAGAGCTCGGGCGGCGTATCTATGTATTGATTAAGTTGTAAGCACTAAATTTACTGTAACAGTGAGTTTAGAGAGACTCCTGAGTTTTTCGTCTGCAATAAAGAATATTGGATATTATTTTTGTAGTGTCTGCAAAAAACATCTCATTTTCAGATGTTCCTTTGTTATGATGATATAAATAAGCCAAGCTCTTTCATTCGAAAATCGCGATGCTCTAAGTCCCTCAATTTTCTGGACGACCGTTAACCAAAAATAAATCATGTTTCAAACAATTTTTTTGCCAAATACGCAACTCTGCGAAACAAGCAAAATTAAAACTGAAGAGAGCCCGCACCTTATGCAGTCATCACCGGCAGTGTTTGCCACAGCAGCAGTGACGTAATGCACACGCTAGATGCAGCTTTCACGCCGTCCGATTACTGATAATAGCGAAGAATGCGTTGCATGAAATACCATCCCCTTCTATTTTCAGAAGCCAGTAAAAAAAGAAATAAAAAACACCTTCCTCGGACGGGAGTGACCACAGCTTCAGGATCAGCAAAAAGAGCGAGGGAAGCTTGCCAATGCTTCCCTCTCCTGAAAAAAGTATTCTGGGCCGTGGCGCTGTTCTCGCTCTTGGTCGACGCTCGCGCGATTACCTTCATTTCGCACCCGACTGTACAAGAACATCAATACACGCCACACTCAAAGCGCCAACACACTACGACGTGAGCCGGCAGGCGTGCATGCCGGCGTTCGTTTTGTAGCGTCACGCCAGCGATGCCACGCCAGACGCCGATATCTCCCCAGTAGAGATCAGTGGATCTGTCCACTGACATTCAATGTGGATCCGCATGCCATATACTCGCAGAGGCGCTCCGCGCTGCGTTGCTTTGACGCATGCGCCTTTGAGCGCACACGCCGTCCCTCGTCACGAAAAGAGGCAGACGCCGTGCTTTCTAAGTAACGTCAACGGCGCGACATGGAGCATGTCGCATTGCGCGCCGGTTGGTATACGGGGCCGCGATGACTGACGCTGGTCCCGCCTGGCGTCACACTATAGAGTGCTCGTGTTTCTCTAGCGTGGCGTCGCTGCAACCAGCCTGCGTGTGCGTCAACGTTGCATCGGAGTATACTGAGCCTTTCATCACGCTCTCGCCCCCGTCGCACTAGCTCCACATGTACCAAATTTGGTATCACGGGAAGGGAATAGACGACGAAGCTAAATTTCACGCCCCAACCTGATAATCATATTATGCGTTTCATGTAAAACACGACTACATGCTACGGTCATAGGGTTCTCGCGGCCGTTTCATTAGTTCCACATTTACCAAATTTCATATTACGTGACGTGATTGGACGATAAATGTAAATGGCACATGCAAATATGATAATCAGGATACGGATTTCATGTAAAACATGACTGCATGCTACGTTCATAGCACGCTCACGGCCGTTAGCCTAGCTCTATATATACCAAAGTTGGCATCAGGTGGCGTGAATAGATGACGAAGGTAATTAAAACGTCCAAATATGATAATCATCACATGAAAGTAATGCACGGCATGATTTACCTCCCCCTCTAACGTTGCGCTGATTTTAAAGTGACCTATCATCCTTCCTTATTCGTGCTCCGCATATCATCGATTTCTACTGTACGTGGGATCTGCCCGTTTTTTTTGTTTTGTCGTTCTCAGCATGCGCCGCAAACGTTATATCGTGCACTTGCAGTTCTGCTCAACAAGCTGCTTTTCCAAGACATTCATGTGAAAAAGCGTGGAACAGGAGATGTACAAGAATTCATTGATTGATTGATTGATTGATATGTGGGGCTTAACGTCCCAAAACCACTATATGATTATGAGAGACACCGTAGTGGAGGGCTCCGGAAATTTAGACCACCTGGGGTTCTTTAACGTGCACCCAAATCTGAGCACACGGGCCTACAACATTTCCGCCTCCATCGGAAATGCAGCCGCCGCAGCCGGGATTCAAACCCGCGCCCTGCGGGTCAACAGCCGAGTACCTTAGCCACTATACCACCGCTGCGGGGCGAGATGTACAAGAATGTTTCATTCCAACATGTCAGGGTTTTCTTCTTTCTTGTGATGTAGGTGTTTGTATATTTGCGCCGCCATGATGGTCTAATGATTATGGTCCTCGAATGCTAATTCAAAGGCCGCGGGAGGAAATTCCTGCGGTGGTGGCTGCATATTCATTCGATGGAGGTGAAAATTGTCGAGGCCCGTGTATATCATTTTAGGTCCCGTGAAACAACCCCGGGTGATCGAAATTTCTGAAGGCGTCCACTATACATGGCCTCTCCCATAATCATAACGTCCTTTCGAGACAATCAATTCTATGTACTATAAGTGCTTTGTGTAATTGCAGTTACCCGCAAACAGTTCCTATAAGACATAACATTTGAGGTTAACCTGCAATGTGAAACAAATAATATTTTTGTCAGTGTATATTCTTCTTGCCTTTTTGTATGCCGTCCATAGGGGTGCTTGGATGTTCGTCAACTGATATAAGTTTCCCTTTTCGCTTGTGTATTCCCGCATTGTGATGATGTAAAACCTTTTCAGCTTCACCTTCAACTATATTAACGCGTTACAAATAGTTGTTTACCAATACCTTGTTACCTTTGAATAGAAGAACTTGTTACACAACTCCATCACATTCTACATGCAGCTGTGAAGAAAAATACGACTTCACGTATTTTTTTAAAACTTATTTGACAGCAGCAGCTGTTAAAAGCTGACAGTGAACGCTTTCTAAAATTTCCGAAACCTCTTCTTCGCCATATGTTCTAAACTTTTCAGATACTCACAATAAGGCTTCTCTCGCAGCTTGGGCGAGCAGCGCGCTAAAAGGATTAACGTATCTAGAGTATACCGACATCGAAGGTAGCAGTTTTCTTGTAAGCTAAAAGTCATAATTCGATCATATTGCACTTGAAGTGCTCGCTAAGACTACACGTTCATTTCTTCCTTTTTGTCGGCATATGTATCACTTCTGTCCCTTGAGTGTCTAGCTCTGTTCATGAAGTGCTGGTGGAACACTACGGCGCCATGTTTAGAGACTTCTGCAAGCGAGGCTCCAATCTGATCCTGTTTGACAGGTGGCTAGAAAGCAGCAGCCGATGAGAGCCCTAAATGTTGGGATTTCAGTATCGTCAAACTGAGTAACAATGTAAACAGATGTGAGAATACGGTTATGTATATGCAACAGGGCCGGCAACAAAGTGCCCAATCTAGTGAAAATATTAGAGCCGCCCGCTTTTCATGAGGTTATAATTTTACGATTTTAGAAACGTGTGAACAGTCAAGAAAAATATTAAAACTGACTAAAGGGTTAGCTAGGTAGGAAGAACTGAATAAACAAGCCAACTGACTAACCAATAAGCTAACCAGTCAATTGACTAACTGAAATACAAGTAAATAGGTTTCTGAAACATTTGTAATAGTACAACCACACTTACACTTGCCGTTTACTACACTAAGCAAAACCACGATGTGCGACTTATCTGTGGCCATCTAGCCAAACAAAATGGGATATTGGAATGGAACTATCTTGCATGTTGTCAATATCATTCGTGTAGCCAACATTTGACATCCTTTGAGAGTATCAGTGCTGTCGATTACTCCGAGGCTTTCACTCCCTAGAGAAAGAGACGGGAAGGAGCCCAGAACTCTGTTAGAGTTCGATATGAATCGATAGAGCCGGAGACAGCTTCCCCCATCTACTGGAGTACCCCATAGGTTGTTAACTTGTTGCTATGTGAGATGAGAATCACTGTCAACCGATATGCAGATAATCTGAATTGTGGTCACTATTACAATTGTAGCTCAGCTAAAGGCAGCGGTGTGAAGGAACAAACAAAACAATGAGATATGCTAAAGCAAGAAATCAAAATAACCGCGTTAGAGTATGATTGCATTGGAAAGGAAAACTTTACCGAAGAATGGTGCTCACTATTACAACGCTGTACAAGAGTCCCCGATCAGCGTAGCCTTCTGTATCCAGTCTGGGCTGTTGCCTCTTCACTTTCATCACTACACTGCTGTGTCTGTAACCAAAACTCTCCAATTAGAGCATTAGTAAATCAAATCAAACGAATGAAATAGGCATGGTGAGTACCACAAACATCGACGTCTTTGAAAAATTGTGAAACTTAAATAATTATGATGTTTCATCAAATCCTAAAGGCCCTAAATTTCTTATATAATGACTCTTAACTCCTCGCTGTGCTCCGCTACGGCGTTCTGCATGACACAGTCACCATTTATTGGCATCACCCTCTAATGTTATCGTCGCACAGAAGAACGGTTGTCAAGAAGAGCAGAGGTAGACATCTCAATGAGAAGTTTTCGGAGTTTGCCTTGTTCGCGTTCACCTTCAGCAAATGAACAAAGTAGAAATATTGAAGATGAAGTGACTATCAAACTAACCAAATAACCAGCTGGTTAGATTACAAACAAAAAAAACTAACCAATTACGTCCCCTCTCTTCCAAATTTGCGACTGCGTATTGACCTCATCATGACATTTGATGATACCATGACATAATGTCACCTTTTCATAAAAGTTGTGCTGAGCCCTAACGCACTTTATAACACTGTGTGATTCAGAAAGCTTGCGATGTCAGTGATCAATCTTATCGAGAGTGTAAACATTGTATGAGGCGGAAAGCTTTTATCAGGTGAATTCATTGAGAATAAAAAGTACGTGGCTTCAAACTTCAAGTCGTCGTAGATGAATGGTGTAGAGTCATCGTAGGTGAAGTGTTGTGCCACTTTTTAAATACAAAGCATTTCATAGCGAGCTTCGGTGACTTTGATGGAATCTATCTATCTATCTATTTATCTATCTATCTATCTATCTATCTATTTGCCTACGACTTCTAGTTCTACTAGGCGTTTCGGTAATGGTATATATACCAAAATTAGTATGCCGTAACATGACTGCATGACAAGCATAACTGACTATTCATAACAAAAAACTCATGACATGTATGTTATGAATTTTATGATTTACATTCCATAGTCTTGCTGGTATTGCTCTGGTTTTGTTCACACGACATGCTGCAAAACTCGTACGGTAGGATGTGACTGCACGGCGGCGAACAGCGCAGTTCGGCAGCAGTGCATCTTAAACACACAACTAACGCTATCTGCTTTTGCAGCTGGAGATCGCTTCATCACTGGATTTGTCATGCACGTGGAACAGGACACAGTGATAGCTGCAAGACTGCGGAACCACTTCATTTCGACCTTGCAACGCTCTCGTCGAACGCTCACGTGGTTCCTGTGCGCCTTCTCTGCCACAAGAGGGCAGGAGGACAACACTGCTGGCTTTAAAAGGCGACGGATCGACGACCGGACTTGCAGTTCGGCAGCAGTGCATCTTAAGCACACAACTAACGCTATCTGCACCCGCAGATTGCGGGATCAAATCCCGGCTGCAGTGGCTGCATTTCCGATAGAGGCGGAAATGTTGTAGGCCCGTGTGCTCAGATTTGGGTGCACGTTAAAAAACCTCAGGTGGTCGAAATTTCCGGAGCCCTCCACTACGGCGTCTCTCATCATATGGTAATTTTAGGATGTTAAACCCCACATATCAATCAACGCTATCTGCTTTTGCAGGTAAGAACTACACGTTCGATTTCCTGCACTCTATACACTGCTGCCGGACTGCATCAAACTGCATTTGTACCTTCTCTGTTTTTTACGCTAGTGGAATATCACTATGTCAAAAAATGCTGTGGACGAACTGCGTGCTGAGATAATTGATGAATTGAAAGAGATAAAAGAGAGTCTAGTAGAACTGAAAGAGCTCAAGCAGGACACTAAAGACATTGGAGCCCTAGAAGAAGTGATCCACGCCGTTTTAACAGAAAATAAGGAACCTAAAGTGCAAAATGCAAAGTTGGCACGAAAACTTGGGGAGCTAGATACGTACCAACGCTCCAATAACTTAAAAATCAAGGGTGTACCTATTGATGAAGAGTCGATAGCTATCATTAAAAATATTGGCGAACTAGCTGCAGAAGAATTACAAGAGTCTGACATTGATATGTGCCACAAAGTGCCAACAGCTAAGCATAAGGAACATAAAATAATTCTTCGATTTGTGCGCCGCATCAAGAGGAATGGTTTTCTTGCTAAAGCACGAAAGAAAAAAAATTGATACCAGATTGCTTGGTTTTGATGAAAATTGTCCAGTGTTCATCAATGAGCACTTGACAAGGCAAGGCAAACAGTTACTGAGTGCTGCGAAACAAAAGAGAAATGAGGTTGGTTGGAAATACGTGTGGACCACTGGAGGGAAAGTAATGCCCAGACGTAATGAAACACCCCCTGTTCTGCATATTTTTAGCATTTATTTATTTATGTATTTATTTATTTATTTACAGTACCTCAAAGGCCCCAATGAAGGGGTTTTACATGAGGGGTGGGCTATTACAATCGGTTAAATTAGTAGATGCTCGATCGCTGCTTTGAAGTTGATGATACTGGAGTGGTGCGCAACGTGAGGAGGAAGACCATTCCAATCTTGTGCGGTCTTGACAAAGAAGGATGAAAGGTGCGCAGTGGTGTGAGCTCTTGGCGGGCAAACAGCTTTCCTGTGATTGATGCGGTCTGAATGACGATGGGCTGGTTTGATGGTGGGAGTACGAGGCGATCCATAATAAAACTTGAAAAACAGGCACAGACGAGCTATACAGCGGCGTGACGAAAGGGTAGCGAGGTTAGCACGAGATTTAGGTTCGGTTACGCTTGCTTGATATGAATATTCTGAAAAGATGAATCTTGCTGCCCGGCTTTGCACTGTTTCAAGTGTTTTAGTATTGTTACTCTGATGAGGGTCCCAAACAGCGCATGCGTATTCAAGTTTTGGTCTGATTAGTGTCTGATAAGCGAGTAGTTTGACAGGGGTAGGAGCTAGATGAAGGTATCGGCGCAGACAGCCAAGAGCACGGTTTGCTTCGTTAGTAATGTGCGTTATGTGAAGGGACCATGTTAAATCAGAAGAAAAATGGACACCTAGATACTTGTATGTAGTTACGCATGAAATTTGAGTGTTGTTAATGAAGTATGCTGGAGATGGGTAGCACTGTCGGCGATGGAAAGAGACTAGTGACGTTTTGTTTGAGTTAAGGGACATTAACCACGTTGTACACCAGATTTCAATTTTATGAAGGTCAGATTGAAGTTCATGAACATCTGATGTGTTGTTAATTGGGCGATAAATGACACAATCATCGGCGAAAAGTGTGATATTAGAAGAAATATTATTCGGCAAGTCGTTAATATATATGAGAAAAAGCAAAGGTCCTAGAACCGTGCCTTGAGGCACGCCTGAAATGACGGGGCGTAAAGACGAAGAAAGATTATTTGCGCAAACGAACTGCTGGCGGTTAGTTAAAAAGTCGCAAATCCAGTCGAAAACTAAGGGGTCAAGGTTGAGACAAGAAAGTTTTAAGAACAAGCGTTTATGAGGAACTTTGTCAAAAGCTTTTTCGAAGTCTAAAAAGAGCGCGTCTACTGGTATATTTACATCAATGCTGGAGCTAATGTCATTAGTAAACAGAGCTAGTTGAGTGTCACACGAAACACCTTTCTGAAAGCCATATTGGTTTTTATGAAAGAAATGAAGAGTTGCGAGAAAGTTGACTATGTGGGAATAGATTACGTGTTTCATTATTTTCGAGCATACACTTGTGAGCGAAATGGGACGATAGTTTTTGGGTGAATACGAGTTACCTTTCTTTGGGATTGGAATGACCTTGCCTACCTTCCAGTCTTGGGGCACCACTCCAGATGAGAGTGATTGCTGAAAAATGTTAGATAAAATCACACTTGTTATAATTTTAGTGTTCCTCAATATTTTTGTGTTAATGCCATCTATACCCATTGATGAAGTAAGCTTTAACTAGTCGATTATCTTGGGAATACCATTGGCATGAAATACGATTTTCGACATGATCGGGTGGCATACAGGAAGGGCATGGGGAAGGTCACCTTCAGGTTCTATGGTGAATACAGAGCAGAAGGTTTCATTTAATACATGCGAAGTGTAGTGTTCAGGAATTGAAACATTTTGTTCGTCGCGTAGTGTAATGTTCGATGAAGAGGTAACAGATGATAGGTTAATTGTTTTCCAAAATCGCTTAGGATTTTTTCGGAGCATATCAGGTAAAGTAGAAGAATAGAAAGAACGCTTGGCTTTAGCTGCGAGAGAGTCAAAAAGCTTTTCGGTTGCCTTGTATTTGTCCCACGCGTACTGGGTGCCTGAACGCCTAGCGGAGCAGAACTGGCGCTTCTTTTTATTTTTAAGACGTTTTAGTGAGGCGTTGAACCATGGGGATGTTGACCTTATAATTAAGGTGACGGTGGGAACGTGAACTTTTATCAGGTGCTGTAGTTTGGTTTTAAATAGGTGCCAGTTTGTTTCGACAGTGCGCATAAAAAAGCGGTTGATAATTGATGACATCTGCAAGATGGTTGCCTAATCTTATTCACTCAAAGCATGTTTTTACTTTTTCAGTATACTCATGACTTCAATCGATAAATGCCTTTATCATGATTACACTTCCTTCAGAAATATATCTGCCGCGTTTGAAAAACATATTTCAGTCCTTAATTTAAACGCCCAAAGTTTAAAAAATAAGCAAGATAATGTTGAAGAGTTGCTTCAACAGACCGAAACCAATTTCGATGTGCTTCTTTTTTCTGAAACGTGGCTTTCTGATAAGGATTATGCCTTCCTGCTCGAGAACTACAAATATCACGGACTATACCACACCTCCACTCGGGGTGGCGGCTTGGCTGTCTATGTACGAAATGAACTGAATTTGGAGATAATTTCGGATTTCTCACTGAATAATCAAAACATTGAATACCTCACTATTGGTCCTAAAATAGTAACACTTTCAGTACTCTACAGGCCGCCTTGCGGAAACAAAAGGGATTTCTTTTTCTATATGAATAAACTTCTATCTCACCTCAGCGAAATAGGAAAAATGTTCACCGTACTAGACGATACAAACATAGATATGATGGCCGAAAATGCAACAACTGGAGAATATAAGCAGTTTGTGTACTCTTACGCATGCTCGATTATGATAACCCTACCAACACGAGCGACCGCCTCTAGTGCCACCCTGTTGGATGTTTGTATCACCAATGTACATGATCCTACTGTGACTGCTGGTGTCGTGTCCGTCGACGTAAGTGATCATCTTCCGATTTCCTGTTTTCTGCCCTGCTCCAAGAAATTCAAGCGTAGCACCTTTTCCTATCGTCTCATTGATGAAACGACGATAGCCCTATTTCGCTCACTTATTAGCGAAATAAGCTGGGAATCTGAACTGCTTGAAAGTAACCAAATAAGGCATACAATTCATTTTTCGATAAAATGATTGCTGGTTACGATAAATCGTTTCCGCAACAAAGTGTTACAATACGACGTAAAAAATTTAGGAAACCATAGGTTAATGCGGCGCCTCTCACAAAAATTAAAAGAAAAAATGAAATGTACCACACATTCATTAAAACACGGAATATTAATCAATTATCCGAATTTGAAACTTATTGTAACCAAGTAAATTCAGAGCTAAGAAAAGCTAAGAAAAATATTACGAAAGGGTTTTCTCGCGTATATATACGTATCCAAGAAAAATTCGGCAAGAAATTAAGAAGTTGACTGAAGCGAATGCTACTTGTGAAAACGTACGAATATCTTCGGTAAAGAGTGCTCTTACAGACGGTGAAGCTGCCAGTGCCCTAAATACTCACTTTCTTGAATGTTGTAACAGCAATTCCTTTGAAAATCCCGAGTATGTAAAACCCGCTGTAACAAAACAATCGGTGCCAAATTATTTTGTATTATTTCCTACGACTGCAGGTGAAGTTGAAAAGGTAATCAGTAGTTTTAAATGCAATGCAGTTGACGGTATACTGGCATCTCCTATAAAATTGATATTGGATATCATATCTACAGTCCTAGCCCGTATTATCAATAGAATGTTCGAATGCGGAATTTTTCCAAGCAAACTTAAAATAGTCCGTGTCTCTCCAATTCACAAAAGGGGTGGAGACAATTTTGTAAACAATTTCCAACCTATTTCAATACTACCGCTCTTCTCAAAACATTTTGAGGCTGTTAATAATTCACGATCTGAAGGTTTTTAAATAAGTGCGCTATAAATACTACATCTCAGTATGGATTTCGGAAAGATAAATCATGTGAGGATGCACTCCTCAAAATAAATCATCAAATACTACAAAACTTTGAAAATCGTTTATACACGGTCGGTTTATTCTTTGACTTCCGTAAAGCATTCGACAGTGTGAATCATGAAATACTGTTATCTAAAATTCATAGGTATGTGATACGCGGTACAACATTAAATCTCATACGAAGCTACTTAACGGATCGTTTTCAGTATGTTTCACTTAATCAGGTGACCTCTCCATATCTTAGAGTACAGACTGGCGTACCGCATGGATTTATACTTGGCCTGGTATTATTTAACTTATACATCAATGACCTCCCAAGCATTTCACCTACACCGAACATAGTCATGTATGCGGATGACACAAATCTTTTCTTTTTAAATTCATCCCTACAACGGATTGAAAAAGAACTTATAGATTACTCAGATTTATTATCTGACTGGCCAAAGTTAAACAAGCTTCAATTAAATATCAGCAACCAAAGTATATAATACTTAAACAAATAAATAAGCCGATGCCTCTCAAGATTACTATTTTATTTAAAAGAGAGCACATAGAACAAGTAACAACGCAAAAGTTTTTGGGGGTATGGTTTAAAGAAAACCTCTCTTGGGACAATCATATCAATAAACTCAGCAGCGACCTCAGTGAAGTAGTAGGCTCTATGTATAAAATTAGTAGTCTTATACCACTACCACTAAAGAAGGCAATGTACTACGCCCTCTTTCACTCAAAACTTAGCTATTGTGCATTAATATGGGAAACAATAACTGCAAAAATTTACAACAAATTATTAAAACTTCAAAAAAAAGGTCAAAGCGAATTTTTAAAACTATCATGGTGGACCGCGAGATTTACCCAAACACAATATAGTTGAGAAACACTCGGTAATCCGAGCAAATCAAATCTACTCTTAGAAATTACTTTTGCACATAAAAAAGCACAGGCTCCATGTTAGTAGCCTGCCCGTTTCTCCCCCTCGATATCAATTACGCCACCAAACGAGAATGCCACCGCTTATGTGAACTAACTATGGACGTCAGGACCTTGAGTATCAAGTACCCCGGCTATTGAACATTGCTGAACATCATATAGATTTTCATGCACCCCGCTTTAAAAAATTTACAAAAAAACTTTCATGAAGAGTTTTCATGCATGATGTCTACCTGTAATGGTTTATTTGCAGTGACAATTATGTACATGCATGTTTTGATTTTACTGGTTGCTCTATTGTTTGAATACTCGCATCGCATGCAAACATGCACACGCATGCCGAATGCGCATGAGAGTGGGAGCCTCTGTCAGGCAATACGGTCTTTAGTTCTTACACCTCTTTCTGTGTCAGAAAGAAATAAAATAAACTTCAACTTCAAACTTCAACATAAACACACACTTTAACGTGAAAATTATGGCATGCAAGTCGTGTAAGTCGCACACCACGCTCATGGTGCGCGCGTGTTGGTTTCGCAAGCTTCACATATACCAAACTTAGTATTACGAGACGCGAATGAATGATGAATGCATGAGACTGGTGCAAACATGATAAACATGATATGCGTGTCATGTAAGAACATGACTACATGCCATGCTCATGATGCAATCGGGGCTGTTTAGCTAGGTTCACATATATCGAGTTTTGTATTACGAGACCCGAACGGATGGTGAAGGCAATTAACACACCAAACATAACATGTGTGTCATGTAAAGCATGACTACATGCTACGCGCATAGTGGGCTCGCGGCCGTTTCGCTAGCTTCATATATACGAGATTTCGTGTTCCCGTGTGCATTATTTACGCATACCTGTGCATTCTTTTAGATATTCGTGTTTCGATTGTGCTGATCGAACCTGCAACACGACTTGAGTCAGAGCATAGCACTGACATAAGTTCCTCTAAGCGGGATGCTAGCGCTTTTGTTCCGTTCGAAGAAGTAAATCCGGGTTCCTGACGGTGAAAGTATAACGACAACGACGTTTGTATGTTTGGAAACTATATCCTCGGCCGACATGCGGTTCCATGCAGCTGCGATGACGGTACTCCTTACCGGGTTACTATACTGCTGCACTCCACCCTGGTAGTGTAGTGGTTGTGATGCTCGACTGCTAACCTGAAGGTCGCAAGTTCGAATTCGGGATGTGATGGGTGTATTTTAGATAAACGTGAGAATGTTTGAGGCCTGTGTACCTATAGAGACGTGCTCTTCAAAGAACCCCATGTGGTCGGAAATCCCGGAGCCCTCCACTACGACGTCTCTCGTAATCTTATCATGGTTATCGATCGTTAAATTCTAGATGGCATGACTACACTGCAGTAAAGCTGTCAACATGCAGGCTCAATGTACGTACTGCCTTCGTCTGCCACTGTGTTTATACGTAAATTCTAGTCCACGCAGTTTTTTTTAGTCCACACAATATTTCACCAAGCATCGTAAGTTAACAGTAGCGGGGCTAAGATATAATATTTGGCATCACTGCACATAATCAGGTGGTCAGCACTTACCACATGCCATGGTTCGAAAAAGATTTTTGGTCTCATATTCGTTTCAGTGCAGCTTTTGAGTTCACCGGACAAAAGTGAACGCCCGTTCAATCTGTTCCTATGCTAACAAACAGGTTCACCTTCCTACGAGCGTCATCGTGAATCGCAGAGTTCACCACCTTCAGTTCGTTGTCGTCGCGAATACTTTCCGCACAACGCACACTTTAGAACTTTTGTGAATAATGCTTTGCATGCAGTTTCAACTGTAACTCGATGGCTCAGCTTGGCAATTACCTCTTTACAACTTCAGTGAAGCAGCGGCAGTTTCGTTAACCTATGCAAACATTTATTTGCTGGTAGCGCTTTTTAGACCAGTCGCGGGGTGCTTTCCGTAATCTTCCTAATGTACCGTAGTGTGCGCAGCACGTTGCAGCTCATTATTCTTGGTTTGCTGCCTCGGGAAGATTACCGCGTGATAAACGACCTCTATATAAAAGATTAAGTGTCGTCGCTACCTCTTTATGAGTATGTGCTAACTAATCATGACTTAGTTAATCACTGCTCTTATGGGAGGCGGCGAAGCCCACGTATACAATCAGTTCTTTAAAAAAAGCTCCAGAATGTACGTACTATGTATGTCAGTTTTTTAATGAGCTTTAACTTTGGAATTCTTTAAAATTCATCACCCAACTTCAGTATATTTGCTAAAGACAGAATCTGTGAGCTTTTTCCACAGACTGGTTATTCGCGCAAGTCCAATGCTCATGTCACAACTGTGATTGTAAAAAAGGTTTCCCCAGGAATGTGTTAGTGGCACGTTTTTTAGATGGGCGTGGAGGAGGAAGGGATATATTGCGCAATCTTGTGGTTAAGACTTCCCAGTTTTATCGCACATTAACATTTAATATAAGATCCACATTCTCGACATCAAAGTGATTTACTCTGAAAACGAAAAAAGGCCACTATTGTTCTTCACCGGTGCAATGGTTGGCATTAGGTTTGATAACCATTGTCGGAACTTTTTTTTGTGACTTTGTTTCCCATCTGTTAGGGTATATTTTACAATGTCCTGTCCGTGACGGAAATAGCTCATTAAAGGTGTGGTGGACTTCGGCATAAATATTTATATTTGTTAAAAGAACTAGCACTAATTTATCACATAATGAACAGTGTAGATTTTACGGTGCAAAAGTCTTATTGAACGGCATCCGTCGATACGTGATTTTTGTCATTCTTTTTACTATAAGCACAATTTTCTTATAATTGCACTTAAAATGTCCACCTACGTCGCCCAAAAGTTTGTTTTAATTATCTACCTATGTACCAAGGAGTGATAGTGCGCTGCATGATCAAGAAGCGTATTTCATGAGAATAATACTTGGCAACTGTAACGAACAAATGTTTCTCAAGAAAGTCCTCAGGAAACCCGGATGCATTTTAAGTAGAACTTAAGAGAAATTGCTCTTGGTAATAGCGAACCGTCAGTGCAACTAAATATATTAGGTGAAAAATAAAAACGGTCCTTAACGCGAGTTCTTGTGTGTCGCCTAATAAAATTGAAAGCAATAACAGCTTATGTAATGTTTCGTAATATTTGAAGAAAACACTTGAAATTGTGTTTTGGGTTCCTGTTTCATTTTGACGTTTAGAAAAAACCTACTTTTGAGGTATAACCTTAAATGAAGGAGCTTTTTGTTAATTCATTTTACCATTGCACTGTTTATTTTAAACGTAAAAAACTTCCTCGAATTGTTGGTTGGGGAATGCTCGGGAAAAGAATTACATTGATCATCGCTAGCTCACACTCTGGAAGTTCAATAGAGAAGCAAACTCTGGAATTTGTGGAAAGTGCCACATTTCATAGCACCATTCGAAGGTATTGATAAATAAAATAAACGAGAGATTTCACTTGATGAGCCAAAGTTACTGATGTGTATATTTGGCCAATGAAAACACATCAGGGTTACCAACGGGCAAGGAACTCGTGTCACGTTTGATGCTGTTCGATTTGTAGTGGGTTGTTTGTACATTTTTAGATTGTATATATGAACTTGCAATAATATATTACGCTCCTCTTTCTATAATTAAAAAGAAAAACCCCGGGTTCGGGAATTGCTACAAAACCACAATTTCTAGAATTTTTTCGTATTTAACACAACAAAAACTACCATTTTTCATCTATTTGAAAACTCCTTTCCGATGAATAAACTGCCGTAGAAGCTCGTTGTCTTCATATAGCGTTACGTTTAAAATAAGCGTGACCATATATTTCGTTGAATATCAGTGATAAACTTTGTAGCTCTCTTAATTACCCTTCAGGAACCATTTGGCTATAACGCTCGCGTTTATAAGCTCGAGTTCATGCGAACATCGATGTGGATTACTCAATGCGATTATAAAAAAGACATTAACCGACAATTGCGGTACTGCCTCATGCAAATTACGATCTCAGTTGTTTAGGTAGTAAGGTTCTGCAATAAGTTGAAGCAAACCACTTGAGAACGCCATGGATATTTGTATAGTTGCATGTCACACCGCGAGCAGCGTGACTAGCACTGGCGATTCCTTTGGCTCACAACAAACTGCCGCACACGGAGCGTAGAATGGCTTCCCTGCTTACTGGAAATGCGTAGGAGGCACTTGCGTGGGTGCGTTCCAGAAGAGCCGTCACAGAGGTGCATTTGTTCATGCAATGCTTTATTTGCATATATAGCGTCGGTGGATGCCCCCGAAACTTACCAGAGGGAGGACGTCGGACGATGGGGGACGCCACCAAGATAACGCGATAGACCGGCGAAAAAAATATACTACCCACTAAAATAAAGTTGTTTTTTTTTTCATTTCATTTTATGTCCTACTAAAGGGAACCATGTGGATATTAGAAGCAGCACTAGTGTTTACTTATGTTTCGACTTCTTCTTTGCATTTGTATGTGTCAGTATATGTTTCACTTCTGCGTGGAGTCGCGTATGTATTTTGTACCGCTTATATTACCACCCTCTTCACTTTGTGTGTACCATCTACGATATGCGCTGCGAAGAGAACACTCAGTGCTGCTAGGAGTCTGCAACGGAGCACACGCGCGCTTCATGATGTACGAGCGCACAGCTGTGGCGGAGAAATAAACTGGGGAGGAGAAACGAAGCGGAGGCAGCACTCTGCCAATTCCCCCACCCCACCACTTCGCGCTCACGCAAAAAGAGGGCATGGGTTGCGATATGCAATGGCGAGCGAATGGACGCCGAGACATGAACACAACCCCGAGCATGGGCAGCTTCACATCTAAAAGAGATGGCTTTCGCCTTGAGTTCTAGTCGTAATTGAACGCGTAAGAAAGCCAGTTACACGAGCGTACAAATTGTTGTGCCTTTGCGGCGAAAGCACGTCTGTTATTTAGTAAAAGTAACTCCAGTTTTCATTAAAACTTTGACACGCACGTTTAGTGCGAGCAGAGGAGGACCTCCCAGATTGTGCTGTAAGTGACACGTCCACACATCTATACCAAGGTCTGCGGATCCTCTCTTCCCCAGCGGTGTGGTAGTACCTTTATCGCACGCATGGCGTACTGGTTAACCGCCTTTGATGCAAGTGTGCTCTAATCATGCGTCACAGTTGCGGTAAAATGGTGTCACTCCGTAGATGCTTCCAACATGCCGAAACCTGCATTCTTCATGGTTGCCGTAGCTGAGGTCTGCCGAAAATAAATTCAGAAGGCTCGCTTGGCGCCCTCCGAAAATTCTCCGCATCATCACTGTTACCGTTACCACTATTTTACTTGATCTGGCTTGGTACCTTACGTTTTGCTGCGCTATGCGATGGTGTACAATGTATGATTAGTAGGAACTGTATTGCCAGTGGACGTTTAGTTCAGGTGATGTGTACGCCACATGTGCACTCTACAATTGGCCTTACGGTTTTGTACCTCGTAATACTGCACTTTCATGTATAGAAGTCGTATATCATTTACGACTGGTCTTGCGAGGCAAAAATATACTTCAGCAACAAATAATACACTTTGTTATATCACAACACAGATGTGATAAATTTTAAAGCCAACATGAGAAGGAAAAAACGTGGCCCACTTTAACAAACCCTTATTACACCAGAAATACTTTCAAAAAAAGTGTAGAATCCCAATGGCGGTCACTTCGATGATGAAGGCTATTCTAAAGCGACAAATTACTCATAATGAATAAAATTCCTTGTGTACTTCACCGCACATGCTTACCTGTCGTCGACAATGCTGTAACTTCTTCCATACGTGGCGGCGCGAATTTAAGAGCCTAAAACGATAACCGACGGTGTATAGCCAGCTATTCACAGATGCCTAATTGTGCACAATCTTACATATCTACTTCGCATTAGCGATCAGTTTTACACATGCTGTGCATGCATTTTAGCAGCCACAGCAAGAGACTGCTACGCTAAAAGACAATAGGGGAGCGGACGGTTGCCATCGGTTCCCCCAACGAAACATATTGTTTTGGAGAACTACGGGAAGGCTGGTGATGCAGCTGTACTACGCGAGTTTAAAACGAGAGATATGCTGGAACTGGCATCATTTCACTTCCTATGTTTTCACTATAGCAAAAACTCAAGCGATGATGCGTGCTCTCCGCATCATCTGCGCGCTCATTTCTTGCTCCAAAGTCATAATCGATTTGCGAGTTCAAAATTTGCACAGCAAGCTTTCGGAAGAGTGCTGCATGCGCTGTATAAAATCTTCTTGCTTGATCAGCACTTTTACAACACACAAAGTTATAGCACCTTACAGACTTTAAAGTTCCACTTCTCAATTCAGGTGCATGCCGAAGTTTATATAAACTTCGTAGCATGCAAAGTGAGCCCGAAGGTGCATACGCGACTTCCTTACTGAACTACCCAAATCTGCGTATCTATCAAGGAAGAACTCAAAACAAAGCAGAAAGGAAGTCTCTCGCAAGTGTAGTAACGGTACGCAAGCCACATATTTTCAGAGGCTCTTCATTATACCCTTCGTACCTGCATTATTCAGAACTCTTCAGGTCGAAAGAAATCGAACTTGCCCCAGATATAACATCAGAAGTACTGCAAGCTCTGGTTTCTCTTTTTTTACGTAATGTGCTTCTATGAAGTCATGCGCTAGGGTATATTTACTCTTATAACAAAAGAAAAACAGTATAGAATCTAGGCTCCCACTTACATGCACTGTGCTGCGCAGGCAAGTACATACACTGTTTTCGTGTGAAAATTGCATGCTCCCTAACGCTGGCCTTCAATCATGACCTGGTTTGGTCAACGTAAGCCACACCGCAAATCAGCGAGATTTGCTAAACCACTCTGACACATCTGGCGACACAAGGATACTGAGGAGGCGCCACTTCGGTTGGTATTTATTGTACGTACCCTGTAACGAAATTTGTGTTCCAACTACAATATGAGAAGATCAATTAGCATTTCTGCATATACCTGTATATGTGAAGGAGGGAAGCAACATGAGATACGGAAAGGCAGAGATGAGGGCTAGTATAGAAGTAGTGGTATTCGAACCTACACTGGGGACAGTGATGAGGAAAATTGACAGTTGGAGAGAGAGATAGAAAGAGAAGGAACATAAACACTACATATAGGAGCCACACGACCCACGCTTTAAAGAGCTTCGCCCCTAAAGCTACAGAGTCGTAACAAGCCTACAAGTTGACGACTTCGAATATTATAGACAGACGTGCGATACATATGCGAAATGTACATTGATAGAGTGTACCTTTTATACCTCTTTTTTGCATATCACTTAGTGCACTAGAAATATGTAGCCATAACACACCTTGCATGATTACCACAGGAAAAAATTATCAGCGCAGTACAGGGTTGATGGTACATTCTTATTCATAACACATGTACGTGGGCAAACATTGTCCTAGTGTTTCTATATAGAGTGTACAGAAAAGGTTACGAAGAGAATAGGCTTCATGAAGAAAAACAAAAAACACTATGAGCATATAAGCACGTCTTTTCTTTGATCAAGTGAGATAAGTAAAGCACAACTGAAAACAGCTCTATAGAGCGCTATAGAACGCTGACTGCTACGTACGAAGAGTATTTTATTTTGAATACTGAAACAATGATAGAGCTCAGTCTCTGTCTAAGCAAGTGAACAGGATGAGCCCTTCATAAAAATCAGGAGTGTGCTGTCAGTCGTCAAAATAAACAAAAAACAATGTTGGTGCGAAGGAGTGTACATCTCAGATCGCTTCCTGTAAGAATGCAAAGGTAGATGGAAGACTTGCGCACTCAGCCACGGGTATCTTTTCTTCCATTGTTCCACACATGGCAAGAAGAAATCTCGGTTGAGCAAACATGCATTATTCTGGCTTAGAACGAGCACTCCTGTCGTTTGAAGTAAGATGAAGAAGGAAACAAAATAGCGTCTTCAATGTGGAACCACCTAGTAGAGGGTCAGCACTGCTGGACGCGTTCACTGCTAGCACTGCTAGACGCGTACGTACACGCAAGCTTGGAGGCACTTCAGCGAAGCGTTCAGGTGTGACAGATAGAATGAATTACCGGAAAATTTTAAAACATAAGCAGTGCTTCTCTCTTTTCTTTTTGCCTGGTTATTGGAACTCTCTGGTAAAGCTTATGTATAGCTGGAGAGACAGCCTCCCAGGGTTCGTGTGTACGGGAGAGATAGTAAAAGCAGTTCTTTCGTGTGGCTGAAGCTATTAAGTAAGCTCTTGTAGCACAGAAAGGCGGGCGAGTTGGAACTTATCCATAGTGGGCAGCGCACAAAAGGAAACACACAAGAGAAGGAATCAGGACAAGCGCTGATTCCTTCTCTTGTGTGTTTCCTTTTGTGCGCTGCCCACTATGGATAAGTAAGCTCATGTGGAGATCGGTCCGCTTTCGGAGTCGGGCCGCGATGGATGTGCAGCAGGTTCATTACTAACAAAGCATTCCACCTCTTATACGTCTTCGCAATCTCCAAAGCCTTAAATTGCTTGTCTGCAGCGGCAGCGAAATGAAGCAAGTCGGCTTGGTCGGTACCAGCCATGGTGAATACAGTGATGGGCTTTCTTTCGAGAAACTTCGCAGGCCCATGTAGTCGCTACCGGCGCCGTATACAGTGTAGTGAACACGTGTTGCTTCAGAAGCGTGTGAAGGGAAAGCTGGGGCAACTACTTTGACGGAGAAAACAGCGTAAACTTGAATAGGGCGGCACGAGTTTTAAAATGAAAGGACTGTCTCGAAGATACACGCTAGATCTTCAAAAGCGATTGTTCATCCCTCTTTCAAGCGAGAGGACAGGACTTTAAGCTAGGCTACTGCGGGACTGACGTTATAGAGTGTCTGCAGTTACTAGTGCAGTTAAATGTATATTGACCAGGTTGGCCAACTATGCTTGGCCTACCAGGTCAATATACATGTAACTATTCTTAAAAAAAAACTGTGTTCCGGAATAGAAAATTAAGCTGCATATTGTACATCAATTCATGAGATTAGCTTTCACAACAGTTTAAACAGAGCTGTATCTAGCTTGCGATTTGTTTTCCTTCGTTGATATGCTGTGCCAAACAAACCTGTATGAGGAAATAGTATCGTCGGTCACCTAATTGGAGATACCTTCACTCTCAACTTATTTCGGTCGTTCTAGTGGAAGGCTTTCTGCGAGTTGGTGGCAAAGATGATGACACCCAACCAGACAGACTTCTGTCGAATGTTTACTTTCAAGTTAGTGGTAAGTATGCAATCCGCATGCCAATGTAGCAGGTGGTGTGCACTCTGGAGTTTGTAGAAAATTATTTCACATTATTTCAGGGGCGAAGGTCGTTGAGATGTGAGTTACGTGCGTCTCCTCTACGTAGTAGCCACCTCTCGTTTTAGTTCTTGAAATGTCATCTCGATGGCGGTACTTGTATATGATGAATAAAGTTACTGTATATACTCCATACAGCGCCTCTAATGATGAATATATGATGAAAAGATTCTGGATGGTGGCACTTGGTGTGTTCACTAGCTGGATGCACGGATGGGTGGACGGACAGATGAACATATATACATACATACATACATACATACATACATACATACATACATGCATACATACATACATACATACATACATACATACAGACAGACAGGCAGAAAGGCAGACAGACAAAGGCAGGCAGGCAGGCAGGCAGACGCGGCCAGCGGATGATTCATGGTTTGCCGACAGAACGCTTTGAATCTTCGGCCACTCATCGTCATTCACACCGTGGGTATGCTGTGATTTTTTTCTTTCTTTTTCTTTCAAGAACCCTTTCTGTCTTTCTTGAAGGACAGCTTAGCAAAAAGAACGCGCTTCTCGTGCATATTAGTATTCTTTGGTACCCACGTGCAACACCCTCAAACGCATACTTTGCGACTTTTTGTTATTAAAATATTCGACTCACTTATTTGGCACATGCTCAATGTGACAGATTTCACTGCCTCCGCTTCTTTTTGTCTATAACATTCATACTTGGGCGTACGATATCATCTTTTTTGAGCAGCTACGAGGGATGGAAAGCTCAGGTGCTGGCAAAATTGAAAAGAAAAAGGGCCAGCTCAGAAGTGCTACTGACGCTATCGAAGTGAGGCAATTAGTACGAATGCAACAAGCAGAATTCAATCCAGTGAGAGTTTTTCATGCTTTCACGCCTCCTGTATACATGTTTCACAATGCAACATGAATTATCGCAGTAATAATGCGTGGTACAAGCGTGCATTGCCATTGGGCGTCCAAACTTGGGATCATCCTGACTTCATGGTTGAAAGCCTGTTACCCACTATGAAAGGCACCCACGTTACTGCACCTGTTTCCTTAAGACTCCAACCGATTGAACTATAGGGACAGGCTATCGCTATCGTGTTCAACCACACGACCTACCAGTTTAGAGTACGGAATCTGTACCGTTGAGCTGTTGTATCAAAATAACATGCAAATAAGTAGCGGCGGCGTACTGAACTGCAATAGCGCGAGGCGAGACGGCGCTGATAGTACTATCATCATCAACAAAGAGACGCGTGTTTTTTTTTATGCTGCAGGGGGGAGGGGGGTTCAAAACTGGTTCGTGCTGCTCGCTTCCTCTGGCATTTTTTTTTGTTGCTAAATCGCACTTCGCGTCTGTAATTACCGCCAGGTGACCTAGCTGGCCTCGAGTGGCAAAAACGACGTCAATCAAGTAAGGTTTGCATCTTTTATTGCGAGTGTCCAAGCCGGTACAATGAATGAATACGTTCAGGTCCAATTAAAACAAGTCACTCATACATATCGAAAGCTTTCATCCTATGGGTAAAGAATCTTGAAAGCTAACAAGCACATGCATATAACTGAACATCGAGATCGCCGAATGAACGTCGCTCTCTTTGTGTTGCGGAGTTCGAGTTAAATAGCATGGCTTCAGGACAAGGGTTCGATTCTGCCGTCAGATGCGGCGCTTGCCGCGTAGTGTTGATCTTGAAGTGAAGTGAATACATGATGTGGAATCAGGAAGGAAGCTTACACATTGCCGATAGATAGCTCGCGCAGTGAGAGCAATGTCGTTTTGCTGAATTTGTTAAGTGAGGAATTGCGGATGCGTGCAGTTCTGAATATTTCTCGCTCTGCAAAGCTACGTTTAGTACTTCAAAATTGTGCAATGTCGCGTCGTGTTGACAGGGTAGGCACTAGTTTTAATTCTCTGCTGTAAGCCCATATCATAGTTAATATGTATCTAGGTGATGGCTTGTCGGGCCTAAAATATTTTAGGCTTGCTACATTTATTGTTAGAGTTAAGTTACACAGTTGCTACAGCTGGAATTTCTCGTCGCAGGTAATGACCGGTCTACTGAGTGTGCAGCGAATATGTATGCTAAAAGAACAGAGTTATGAGGTGTGTGCTTAAATATCGAAAATGCCCAATTCTAAAAAATGAGCTCCATGGCATGCATTGTACAATTTTGTTGTGTATACATCTTTGTTGGTGCTCTTACAGTACACTATCGGCTCAGCGCTGAGCACAATCGCTTTTTTTCGTAGACATATCGATAGAACTTGAGCACTCTCTTGCAAGCAAGCACTCCTGAAATCAATTGGTGGTAAATGATGTGAATTTGTTCCAATACTGGATCAATAAAGATCCCATTTCATGCATTTCAACTTGTTATTGTGTTTACTTTTTCAGTATACTTGTGCTTGGAAGCTGAAGTTGTTTTCTCCCTGCTAAATTTAGGGATTAGGACTTGAAATACGTACCATCTTGCAGTGTGGCTGAGGATAAGTGAAGATCATGCATGTTTCAACTACCTGTGCGATTTTCTAGATTTTTTTGTGACAGTAGTGCACAGCATTTCACTTCATATTGGTAGAGACTATTGTTATGACAACTTAATTTAAACAGAAGCATATCTGCTCAAAGAAATTTGAGGCGTTTCACTGCTATATGAAAAAAAAACTACCACTTCCAATGAACTCAATCTTGCTCGTCACAACAACATTCACGTCTTTGAGGAAGCTGTGCTGCAAGTGCTCATCACTTTTATGATTTTGTATCTTAGGAGCCCATTGAATATATGTGCAAATCCAAAGCAATTGAGTACATCCCTACGAGCTTTGGCACAAGTTTTTGTAAACTTGTATGAGCCAAACACAGAGAATTAAGACAAAACAATTTTGGGTGTTGTTTGTAAACTGTCACAATGCACAACTATATGTCGGAAAGCCTGTTAAAGCCTCTAACTGCGGGGGTGTTCATTTTGTAATGAAGTTAATGATTTCTCACAGTTTACTTGCCAACTATGAAGTGATCATGAGTCATACGAAATTGGGCAAATTTAGATTGATTCTGGCTTCCATGGTTAAAACAAATGACATGGTAGCCTCGCAGGAGACAAGAACGCTTGTCGAAACGTTTGATCTGACACCTCATGTTTGTATAATTTTGATTATTTTAGGCTTTATCTCTCGAGGGTCAGTTTAGTTCAGCTGCACCAAAGGAAACTGGTTCACAGCTGTGCACGAGAAGTTCGGAACTTGTGCAGCACGAGTTCAGCAGTGCAGCATCACAAGTGAATGACAAGGTGCCGACAAGGTAGAATCCTTATTTTTGTTTGCTTAACTTAATAAGGTGCAAACATTTGGGCAAAACACGCTGTGTTTGCAGAGGTGGGTATGGTACCTATGTCTAATGCTATGTTGTTTGTTAAGCTGTGCGTGCAGCTCAGAGTAGGAGGTACAGGAAAATCATGAACAAGTTTTTTTGGGGTTGTACCTCTCTTGTGCTTTTTGAAAGAAATGGCACGGTTTAGAAGATGCCTTTGCAGCACCATTGACACAAATGGAAAGGCACCTTGCCATTAGTTTCAGTGGTGCAGCACTTTGTAAAATGGATCATGTGGTGCAGGCGAATCGAACAAACCCTTGAGCACACAAGCGTCTTAGCATTTCACCCGCATCGAAATATGGCCACTGTGGCTGGGATCAAACCTGTGTTGTTGAGCTCAGCAGTGCCACACAATCTAACTAATAGTGTTGCAGCTTCAACAGTATTGAAGTGTAGATTCCATGGCACGTCAGACAGCCAATGCTTGTGGCCAATATAAAGCACCCTTCCACGATATGCGCGGTGAAACATTCAAAAATACAGCATTGTATATGTGAGGTTCGAGATGACTTGTTGTGGTGGACATTCATATGTTTGAATGCGCTTGCTGAGTGGACATTTGGGGTAGTGAACCTGTCGTTGCATCGCAGTCTGAAAAAAACAAGTAACATCACCAGATATCAACGCATTAAATTTTCCGGAGTAAACAATTGAACTCAGTTAACTTGTAAACAACAGTATTTTATACATATATGTAATGGTACCTCATAACACGTGTATCGCTCCGAGCTGCTTCTTCAGAAGGCATGTCATGTATCAGGTTCCTTGTCCATTGTACACAGCAGCTTCCATGTCAGGTGGGCCGGGAGGCTGTGGCAGAAACAGAAGTATTTCTGACTTATGTGACACTTTCTTTGTCACGCTATAGCAAAACCACACCTATATTTATGTGATGTTTCTCAAACGTTCATTGATTGATTGATTTGTGGGGTTTAACGTCCCAAAACCAGCATATGATTGTGAGAGACGCCGTAGTGGAGGGCTCCGGAAATTTCGACCACCTGGGGTTCTTTAACGGGCTCCCAAATCTGAGCACACGGGCCTACAACATTTACGCCTCCATCGGAAATGCAGCCGCTGCAGCCGGGAATCGAACCCGCGACCTGCGGGTCAGCAGTCGAGTACCTTAGCCACTAGATCACCGCGGCGGGGCGTTTCTCAAACGTGACTGCGGTAAACTATCAACTCGCAGGTTTTTCGCACCACTATATGGGCTAGCTACGAAGACACATTTGAGGCGACAGTGATTTATTCACCTTCTTTCATTGCAAAGGCCTGGTTTGTGTTACCTGGTGATACAATTTCAAAATTACCTATTAAGTCACTGACTCATTTTTACGTGAAGCCACGCCGCAAGTAACGCACGTTTTTTCGGTGAGAGATTGAGACGCTATAAAATTTTAAAATTTAATACTGCAATGCGCTGCCACCGTTTGACGCCTACGCAGTCATTGGCAAAAAACTACATATGTTGAAATGTAGCAAATAGCCCAGCAAGCAACCGTCCTTAAAAAACTGAAGCGGTTTCTACTCACCGAGCCGGGCTTGCATACGATGAAAGCTTCAGCGGTCGCTTCGTGAAATCCCTTTGCGAAAGCATTTGAACGAATCAGAATAAACAGAACGAGAAAGGGTGTTTCGGTCGGCAGAGGCTCCAAATATTTACAGCGAAACGAAACAGTCCGAGACACATCAAAACGCACCGCGAGCCGTTACCTGCCGTGGCAACCGTTGGCCGCCGTATATATTGAAAAAAAAAGGGTAATGATGTCGATAGCCTGCTGCTGATCTCGAGTTAGCTGGAGCAAAAACTATTACGAAAAATTGATGACGCAGCGGATGTTTAAGAAAAACTACTTGGTATAAGTACAAGTTGCTCTTTATGCGTAACGAGACGCAAAGATGTATACTCGGCGACAGCTTTTCTTGACATTGTAGCGAAGGCTACGGAGGCGGGGCCTCCACACATTTGTGTTACTACGCAAGTAGTCCGGAAGCTTGCACCCGATTTCGGTTCCAGTTTCGGTTTTCGCTTGCTCGCTGCGCTAGTGCGTTTATTATAGCAAAATGTATGCATGCGAAATGGGAACGTCAGAGTTACACTTTGATGAGAGTGCATACATGCAGCTAGTTACTGTGCTGTTTATATACTGGTACATATAAAAATTTTCCGTTGTTCAGAACGTTTTCCCAGCATTATTCAGTCTTTGTAACAGTGAAGTTTAGGTTCCGTGTTCAGCCCAGTATATACGGGTACGCGCCACAAGTGATCGAATGTTAACGTTTATGGTATTAAGCCATGGTACAGGCAAAATGGGAGGCCGGTTGCGGCACGATCCGGCCATGGGCCTGTCATGTTTCAGTTTTGCTGTATTCGGTTTACGCCCTCAAAGGCTGTCAGCAATGATCGGCGCAGACTGCGCCTCAGTGTTCGAGAAGCCTCACAATTGTTGTAGATCGTTGTTAAGATTGCGCGCAAGACGCGAACAGCGAAGCTTATTTCAGAGCTTGCGTGGCCACCAGTGATAAGGCTGGAAAGTTCGATGCGTGATGTATGAAAGACGGCGCGTCCCAACAATGAGCAGCTTTTCCACGGCCGATGCTGTGCTCGCCACTGCAAGAGCAAGCAGCAGACGCAGCCGGCGTTCGGAAAACGGGGTGCCGTCCAAGAAATAAAAAAGAAAAAAAAAACCAGGGCGCACGATAACTTTTTTTCCATGAACAGCGTCCCTTACTTGTTCTATCCTTATATTGAAGAAAGTTCTATTTATTCGGGCGAAGTAGTTATTAGAATCAGAAAACAAAATAGGTACTATTTCCAGGCGCGCGCGCATGCAGGCGGTTCGGCTCTATAGCTTCCACAGTGCTGTCAAGAAAAGCTGTCGCCGAGTATAGTACCTGATCATTTCTTTAACTAAAACTTTTCCCCGACGAGGGCGCCCCTACAAGAAAGTGCAAAAATTGCGAGTGGCGAGAGAGATCAGTATATCCACTCTGTGTGTTTGAAGCAGAAACGCGCCGCGGTTGACTCTTTCGCTGCCTACAGGGGATTACACGAACTGGAGAGTTTCCGGAGCCCGGTTCAACACTTAAAGACGAAGCCTAAATTTCAACGATTTTCGCAAAATAATCAAAACTTGTATGCACGTTTTCAATGGCAATGGGGACGGAAAATGAAACAAAAAGATTTACTTTCTATGTGTATGAATGGGGTGTCATGTGTGCGTGAACCACTAATGGTACGAACAACGCTCTCGAAGGGAAATATATCTGCAAATGCGGAATGTATGGGACAGTTTAGTTTGCATCGATACCCCTTGTGTACTTTCCCTTCGCTTTTTAAATGCGAAACATTTCTTAGTGAACTTCAGCAACTTTCAGCGTATCTATCTATCTATCTATCTATCTATCTATCTATCTATCTATCTATCTATCTATCTATCTATCTATCTATCTATCTATCTATCTATCTATCTATCTATCTATCTATCTAGCTAGCTAGCTAGCTAGCCACCTAGGACTTCTAGCTCTCCCGGCCGTCTTTATAACGGTATCTGTACGAAAATTGGTGTGGCATAACATGACTGTATGGGGAGCATAAATGACTAGTCATAACATGAAAATCAAGACAGGTGTGTCATGAGTGTAATGATTTACATTTAATTGTCTTGCTGCTTTTGCGGTGGTTTCAATCACATGACATGTTGGAAAACTGGTATCGTATGACATGACTACATGGCGAACACAAACAGCATAATATCGTGACTGCATGACGAACACACAGGAGATAAAATCTTGACATGCGTGTCATGTAACAACATGCTTACACGCCAAACTCATGATGTGCTCGTGGTCGTTGCACTCGCTTGACGTACACAAAACTTTGTGTTACGGTATATGAATCAACGACGAAGCTATGTGAGTGATGCAAACATGATAGTGATGACTTGTGTGTCATGTAACAACGTGGCTACATGCCACACTATGATGCGCTCGCGGCCGTTTCGCTAGCTTCATATATACTGAGTTTGGTATTTCGTCAAGTGAATGGACGATGAAGGTGACAGGTGCAAACATTATAGTCATGAGATGTGTGTGAAGGAAAATAATATGATAAGACTGGTACAGGCTTTCGTCATCAGTCGTATTGTATATGTGATTCCGTACCTCAGACTGCAAGTGGCCGAGAGAGAAAAGATTGACAGAATCATTAGACGAATTTCCAAACAGGCAGTCGGACTTCCAATTACTACCTCTAATAATAAATTACTTCAATTAGGTCTTCACAACACATCAGAAGAGCTTATAGAAGCTCAAAGAATCGCACAATACGAAAGACTAACGCAGAGTAAAACAGGTAGAGCCATACTAGAGGAACTGGGTATAAAATACGCAAATCCATTCGGCGCCAAAAAGGATATTCTGTATAAATCAGGAAATCTTTAGTAATCTTACCGATTCCAAAAACATTCACCTCGAACATCACAAAGCAAGGAGAGCTGAAAGAGCGAGAAATATACATAACAACGTAAAAGATATACCGGAAACAACATACGTAGACGCGGCCAAATACAAAGAAAATGACAACATGACTATAGCAGTAGTGGAGTACAAAGGAAATAAGAAGGTCAGCGGATCGGTGAGAACCAGCTTTGCAGAAGAGGCGGAGGAAGCAGCTATTGCAATGGCCATAGCATCCACCTCGACTTCACTCATATTTAGCGACTCGCAGACGGCTGTGAGAAACTTTGCACGAGGGCGGAAATCCCAATTAGCTTTAAGAATATTAGCTGGATGCAAAGACCAACGAACAATAGAAATAGTCTGGGCACCCGCTCACTCCTCCTTGCCCGGCAATGAGGCTGCACACCAGACAGCTCGAGAACTTACAGACCGAGCCTCTGGATTGCCCTGGTTTAACGGGTAGGACGATGAGAGATTTGAGCAGATGACCACTTACAGAGATATTACGCAGTATTACAGGCTAAGCCGGAAAATTTATCCTCCCACACACTCGTCATTGAACAAAGGACAGGCGGTGGCGTGGCGCCTACTCTAGACCCACACATTTCCTAGTCCGGTAACAATAAACTGCTGTGTGCCGGAACTTCATTCGGACAAGTGTAAATTTTGCCACAACAGGGCGGACTTTAACCACATTTTATGGGTATACCCGCAGGCCCCCATGAGAGGCAAATTTCCAGACGAGAGTGGATGGGATGCCGCGCTCCTGAGCTCTGACTCTCAATTACAAGCCCGCCTAATACGGCAGGCCGAAGACACCGCCAGGGCTCTTGGGATCATGGTGGTCGTCTAGGTTTGGTCCTCCCTTCTCCTTTCGCACCTGAAAAGGGACGAGGACCTTTCTGCTAATTAAATAAAGTTTGTTCATCATCACCCTGATGAGATGCGTGTCGTGTAAGAACATCACTACATGCCGCACTCATGATGCGCTCGCGGTAGTTTCGCTAGTTTCAAGTATGCCGAACTTGATATTGGGGACGTGAATGGATGACGAAGGTCATGAAAGTTATAAAATGGATGACAGGAAAGTTATATACAGCATAATGCTCTTTCGCCTCGTAACGCTGTGCTGACTTTAACGTGATATATCAACCTTCCTCTTTCGTGCTTCGCATATAATTCTTTTCCACTGCACGTGAGATTTCCCAATTGTTATAAAATTTTTGGGTACACGAGCGGGCCGAGCACTATACGGATCCATATTCTACTATAGATGAATATAGCGGAAGCTTGAGTATGATATCTAATAACAGTAATAAAAAGGTTTCAATGAGTACACGTTCAACTATTTCTCGATAACAACACTAGGAGAACCAAGGTCTTGCATCGAATTGAGACTCTATACTATGTGAATAAAAGCAGAGCTCCAGTGTGAACCTATTTTTCAATTTATTTTAATGTTTTTCTGCTTTTTTTTTCTTTACAAGTACCAAGTTTTGTGAAGTTGCGCTGCTTCTGCATTCGAACTTTTTTTTTGCTGTTAGCAAAGCAAAAAATCACAGCATATCCACGGAGATAAAGAAAATGAGTGGGGCGAAACGTCCGTCCATGCATCCATCCGTGCGTCCATCTTTCTGTACAGGTGTCCAAGCGTCCGATATCATTCTAGAATGCAGATGGCGCGCAGAAAACGCCGACGAAACTTGAGCCAACGAAGCCGAGCGCAAGCGTCTTGAAGTAACAGGCCGGTCTGCTTCGTCCATGCCCCACCTATGATCTGCCACCTACGGCGACCAACCAGGACACTGAGCGAGGCACTCGTTCATCGCATACCCAGGCACAGCCTGCGCAGCAGCCAATCAGAACGTAGCGGTACAACGCCATCTAGAATATATTCGCTCAACTGCAGTTTGTATGCACTTCTAAGAGACAGAGCCGTCTATTATACTGTTTGGGAGATACTGTCTTCTTTTCTTTCTGGTCTCTTTTTCACTCGGTGACGCGTGGCACATGACATATTTAGACCAAGAGGATTTTCGCACTTGAAAGAGCCGTAGCCGGGAATGTTAGCTAGGTTTGAAGGCCAGCGTTATGGTGACCTGAAGATGGCAACTACTAAGACATACTAACAGGTAATGCAATATCTAAGTAGAAAAACTAGTTATGGGAACTCCACCGACTCGCGCGGTACGAAACGCAGTGCCATCTAGAATAAGATCTAGAATAGAATAGAATAGAATCTATGCCCTACATCAGGAGGCAACATAAGAAGTCCACAAAGGCCCCGGCAAGACGAATGAGGCACTGTTTGTGTGTGTGTCCTGCCATTACACCCAGAATGTAGCTCGGCTGATTATCACCTGTCCGACTGGAGCATATCTCATTCATGAACTGGTTAGTGCACATGAGCGAGGGATTCATGGCTATTATTTGCATTTTCCTCTTCCTTTCTCCTTTCACTCAACTTAACCCTCATTTATTTACCATTTTGTAGCTATACAGCGTTATGTTATAAAAGGTTTTGTATGAGTAACGCAAAACGGGGACTTGAGATTGGGAGCATAGTGACTTACTCAATTCAATCCTCCCCCTCCCAGCTCAGTTCCATTTTTTACAGCTCCAGCGTACAAGTAGTGAGGGGTTCTCTGTGAAAAAATACACTGGAGCGTGTGACGTGTGCTCAGCGCCACCAATGATTGGTGGCGGCTCTTGGCGGTACTTCTGTGTCATCTTCTGCAGATGCGGCTACTCTTCAGGTCGTCCCGAAACCATCCGTCTCAGTGCTTCGAAGATTTCCGCAGGCTGCATGGCAACGTTTGTTTTAGAGCTGCGACAATGTTGAAAGGAAGTCGGATTATGCAAATAACTACCTCCTTGATAAGTTAGGTGGTTGAAAGAAGCATAGGTTCTTCTTCACGAGTGCTTCTTTATAGCATAGCCAATAAATAAATTGATCCTTGAGAAGCACGCATTTCATCTGAACTAATGGACATTCCAGCTACTGCAGTGCATAAGTTAAAGGGCGAATCTACAAGCTTCATTAACTGGTGCCACCAGAAACTGTCTTATTCTTATTTCTTCTATTACGAGAAGGCGAACGAAAGACTGCCAACCGGCTGATGCGTATGGCATATACCTGATTACAAAGCATTCCGAATATTTTCATTCTAGCTCGAAGGAAAACGTCTAATTTCAAGATTTTACGTCTTCATCTGCTCTTCGCAACAAGCTGAAGTGCAGGCGCAACGATGACAGACGACAAACGAGCGCTGCCCTTATCGCTCACTGCTCCTGCGTGAAACGAGTGCCCGCTGGCGGCCAGCGATGGCGCCGAGCGAACGACACGCACTTCGGTGTTCCTTTAACAATGAACACCTCTGTATATGTTACAAATGGCGCTGTCCTGCTTTTTTCTGCATGGTGCCATACATGACTCTGCTATGTTTCATCACCTCCCTTCTATTTTACGCTTCTGTAATGAAGAACTAGTGGGTCATGCAAAGCTCGGCAAACACATTGTCCGTGCTAAGCACGAGACGCTCGGCCTGAAATAACAGTTCTGGCTGTCTTTTGGTGGAGTTAGCTGGGTGTCCTCGCAATTCCGGAGTTGCGAAGCCGGGCTCGACTTACCACCATGACCACTGCATCTGCCACAGGCCCTCCACCTATTGCTCCCCAGGCCATCATGTGGTGCGGCGAAGCCCGTCAGTGGGACCCTCCCATATTCAGCGGCACTGACGATTACAACATCGACGACTGGCTGGCTTTCTACGAACTCGTGAGTGTCTTGAACAAATGGCACGAAGCCTCGAGGCTGGCCACTGTTAGCATTTACCGCAGTGGCATTGCCAAATTTAGGCTTGGGAACTATGAAACCGATGTTCTTAGCTGGACAGCATTCAAGACAAAGTTCAGCGAAGTATTCGGTCGTCCTGCTGTCCGCAAACTTCGTGCAGAGCAGGGCCTTCAGTCAAGCTCTCAACTGCCTGGTGAGACTTTGACCAGTTACATAAAGGACGTCATTGACTTGTGCAAACGCGTAGATGTGAACATGGCAGAAGCGGACGGCTACAAGAAAAAAAATTTAAGGGTATCGACGACGACGCATTCCAGATGCTCATTTCGAAAATCCCGGCTACTGTCGCCCAAGTTACCGAGCTCTGCCAAAGCTATGGTGAGCTCCGCCGGCAACGATTTGTCACCACCGTGCTGTCCCACATCAGGAATCGATGTCCGGCTTAACTACCTCGCAAGATCCCGTCGTTCTCTCGCAGATAAAAGATTTTGTGCGTGAAGAAATTGCCCGCCGACTCTCGCTCGTCTCCGGCCTACCAGAGCGCAGTGAGCCGTTTAGCCCTACAATACAGAGTCGAGTAAGAATACAGAGTCATTCAAAAGTCGTTCTAGATGCAAGACCAAGTGTCTGAGGTCCGTCTTCCGCAGCTGGTGCCACCAGTCTATGCACCATTGACGTACGCCAAAGCAGCAGCTTGACCACGAACACAGACGTTAAGAGCGCTGCCTCCAGTGCCGGTTCCTGTTTATGCTGCCAAGCTTCACGACCTCCAATCCACCGAGTCCCTAATCCACCGAGTCCCTAATCTATGACGCACTGCCGACAACCAATCGATCTGCTTTTCGTGTGGTCTACCGGGACACGTCGCACGTCTTTGCCGCTGTCGCCACTCCACTCACGTAAAAACTCACGTCAATATGAGTACGACCACACGTTTTCCCACAATAGACACCGAATCGCACCCTCTTTGACAAAGCCACCGACCGGCTTCTGATCGCAGATCTCCATCTCCACGTCATCGCTCGCCCTCCCCGATGCCACAACGCCCCCTTAAAATCGACTCCGTTTAGTACGAGCGGAGATATCCGTCCAGTACAAGCGGAGATACAAAGATACGTCGCACGCTACAAATGCTTTCGCTCTTCTCTTGTCCCGACAAAATCGCTTGAAGCTAAGCAGGGAGGGATGGCAGGGGCAAAAATAAAGAAGACATCACACGCTTCATGACTTTCCGCGCTTTATTTCATTTTTTTTCATCGAATGCGCAATTTATTAGGGTGGTCGCTCGCGCACGCGTCTTCAAGTCATGGCCTTCCATGGCGATCACAGTGACGACCGAGCGTGCCACGTTCAAATCAGCCTATGGCTGTCAGATGGCCTTCTACAAGTATTTTATAGCCTCTTTTGTCATTTGTCAAGAGAAGAGAAAGCAACTTTTAGCTGGCTTTGATCGTTTATTTTGAATTCTTGGCAGCATTCTGCGCTATAAACTTTAGCTTGCGCGTTCTCTAGAGCCCTTACTAGTGATCTGCAGGGTTTTTTGCTCAAAAAGCGTTGTGAGCCTCTTTATGTGCGTTCTCAAAGCGTCTACACGGACGTATGTGTTGACTGGATAATCAAGTGGATGACGAATGTCTCTGCTGTTGATGCGCATCTTGAGGCCAGGGCTTATCCGCAGTGCTTTAATAGGTACCACTCTAAAGAAAGAGTGAAAGCTGGGCCTTTTGGTGAGAGTAATTGAACATATTTTAACACATCGCATGACTACGCGGACACAATAGAAGAAGGGACAAACCACAGCGCTGACTCGCAACTGATTTTTTATTGAAAAACCATGTACAAAAAAGACACTTCAACCTTCACACATATGTTATCTTACTAAGGCAAAAAAAAACAAATCAGCAGACATATTGAACATATAAAAAGCCTTTACACATCGCACGTGTACTATCAAAGTTCATAAAAAATAAGATACCCTGCTACGAACTTATCCTCGCTATCATAGAAGGCACTCTAATGCATTGTTCGCCCTTTTTATTTTGTATACTTCAATTATTTCCCGTGAGATTTGGTCTCTGTGTTTCGATAGAAGTATTGCTTCGTGAAAGATATGTGCACAATGGCAATGTGCAACATGTTGGGACATATGTGAGTATACATTTCCTTGCAAACCCTGCTTAAACGGAAACGTAAGCGTGTGTGAGGAGTAACCACAGAAGGTTTTGGGGTCCTATACGTAACTTTTTTGTACAGTGCAGGAAGGGTATCGTATATCTTTTCCGTTTTCCCGTGGGCGTGTATACATAATCCAAACAATTAGATGCATTGAAATTAGGTTTCTGGAACATAGACGTTGTTTGCAAGGAAATGTATACTCACATGCGTCCCACCATTTTGCGCAGCGCCTTTGCGCACCTATCATCCATGAAGCAACAGTTCTATCAACACGTGGAGCCCAAATAACACGAGAAATAGTTGAAACATATAATATAAAAAAGGGGCGAACAATGTATTAGCGTGCGTTCTATAGCCATACATCATAGCGAGATTAGGTTCTAGATAGCACCATATTTTAACGTTTATGCTTTCATAGAGTACATGTGGGATGTATCAAGACTTTTTCTTTCTTCAAAATGTCAGCTGATTTGATTTTTCTTGCGTTTGTGTGGTCAAGTTCAAGGCTTTTTACGTGGCCGAGGTTTGTGTGCTTTTCTTTTGTTTTTTTGTTTTTCCAATAAACTTTTAGTTTTCAGTCAGCGCTGCGGTTTGTCCCTTCTCCTCATGAGTCCGAATAGTCATGCTCTGTGTTTAAATATGTCCAGGTACCACTCTCGTTGCCTATCGACTGTGCATTGTTGGCCATCACAGTCACGCTGTAATGACGATTCGACACAGCCCTTTCGAACTCGTGGAAATTCTTCAAGCTCCTTTCCTCATTTTACTGCACCAACAAGATGCAGTGTGAACAAAACTGTGGAGCATCCATGCTACAGTGTTGCGCTGGGAGTCAAGTGGGTGGAAAACAACTTAAGTAGTTGGAATGTCTTGAGAAGTTATGGGAAAGCACGTGTAACGAGGGCCTTTGCACTGTTCTTGGTTCCGACAAAAGTGAGCGGGAAAGACACAAAAGCTGGCAGGTTAATGAAGGAAACCAGCAGAGCGGAACGAAGTATCTGCAAAGTACTTAGAAGGAAAGGTGCGAGTTCATTAGGTCGACTTAAAGTTTTTTTTCTTCGTGTACGTCTGCGGTAACTAATTACAGCTCAGATTATTTCGCTGTATCAATAGAGTGCTTCAAGTAGTAAGAGTGAATAATATATGCAAGAATAGCAATGTTCACCCGCGTAGACTAAGAAGAATAGCGGTGATAAAGGACACTCAGAAGTTTTGATATTTTCTAAACTCTGAATCATGTGCCTGTAAAACGATAACTGTTGTCCATTTCCAATGGAGGCGGAATTGTTGTAGGCCCGTGTGCTCAGATTTGGGTGCACGTTAAAGAACCCCAGGTGGTCGAAATTTCCGGAGCCCTCCACTACAGCGTCTCTCTTAATCATATGGTGGTTTTGGGACGTTAAACCTCACATATCTGATATCTGTTGTCATTTTATTCACGAGGCTGTACGTCAGCCCAGAGCTGAATTGACTCAGTGAGAGCATCGGGCGCCGCTCGCGATGCAAAGGCAGGCATGGTACACGCTATAGAATTATTTGAACTAATTCTTCATCTTATCATACTACGACCTAAAGTTTTGGTATAAGTCTACTACTGGTGCGAGGAGCAATGTTCTGTGTTAGCACGCCTGGCACGCATGTTTCTGGCACGCCTGTTTTTCGTTTGCACATATTCACGCCATGGAACTTCAAACGAATTGGAGTGCCCAAAAAGCTCCTCAAATGTTAACCGTCAACTCATAACATGAAAACCGCTTGTATCATACGGCTAATGGGGCAATGAGGGACAGGCCTCTTGCGGACAAGATGATGGTATACATACTCCACCTTCTGAAACAAACCCAGTAAGCCACTCGGTCCATGCGCGCCTTATACCAGGGGCCTCACAATTATAGTCTATATTTCTTTTTCGTTAGCGAATTTGTTTCTTTTAATTTCGTGTGTTCCTTCATAAACATCAGGTCGCCAAGTGCTGGCGGCATAAAAAGTATGCGCACATGCTTTACTACTTACAGAACGATGGCTTAAATTTTATAGGATGGGAGATCGCTAGAAAACCACTTAGAAAAACATTGATAAAGGAGTTTGATAATTGTTCTAGAGCCATGAGTTTGCGTCATAAGTATTAAATATCTAAACAGAGGCATACTGCATTCATAATAAATATTCATTTTAGTAAGTCACGTGAATGAACTCCACTTTTTTTAATTTCTTTATATTTCTGGGTAAGTCAAAGTTATACTAAAACTGGTTTAGGGTGCCTATTTCGAAAAGTGAAAGCATTAGAAGTGGCCAATTTATTTTTATTATAAACGCATGAGCATATATACGAGTCGATAAGGGGCGTTTATAGAAGCACAGCCGCAAAATAAACGAGTAGGTGGTCATCCCTACATTGAACAGTCCTCTGCAGCTTTATTTTGCTGGGCTCTTTTGGAGACCGGACACCACGACGCCCAAATCAGGCACCGAAAGATATGGCGGTCGATGCTCGCGCGTTGGGTTGAAAAATGGGAGGCTGCATGCATTAATTTAGACATGGCTGGCCTATTGATGTATATACAGAAAGGAGCTAGATAGCTCAAAGTGTACAATCGGTGTAAATGAGGACGCGAACAGCAGCAAGCTTTGGCATTGGTATAATTCGTACCTTGCAGTCAGTCATCGCTTCTGATAAGCGCACGTATCTGGATTGGAAGGACTGCGGTATTGCTTTGTGATCTGATATATCTACCTCTGTTGTATCTTTAGTATTGATAATATTGAGGGCATGCATAAAAAGCGCATATGATTTTTATGTTTTGGGTGGTAATTTATATTTGTTGCGCCATTTGGTCATGCCTTATCAACCTTGCAATATATAACGCTAGGGAAACGAACACGTTTTGTTATTTTTTCGAACTTCAGATATGCCAAAAGCATTATTCCAAAAAAAAAACTTACTCCAAACAACCTGCATTTAGAAGCACCGGTCATGTTGGGAAGTTTCCTGAATAAATTGTGTTCCAAATTATTTATCACAATCTGATTAACGGTGTTTTTTCTTAAAAGATGGCGCGCGACTCTTTTGTCCAAAATGCAATGTCACGCAAAAAGCGTTGTCTGAATTCATGAAGCGGGTCACCAATGGAAAGGAAACAAAATGAAAACGTGAAATGATGATGTTTTTGTGGTGAAAATACGCAACAAATACTGGTATTTTTATGTGTTTTTAACTGACTGCCGAAATACACGCGCTCGTCGGCGTCCAATTGCGGAATGATGTCTTTTTCTTCCTGATGTCCTCGATTGTTAAATGCAACCCATCGCAAGCTTTTGTGAAGCGCACAATAGCAGAATAAAAACGCAAGTTGTCAAGATATTCCCAATTTGTAGTCACTCATGGCGCTTTGCCGCGATCTGAAAAAAAAAACACACTTCGCACGCTCGCTCGTTGATTTTTCGCGGATAAATTCTCATACAAGGATCGAAAAAACAATGCGAAGAACAGCTGTATTGTGCAATTTTTTTTCTTTCACAGAAAAAAACGTACCTTCAAGCAAAAAATTTCAGTCACTGTGATACTAGCAAAAGATCCTGCAGTGTAAGTTCAAGAGTGAATTTGGCGCCAAAATTTCGACCCCACTGCATGAACACAAAGGAAACGTATGTACTGGACGTGTTGTCTTCGTTCGCAATGAGGTCTTTATTTCTGATATTGGCACGAAATGGACAAATCAATTTAGGTGCAGCAACTATCTCAACTATGAGCTCTACTAGCACTGTTACACAAAAATATGTAGATATCTGGCATCACAATATTTGTTTACTTGGTAGGTGTTCATTCATTTCAACGTGGTTTTGCAGGTTCTCACGGAGTTAAGGCAAGTATTATTGCAGGCTTCAAGCGAAGTTGGAATACCTGATATGCATAAAGCATGCTATTTTTCGAATGTCTCCACTGCACTGAGGTTGATAAAAATGTCTGCAGAAAATACAACCTCAATATCCGTCTTTCATCGGTGCTCTACACTTCATTACGAAATTACTCATTGATCTGGAAAAATACAAAATATCTGTCTTCTTCCTTTCGTTCCAGCTATATATACCGACACACTACTTAGCAAATTTACGCATAGCAAGACCTGTAGCGGGTGAGTGTGCCAGAAGTAATTTATGAACAATATCCAAAATGAACGATTTCATATCCGAAGAACTCAAGACAACAGCAAAACAGAGCTTGGTTTCATGCTGTGAAATGGGTGGAACTTACACTGGGATTTCTTCCTACCACCTAATAATTCATGCAGAGTGACTGACACAATGAAATATTTATCTAGTAGGCTAGATATATGGCATGTTGGGGGACTGAAGGAACACGGAACCTTATCAAGCAAAACACTAAAATCTGATGACTTTTCATTTGTTTGATCCTGGTTTGAAGACGAGGTATGTCATTCTTCAAGCTCAAGAGTTCATGGTGACGACGTTATTAATACCTTTACCTAGGCTTAGTTTAGCGGGGTGGCAAACTTCTTTCTAGTCACTCTGATTCTTCGCTTCTTATGTAAAAAAAAGGAAACCGAAATTTGATCAATTCTTGTTCTACCAGTGCCAGTGTTGTCTTTATCTGAGTTCTGATTCATTTGTTCTACTCTACTAATTTGCCCTTCGTACATCACCTACTCATTTCAATTCAACCCTGCACAAACGAAACCCTTTCTACCCCATGTTCTCGTCCCTTTGCTGATTAGCCATTTTCTGGGCAGCCTGATTACCCTTTAGTGTTCCCAGCCCAATCGATCAATGGTAGCTTTTGGATGGGTGGGAGTCTTGATGGGATTCATTGACCGAGCCAGTGAGGCATCCCTATTCACCTAGCTTCTTTGTCATCCTCGGTTGCATTCCACCCTGCCGCCGCGGCTTGTCGACTGCCGTTACGCTCCTTCGCGTCTAGACAGGTTATACCGCATTGCCTTCGCCTGTGTTTTCAGCTTCTTTGCACTTTTTTTGCTTTCCTGCTGCTCTTGTTGTTCGTTACTCATCTTGCACTCTTAGCTTTCTTCACAAATTAGGCTTTTTTGCGGTCCATTTCGGGGATGACAACTGTACAGCCTACTTAAGCCGCTATCAGTCGTTTTATTATGAGTAGCGTAGGCCAACTCATTGCATACCTATCTTCAAATAGACTCGATTCGACGACATTAGTCCACACGGTTCGGTTTATTCTTCACACTCGAGACAATAAGGATCGAGTAGGATGAAGTGGAATGCCTGCAGCCAGAAATCCAACATAGAGGACAGCATACCATTTGGTGAAGTGGCCAACCATTGATATGTAAAAAGGCGCAAGAATCTACCACTAGATCAGTAACCAACTAGCAAATTTGAAAACGCGATTCAACAAAAACAATGAGTCAAAGAAGCAGTTATGAATGCAATAGTTGGACTTGGTTTCCTCTCTATGGACTGTTTTACGTTCAACAGATATGCGGCGCCATTTTGGAATGTTGAACGAGCGTTTTCTGATTATTGTGTGTCGTGACTAGAAAACAACAAGGTCTTGAAACATCGAATTCTCCAACCCATCCGTTTTTATCTGGAACACCTACCGTACCAATGTTCTTTCAGTTGCGAAAGATACATGTAGCATAAAAAAATTAACGTCCCAATGTTGCAGCACCAAATTCATACGTAGAACTGTTTATTGCTTATAAAAACTCACACATTTCGAAGGTAGCGCCAGGCAAATAAAGTGGCATGGTTTAGCACGTGCTTAGCATCCTGGAACGCCAGCAACCAAAAGCGATGCCCTCACGGGTTTGACGCGAGTAGGTTGCTGCTCCGGAACGTTCGACCACGCTAGTGTCTCACTTTAAATCCCGTATCCCCCTTCCTCCTTTACGCTGAATCGTCAATAAAGTTGTTTCACTCACTCATATCTTTTTTTCCTTTGAAAGTGGATAAACGTCTTTGTGTAAAATCATCATTAGTGTGCATATCGTTCACTCACGGTGGAAGTCTGAAAAGCAGGAGTGTAAACAGTATGCTCTATGTGTCCAAAACGCGCTGAAGCAGAGACATCATTTTTATGAAAAAATAAGTGAAAAGGCTATTTCGCGTATATTCTGAGGAAATATGCAAAGCCAGAATGAGTGTAATGTGCAGAGTCACTCACCTGGTGGAGCTCCGGGCTGAAGACGTGCATCTCAGCTGCCGTAACAAGCGCGAAGTAAATAAAGCGTCGCGAAAATTGCGCGCATGTTGACCACCAAGCTTCATATCTTCTTAACTAGATTCTACTCGAAACGGGGAAACCATTCATGCTTATCTGAAATACGCGCTGGAGCGACGATTTTTGAACGGGTGATTAAGAACTCTACAAATAGGAATCGCTGGCAGCCCATGTTTCACACTTGCTCAGACTTCACAGTAGTCGAGCTGCGATACGTTTTTTTTTATTCTTTTCAAGGTATATGAAAAGATCTGCCTCCCAATCAACCTACAGATACCTTGCATCTCAACGTGATTGAACTACGTGCCACAGTGCTGTTTTGGTAATATTGCTTGACTATGCAGGCTCAGGTCAACGGATGGAATCCCGGCCGTGGAGGCCGTATTTTTGGTGAAGTCCCGAAATTGTAGAGGCCCGTGAGCTTACATTTAAGAGCATGTTAAACAATAAACCCCAAGAGGTCGAAATTTTTGGAGCTCTCCTAGAATACGCCTCTCGTAATCGTATCATAATTTTAGGACGTTAGCTTCTTCAATAATTATTATTAGCTATATTAATATTGATAACGTGAATAAAAACATATGATGAAGATATCATGATTATAGTTGATGCGAAAGAAACTTGGCGCTACGCTGGAAAACTTGCATAAATTTGGTTGACGAAGTCTTGATTGTCAAGAAAAAATAGTTAGGCTTCGTCAAAGAAAAATGTTGCTTGCGACAGATATCAATTGCAAGTGGCTGCTGTAACTTTACCTTTTTCGACATTGTGAGAACAGTCATTCCAGTTCCAGATGATTATATTGAAGTTGACAGCAGCCTCCAAGAAAGAGGAAGAAACGGGGGAGGGTAGTAATCAGTAACACCAATTTTTTGTTCGGTACGACGAGCGCATAGCAGAGTTCACAGCAAGCCCTTTCAAACACACTCACTGGTAGCGCTGTCAATGCCTCAGGCGTCAAGGAGGCTCTAGCTCGCAATCACGCATGAGTGAAATGTGAAGTGTCGAGACAGCTGCTTCATTGATCCAGTACAGTAGCTGGTCACAGACGATCTCTGTTATGCCGGACACAGTTTGTATAGGCTCAACTCGAGGAAAAAAATATCTACGAGGCGTGCTTTGCGATATACCTAACCCACAGAGTTTCCTAATGTGCACTCGAGGTGACTCTGGTGCTAGTGTCTACGGGAGCTGCAATAATCGGTGCTTCAGCGAGCATGGCGAAGATGGGTAGTACACGTGTTTGTCTAATCTCTGTACTTCAGGTCTGCGTCTGGCTCCATGTGAGTTCGTGTGACTTGGAGGTGTTTTCTTACGAAACAAAAATTAGCAAACGTTCAGTGGTTGCGCTTCACCACATTATTGTTTTAGGCTTAGAATGTCGAAACAGGTGACGATGTTCAAAAAATGTTCGTTCTTTCTTTCAAAGCAAAACCGTAACCAGCAATGAACGAAGCCGCATGTGTGATTCGCCACCCGCAAGTACGAAGACTACGCAAATCCGTGTGCTACCCATAATTCCTGTGGTCGCTGAACGATCACAGCGCCAGCGTTCTCTCTAGGTAATTGTAGGAAACTCTATGACCTAACCTAAGATTATGACATATACACAAGCAAGTAAGGCTTATTTAGCAAAGTACTGGTTAGCAACGATCAATAGTTTGGTTGTTTGTGTACAGCCTGAACAACTAGGACAAGTGCGATTATATCTAATGAGAACTGTATTATTTTGTGAGGAGACTCTGTATCATGTTGTTTGTCGTGTTATGATTTCGCATTGGTGGTAACAATTTTTTAAGGAAACATACAGACTCTTTGAAGGACTTGTGATGCTTTTTTGACCTGGCCTGTAAGGCAAAGGGTGTTGCAAAAGCGCGGGGTTTATCCTTTTGGGCACTAACAGGGTTGCAACAACCATTAACGCCTTAGGAGTAACTACTTTTAGACTCAATGCCTTCTAAAAGCCGGTCTCCGTGCAGCTACACCTGTGAGCCAATTGCTTACAATTGGACTACAAGCATTCCTTACAATTGCACTTAACTCCCCGAGTGTTATCCCCCCAGTTCCATCTCTCTGGAAAAATGTTCGGCTCTGTTTTTATCCACAGCTCTGGTGATCTGTTAATCCCCAGGGATGATTTTGTACAGTTGCTTCCCACAAGCCTAACACGTTTTTCTTGTTTTTTTGTGTGTGGTGAGAAACAATACACGCAGGAACGAATGTGTGAGCAAGTGTTAAGTTATGCGAGCTTCACTGTTTTCGCAGTCAACAGAAAATGGAAAGACAAATAAAGATAAAGAATTTTTTTCCACATGCGAAATTTCTGCCCTCGTACGTTCAGTGACCTAACTGTCGAATTCAAATACAGGTCCACAAGTGTTGTCACATCTCGTAGAGTTCTCCTTGAAAAGTTGCTTAATGGAAGTGATAGATGAGCGGCATAGCACGCATAAGCGCACAAAGCACTTTGCACGCTGGGGGCAACCCCTTCTACCTGCCCAGAACAAACATAGTCCACTTAGTTACTCAAGCGTCAAAGAAATGGAGATTCACGTACTACATGACAAATACATGTAACGTGAAATGTAAACATACGTTTAGAACCTGACTTTCACATTATTCGCCGTAGTGTGAGACACATTTCAAAGAATATCGCACAAGCGTTAAAGTGCGGCAGTGGCCGCCACTTTTCCGAGCCGCCGCCAAGTTGTCTACGAGTTTTCCGCGAATTAAACATACAATATAGCTCGTTTCTGATCAGCTAAGTTCATTTTGAGCAAGTTGCAGCGATGCGGCCACGTTTCGGTCCCATAGCCTAATCACGCAGCTCATGATCGCATGGAATGCTGAGTGAGCGAGTGCCTGTGTGGCCAACGGGAATTGCGGCGAGTTTGTAGGTGGTCAGAAACACAGGTCAGCTGATGCCCTAGCCGGCCTTCGTGGTACATTTTGGGCATGCGATATACAACACAATTGAGCTGACTGCTGGCCATTGCGATGCGTTCCACTTAAACTAAAAAGACGGTAGAAACGAGGGAGAGAGAGAGAGATCACCTACTAGTGAAACAATCCAGCGCCGATATCTTCCCAAATTCACATTGAAATCATTGATGATAAAGGCCTCCAAAGTTCTCAGCCGCTATTCCCAGCCAGTGGGGACAACACTGGAAGAGTGCTGCATGGCGTGTTGATAGAACCTGGAGATTTCATCGGTACGATTAAGCTCAAAAGGCTGCAGCACACGTGCATGTATACGAATAAGTGTACCCCTAAGGCGCCGTGACATCATTTCTCAGTTGTGAAAATATAAATTATGAGCAAGACGCAGACGCGTGGACGCGACCACGAACTCTCTTGGGAGAATTGACTAAAGAGCCAGGAGGATGATTAGATCTCTTCCCAATGGTTTCCGCACAGAACATGTCTCTGCACAAGGCCTGCGTCTCTGTTTCCCCTTCAATGCCTATCCCTTCACTGCGCGGACCTGTTGGCCTCCGCTACTTGCTTTCGGGTAATTTTGGCTTAGAATGCAAAGCTGAATAACGGCATACGCTATTTTCTATCTATCTATCTATCTATCTATCTATCTATCTATCTATCTATTTTTTCTACTGCGCGGCACTCTTAAAGTCATCATTTTACACAGCGTATACCATGATTACCCCCGGAGACTTTTACTGCATGGCAAACATTACGTGATGAATAACATTACATAACTGCCATGAAATCTAAACTTCTTTATCACTCACTTGTGGTTCATACTTTCAGACTATGGACCCTCGGTCATCAAAATTTCCGAAGCCCTCTACTACGGCGTCTCTCGTAGTCATATGGTAGTTTTCGTGCGTTAAACCCCAAAAATTATTTATTAATTGCATGCCACAACCCCTATTATGCATCTGCGTGGCATGGAGTCACCCAGGTCTGTATAAAACAAAGGTCTCGATGTCTATTTTAGCCAAAAATTAGTCACAGGCATGTTTATACACAATCTATTTGTTCGACAAAAAATGAAGATATGATCTGTTATAACTTGCAGTTTCAGTGTAGCACAGAAATCAATATATGGCCGCTGCGCTGCAATTACTTGGCAAGGTACAATCGAGCATTCCTCCGCCCCACAGGAATAGGCTGAAAAACGCTGTTTCAATTTGTTTCAATAAAAGTGTCTTCTGTGACGTTACGTAAGTGCGTATGTACTAGTGTTACCTCTAGTGATGTTTAAATATTTGCTGGAGTGGGAATTATCACCCACGAGTGAAGCCGTACCCACCTTAAAATTGAGGCTGTGGCAGCCATCTTTCTAGGGACAAGATGGGCTGTCGGCGTTAGCTGATTTAGAGGGAGCGTTTTCCTCGCACGCCTGGTAAGTTAAACGTCGCCTTTTTCTGGTCAGATAGTGCACAAAGCGCGTCCTTGTGTTACTAGTTGTCTTTAGTAAATCTAAATTTCAAGGCAAATTTTGTTCAAGTATAAGTCGCTGATACCCGTCTTTGTGGGCTGTTGCATCGTAAACAACTCGCTTTTAATTACAGAGTAGTCCTTACTAACAAGTCGAAACCGCTTGATGTCAAAACGGGCACCACCAAAAAAACAGCATGGTTTTCAGGTCTTTGGTAAGCAAAAGCTAGGTCCACTATACTGGTCCCACTTCGGCAATTTTTTGAAACCTCCTTTGTTTCATCGGGCAGTGAGCTAGTCTTCAGACACTAGTGTAGTCAGCTTACTTTGTAAGCCCATCAACGAAGGCGACTCAAATTACTCAAAAATGTCGATGAACCTGTTAAATGACTGAGTTCAGTATGCACCATAACTGCAACAAATCACTACTTGTTTAGCGTGAAACCATGTTCTGCAATGCGTGGAATCTACTGTATATTTTATAATAAAAAATGCTGAGCATTTCTATCAGAATCTGGTTCTTTTAATTTACAAGCTTGTGCGTCAAAGTAAGAAGGATAGTTTCTCTCCACGTAATCCTGGTTGATTGGCTAGAAAAGAGTCCTACTTCACGCGTGTTTCTGTCGCACAAGCTGAGAAAATCATCTATTGCAGATATGCGTCCTTGCTCAAACAGCACACACACACAGTGGTTCGTGGTGATGAACAGATAGAGTACCATAATAACTATACCACCACGGTTCACTGCGTAGAAGTAACGACTATGTTTTTAGCATACTTTTTATCAAAACGAAAAATTGCACCCGCAAATTACACACCGAGGTATCACGTACTGTGAATGCCAGCATAAAGAAATGGTATAAAATTATAGATAATGAAAATAACCAATCCGTATAACTGGTTTGATACCCTAAACGTGGTAATGGAATGGGGGAGATTGAAAGAAGGAGAGGAAAAAAAGCTAACAGAAATTAAGATAGCACATAACACAACACACACAAAAAACCACAGTAAGTCACAGTCCATCACTATGAAATATTAAGCGACATCTCTGCTACAGCCACTTTTGGACGTCTTTTTTTAAATGGTAGTAGTTCTTCGGCAGTCCTCACCTACGACGTCCTCTGTCGACGGTATGCAAGAGTGCACTTCGCGTACGTGAAAAACAAAGAGACAGAGGATCTCAGACAACATGGCTGCGACGTTAGCTAAGTCATCAAATAAATATGCTCTGTTTGTGTTGAGGCTCCTACTCTCACAAGTTAGTGACCTCGAACTCTTCCCACATTGCAATTATTCGTCCTGTCGTTTCTTTACGGCGACACAGAACCGGACTCGCAAGAAAGCCAAGAACCTACAACACCTTCCGTTGCCACACTCAAGCTTCCCGAGCTCTGGCCGGCAAATTCTGGGGTGGGTCTAGCTTACGCATATTAATGCAAGCCAACTAGGTCATGCCAACATCAACTTCATGCGCCTTTATACTGCTCAGGGCACAGACCCCGTACTTGCGACACTTAGAACATCGACTTACTACCTGTGCTTCGAAGAAGTCTTACTAGCTTGCTGTGACTACACCACAATTTGTGACGTGTCTACAGTTCGGTCTCGACCGTATGTCCCAGAACAATTGCAACAATTGTTTGGTACTCTACATTCCTTATAGCACTCAGGAGAGCGAGGAGCACGACGTCTCGTCACTTTTCGTTCCCCTTACTTTTGGCCCCGCATGAATTCTGTCTGAAGAATACCCGATGCTGGGCGCGGCGATGTATCCAGTGCAAGCGCGCTAAGGTCAACACACCCACCATGAGCTTGCCAGGTCATTTTCCAAGACCAGATGTTCTATTTTCTCATGTTTACCTCAGCACTATGTGTCTGCTACCACCATACACGAGCCAACGTTACATACTAACTTGTATTGACCAATTGACCCGTTGGCTGAAACATCACATGGTAGCATACATTGTAGGGCTGTTGTGTCGCTGAAGACAAACCATTGTTGAAGTGCTATCCCTAATTGATGAAAGCGCAGCGTTCAGAGCCCCTAGCTCCACAGCTGTCGACGTCTTGGGCTGGACAGTCCTAAAGATGATGGTAATAGCTCTTGCTCGAACAACCACTACACCGAACAAAACTGGAGTTGGTGAAATGTATCGATATATATATATATATATATATATATATATATATATATATATATATATATATATATATATATATATATGCCTGTAATGCAAAAGAAGCAGAGAAGATTGCTTTAGTATATATGACAATAGCTTAGTAGACGTTTTCCAGATGCCTGGCCCACTGAGATGCACTGTGGATCAAATAGGAGAAAGCGTCAGCAGTGATTTGGGTTTAGGGGTGGAGTTTGATAGAAGCTTGGCGTTGTACTCGACAATAGTTTGAAATAACAATGCTTGGAGCGTATGATGTCCCATTTTTTTCGTTTCAGTTCGGTAGCCTACGATACTTTGGTGCAGCATAGAGGACTTGACTCTTCATTTTGATTTGGGTAACTTTGCTTGTCCAGCTCCCGTACGTCAATGTGATGAAAAGAAGCACGTGCGAGGTGTCCCATGTGCGTTATCAGGACTTACACTGTAATGTGAGTTTGCATTGAATGATCATGAGTAACCACAATAGTCGCCTCCGTTCACGTACACTTGGGGCAAAGCAAAGCCTACTCTTAGTGCTTGCATGTGTACTGCCTTGGGAACTCTAGTATTTGTTTCGAAGTATTGCTCAGCCCAGACAAATCATATCTCAGAAAATTGAAAAACAGGGCTCTGTTTGCATCTGCTGACATCCCGAACGTCTTCGCCTGCAAAGAACATGAACTGGGAGATTTCTCTAAGGCGCTTCTTCATATAGGTATAGTGCGGGCAACAATAAAAGCCCACTGTCAATGATTACGCCAAAAAACCTGCGTTTAAGTTAAGCGTTCGCATTAGCCATTCCAAGTCAACATTAGGGTTCAGTGCTGAAGGAGTGGGAAGAAAGTTTAAGCGGAAAGACAGGGAGGTTAGCCAGTTTTTAGACTGGCTGGCTACCCTGTGCTGGGGAAAGAGCTGAGGGGAAAGAAAGATGGTAACACGAAATGTTGCGAAGAGGGAGAGAAATTACAAAAAAAATTGCGACAGAGGAAAGGCAACATCAAAGAGTATAAGACACTAAAGTCTGTCTCTGAGGCTAGTTGTCCGCAAAAAGCGTAGCAAAGCTTTGAAAGCCTTCTGGGCTGAGGATCGGCTCGGCCAATGACCCAGAATCTTTTGTTCCGACAAAGGCTGATCGTCTAGTCTATCCAGAGCTGCAGTTAGTTCTTGTCTTTGCGCGTTGAAATTGGTGCACTCACACAAAAAGTGCGCGATGGTTTCTTCGCAGCTGCAGTAAGTGCATGTAGGAGAGCTGGCTATTCCAATGAAATATGAGTATGCGTTCGTGAAGGCCACTCCAAGCCACAGGCGGCATAGAAGAGTCTCCTCAGCTCGAGATATGCTTGGGGGAAGACGAAGCTGCAGATCAGGATCCAAGTTATGCAGGCGAACGTTTGTGAAGTCCGTTGAGTTCCACTGTACCAGTGTGAGGTCTTGTGCAAGCGCACGAAGTCTTGTAGCTGCGTCGGTTCTTGAGAACGGGATGGCTGTGTATTGGGTACCATCGTGTGCAGATCTAGCGGCCTCATCTGCGCGGTCATTGCCATATATACCGCAATGACCTGGTATCCACTGATACACTATGCTGCGCTGTTTCTCGTATGTTTGGTGATGAAGAAGCCTTATTTCAGCTACTAACTGTTCATTAGGTCCATGGCGAAAGGGTGACATAAGACATTGAAGAGCTGCCTTTGAGTCCGAGAAGATAGATCAAGTTCCCGAAGGTTCTTCCACTATAAACTCCAGAGCTCCACGTATGGCGGCGAGTTCTGCAGCTGTCGACGACGTCAAATGCGATGTCGTGAACTTAATTGTGATGGGCCTCGCGGGGATAACCTCCATCCCTGCAGAGCTTACTAAAGACACCGAGCCATCCGTGTAAATGTGAAGGCGTCCGTTGTGCTTCTCTTGCGGGAACAGTAATGTGGCCTGTTTCAGGACTAGATGCGACGATTTTTTCTTATTTTGGATGTCAGGAATTGTAAGAAGGGCTTTGAGTGGGTGAAGGCATCATAATGGTATCGGCGGCCGTGCTGCATGCGTGAAGTGCGATGGAAGCACTGCGCAATGCTGAGCTACAGTTGCGGTGAACGCTGAGTGGGGCTTAGGAGTTCGAAGTGAGGTGAGGTGATGAGATGGAAGCCGAACGAAATGTCTGAACAGTGCTGAATAGTGCTCTCTACGCTATCAGTAGGTCCTATAGAGGAAAAATTTGCCCAATAAACTACAAAGATATACCTGTGATGGTTGCCGAGAACACTTTCTTTTGAAAAAAAAAACTTGCTGTTTCGCATCATGTATTAAGCGAAAGAACTCGCGAGTTTATTCACACAGAAACACTTAGAGAGACAAAACGAAACGCACTGACACCGAGCTTAACTTCTCAAAAGATAATCTGCTCTGCTGATATGAGACATATCTTATTGCTGTAAAAATAACAGAGGTTCAGCTGAAGTGTAGGGCTCTGTCTCCCCGTTTTTGGTCTTGCCTGTCGACATTCGTTACGCTAATTAGATGCGTCTGAACTTAGTAATCTATACCAACCTGCCTGACTCTCAGCACTAATAGTGACGCTCTTTCTCAGCATCTGCGATACGGCTTCTATCAGAATAGAAAAAGGAACGAAAATAATAGAGAAAATTAGAACGAGTTTGGAAATTTGCGGTGGCATATGTCACTACCACTGATGGTCTCCAACTTTTGCGTATTTGCATTGTAAAGTAGCAGCAAAAAAGCACCATAACAAGCCGTAACAAAGTAAATAAATTATACGAAGCTATTAGCTCTAGCACACGTCTATGTGTATGTATTGATCCGAGTAAATTAGAGAATTCAAAGGCGGCACTAAAATACTGAGTGTCCTGACACCATGGCGCTTATGTAGTGACATGTGGGCACGTTTTTACAAGAAAGGGAGTGCCTTGGCCATATTCACAGCCTCCACGCTTGAGAATCACTCTTACGGACTCCAATTGCCAGAAAACGCCAATCCAAGGCAGAAATCAACTGCCGTCTTTATTCATCAATCTATTCAAACGACTGATTTTTTAAATATTTGAATTTCGATATTTAGAATAAAATATTGATCAAACAGCAAGCACTCGAAAACTTAACTGCAGTTGCGCGCAGACCTTAAACAAATATGCTTTATTTATAGTAATAAAGCTCACGCAGTACAGTACAATATCCATGTACGTTTGTGCTGCTCCTGTTTGTATGCGGATGTTAGTAAGACCTGCCTTAATTGATACAAAATTTGTAGTCAAAGCTGGTAGCCAGAGTGAAAAGTGGTTGCTGCCGAGTTCATGTTGCCTATATATAATGCAAGAAGGTTAATTCTAGAATTAAAGCGGGGACAAATGACAAAGAATCAGGCAGGATATTTTGGAAGAAAACAACAAGAAAACAGTGGCGCGATGCATTCTACCACTGCCACATAGACTAGAAAACCATCACCACCACTACACACAAAGCTGCCATGTTCATGTTCTAATCAAATACATAAAAATTGTGAGAAAATTTTACTGCTCGAAAATGGTAAACGGATTTGTAAAAAGAAAGTCGTTGTTATGCTTATGAAAGAGCAATTGATTAGTGGAAAGGCTAATTCTTGAAATGTAACTGTTTGTTGCATAGGTTGCAAAGTACTACTAAGTTTCAAAAAATAGTGCATAATATACACAAGTTTTTAACGGCGCAGCAGTTATAGATATTGAAATGTCGGAAAGTGACATCATGATGATAGAACGTACTGATGTTGAGAGACAAATAATTACTCAAGTGTTTTAAAGCGCAAACAATGGGCATACGTATTAAAATTTCTGCATGTTTACTTCAGATATCCTAATTAGTTGTTATGATTAAGCGCAGCTTGTAAACGATTTTATGATACAGCAGAGGCAGGCGCCTTGCGCAGGTGACCGCCATTCTCAAGCGCATAGACATGGAAGCGGACAACGTCTCGTTCGTGGACGCCACTGCCTATCACAACAACCGAGCCTTCGCCGCGGTCGCGGTGTCATCTGCGCAGCAGATTCTTCTCTGCCACAATCCTCACCCAAAACCCCGAAGTAGCTGAGCAAGTAGCTATAGCTATAGCTATGCTCAACAGCAAACGAATACTCATCTGCAGCGACTCCATACCGGCCATCAAAGCCTTCAATGGCGAAGTCATCTCCGACGAGGAGGCGTTACGTATTCTGTGCAGAGCCGACCCGAGTGCCCTGAAGCACCACGCTGTCATCTGGTTCCCCGCCCATGTGGACCAGGTGCTAGGTGCCCCATACAACCTCAACGAGATCACCCATCATGCAGCGCGCGCACTTACCGACCGCACCGCCACAGGGCAACCCCATCTTGCTGAGTTAGAGATCAATCGGGATGCACCCATTACGTAAAAAGACGTAACAAAGCACTTTTAACTTGAACGCCGCATTATCTACTCCCACATCCGAAACTTAACAGACCACAGGCATTGACCCTGCGCCTATTACAGACACACACGTACCCAAACATCCCCACGCTTCACATTTATTATCTTGATGCATACCCCAGCGACACATGCCCCTCGTGTGGACACACGGCTACACTGGCACACGTGCTTTGGGAGTGTAAAAACACTCCTCGCGACTCTACCTGAAATAAGTGGTCCCTTGGCAGCTTACTTCTCGCCGACCAGCAATAGGCCGTCCGGCAGCCCCACGAAGCAGCCGCCAGGGCCCTGTCTTTCCCTACGTGGGAGACACCCGTGACGCGCTAAGTGCGTCCTGCAGCACTGAAATAAATTTTTTTATTCCATTCTATTTCATCCGACAACCAACACTGTTCAAATTGCGCGTTCAGCTTGAAAGCAGAAAAAAAACTCGAAAGTTAAATAAACAGCTACACCGTCTCTTTTAATCGCTTGTATAGCTTTGGCGCGGTCTATGCTATTATTCGTTTTTAAGAAATAGGCAAGTGAACTACACTTTTTTGTACAAAAGTTAACTCGTCGTATTTTTAACGCAGAGTTCGTTAATTTTTCGCCTGAACAATAAATAAGAGTGGAGAGCATTAGGATAGCGTAACGTAAAGCGCATACGACTTTAACACGAGAAAAGTGCGTGAGCACCCACGTGAAAATGCTTGCTCTGCAGAAGCGAGAAAACTGACACAGCAGTTGATTGAGGTAGCAGTGAGCGTGGCCGGGCACACAGTGTTTGAGGTAGCGACAGCTGCGAATGTGGCGGCTTCTTGCGACACACGCTAAAAGAAACAACTGCAAGTGGCACGATTCTGTCTCCACTTAGCATTACATCATTCCTTTATCAGCGCCGGCAGCCGCACTCCCAGCGGTCATTACTCCTTTCATGAGCATCTTCAGAGGCAGCACGTGAGACTGCGTTTCATGACTGGTGCCACTTCCTGGACACCAATTGTGTCACCATTCAATATAACGAGGAGCTGTTGAAGCAAATAATGTGCAACAAGCTGTTGAGTCTAGAAAAGTATAAGAATAATACAAAGAAAGAGAAGTGAGCCAGAATACAACTCTAAGCCGAGATTGCCGCGTGTCACTGTATATCGACGATTTGCGAAATGGGTGAGTAAGACGGAGAACAACAATTGGCATATAGACGGTAGACGTAAATAGAAACTGACGAATCAGAAGGGGAAGCAGTACAGTTTAGTGTTTTATGCACTGTGGACGCTATTTTTGGGAAAAAGCTATCTCTTTGTCAACAGGTATTAGTTTTATACCTTGTAATCTAGGTAATGTTTCATTGACGCGCTCAATAATAAGCGCTTGACCCTGCAGAAATTAAAGTGAATTTTTTTATTTTAATATTTCTACCATGTAAAGAAACTGTTGTGATGGTACTCTTCCATCGCTTGATATGAATCCTTTTATAATGACTAATTTATAAATAAAACTCAGCATAATGAAATAAGGCTACCTGTGAAGGCTTGCATGACAAAAATCACTTCTTTCGCATCTTGTATTGCTCCCCTCTAATTTTTGGATGGTGAACAGTCATTATCAAAATCGGCCACAAACTCATCTTCATAATCAGCCTATTTTTGTCTACTGTAATAAGAAGTTGGCCTCTTCTACACCTGTTATGTCGTCTCGCCATGTCATGTGCGTGTTCGTGAGGTACAGGTAGGCACTGCGCACATTTACAGGTGAAGCAACTATCTGCAATGAAAACATTTCCGCAGATCGCCCACACCATTGTTAATCAATGTTAAGCTCAGCATGAGTAAGGAATATGACTGGGGTCTGATTTTTTTCTATAGTGAAACGTTCCAACATGTAAGTAAGGCTATGTACAAACATTGCACTTACATACTTATGTTGAACAGTCACATATTCTTTATATATGTCCAGTTCATTACAATTACGTAAGAACTAGGCAAAGGCTGCACACTACTCTTTCATAGATTTTTTTTTCCAGGCGGTTATTACGAGCAGAGGCACGTGCCACTTCAGGAGATGACGTCACTAACCGGTTTAAAGCTAACACGCCGAGAACGACAAGACGTCTTTGAAAAACATAGGTTTTTTTTCTATTGAAACGTCGGCCAGCCCGTCTGAGGCACTTCGTCAGTTCACTGTGCTTTACCACTTTGCAGCTTCATATTACTCAGCCATGAACGACACGGTGGAGAGCGTAAGCGCACAATATGCAGAGAATTTGCGCAAAGGCGTTGATCGATATCTCAGATCTTTGCTCAAAACCAAAAGTTCGGCGTCCGCATACGTTATATAATTGCTTCGCAGGAACTTCATTGCTACTTTACGTGGCATCTCGCATAGTTGCTTTGATTACTATTAATTACTTACAAAGATTTCTAGAATTCTTTTCGTCTTGCCCTTAAACATTTAAAAATCCTCCGAACTCCTATATTAGCGCGAAAGTCAGTTCTACTCAATGTTTATCTTGACTTCAATTGGAACCAGCACAACTACGAACAAGTGGAGAAAAATATGGTAAAATATATAACATGATTTGTTTGACTGTCATATTATTGAGCACATACGGGCAACTCAAGGTGGGGAACATCTGCATCTTTTTCAGAAGGTTGTTCAGAAGAACGGCTGACCTATGGCGATGCAGTGGCCAATCTCCACACATCCAGGCAATCGCTTAGCCCGTCTTCAAGCGTAATTCCAGTCGTCTTGAGTGTGCATGCAAATGATCTAATTACGTTACTTAGGTGGGCTGCAATAGTTCTTATTTTTTGAGAAACTCCATTTCTAAACCTGAGTGCTAAGGAACATCCCGTATAATTCGACGTGCTCGACCGAAAAGTGTCCGGAGAAGGCAAAGCCTGAAGTGCTAATATTGAACTCAAGAGTGCACGGAAACTGATCTAAAGATTTTCCACCACGCTTTCACAACCTCGAATAAAAAGGTTGCTCACATCGTGAACCTCGATTAAAACACCGCATGCATCCAGTGCTGGTAAAAATGTGTTTTGAAGTTTTGTTCCAATATTAGTTATGTAGACATTCCAGGTATGTTCTTGCCCCAGGTGTGAGGTTTGTGGGATCTCGATATGGCAAGCGCTGCACCACGTTCTTGGAGGATATGGACACAGTAGGCGTGGTTGGAACGAGCCAAGCCAACAACACAGACATTTATTTCACTACTTTTCAATGCACAATATCGTCAGCCAAATTACTATACCATCGATCGTGATCCACACGCTGTAACAACCTTACACAATATTACTCAACACTCAACAACACATACAAACAATGCGGTGTCGCTACCACCTGTCTCACCACGTGGGCCCACCGCAGACGGCCTCCGCTGTCGTCCACGGCAGACCCACCGCTGGAGGCTACCGTCCGCGCTACTGTCCCACGCCAGCCAACTGAGACCAGCTTATTTCTTGTGCACCGCCATTAAGGCTTCCCACCAGCCGTCGCCGCTGGCGCTCACGTTTTCTAATCATGACGATGATAATGGTGGCGATAAACGCTAACAAGCACAACGCCAAATACAGCTCGATAGTTGTGACCCCCGAAGCACGGCTTCTGCGCGGAACAAGTGCGCCATGCAGCACAAACACTTTCACAGGAGGTGTCAGCACCCCCAAAGGTTTTGTGTGTATTTGATTATTTATTTAGACATACTGCAGTATATCATGGGCCAAGACGAAGTGCGATAACATCACATCTCAAGCGCGGACAAAAATTAGTTTATCGGTATCAATATGACAAAGCTTTTGTCAGAGCGATAAATTTAGCGGGTGATTAGGTAGGTCAGCATTATTAGACATATATCTGCAGCGTGACACAGTCGAGGAACAACTATTACCGTTGCTTTCTTTAGCAAGTAGTGCTTTATATGTCATGTTCCATGAATAATGCTAAAGTCGTGCAGGGGATAGCAGCTACGTCTTGGTAAGAGAGACAAGATAACATAATTCGTGGTTTATTCAACTTCCATATGAAGCCTATACGCAATACAAATCAGTAGTAGTCTTTATATAATTGCGAATATATTGTTGCAGTGCAGCCGAAAAGCTAGTCCCGCTGATAATGGCGAAGAAGCGTTCCTTGAGTGTGTTTACTAGACCCGTGATGAGCATAAAAGTATGTGCTTCAGGTATGTGCTTCAGCACCCATTCATCCGAACCAATAGCGGTCACGAAGAGGGCAAGGGCTATGCAATACCAATTTATCGAATTTATTGCCTGTGACCACAATTGCTACTTTTGTAGGCATCATTTTGCCCCCGGATGACACGCAGTCTTACTTGACAGGCAATCTTTCATAGTCCTTCCCATCACAGTCCCTCGCCGGCACAGAGCCACGTCATACAATCTGGGCTTTTCCCTTCTATCTACTAGAAATTTTGCATAAAGATGCAGGGGTGCCATTTAGTTGTTCGAGCATATAGGTGCGTTTTTCTTTAACAAGATGGCGAGTGCTTGGCGTTCGTATATTAATGCGTAACGTGAGCACTGTCGCAGCCTTTACTATGACACTGCGTAGCCAACTACAAGAAATACAAGTATCGTGACGCTATGTTCACCCACCCTGTGTCATTGAGGTTGTTCTAGAAGCAGTGGCATTTCAAAATGTGCAGGCGTAATCTGGTTGGGTGAGCAGAAGAGGTAGTTAACAGAGAAATAAATAAAACGAAATTATCATGATTTTGACGCTTGAAATGTGTAAACATACGTACTTCACGCACAGCCACTCACGCACACTCGCGGGGTTACCGCTTCGCCCTCCAAAGGTTTTCACTGAATGGAACTAGAAGAACTTTTCTAGTCAGCCGCTACACGAAATATATTTTTTCAATGCAATGCAGTATTGCCTGTAGAACACCTGGGAATGAAAAGCAAATGTTATCCCAGTGTCTGCAAGGTGAAAACGCGTAATTTCAAGAATGTGGTTTCATTTTACACTTATACTTTTCACATTCACTTTCGTGGTAAGATATATGGTTCAACATTAGAATGTTAGGCACTTCGAGCATTGTGATCTAAAATGGTTGCATTCCGAATTCTTTTAGAATAATTGTTCAATTTCTTGGGTTGGAGTTGGAGTTTCTGTTCTGACGTGTGAGTAGTATATTGACTAACTTAACGCTCGCTTATTGTGCTTTGGCAGAAGTTTAAGGTATCATGGTATCATAAGAATCATGTACCCCATTCCGTCAGTTTCCTTTTGATGCTTTGCGTGTGATAACCACAATATGATTAAGAGACGGGCCATAGTGCAGGACTAGATCTTTTGTCTGGCTGGTGCACGTTACCGCATGCTTTAATTCAACTACTCAGATCTATGTACTTGGCCCCCATCTAAATTTCACCGCTGTGGTAAAAAATTGAACCAATGACCATGAGCTTTACAGAAAGACACCACACTACTGTTTTTCATCAGAGCTGGTGTGCAATATGACTTGAAAAATATTGCAGAGATGACTCTTGAAATAAATAAATCATTTTGATTACCAGCATCTTGCAAGACGCCTGCAAAATTTTTTAAACATTTCGACATTCTCACGAGAACTGAGATCTACCATGAGCCTTTTTATATAGAAAAGCTCTGTCATTTGCTATACCATTTGGCTATATATGTTCTTAATTTAAAAGTGCATGCAACGCATATCGCATTTATTCAGAAATTACGAAAATTTCTACCTGTCATTCTTTTACGGCGAGTATTTTCCCATATCGGCACAGCAGACAATGACGCTACTTATAGTTTCTCAGTCAAAGCGCTGTACGGTGACCCAACAGTGGACTCTCTTTACGAGGCAAAGCAAGACGTGAAACAAGCAATTGGGAGACACTTCCACACTGCCTAACACCGACTGCAACAGTAAAGTGTGATAAAGAGACGTAAAATAATATGTGCAGTCCCGAAGCTGGTTGACGCAAACTTTAGCGCCGGTGTACCATATCACTTTCTGGGCTCTTTGAAGCGTGACGTCACACTGAGAAGTACTCATTTGGGTGCGTTTACATGGTGCAGTGTCTCAAGAAACTATATTTGGGATAAAACACAAGATTGTCAGGTGGTTAAGGCCTAGATCAATTTCGTTCCGACGAGGTTAATAAATATTCATGGGGGTGGTAACTCATGTTCCTTCGAAGCTCGTTTATAATATTAGGAGTGCAGTTAGCGAAATAGTGTTCTTCGATCAACTTAATTTGCATAATGCGCGACGGGCTTGCAGTGGATAAACTTCAGAGTGATCCGGCTGCAACACAAAATACTGAGCTTCATCACTTATTTGGAAACCCTGATAGAGATAAGCATAGTTTTTGTGGATTATTTCATTAAAAACACTGGTGAAAATGATGAGGGGGGTCAGTAAGTCTGGACCCCTCCTGTGTTCAGGCTGGGGATACGCCACTTGCAAGTGTTTCTTGGACATTTAGCTTGAGCATATGATATATTTGTGCTAATTGACAATTATGTATAGAGCAATAAACTTCTTTTCAAGGCCGATTATTTTTTAGTGTGTACTGGTGTTCAATATCAGTCGGCTGTGAAGGACAGTGGAAATTGAGAAAGCCACTCGATTCAGAGAAGACTAAATAGAACAATGCAGTTACTGAAGCTCGGATTCCGTGCTTGTTTTAAATGCGAAGCATTTCTTAGCGAACTTCGGCGACTTTGAGCGTATCTATATATCTATCTATCTTTATATCTATCTATCTATCTATCAATCTACCAACCTACCTACCTACCTACCTGCCTACCCACCTATCTATCTATCTATCTATCTATCTATCTATCTATCTATCTATCTATCTATCTATCTATCTATCTATCTGTTTATCTATCTTTATATCTAGCCGATTACGGCTTTTAGCTCCCCTGGCTGATTTATAATGGTATCGATACCAAACTTAGTATGACAAACACAAGTGATTGGTCATAACTCGAAAATCATGATATGTATGTCATGAATATTATGATTTGCATCTTGTGGTGGTTTTGCTCCCATGACAAGTTGCAAAACTGGTATGGTAGGGCATGAATGCATCGCGAACGCAAGCGAAAGACCCTAACATGAAAATCTTGACATGCGTGTCATGTCAAAACATGACATGACAACATGCCATGCTCAAGTACCGCTCGCGGCAGTTTCGCTATCTGTCACAGGTCCCGTATATTAGGGAGGCGATCGCTGGGCTAATTCCAAGAACCGAAATATCGGCCCCCCCGAACTGCACCACGAAAGCGTGGACAATTTAGAAGTGGTCCTATTTGGCGCGCCAGCGGGCGCCGGCTGTGGCCCAAAGAACAAGTCAGAACTGAGAGTTGATGAACAAAACAAAATTATATTCTCAATAATGGCAGATCAAAACGATACACAAATATGCACATTTGACAGTAGTTGAATAGGATATGTCACCAATCAAACAACGTACTACACAGTACAATCAGCCACACTCGAATGAACGGACACAAACAACAGTACGCCCTACAATGTAGTCACATGCATCGAACAACCAAGACACTTAAAGACTAAAGAGTTCGAAAACTTATTCAGTCCAAAGTCATTGGAACAAAAGTGTGATTGATATTCTTCCGAGAATCACTCACTCACAGTCCAGCGTTGTTGTCGTTCCGCTGCCCCCGAAGTTTCTCTTCCAGGAAACCTCGCATCTTCAATTGGTTGCTCTCCAAGCACCAAACTTCTTCGCCGGTAACACGTCGGCTTCCCACGCGTAGCTGTTGCCACGCGCCTTCGCTCGCTGGCGGTAGACACACACTCTGCATGTAGCACGAGTCTTCACCCCTCAGGTGGAAATCCTCTTCATTACCTCCTTTGTCACTGAAGACAAAAGGCTTCGCCCACACGGCGGAAAGACCCTACTCACACTTGCGCAAAACTTTCCTCTTCTTGTTGGAAATTGTTTGAACCTCCCGCGCGAATAGCGCGCGCACCAAGAGACGGAGAACGACGAGGAAGAAGATGAGACCAGCAAGCAAATAGAACACGCTCTTTTACCATGGATGCTGGCGTTTGCGTCTCCTTCATTTGGTGCCTTTAAACGCCGAAGCGTGGTTTTCCCACATCGATTTTTGGCGCCGACGACCCGGGAATCAAGCCTACAACGACCCGAGCCTTTCATTCCTGGTGTGGGTGAGCTGCGCTGCGAGCTAGACCGACATGGAGCGAGCGAAGAGCAAGCGGGCCTCGCGGCGATCGATGAACACGAGAATCATCAACGAGGTCAACCAGGTGCTCCAGTCCAATGAGTTCGAGCTTTCTGGACTTCGAATGCTGCACGGCCGACTACGCGCCAGCAACGTGGAACTTAAAGCCTTGAACAACGAGGTTGAAACCCTGATCACTGACGACCTGGCGGCAGACGACTATGAGGTGGTCATGCAATACGATGACGCCGCTAACAGTACTCTGGCGTTGCTCGAGCACCACATTGAAGTTCTGAAGACTTCTGCTACGCCGGCGTCGTCTACAACTCCAGCCATGGGCGCAAGGACCTGTGAGGGTGCACCGAGCGAGCATGAACGACTTCCACAACGTGAGTTCGGCGCACGACTTCCTAAGCTGGAGCTTCTTCGTTTCGATGGAAACGTGATCAAGTGGCAACCCTTTTGGGATATGTTCCTGCACTCCGTGCACGAGAACCCAAGGCTGTCCAACACAGACCGGTTTCACTACTTGGCCTCACTTCTAGATGGACCTGCAGCTCAGGCCGTCGCCGGTATTCAGGTGACAGATTCTTGTTACGATGACGCGCTGGAAATTTTGAAACGTCGGTTTGGCAACAAGAAAGTCATTGAGCAGAAGTACTTAGGAAATTTACGCACGCTCAAACCAGTGAAATTAGCGAGTGATGTCACTGCTCTGCGCAAGCTTTTCGACACAGTTCAACTAAACAGGAGGGGACTGCGTAGTCTTGGAATCACGGAGTCATCCTACGCGGCTATGCTGAATGAAGTTCTGCTCAAGGTCATACCAGCTGACATTGTCGTAGAATACTTCAAAAAAGAAAGTATGGAGAACACGACGGAAACGAGCCAGGCTTCATCTGATCAGGAACTTGAGCAGCTGATGAAATTTCTCCGCATCGAAGTTGAATGTCGAGAAAAGAGTTCTTTAGTGAACAATTTGCCAACGACATCGAACAACAGCGTACCTGTATTAAATAGATCATTCAAGAAGCAGTCCGCGACTCCTACAGCATCCGTTCTTCAAAACAAGACACTATCTTCCCCCTCGTCCTGTTTTTTCTGCGCTGCTACCGATCACAAGACAGAGGACTGCACGAGTGACATGACTCTGGCCGAGAAGCGCAACAAACTTGTAACAGACGGTCGATGCTTCCGGTGCACGTCAAAAGGACATCTGGTCCGCAATTGCCGGCGGAGAGTGCACTGCCAAGCATGCAAGCGCAGACACGCCTCCTCGATGTGCAATGCTAGTAGCTCTGAAACACCATCAGTGACTAATGCTCAGAAGAAACCGAATGCTACGGTGCAAGTTTCCACTCAGAGAGCTTCAGTTCCCCGACTCATCAATGATGTTCTTCTCCAGACTTTTCGAGCTTGGGTAACGACTTCATCTCATTGTTGCTATATACGTGGTGTTCTCGACAATGGAAGCCAGCGAACGTTCGTCACTGAGAGCGTCGCTTCCAAGCTAAGTCTACCTGCTGTTGCCGAGACCGAACTCGCCATCAGTGCGTTTGGTAGAGCGAGCGACCCAACCCGACGATTCAAAATGGTCACGATCACGCTCCGCAGTCAGCACGACGACCTAACCATTGACATTGAGGCCATAGTGGTGCCCTTTATTTGCGAGGAGATGATTGAAGCACCAAGGCAGAGTCGTCTTCTTCAAGCCATCGCAGCGGAGGGGAAACATCTGGCTGACGCAGTCGTTTACCCGAGTGTAGATTGTGAGCCAGGTGTGAGTGTCCTCATTGGATCGGACCAGCTTTGGAAGTTGATGCCCAACACGAGTGAAGTGAGGTGGGATGAAGAAAACCCTGCCTTACTCGCCATTAACACAAAGATGGGCTGGACTCTCCAAGGCCCCTTATCTGGTGGTGGAAGCACGAGTAACAAAGCAAGCACCCAAGTATGTGTTCTTCGAACAGGTTCCCACGAAGACGACCAGATCGCCTTCCCATTACAAAGATTTTGGGACCTCGATGCTATCGGAATTGCCGACACGCCGACGTCTCAGTGCAACGCAGATATTTTGGAAGAATTCAACAACACTACCAAGCTTCGGAAAGGACGCTATGAAGTTGCGTTGCCATGGAAATCACCTCTCGTCGACATGGCCAACAATCGCAAAGTAGCCCTTTCGAGGCTCCATGGACTCGTCAAGCGGCTGTCACCAAACGACGAAGCCATGAGAGCCTACGATAAGGCTATCAGGCAGTATGAGGTGGACGGTCATGCTGAAAAAGTTGAAGATGCCCCTTATTGTACACAGCACCTATACTACATGCCACATCGAGAGGTAATCCGCGAAACATCTACGACGACGAGACTTCGCGTAGTCTTCGACGCATCATCGCATGCATCAGGAGCTTGTTCTCTCAACGAACAACTCGAAAAAGGTCCTAATCTGAATGCCGACCTTTTCAAGGTTTTGATCCGGTTTCGCCTTTTCGCCATCGGAATTACAGCAGACGTGCAGAAGGCGTTTCTACAAATCAGCATTCGAGAAGAAGACAGAGATGCTCTTCGTTTCTTGTGGTTTGAAGGGCTACCAATGTCAGGCAGACCACTGCCAAAAATACAAGAAATGCGAATGACCAGAGTTCCATTCGGCACCTCCGCAAGCCCTTTCCTATTATCTGCAACGTTGAAATACCATTTCGATCACGTTGAACAAATTTACCAAGTAACGGCCGCAAAACTGAAGGCAAGCTTCTACGTCGATGACCTAGTTTTCGGAGCTTCAACGACAAAAGAAGCGCTACAACTCTACGAAGAGACGAAGGCCATAATGGAGCTGGCCGGAATGAAAATGCAGAAGTGGTCAACAAACTGCGACCTGTTAAGAGAGAAGCTCAAGCAAGCAGGAGAGACGTCAGCTGAGCAGGTCACACAATCTAAGGTTCTTGGGCTATCCTGGAACTACACCGACGACACCATTTCGGTGAAATTTGACTCTGTGACGAAAGTCTTAAAAGCGGGACTTTGTACCAAGCGAACTGTGCTTCAGGCTTCATCACGAATTTTCGACCCCTTGGGACTGCTAGCACCGTTCACCATTCGAGTTAAAATACTTTTTCAGAAGATATGGATGCAAGGACTCGACTGGGAAAGCGTTCTCCCCGAGACATTGAAGATCGAGTGGGACAAGTGGACTGTCGAACTTCAAGACCTCAAAGACTTTAGAACCAAGAGGTATCAACTAGACAACATCAGCCCTGATAAAAGCACTCACCAGCTGCATATATTCACGGACGCTAGCCCGTGTGCCTACGGAGTGGTGGCATACATACGAGTGGAAGACAGTACTGGAGCGGTTCGACTCCAGCAGCTGCTCGCTAAGTCTCGGGTCGCTCCAATCAAGGGTCTCACTTTACCACGCCTGGAACTCGTCGCTGCAGTTCTTGGAGCTCGACTTCTTAAGCTACTCGTGGATACTTTGCCACACACAAATATAGAATACTTCTGCTGGACCGACTCCCAAGTTTGCTTGAGTTGGATCAAGTCTACAGCCACCAAGTGGAAGCCCTTCGTTTGTAACAGGGTAATTGAGATCCAAGGGCTCACAGACCCGAGTCGCTGGAGACATTGCTCTGGAAAGACAAACCCAGCCGATTTAGTTACAAGAGGGATATCAGCGCATCACCTTTGTATTAGCGATTTATGGTGGCATGGGCCTGACTGGCTATCTGGTACCCAAGAAACGTGGCCGGCAAGTGAAGCTGGTCCTCATGAGTCAACGGATGAAATATGTAGATCAAACGACGAAGACACAACAATTTTGGCTTGTCAATGCTCGCAAGCAGAGCCACTTTTCGAGCTCGACAAGTACAGCAGCTGGATACGAGTTGTTAGAATCACAGCTTGGATTCGAAGATTTATTCACAATTGTCGAGTGCACACCAGTCGTCGTCTGATGGGCCCACTCACTGCCCCTGAGATAAAAGAAGGCGAGTTTACATGGATGAAGAATGCGCAAGCGGAAGCCTTTAGTATAGAACTCGCCTCATTGTTAAAAAACCAACCACTATCTAAGGCATCCCGAATTCGTGATCTGCATCCATTCCTGGACAATGATGGGATTTTAAGAATCAAGACCCGGCTTGACAACGTAAAAACATCAGAATACGTGAGGTGCCCGATTCTACTACCAGCTGACCACCGCTGCACATACCTCATCATCGACCGCACGCACCGGCGCCTGCTGCACAGTGGTGTAAACGATACCCTTTCAGAGCTACGCGAGTGTTTTTGGGTGATTAAGGGCCGCCAGTGTGTGAAAAAAGTGCTCTCTAGGTGCAAAGTGTGTGCTAGATTCAAGCTCCAACCTGCAACAGCCCCTACCACACCACTGCCGACCGACAGGGTTAAGAGATCACACCCTTTTCAAGTTGTGGGTGTTGACTTTGCTGGTCCCGTTTTTGTGAAAGGAACCAGTCCCGTGAAGGCCTATATCGTTATTTTTACGTGTGCCGTCGTTCGGGCGATCCATTTGGAGTTGTGCTCCGATATGACGGCGGGGTCATTTTTAATGGCTTTCCGTCGGTTTGTGTCGCGACGCGGCTTGCCTAGTGTTATTTATTCCGACAATGCTCTAGCTTTTCATGCTGCCAGTCGCGACTTAAAAGTGATGTACAGAGCTTTGAGGGACTTCCAAGTACAGGACTTTTGCTCTACTAACCACATTACCTGGAAATTCATTGCAGAACGTGGTCCTTGGTGGGGTGGATTTTGGGAGAGGATGATTCGCACTGTTAAAAGCTGCCTACGGAAAATTCTAGGGAAAGGTTGCTTTGATTTCGAGCAGCTTGTGACCATTCTTGCCGAAGTAGAAAATGTAGTGAATTCTAGGCCATTAACGTACCTCTCCGCTGACGCTACCGATCCAGCTGTACTTACACCTTCGCACTTTCTAACCGGTAGGAAGTCTACTACACTGCCTAGTGATAATACTGCTGAAACGTCGGGAACTCGCTCCGATACTTTAAAGCATTGGAAGTACAGACAGCAAATAGTGGCTGATTTTTGGAAGCGTTGGTATAAAGACTACCTCTTGTGCTTGAGGATTGCACACATTAGGCGAGTACAGCCTTGCAACCAGCTTAAGGTTAACGATGTAGTCGTCATTAAGGAAGACAAGGTGCCCATAACTTTTTGGAAAGTTGGTAGAGTTACGGACGTGTACTTATCAAGTGATAATCACGTTAGAGCCTGCAAGATTGTCTTGGCAGGAGGTACGGAAGTTACGAGGCCAGTACAACTTTTATGCCCGTTGGAGCTGGGCGATTGAACTTTCGGGCGCGGAGGATGTTGGAAATTGTTTGAACCTCCCGCGCGAATAGCGCGCGCACCAAGAGACGGAGAACGACGAGGAAGAAGATGAGACCAGCAAGCAAATAGAACACGCTCTTTTACCATGGATGCTGGCGTTTGCGTCTCCTTCATTTGGTGCCTTTAAACGCCGAAGCGTGGTTTTCCCACACTTCTGCCTACGCACACGGGTGCGAACTTTCTTCTCCTCCGTCACTGTGGACAAGAGGCTTCGCCGACAGACACGGCGGAAACACCCTACGCTCACTGGCGTGAAATTCCTTCTTCTCCTTTGTCACTGAGGACAAAACCTTCGCCGACGACATGGTTGAACACCCTACGCAATTTGGCGCATACTTTCTTCTCCTGCTCTCCCATCTCTGCTGCTCGGTTAAATACCTTCTGCGCTAAATTCCACCAAATTCTCATCGTTTCGTCGGCGCGATACGCAGCGAAGGCTGGGGAAAGCGCGAGACGGTTCAAGGGCCATCCGCGACAGATGACAAACTCTGCATCACCACGCCCCTTCCCCTCGAGAACCTTCCAGGGCTTGCTCGGCCGCCGATGTGAGGAGGTTAGTCGGCGAGACTACGCTTCTGAGAGGGGAGGGACGGCGCACCCGGGGAGCCTTTGGATGTTTATTTTCTTCTTTATCGTTGACCTTAAGGCACCTCTCTGCGCTTGGTATCGTTACTGTCGCTAGCATTCGGCGGCGCGCGCTTTTTCGGAGTTCTAGTTCGTGACAATAGCTTTACATATACCAAATTAGAGATTACGGGACATGAATGAATGATGAAGGTATGTGACTGGTGCAAACATAAGAATCATGAGATTCGTGTCATGTAACAACATGACTACATGCCATGCTCATGATGTGCTCGCGGCCGTTTCGCTAGCTTCACACATACCAAAGTTGGTATAACGAGACGCCTACGGATGACGAAGGTATGTGACTGGTGCAAACATGATAATCATCAGGTTCGTGTGATGTAACACCATGGCTACAAGCCACGCTTAGGATGCGCTCACTGCTGTTTCGCTAGCTTTACATATACCAAGTTTGGTATTACGGGACGTGAATATATGACGATTGTATCTGACTGGTGCAAACATGATAATCATGAGATGCGTGTCAAGTAACAACACGACTACATACTATGCTCATGATGCGCTCGCAGCCGTTTCACTATCCTCAAATGTACCAAATTTGCTATTACGTGACGCGAACGGATGACAGAGTTAAATGATACGTCCGAACTTGATAATCATGAAATGCGTGTCATGTAACAACATGTCTACATGCGACACTCATGATGCGCTAGCGGCCGTTTCGCCAGCTTCATATATGCCAAATTTGGTATTACGTCACGTGAATGGATGGCAAAGGCATGTGACGGATGACGAAGGCCGCGCGCACTCCGTGTGAGTGCGCGCGGCGTTCCTCCATCACAATGAGAGGCAGACGCAGTGCTGTATGGGTAGAGCTGCGTAACGTCATCGGTGCGAAATGCAGCACGTTGCATTTCGCGCTGGTTATGCTTAGTTCACACTGAAACATCCGCTTTCTACAGTGACGGAAGTTCCGCTGCCGCCGAAGCGCAGTGTCGTTCGCACTGGACGCGCCCCGCGCCGCCGAATATGCCATTTACTACGGGGCGAACGCGGAATGCATGTGCTGTCACCCGGTTGTTGTCGCGGCTCGCAAACGCTACTACGCTATCCGGTGGTGTATACTTTGTCGATTCTCGTACGCAAGAAGCAAAAAAGACAGTACTGCTTACTTTGCTGGCAAGTGGCTGTCTTGTAATGCACGAAGAGTAGAAAAACCACCGACGCCAGCGGCGTTGGTGGGTTAGTTTTGTTCTGCAAGACCGCAACAAGCTCGGTCACGCCAACAGCAAGCTCGGTCAACTCTTTCACGAAATACGGAGGCGAAGTAGGCACAGAGTAGGTTAAACACCCGTTGGTTTCAACACTCAGTTACGTGCACTGCGGCATAACAAGTGGGTAGGGCTTGACCGCCATTTTTCGAAATTCCTTGACTAGCGCTCCCATTGGTCCGCGGTGACCGATTCGGCGGCAGATGCCGCAAAAATCGGTCCGAGAGCGATCGGCGCGGAGAGGGCCCTTTCGGCGGATCTCGCCGCCGCCGAACCGGATTCGGAGCACTTTCGGTGGCCGGAATGCTCAGTGTGAACGCGGCCTTACCGCTGAGCCACGCCGATGGACGCTGGTCACGCCGGTCGCACCTAGCGTCAGACCATAGTGTGCTCACGTTTCGCTACCATCCTGAGCGCTCGCCAACGTTACGTCGGTGTATATTGGGTCCTTCATGATGCGCCCGCGGTCGTTTTGCTAGCTCCACATATACCAAATTTGGTGTTACGTTGCGTCAATGAACGATGAAGGTGTACGCCTGGAGTAAGCCGGATAAAGATAACACGTGTATTGTGGAAGAACATGACAATATACCACGCTCATTATGCGCTTGTGGCCGTTTTGATAGCACCACATATATCAAGTTTGGTATGACGTGACGTGAATAGACGATGAAGGTAAATTACAGGTCCAAACATGATAATCATGATATGCAAGTGATGTAAATCACGACTACACGCTACGCTCATAGCCCGCTCTCGACCCTTCTCTAGCTCCACATATACAAAATTTAGTACGAGGGGACGTGAGCAGACGACGAAGGTAAATGACACGTTCAAATATCACAATCATGACATGGAAATCTTGTACGGAACCATTTATCTCCGCCTCGTAACGTTGTGCTGATTTCAAAGTGCCTCAACCGTGCTTCGCATATTGAGTGTGCTGGGTGTGACATGGTGGGACTCACCCAGCACACCCAAGACATGGGTGTGACTCACCGTCTGAGATGTTAAGCATATAGCTGCCATTTTGTCGATGGCATGAATGAAATTTCTCCCCTTCTCTCTCTCTCTTACTTTTATCCTCCTTACTCCTTCCCTCCACAGTGTAAGGTAGCCTACCAGGCTCAGCCTTGGTTAACCTCCTTGCCTATTTTTCATTCTATTCTCTCTCTCTCTCTCTATCGATTCCCACTGTACGTGAGATCTGCCATTTTTTTCAATTTGTTTTAAAGCATGATTTATTTCTTACGTAAGTAAAAATAGAATCTACATTTAAAAAAAGACTAAAACTATATGGCCGCCAAGGCTGGATATGGGCCCACTCTTCTTATGTTTCTGAATTTATGCCACAAGAAAAGAACATAAATTATACATATAAATGTTGCTGGAAATTAAATTGATTGGATCTCCTGATTATTTGTTTGTGCCTTTTAACAGCCATTTTATAATTTTGAGCTGACGTATCCAAGTGCCGCCCTTTCTACTTGAATAGTGCCGATTTCGACGCTGTTGCGCAGTCAGCCTATCGGAAAAATTCATGGTTTTAGTGTTCATCTTCTAGCCATATCAAACACATACCTCTAAAATCTAGACACAGCCAATAAAACTTGCCTGTGTTGCAATTTAGGCGCTTTTGTTTTTCATGACTATTTTAAGAATATGGTGTTCCTTGGACTGCTCTTTCTTGTTGACTCATATAGATACAGATATATTTGACGCGCAGAAATCCAGGTTCTTGGGTATGTATGTAGAAGCTGTACAGGCCGCTGCGTTGTAAAATGAACGTATCTAGTCATGAAGACAAAACAACCATTATGGACGTCCTATATAAGCAGGCTGATTCGGATGCAAAGGCTGATAGAACCTACTAATTCAGAGTGGAAAAGGCCGAATTTTCCTTCTTTTTTTTTCTCCTCGCTTCCCGGAGACTATATAATCATGCTCAGCTTTGTGTGTTGCACGCGCTAATCCTTACATTAAACAAAGTGTGACTGCTCGTTAAGAGCACCGTGTATATTAACCTCGTTGCTCATAAATAAACTCAGAAACCCCAGACAAATGTTCTTTTTAAAAGGGGTGACAAGACTATCAGATAGCACACATTTTAAGCAAACAATTTATAATTTCGGCAGGGGCTTCTAATACTATGGACCCGCATAAAGCTGATCTCGTTAAAGCAGCCAATTATTGGGTCTATCACAGTGTTTCGTAAACACGTTCCCGCAACATATAACAACAATCATATGCTGTTTTAAACCCGTCTGTGTGCTAAGAGTTCTTTTTTTTATACTTGTAGGTCGTACTACAAGGTTGGGAGATTTAGTTCACGCACAATGTATATGAAAGGGCAACTAACATGTCTTTAAGCATTTTAGGAAAGCTCTCGCATTGTAGTTTTGATCTAGCACAATGTTAATATGTTGGTAGTGTTAAGTAGTATTAAATTAGATAGCAGCTTTTATGAAAGAGCAATGCCTATGTTCTTTTTATACCAAAATGTGTCCACGTTAGGGCGCAAGCTTACCCGCAGGAATACATAAAAAAAGGCGGGTCGATTTACAAACAAGAGTGTCCAATAAGTTTCTTGTTCTCCATTTCAAAATAAACCTAAAGTAACAGTTATTATATAGTATAATTACATTGACATTACATACAGTCCAACAATGTCACACGTCTTCTTTTCGTGTCTCGTTTTCACGATGTTGGCAGCTTTTTAATATTTATTGCGCATTGCAAGAATACTTGTTCTTCCTTCAAATTTCATGTGATACATACCTGTGATAGCCCTTTATGTTAAATAAAAGATGGTGTACAAAGAGTTCACATTATATACTTCGTCACATGGTCAAAAGTCTAGAGCCTACGTGTGCAGACGGCCGAAAGTTCGAGTCCTGAATGTTTGAAAAATTATTGATTGGTATGCTATTGACTCCATAGGTCGATACATTCAGTCAAATGTCTTACTGCGGCAGGGTGGGCTTTGTTACGTCCTGTGCAGACAACACGCCGAATATTCTTACGGGGTCACCGCGCCTCCAAATGCATTCCTAAATAGCTCATTGTTCCAGATATCATGCAGATAATTCCGCGCGGCCTCGCAAGCTTTCGCACTGGCAAACCCAGAAATAGAGTCTCCAAAGAACAGAATCACAGGCATGGTCAAATTCATTCTAATAACACGTAAAGGATTTTCTAACTTGGATCTACGAGCTGTAGTAAATCGCCTACGTGACAAAAATAGTGATCCATAGTTTTTGGCTCGTCACAGAAAGCGCACATTAGAGAAAGAGCCCGAGCAGATCTGTGTTGGTAGAAATATAGTTTTGTTACCCTTCAGTGCAGCCTCGTAATGGCGACTTCTAGTTTACGTGTGTGGCAATAGGATCGGCGCCAGGAATATAATAACTGCAGGTATTCTGTGGAATTTGCGAGTGATGTACCTGCGAATGTTTCAATAATAGTACGTGGTTCATCAGTTTTCTCTGAGCCTCTCTGCGGCCTTTCTATGGCTTATTGTTCCGCGAAAATATATATATATATATATATATATATATATATATATATATATATATATATATATACATATATTTCAATTTCTAAAGCTTACTCATATGATTGGTGCCAAGCAGTGTCAGAAACCCACATACACTTTTGCTTCATATGTGCAATTAGAGGAAAAATTCCTTGTTGAGTTGATGCATTGCAATACAAATTGAGAAAGCTGGTGCCTTTTGACAAACACGTGACACTAGATACACAGACCAGCGAAAAGTTACAACTAACCTTTATTCCACCAAATTCACGAATAACTGCCCTTGATAGAAACCATTCTCGAGCATTCGCGCCATTGACTTCAGGCATATGGTGCGGTCATCTGGACTGATGGCATAATTTGTGAAGAAAAAAAAATAAATCCACACTGCATGCTGCACTTTAACAATTGGCTTGTGCGTTCTCATGATGAGCTTGTACTACAGATTGGCATCGTGTCTTGATCATGTCGAAAAATTGTACCAGTGTCTTCTTCAGAAATCGGTGTTTATTGTATGTATCTGAATTGTTAGTGTGCCGTGAAAAGTTAATCGCATTTTGTCGGTTTTCTTCCAAAACACGTAGCCCTAACGATAGGCTGTGAAGTGGGTGTGAAGATAAGCGTCTGTCTGTTACGAGAGAAACATCCAATGAACATACTCTAAAAACACACGCACGCGGGTGCTCCCACGCATTCACACGCATTTATGACAATATAGGAATAGTTATTTCTTCGCTTGATGCACTGTGTTTTTTCTAATGTTTAAGCCCGAGTTCATTGCAACTTAATAGAATGACAAATCTGAATATTTGACTCGCTCAGATTTCGGAATACTTTGCATTGAAGCTTTTTATGTTTTGGGTATTGAGGGCGACCCTGCTGCCGCTTTTCTTGTTAATTCTTCGCAGCCCTTCTAAAGCTTTATGCACTGGGATTTTTCTTCATCATTAGGCATAACCTTGCATTACCTTTATTCGCAGAACAGCTTTTTATATTTACTTTCAAGTTTTCTGTTTTTTTTCTTTGCTTTTTTAATGAGATTTTGATTATCTCCTCAAGCAGTGGAAACAACGATGCTGGAATTAAGCGCTCGGTGAGCGGGACCAGAATTCTAAACAGAGTCTTGCAACATGCGTTTGCTTTGATAGAGGCGGGATCGATAACCACGCTGGGGTAGTCCCAGAGTCACTGTCTTCTTTTCTTAACTTTATTTGCGCCCCTTCTTCATCAATATTGACTTTTTTTCTCGCTAGCATGAGGCATTTGCAACTACCTGTTTACACTCGTCTATCAATACCATTGACGCACTATTTTGTTGCTGCGCCACACCACTGGCTTTGCAGAATCTTGGGACGATGTGCTATGACGGGTATAGACAAGCAGAGGTGGGGGATCGTGCGGTAGAAGCATTACCTTCAATATCTTTCACTATTATGTTATTGACAAAAGTTGGGAGCACACTTACAAGGAAAGAGAATGTCATGCTTTGCATCAGGCACTGACTTTTGTTAGAACTAGAACAACGGCGAATATTTTTCTAGGTTCAAGAGAATTGCATACGTATGGATTCTCGGAATCATAAAAAAATTGTGGTGGTGACAAGGCAGAGAACATAAGACAATCTTCTCTTGATTTATCACCTCAACGTATCGAAGTGGTACAAAAAACAAAGTCTAAACACTGATTTTAACCTTTGATGACTTTTCCTTTTATGAGTAAGCTGCCCCGCCAGGGTGGTCTAGTGGCTAAGGTACTCGGCTACTGACCCGCAGGTCGCGGGTTCGAATCCCGGTTGCAGCGGCTGCACTTCCGATGGAGGCGGAAATGTTGTAGGCCCGTGTGCTCAGATTTGGGTGCACATTAAAGAACCCCAGGTGGTCGAAATTTCCGGAGACCTCCACTACGGCGTCTCTCATAATCATATGGTGGTTTTGGGACGTTAAACCCCACATATCAATCAATTATGAGTAAGCTCTTACGCAAGTGTATGTACGTGAATAGATTTCAAGAGATCATAAAAGCTGATTGATAATCCTGAACGTTCATTTCTTATCCAGATAATTGAGGTTAATGTAACACAAGTCGGGGCACTATCATATTTGCCTACATAAAAAGAAAAAAAGGAGGCGCAGCGCTGCACACGAAAAAAGCGCATGACATCGTTTTGAACAATGTGGGTTATTGAAATGCCTGTTATGTTGCCTTCAAGCAGTCCAAAATGCCCTCAATTATTCGTTATCAGACATAGTATAGGTCGATAGACCTACTAGGAGGTTGTCCAATAAATGTATGGTTTCAAAAATCTATAGGCTTTAGTGTGAATTGTTTTCAGACTTTCAACAAATTTTCTAAAGTTTTGTATGAAAACCTCTTTTCTGTTCACTTGTATACTTCGTTCAGTAATGTGCGAGATAATAAAATGATAATCACTGTTTACACTGTTTATGAATTTTTCAAGGAGGAACTTCAGTGCCTCACAAACCATAAAAATTGACCTTCAGCACTGGCAATACTCGATGTCAACACGATTAAACCAAAGTTCATCAAATGTGGACGTCACAATACCATGGCGTCACTAGCTGCCAAACGTGTGATTTTATTGTGGTTTAATGTGTCATCACATGCCATCACGAAGTAGCAGTGGGGTGGAATTTGGAATGGAGCACATTCTGCAAGATCTCCCAAATCATGGCTGGTAGATTGCCACTAATAATAAAGAGGAAGGTACATAACAGCTGCATCTCGCTGGTACTTACCTGCGGAGCAGAAACGTAGAGGCTTACAAAGAAACTTCAGCCTAAATTGAGGACGACGCAGCGAAAGAGGGAAAGAAAAGTGATAGGTTTGTCTTTACAAGACAAGAAGTGAGCATAGTGGTACAGGGAACACACCGGAGTTAAGAATATCATAATCGAAATCAAGAATAAGAAGTGGGCATAGGCAAATCACGTAGTGCATAGGAACGATAACCAGTGGTCATTAAGGGTAACTGAGTGGATTATCAGAGAGGGCAATGGAGTTAGGGGAAGACAGAAAGTTAAGTGTGCAGATGAGATTAGAAAGTTTGCAGGTTAAAGTGTCAGCAGCAAGCACAGGACTGAGTTGACTGGTTGAACATCGGAAAGGCCTTTGTCCGGCAGTAGACGTAGTCAGACTGATGATGATGACATCGCATAAAGGGGGGGTACAAAACGATGACTTTGAGTGACATCGTCACCTGATGAAAGCAGGGCCGCTCACTGACGCAGTGTGAGAAAAGATAAGGTGCGGAGCTCTTACAATGCCTCATTTGAAGAGGCAACGGGTAACCACGGTAGGATCAGAAATCTTTCAAGCTGGGGTAGAAGCACATCAGCACATTAACTTTCGAGAAAAAGAAGTTAGATTTCGCTTTAGAGTCGTCATAAAGGATTTCGTAAAGCACAATTGCGTTTATTCCTTTTATTCTGGACGTGGTCAATGCAAGTAAATATTTTGTCATACACTTTCCTACAAGCGATTGGTGACTGCGCAAGAAGATGATGAAAGCATTGTCCAGAGTTGCCAATGGTGGTTGCTTTGGGCCAGAATGGTCACTTTTCGGCCCTGTCTGCTGAAACAACTTTCACGTTGGCGCTATGACTACTTTTAAAGTTCATTGAGCTTTTATTTTGGCGTAATTACCCGTCACTTTTGTAATATTTGAAAGCCAAGCAGATAAAAAGCCTATTCGCGACTCCGACTGAGTGCTAGCTACCTAGTGGCCGCGCCTGGAAACAATGCCAACAAGGTCAACCTTGAAGATGACATGTCACCACGTTGTGCTCGCTGAGAAGTGGCCACAGAGTCTTTTTGTTTCCACCATGCCGTACCTGCAAGAATTAAAGAATAAAGCGATATCCAAACACTATTGAAGTGTGTCAGAATGCGTGAAATTGAGACGGAACATGGCAACCAACGATTCTATCACATCCCGACCGATGCAGACAACGCGCGACGGAGAATGGCGCAAGTAAGGAACTTGGGCATTGAAAAGAAGGTGACAACCCCAGGGTAGTTGGTTCTAACCAATTCACTTGCGACGACTTAATTCTGCTCGGTGACTATATCAATATTTAGCTTGTGTGCATTCTTGTATATATCCGAGTTTCTCTAAGCACAGAGTACTGTTTTGTTCATGTGCGCTAGTGCTTTAGAAAATATGCGCATAAAGTATTTGATTGTATTCTTTGCATATTATTATTTTCTGTGCAACTTGTAGTTCTGCCCATTATCATATTAATCTGCTATAATCCTTACCCACAAACATTTTTCAATTCACATGTTCGTATATAACGCGCGCAAACGCGCACGCGAAGGTACCGCGCACGTAGCATGCGTGTATATGTGTTCATTTTATATGTCTTGTCCGTGCATGCGTAGTGTGCGTGCATATATAAGCTTTGAATATTGAGTACTGCCAAAACGAACAAGCGTATGTTTGGGAGCATACGACCTTATTCATTAGAAACTTAATAATACAGATTGGTGAACGAAAACGAAAGAACACTCGCACACATGCTCTGGGAGTGTGGAACAACTCCTCCCGACTCTACTTCAAGCAAGTGGGAGAGGTCCCTCAGGAGCTCACTTTTCGCCGACCAGCAATGGGCCGTCCAGCAGGCCCACGAAGCGGCCGCCAGGTACTCCCTGTCGGTCTCTACGTGGGAGACGCCCGCTACGCGCTAAGCGCGTCCTGCAGGACTGAAATAAAGTTTTTTCATTCCATTCCATTCCCCTTATTACAACCAAAACTACACTTTGCCTTATCTCAACGTAAATTGGTCCAAGCATACCTATCTTTTTTGTAATGAAGCGAACGGCTTGCCTTTTAGGCTTTTGAAGGAACAGTGGAACTCTATGGGATACATGCAATTGGCAGCACAAGTCGCAGCTTATATAGGTATACCTCGAACAATCATAAAGCCCTGCCTGTTGCAGTACAGCAACGCAAGGCAAAAGTGCTAACACTTTTCGAAGAGGCCCGCTATACATGATCGATTGTGTTCTTCAGCCTCAGACTCGGTAGACAGGTTCTTCAATATGAAGTAAGTCGGATGAAACTGAGATGAAGAGGCTCGGTGAAGAGGCTCAGTCAGAAGAAGAGGCTTGATGTGTGCGTGCACAGCGATACAATTACCGCTGTTTCGCCAGTGCAATCCTTAATTTTGATAACAACGAGGTGGTCCGCGGACATCACCTTTCTTCCTTCGATGAAGCACCGTGTTCCGACGACAGAAATCAGGAAACTTCTGCACAGCGCCAAGCTGAAGTGCCACGTTGACCCTGTAAGGCGCAGACATCTTTGTTTTTTTTACCTAAGTTGCTGGCACAGGAAGCGTTTTGTGGAGTTGCGAATATATTAGCCATTGTTTGCTTGCTCTTATGCAGTGTCGGCATATGCGCGCACATATCCTTGCCCCACCAGCGTGCTCGTTCGCATCTGGGCAAGCAGCGAGCGCCCCTCCGCCTAAGACGAGGAGACACGTACTTGCGTCTGATTCTCATGCTGAAAGAAAATGGCATCAAAGACATATAGGAGCAAAATGAAGCTAGACTGCTCCATTCCAATATATGTTTCTACTTAAATATGTACTGGTACTACTATAACCTTGCACCTCTATTGGTATAGGTCTACACATAAAAGTCAAGTCCAACATTTAGGGTTCCTGCAGAGCTGATGGCCTAAAATTATCATTGAATGTACTCTATGTATTGTGAAGGAGACGTAGGCAGGCGCACAGAATGTAATACAGTTTATTTATTTATTCGCAGGTGACATGTTGCTTGGAGAAAAACTTTTTGAGAGCATGAAATAATTGTATGGTGCTCGTTATTGTTATTTCTTGCTTATCAATAATTATAATATTTAGTGGCATGTAGAAACAGCTCTACACCTTTGATTGTGCTGGTCTTGTTTTTACTACAATTGCGCCATTAAATTAAATGGCGTATCTACTTAGGCTACTTTAAGCTTGAGCGTAGGCATTTTTTCAAGGATGCCCATTGGCTGCTTTGGCACTGCTGGTATATTTGTAGACAATAGAGTTGCAGAGGTGCTTTGTTATAGACCATTAATGATGCCGTGACTGTGAGAACTGTGTGCAATGAACGCTTTCATCAACAGAACTGCAATACTGTGTAAGTTTTCTATACTCCAGCTAGCTCTCACTCTATTTCTAAACACATCGTTCATCGGCCCAACTTATGTCCCTAGTGTAGAGTTCCATACAATATATTCTGATATGGTCAACATCCTTGCCTTTCTTTCCTCTAATGCTCCTTCCTTCCTCCAAATGGCCTAATGTGGTCGTTAGCGGCTTTCAATCATAGGGTTACTGTTCCAGACAGAAAAGAAAACACAACCGATCCTCCGCAAATCAGTTGGGCAAGTAAGGGGCACCCACTACAGTCGGTATTTACTAAATTTGGCAATAAAACACATAGGAACACAAATGTTGGCGTAAACAAAATGAAAAGAACAAAACCATTTTTTTCTGCACTCAGCGTCTTTCCCCTCTAACTACCCTGGAGAATAAATAATGGTGCTCCTGTTCCTACCACCTTCGTAACGACAACAAATCGGTCCTTAGGGATACTTAGCATAAAGCTGAGATGACCAGGAACAATTTTCGAGTCTTTACGCACCGTCCAGGCATTGTAGCACAAAAGAAGAGCATAGCAGTACTTGAGCCAAGTGCTGTGAAGTGGTCTTAGAAATCGCTATTGAGCTCTGTCAATGGCCAGGGTTCACAACTGTGAGAGAATGCATCATACAAAGAAAGGCGTTGGGTATGAAGTTGGACATAAAGAGAAACACACTGCTTGCACCATATAAAGCCATGGTCACTCCCAAACTGCACCTTATAGCAATGATAAAACAATTAAGATTGGCACAGCTTAATACACTAGCCTTATGCAGCGTCAGTGCACTTGCTTTAACTATACAAAAACGTAAGACATCTCAATATTTTTCTAATATTTAAAAAATAATAGAAATCTCGCATTCTTTAACAGTTTATGTTGAAAACTGAGAGAATTTTCCACAAAAGGTAATGATAAAGCTACTTAAAAAAACGCCACGCCTGCGCGGAAGGTGTAGCACAGTCACAGCGAAAGCTAGAAGAGTGCCCTTTGAGAACATTTTCGAAACACTCTTTGAGTAACTGCAACAAGCAACCTTGCAGAGTAACCACTACGGCATTATTGGGTACCCACTACGGCATTAAAAATAACAATTTCTGCGTAGTAGACCAGCATTCAATATGCTTTTTTGTCATCCTTCTAAGAAACCTTGTGTGCGTTAAACACTTGCAAGAAATTTTGTGCCAATTGTTCATGTGGTGGCTGACGACGATGAGGAATTATGCCTGAAGTGGGTACACGCAACAGTTATTTGGTGATAAAAGACAAGCTTTTGTACTGGGTTGGAGAATTGGACGATGCACTCGTTACGCTATTCGCATTGTGTGACGCCTCGTTCTTCCTTCGCTGCTTTTCAACGCTGTGATATCCATAATAATACGATTCCTTTCCCGACAATAAACCTGCCTAAGGCGAGATTGCAAACCATTCCCAAGTACCGGCGTGGCTCAGTGGTCGAATACTGGATAGGCACGCAGCGCAACCAAGTTTGAGCTCCACTGTGTCAGTGGTACAGGTTTTTTTTATTATTTCGCGATAGTGGTTATAGACACAAGCGGCGGCGGCAACGTGCAACTATATACGACACCGCGCGTGACTCAAAGTTTGATATCAAAACAGCTTTCGCTGTAAAAAGTAGCATTTCAGTGACCCAAGCATGCCGCCGATTAAGTGCTTGAAATTTACTGAAGTATCAAAACATGCACACTGCCACACCTATACCGGACAACCTTGTGCCAAACATATATGAACTTGCAGCGCTTGAAACACAGGTGATGGCTAACACTCGTCATTAGGACAAGCTGCGCGAAGCTTGCACAGCTGGCCAATTGTCTTACTACTAATCATCTGAGATAGTATATTGCCCTTTTTCATGGACTTGCCCATCAAGCAATATGTGATGATTTATTTTTTGCGTAATGATGCATTATGTTATGAGAACGCCATGATTGCATTGCATAAGGTACTGATAACGTCATGTTCTATTGAGTTGATGCCGCTTTTGTACACTGACAGCCAACCTACATTTGACTTTGTATTACATAGGTGTCGACTAACATTAATTTTTCAGTTTTTTAATTTGTTCACCACTTCTGAAGCATTTTTGGGTCTCACCAAATATCGTACACTGTTAGGTCGTAAGATATATAAGGTTTATGGGTCTACATATATTGATGACGCACAGATGAAACAAAAAGTGACAATATAACCAAATCTACCTCACACTTATCGGAAAGTTAGTACCTTCTAAAAAGTGTTGAATGCTTTTTCATTCAAGTATAATTTGGTCGCATGAGACTTTTGGAACACAAAAACTTCAACCTGAGTCAAGTAGACGAAGAATCACGTGTTGTCTTCACCAGTGTATACTGTATATTATTCCTATCTTTCTTTTCTCAAACTTCTTTGTCGTATCTTTTTTTCATTCTTCCCTTGTATGCTTCAGAGCAACACACATAATCGTAAAAAACCCTCCACTTTCAGGCAATTCATATAACATTACCGCTAGTATAATTTCATGTCGGTACCTGATGATGCTCCTCATTCACAAAAAATGGTGAGAAGGAAACCACAGTCACGTCACCTAAAAATACGAACCCAACTAAAGCATCAAATAAACACGCACATAAAATAAAGGCGTACTTGAAGTTTTCCATGCACAGCTTCGTACAAGACGGTCATTTTCTTGCTGCAAGCTTCATGCTAGTACTTGCCTCATCTGTGATCTGGAGACTGCACTCGGAGAAAGAGTGACGAAACACGAGATCTTGAGATAGTTCTGGTACCAGTGCTCAAAGAAAAGAGACTGATTGATTATTCCCAAAGTCTGCTTCGTGGAATAGTACGCATGTCACGAGGTCGTAATCCATTCGCATGATGTATTTTGTGTCGTTGTTTTGTGGACGTAATAATTCATTTTTGCCTTTGTCAACACCTGTTCTGTATTTGCTGAAAACTTTTTCCGCTCTAGATACGCCATCACATATACATGTCTGACATTCTCCGATTTTGTTGCAGCTAACCAAGAATGAAATCCTGTGTTTTATAACAATTATTCCGAAATGCACGCTGACATGATCAGCAAATTGACATAAAAGGGTTTATATAATTGATTTACGCTAAAATATTCATTTTGCATGGTTACGGAACATTTTAATAGAGCACTTCACTGAAATAGCACTTCACTGTCCACGTTTGGACAAAATAGAGCCTGACTCTGCGTTCTACTGGAACCTTTCGTTTTATGCTGATCAGCCTGTCCTTCTTTTCATTAGTCGTTCACAACGTTTTTCTCAATCATTTACTCAGTCTTGTAGAAACAAGCTTTAGTAATGCAGTAAGATTAAAAACTGGGTGAGCAGGTGCAGATTTGTTTTTGCTAACACCACAAAAACACAGACTAAGTGTAAATGGCACAGTACTGTGCTGTGTCTTCTTGTCATGTGCTTCTCGTTCTGATAGCCATGTTTATGAATGCACCAATTTGTCTTTGTCGCCATAATTTGTTCTCACCATTTTTGTACGTTCGACAAAAACCAAAAATTTCAAAAAAGTGTTAATCATCTAAAAAGCTCGATGACTGAGCTTTTCCGAAAGGAAATGCTTCCAGGCGGGAGCACTTGTTCATAACAAAAAGCAGTGGCTTGCCATGTTCATTGCCCTCTAAGGAGCAAGCATATTGCTCTTAAATGTTCTGATTCTTAGTATAATCTTTATTCTTCATATAGAGCGTAGAGTACTTTTGGAATTTATGTCGCGTATGCGCAGCATAAATTGGAAAATCAAAATATTCTTCGTTGCTCAAGTAAAACGTAGATAATAAACGATTGGCAAACACAGTTCAGTATTTAGGGATACACGTCAAACAGTAATCAAGAAACGCCATATTGAACCATCGGAACTATCCCATATATAAGCGCCGGAGCGACGTGTTTCAGCTGCGCTGGTTCCCCTTGTATGCGCATTGCTTGCGAGGTCATTTTTTGTCATCATAGAATTCTTTCGCTTGTACCCGAAGCACTCACTGCACTGCTCCCAGATTCCATATGCATTCAAAATGAGAGAGCCATGATTACTATTCTACCCACAGTTTTCACTGTAAGCTGCTCAAGGAATCTATCACCACGTTTATGACTGCTGCGAACAGAAATACCCCTTGTAGGAAAAATGTTGCACGTGTTGTTTGCCGTTTTCTTAGTAAAGTAAACATTTGGTGAACTTGTACGATAGAGTCGATAGGTGGGTTTATAAGAAAACATTCTGAGCAGAGGTGACAGGAATAAAAGTATTACGAGGGCTAAGTATTTTTGAAGATTTAAACAAAGTTGTATTTAGGCCTTAATATAGATAATCACACGGTATAAGTCCTTTTCGTTCAGTATAATAAATAATTCATTGCCCATAACCACTAGACACACTTGAAAATGTACAACCGCATTGTTTTGGACTATGGGACGTGGTTCAAAAAATCTTAAATGCTGCATGCACTGAGAAAGAACGCGAACAGTAATGACGAGATGAAAGGCATTGCCAAGAAATGACGTAGTGATACGTGGAAATACTTTGCCTTGATCTACATTTAAGAACTAGGAAATGTTGCAATAGTATTAGCTCTACTTTTAATCGTGATATTGCTTAGACAAGGTAACAGATGCTGTAAAGACGAGTTTAAATGGGAAGCATTTAAACTCATCTATCTATCTATCTATCTATCTGTCTATCTATCTATCTATCTATCTATCTATCTATCTATCTATCTATCTATCTATCTATCTATCTATCTATCTATCTATCTATCTATCTATCTATCTATCTACCTGCTTACGTTTGAGTGTTCTTGAGATAACCCCTTGAACCGGAACTAAAGAAAAAAACTGGGTGACCCTAAACTTCACCTTCGAGAGTTAAACGCGATAGCAATATTTTCTTCTTAATGCGTACTTCAAACACTGAGTGTGTGGAATCTTTTCGAATTTGCTAGGCACCTACTACAGGCCTTAAGGGTGCAATGGCGTGTGTGCCTTTTGTAGCGGGTGACTGGCTTTAAACTACGAAGTCATCACAATTTCATGTTCTGACGCCCTATGGCAGTGTACATACGCTTGTGCGACGCATTATTACGTGAGTTGTTTATCTTGTATTGCGAGGCATGTACGCAGAACGCGTGTAATTTTAAAGCTTGAAAGTTACTTTCGCTGCATGCCCAAGTAGAGGAAGTCATTTTTGTGTATTCAGAATCAGAGGCGTGCTTGTGTGGTGGAACGCCCGCTTGCCACGCAAACTTCCCGGTTTGGATTCCCACTGAGAAGTGAAGTTTTCTATCATTTATTTTAATTTTGCATCTTTCTCGAGATTCGGCCTCGCAAAGATGGCCAATTTTTCGCTGCCAACCAACGACGCCAATGCTGACGCCTATGCCGGAGTTTCTGAGAAGCGACCTCTTTAACGTTATCGCGTTATCATGAGTCTGTCAGGATAACATGGTTCGACGAGTACGCCTCACTGATGAAGACTTGGATAATGTCACAATCCAGTCGCTTACGTAGCTAAACACTTTGCACTAGACACTGGCGCATAGGTGTGGGCAAGTATAAGCGACTGGTATGGGGGAATGGGCCACAGGTCATTGACAGTTCATATCTACCAAAGAATGGCGAGAACACACATAGGTAATTTTAACCTGTGACCGCTAAGAAAAAATTGCCATCGGCTGCGTTGACCCGAAGAATGTAATGAAAAATGTCAGCGTCCCAGCTGGAATCGAACGCCAGGATTCGGTGCGGCAGCCAAGTAGTTCACCACAGAGCCAGGTAAAGTCTCACAACTACTTTTCAAATAGATCGTAATCTTCCTGAAGCGTGAATTGAGGATGCGGTGATGGCTATGCAATTTTAGAAACATTACATATATACTCCTACGATACAGATTTCACGTTGGGTTAAGATCAAATAGTTAAGCGCGATGCACTGAAGTGACTAAGAGTTTAAATCAACCAAGTAACGGCGTGAACAGACATTGTCAATTTTATTTTTAGAGCGTAAAGAAAAATTTGTGTATCTTCCCGAAGTGCATCACGACAAGTGGGTGAAGCTAGAGGTCCTAAGGTCGATAATTTCTACGTTGAAATTACAGACAAGTATATAAGAGGGACAGATGAACGAACGGGTGGACAGATGGACAGGTACACGGATATACGGAATGTATGGCGCACGAATGGGCAGTTTGGCAGACAGGTAGACGACACGGGTGGTGATGTGTTGTGCTGTCGTATAGTTGATTACACACCAAGTCGGTTGTTTACACATATTTTTTATTTATGTTGTGCAGGTCTTCAGTTTCAGTTTGCGTTTTTGGGGGCCTGGTGGGCGCCAACTAGCTCAGCCCTAAGATGCTTTGCTGTCCCTAAATGCTGGCAGTGGTCACGTGGATTCAATGTATTCGTAGAATAAATATCATGGTCTCAACAGGAATCAAACCTTACATTCTGTGTGGCAATCAAGAGTTTTATGACAAAGCCACAGTATGTGTTAATTTTGAACTGGTTTTCAAGCAGACCGTATTGTTCGTGAAACACTCATTTTGGTTGTACAGCTGGTTACCTAATATTAACAACAGTACATACGTACTTCTTTTATACAGCCTTCACGTCGAGGTAATGGCAATTGCAGTAAGGTGCTATCCACAAAAGCTCATTTCTCAAGCAGTGTCCAGGGCCGGCATTCTCACGGGAACAAGCGCTACTTTTCACTCTACTGCTTTTATTGTTGCTGGTGACTTTATTGTAGATATGTTAAAAACAAACAGACCTGCTTCACACATTATATGAAATACATTTGCTATGTAGACAGAGTATCCAAAGAGATTTTGCTAACGCCGAGGAATGGAAGAGTCATTGTCCACTTTTTCATATTAGACATAAAGAATTTCAAGCTACAAATCATACGTCATATGTCGGTGTATATAGGCCCCTCACCGCCACTTTAACGGATAATTGTGGGAGCAACAATACTTCTTCTGAATGTGCTGGCATCGCACAGTGATTTCGCCCAAGTAAAGAAGGTTTCAACAGCCCAATAAACGCGTCATGAACTGTCGATACATGGGCATCATAGATACGACACCGATGTACGTGCATTCATGATGTGAGCACACATAATAGCCACGACGTGGTAATGACGCATTTCAGCCTACCGCAGTTCCTGTTGGTAGGGCGTATAGTGTGTATAACAAACGTCCTTCTATCCGAATGCTTCACATAACATAGATCCCCAGGTTCATATTGTCTTTCGGTTCTTCATCATTCAATGCGCCATGAGCCATTTTCATACACACAGAAAGGCAATGAATTTGCGGGCCAATACTTTCCCACTGTTGATATTTCCTCGAAAGTTATTTCGATTACAACTAGGGGGAAACGATTGACTTCAAAGCAGCATGCAGGTTACTGATGGGCATGCACGTAATATTGTGTAGACGTATTTTTTGTCTGAGACTCTTCGCTGTAAGTTTTTGTCAATGAAATCGTGCAATACAAATGTTTGCCTTGGTGCGCATACCTTTTTCTGTACCATTCACTGTAAAAAAGTATAATGTTGGTGTATAAAAGGAATGAAACCGACGTTCTATTTGCTTTGCAATGGTTGCTACGTTAGCTGTACACGTCGCACTAATATCGTCATACCAAGACAGTAGCAGTCACATTTATCAAGAGTGTCATGGTCAGGCATAAGTCATGTTCAGGTTCTGAACACGTGGGATAAATGCCCTGTCATGGTAATCTAGTCGCTAAGGTACGTAGCTGCTGACACGCATGTCACGGGATCGAATCCCGGCTGCAACGACTGCATTTTCGATGGAGGCGATAATGCTGTAGGCCTATGTACTCAGATTTGGGTGCACGTTAAAGAACCCCAGGTGTTCGAAATTTTTGGAGTCCTCCACTACGGTGTCACTCATAACAAAATGGTGGTTTTGGGGCGTTAGTGCCCACATAACTATCAAAACTTGTGTGATAAAAAATGCTTTTCCATAGTCCTATGTGGTTTCCAAAGTCGATGCCATTCGGGCATAACCATTGCATGTGATTTTTCCAAGCTTTCATTGAAATAATGTCAAAGTATCAGTTTAACGGTGCTTCCTACGCGTTGTACTGTTCTCTGTGGTAATCCTCACTTCTTTCGCGCAGCGACAACTCCTTGACCAGCTTATTGCCGGAACAGTGTTTAATTTATGAAATATTAGCAACTATGCACTACAGCTGCGAAGCATCAGATATGTACGAAGCTGGGAAGGCATCTTTGTTACTCTTTGGTTTATTTTTTTGCCTTTCTATTTTTCGCTCCCTTGCAGCTTTCTTTAGGAATCTTTGTTTGTTTCTTCAACTATATTGATCTATTTCTGCTTCTTTCTCGAACTTCCCAAAGGCTTCCTATTTTTTCCGTTTTCTATATTTTTATTTTTGGCGTCCTTCCTATTTTTTTATTTCTACGTGGTTTTGCCTTAGTGTATTAATAATTTACACTATTTGTTTTGCGCGGTCAACTATGCGTGATTATCGTGCAATAGTTACAAGAATACACCAATGAGCGGATCTTGCGCTACACAGCCGGCAATGGCTACAGCTTGAGCTGCCTGGGCGGCACCTATTTTCACCGACGACCGCTATGCAGTTACCGCGAATCGTTTCTCGGCGTGTAGCGTTCACTCGATGACTGCCTAGTATACTGACCACAAACCATGACCACAGCCTCTACTGCACTTGACATCGTCTAAACCATAAATTAGGCTTTCCGATGACAGCGTCACCATGCGGCATGACGTACCACGAAAGTGTGAATGTGCCATCGATCCGCCGATAAATTACCGTCTAGACGCTAGACCGAAGTATGTTTTATGGATGTGCACTTTTTCAAAGCGGCCAGTCGTTCTGTCGCGTGTGAGCAATAAATTCTTTACGTTTCCATGAAACTTTACTTGTCTATAACGGGCCTGAGCTCACATCAGCATCAAACTGCGTTACGCCAAGCGCAGTAGGTGTTTGCTTACTGATGGTGAAAAGTGATCAGTGTGAAGGGGCTCGAACAACAAGACTACGAAGATTTCTCCGTGTTGTGAGTTCACACTCACATATCATCATGACAGCAGAGTAGGGACAAGACAAAAAAGATTGTGCATGGTGCAAACGTGAACTTATTATACTCCACATGAAGTTTACCGCCTCCAAGCGTCGAGAACAGCATACTAGAGCACATGACAGCATAGTACACCCGGCGCCATAAAGCTTGTCGCAGGTCAATATATAGTAATAATAGACACAGCAGTGACACAGCGCCAAACTGGGTTGCAAGAGCCAGTGGCTTGTGAATAGAAAACCACTACCCAGCCTGTGATCGCACCTAGGAGCTGCGTTTTAAACTAAGTGCGCAAAGTTCCTAAGTCACTTTATTTTCGATTGTACAAACACTAATTTTTGTCTCTTTATTACACTGTTGTCTAGTTCCCCCACTTTCCTACTATGAGCAACTACCAACTTAGATTATCACGGGTGCGAGTGTTCAGATTTCGTAAAGGACCCCCCCCCCCCCCATTAGCGTTGTCTGCAGTTTGCACATGCCATTGGTGGCGTGCTTATGAATTAACACTAAATAGCGGAGTGGAGCCACTTCCTTTTCGCAGCAAATAAAAGCTGCGTGCAACGTGCCTCCGTTTCTTGATGTACTATGTTTTACATGAATTGACTATGCATTGTCCTCACCCTTTTTTCCCTCTACACCACAGCCTTGTATTCCTGGATGAGTTTGTTGCTCTAGCATACTGCCACACAGACGTGACTTGCAGGAAGGCAGCAATCGGGTGTTGAAGGAGAACCTATTGAATGAGCGCGCTTGCACACGGTGACCTAAAGCTCAAGCTTCAACAATACACATTGTACACTCATACCGGAAAACAAATCACCGGCCTTCCGTAGTCTTACCAGCGCTAAAGCCCATCACTATTCATGCATGCGACATAAACGTCGCCACTGGCGTTTACTAGAGCTTCCGAAAAAACTTGACTGTTCCCATCCTGCTCGTATTTTGAAGGCCATCATGTCAGACAATCGCAGAGCTTTACGAAAATTGCAGCCCCTCTGTGCCGAGCATCGCTAACAGCTTTTGCGGGCAAAATTGAATAAGTAAAACTAAAGCAAAAAGCAGGCTCGGCAATGCATTTTTCTGAAAAAAAAGGCATCAACCTGATGCGTAAAACACAACATCGACATAAAAAAAGTGCGTGTCAGCTAAACGATCACAAATAAAGAAAGCCAGGGTCCTTACATTCCTCGATGCAGTGAAAACGGCTTAGACAAGCAACATAAATGGCATCAGGCCGAGTGGTGCCCCACTGAGTGTGTGTAATTCCATGAGGAACAACCTCGTTGTTCACAGCCCCTAGGCGTCGAAGCACCTTGTATGGCCCGAAGTATAACCTGCGGAGCTTTTTCGTGGATGACGTTGCTGTATCTGTGTCTATGCTCACACAATTCCCCCATGTTGGTACTTCCTGTGGCGTCGCTGAAGATTGTAGTGACATGGCGGTGCAATTACTCAAGGGAGATGTTACGAAAGATGGACTGCAAAGATCACAGGACATAGTCTTAACAGAATTTTAGCTCGTTTTGTTAACACTTTGTGCAGTATTCATTATTTTTTGCAATTCCCAACGTTTCTCTACCATGAGCGCATCATGAAGCCAAAAGAAGCCAACTAGCCCTTTCCGTCGCGCTCTTGGAGTGACGTCTGACTATCGTTAGATACTTCTTTATGCGCAGGCGGGTGAGCAGTCGAGCTTTTTCGGCACGTTGCAAATATGTGGTGACGTCTGAGTGCATTCTTCGGTCGTATCCCACACCAATTCGTCGAGCGTCGTTGCCGGGATATTTGACAAACTAACGAGCTCCGCCCGCAATGGTCACCATCCCACCTAATCTAAATTCGCATAAATATCCCAGTGTGTTCAGAATAAGTTGTTAATGACTTGGAGTACATGGTATTCTACTATTAGAGAGCATAAAGCCGTCCCGTGGGTCTCAAACCTGATTAGGAGGGGGGTAGAAAAGTGGGTAAATATTTCGAGTACTTGGTACTGTACTATGGGAGAGCTTAAAGCCGTCCAGTGGGCTTTTGTTCTTGGGGCCGCCGAAATCAAAATCGAACCAGAGAAGATAGGTAAGCGTGCCTGAAGCCAGACCTCATGAGCATCATACCTATTACGTGCCCGTACAAGCTTGTGTTGATTTTACTAGTTTTCATTAAAAAAAGTCACTTCTGGATAAACTTTATGGAAACTTCCGACTGCACTGCTTTGTCAGGCGTTATGTTACAACAGAGAACGTCGAATCTTTGTCTCATAATATGTGTAGCATTTCCATTTTCAGCGAGAACGTGGTTATGGTTAGAACGTAAATCGCTAATCATTGCTCTGTTGCACATATGAATGAGAGGTGTGCTGCAGTACTAGGGTTGGAGCATGTATTTATTCTTAGGTTGTAACCGAACATAGTGTCATATGTCTATATTACGTACGGAAGGTTGGCATCCCAGGTCTTGTGTTCGATGTCGACGTACCGGCCTGCTTCGCGGCCACTGTCTATTTAGGAGCGAAGCTCCTTATAGCGGCACCCGTTCATCCCTCGTAGTCGTAGTCCTAGTGTGTAACAACTGTCACATTTTAAACTCCAAGGTGGTGCCGGTGGGAGATTTCTCCTGTGCGCTGTTGAACAATAAAAAAAAATCGCAGCGTGCGCGTTAACTAAAAGCCGAACGCTCCTATCTCTCATTCCCCAATAGCAGCCATTGGCATGTACATTGAGCACTATCTGATAAGATAGGGTTGCTACATTATACTCGCTTGATGTAACCTCCTTAGTTTTAGAAAGGTTTATCGAGCGTTGAGCCGCAGTGCCATGAATACAATGAACCAGTATGTACCATGAACTCGAAGTGGTTAAAGGTGGGAAGTAGATACGAAGCGCAAGCCGTTAGAAAGTAAAAGCCGAACTCTCCTGTCTTTCATTTCCAATTAGCAGCCATTGGCATGTACATTTAGCACTATCTGACAGGAAAAGGTTGCTATGTTATACTCGCTGGGCGTAACCTCTTTGGTTTTTAAAAGGTTTAGCAAGCCTTGGGCCGCAGTGCCATAAATACAGTGAACTAGTGTATACCATGAACTTGAGGTGGTTGACGGTGGGAAGTAGACCCGAAGTGCAAGCCGTAAGAAAGTATGCGTGTGCCACCTCTCATTTAGTCCTTGGAATGTCCACTGGATGGCGGTGTTTCTATATGGAGAATATATGATGAAAAGATGCGAGATGGTGGTACTTGGAGTGTTGAATAGACGTAAGAACGGACACACAGACAGATGCATGGATGGATGCATGAACGGACGCAGGGGCGGATGCATGGACGAACGCAGGGTCGGACGCACGGACAGACGCACGCATGGACGGTCGTATGAACGCATGGACGGTAAAACAGACGGATGCATGGATGGGCGGAAGCAAGAACGAATGGACGGACGAATGTTTCACCCCACTCTCCATCATTCTCTCCGTGGATATGCTACCATTTTTTCAGACGCCCGGTTAGGGCATAAGCTTGTAGACAGTTATGCCCTGCAATCTGGGACATCGCTATATAGTGCAACAAAGCTGACTCCAAAGGAGAGCGCTGGGCTTAACGCTGTGGGGAGCGTTTTAAAAATTTTGATTACTGAGTAATGAACGATTTTTAAATGTGAAGCATTTTTAGCGAACTTCAGCGACCTCTATCTATCTATCTATCTATCTATCTATCTATCTATCTATCTATCTATCTATCTATCTATCTATCTATCTAACTATCTATCTATCTATCTATCTATCTATCTAACAAGCCACCTGCGACTTTTAGCTCTCCTGGGCGTTTCGATAAAGGTATTGATACGGAACTTGGTATGCCATAATATGACTGTATGAAAAACGTACTTGACTAGTCATATTATGAAAATCTTGACATGTGTGTTATGAATGACATGATTTACATTTAATGATCCTGCAGCTCCTGTGGTGGTTTCGTTAACATGGTATGTTGCAAACTGGTATGGTATGTTATGATTGCATGGCCAAAACAAGCGACAGTCCCTAACATAAAAATTATGAGAAGAGTGTCATGTAACAACATAACTACATGCCAAGCTCATGATGCACTCACGGCTGATTTGTAGCGTCACATATATCGCATTTAGTATTACGGTACGTGAATGGGTGACGGACGTACGTGACTGGAGCAATCATGATAATCATGAGATGCGTGTCATGTAACAACATGACTACATGCCACGCCAATGATGCTCTGGCAGCCGTTTTTCTAGCTTCACCTAAAGCAAATTTGGTAATACGAGACGTAAATGGATGACCAAGGTATGATATTAGCGAAAACATGATAAACATGAGATGTGTGTCATGTAACAACATGACTACATGCTGCGGTCATAATGCGCTCGCGGCCAGTTCGCTAGCTTCACATGTATCACACTCGATATTACGTGACGCGAACGGTCGAAATAGGTGAATGACACATACAAACATGGTAATCACGACATGCCTGTTGTGTAACAGCATGAATATGTGCCACACTCATGATGCGCTCGTGGCCCTTTCGCTAGCTTCACACATGCCAAATTTAGTATTACGTGACGCCAATGAATCACGAAGGTATGTGACTGATGGAAACATGATAATCATTAGAAGCGTGTCATGTCAGAACATGACTACATGCCACAGTCCAGGTGCCAATACATTCAGGCCTTACGCGGTGCGCGTGCTCGCCGGCGTTCATTTCGACGTGTGACGCTGGCGTTGCGACGCCAGGCGCCTGTCCTGCGCAATACTCGCAGGCACGCGCCACGCTGCGTTACTTTCACACATGCGCGTTTCATCGCATCCAGCGTCCCTCCGTCAGCGTCCCTCCGCCTCTCGCTTTGCGTAGAGTTACTGTATATGCTTCCTTTAGGTAGCAGAGTTGCGCCAAGGTACGCCATCTTGGGTTCAAATGTATGGCGGGAAAGCCACTCACCACCCGCGTAAGAGCAGCGCTCGCGCTTATAGCATTCCTGTATTTATTTTTTGCTTTCTTTCTATTATATTTTTATGAAGGTACGAGACAAACTCAGTTGCTCTAGTCACGCCTGGAAACTTTGATTATATGTTTGCGTTTTTGGTAAGCAATAACCTAAATAAATAATAAAAAAACCTGCGTCAGCTCACTTAACCAGTGGTAAATATGTATATTTATAGTAGGCCACACATTAGGTTCGTCTTTTTTTTATTGATATGATACAGAAGGAGATGTTGGTGCAGCATTACAGCGCCAGCTACTGCTTAGCCATTGATTGAAACTTGAAAACGCATCTTGAAGTAAAACATACAAAGCAGTGCATGGAAAATAGAAAACTCCGGCACAGATATGCAAAGACACACTTATACGCACATATGACAACATATAGGTAAGTAAATGTTCGAAAGTAAATGAAAGAAGTCTCTGAAAATGTCCCTCGTTAATATTTGGTCAACCAGTACAAAACTGCAGAGCACACGTCTGGTCCTTATAAAGATAAATTCGCTCGTATGTACATAATAGTCAACCCGTCATTCATTTCACAACACGCATGATAGGTGTCACATGATACTGTACATAATAAATACATGTGTTACAAATAAAAGTTCTTTTTTATTACTTGTCAGCAATCCCGCTGTCTTGTAAAAAACGTGTTAATGCTTTTAAAGCGTGTGTCAGTAAAACTCCAGTTGACCACGGGCCAAGAATTAGGTTTTTTAATGCTAAATGGTCTGCGGTCCAATGCGAACAGTTTGGACTTAAGACGGCGTCTCGGCGTGTCATGATGTGGACAGTCTATGAGAAGGTGACATATGTTTCCGCCTATAAATCCACCTTCGCATTCGGGAGTTTCAGCTCTGCCGATTCTGTGCAAAAAATGTTTTGTGTATGCGGTGCCTAGCCTCAATCCGTGAATTAGAGTTTCCATACTTCTATCTAAAGCCAGCGTAATTTTAAATTTAATAATGAATCGATGTGATATAAATCACAGCTCTTTGTACGTTGGTCAAACCAAGCAGTTTTGCTCATTCTAAAAGCTGTATTTTTTATAATACTGCGCAATCCATTTTTCGAAATTGGTAAAGAAACAGTAACGTCTTTACGATGTGCTTGTCGTGCTGCTTCATCGGCAGATGTGTTTCCAGGAATGTTGCAATGGCAAGATATCCATTGGTATTTGATCTCATGTTGCGCCTTCTTTGCTTTGGTGAGCTCCTTCAGCGTTTCGTATGTCATACTATCACTTATTACTGTCCTGTTTGTACTGAAGAGTGATCGTAATGCGGCCTGTGAGTCACTGAAAAGTACCCATTTTCTAGCGTCTGCTACCAAGTTTATAAACTTTAGAGCATACAGAATAGCGAAGAGCTCAGATGTAGTAGATGACGTCATGCGACCTAATTTAAACGATTCCTGAATATTGAGCAGTGGTATGATAAATGCCGATGTTGAAGACGTTGTAGTACTTGAGCCATCTGTGTAAATGTGTATGTACCCTGGATACCGCATGTGTATCTGATAAAGCACTAGTTGTTGAGCAGCTTGGAAGAACATGTCTCTCTTTCTGATAATGCCATTCACTTAGAATCCAATGCTTGGTATTGCAAGCAGCCATGGAGGATAGTCCATTTCAGAGCTCCAAAATTCATTTCTGGGTAATATATGTACATTACTGTGTACATCGTTATGAACATTGCTTTTATCTCTTAGTAAAATCTCCAGTGCTAATGGGTGGTCCTTGTGTTGCGTCTGTAACCGAAAAAAATTGCAGCATGTTTCAATTGTTCTCATGACTGGAAAGGGTGGTTGTCGAGTCTCTGCTATGACAAGGCTGCTGGAAGTCGCTTGTGAAATATATAGTCTTTGAAGTCGCTCCTCTGAAGTGCGGGAAAGGCCGTGTAAGAATTCTGCAGAATATGCAGAATATGCAACATTTTGTCGTATTAAAGCATTGTGAACAGCGAGCATGGATGATACAGATCCGCTCCATGATGTCCCAGCAATTCTGCGGAGTATATTCACTAGCGTATTCACCTCGTTTTTGAGTTTCTTTATGTGAGGTGCCCACGATAGCTGCCTATCAAGTATTACTCCGAGAAACCGATGCTGTGTTTTAATCATTAGTAGGTTCGTCTTCTTTTGAACTGTTTTTTCTATTTATATATACAAAATTATTTTTCACTCTTGATTCCTATCAAGACAGGAATAGACTATTTTAATCGAGTTGAGCTCATTTGTTAACTGTGTGAGTTAACGAGCTAAAACTTTTTGTTCTTCAACTGAATTGAGCTGGATAGCGATTGAGAGCGGCCGTACGACGCCCGCGTTAAGCGCGTATCTTGGATTACGATCGTATTGCAATCGCGGCTCACGAGAATTGATGTGAATCGTCGTTCAACAACCCTGTCGCGTCCAACATTCTTTTCGCCTAAGGTTTCAAAGCTGCCTTCAATTCACGCACTAGCAGCAAGACCTTGCTGATTCAAATAGTTCTAGTTTAAATTCTCCTTTTATTTTTAGCGTTTTAACCGCCATGCTAATTTGGACATATGCAGCTGAAACACGCTGCCAAGTCTGCATGTATAGCGTATTCACTACTGTATCTGTGGTTAATTCTAATAGAGCAAGTTTTGCAATGCCGTGGACCGATTTAAAAAAAAGCCAAGAGCATGGGCGTCAGCAGAGAAGTGGAAAAAGAGCCCTTGCCCCCCTCAAGCCACAACAGCCCTCACCCAAGCTAGACCAGTGCTCTTGCTCTCCCTCAGCCGCAATGCAACAGTGGTTTGCACGCCCAAGAAAAAATCCTTCCGATGACAATGGCCAAGTGTTTACTCCTTCCGACTGAACACTAATCTTTCTATAGCAACATCCGCTGCTACCGCGTCTAATTGCATGGGCTCTAGGAAGTACAATTCAACATAGAATGCATTTGCTACCGCATTTTTCATGACCAACAGGCAGCATGGCTACATAACCAAAGAAGTGCGGCGAGAATGACATCAGCTGTTCTCAACCCCGCTTGATCTGCCCGGAATCTGCGTAGCATTTTGCTTCTCCGCAGTGCTAAGGAACCACGTATGACCGTGTGATAACACTCGGTGAATAGAAGCGCTGAACTCCTGCAGACGAAGTGAGCAGCGCCCGGAAAACAGGGGCGCAACTCCGCTACCTAAAGGTTGCATATACAGTACCTCTAGCTTTGCGAAACGCGAGCACCTCCCCGCGGAGTGGTCGCTCGCATGCGCATCACTTCATTGGGTGGTACCACCGCAACATGCTTTGATGTTGCAGTCGTTGCAGGTACACATAGCACCCTAAGGTCAGTGCAGCGTCTACGTTCACAAAATGATAAAAATCTTCCTACTTGGCGACAGACGGACAAACATCTCGATCAAAGCCGTATGGCCGTCACTAATACTTGGAGCTCTTCTTGCCCTAATGACTGATTGAGGGTGTCGGTTAGAGCATTACGACGCGCTACATTTGCTATTTCGCCAAAGTTGGCACGAGACCAACCCTCTCTCTCCAGAGAATCTTTATTTAGGTACGGATAGCTCCACCGCAGTGGTCTATTGGCTAAGATACTCGGCTGCTGACCCGCAGGTCGTGGGATGGAATGCTGACTCCGGCGGCTGGATTTTCGGTGGAAGCTAAAAAGCTGTAGGCACGTGTGCATGGATTTGGGTCCACGCTTAAGAAACCCAACTAGTCGAAATTTCTAGAGCTCTCAACTATGGCGTCTCTCAAGATCATATGGTGGTTTTGGGACATTAAACCCCACTTATCAACCAATCAATCAATCAATCATTTAAGTATGGACCAGGAATAAACTACTCTTCTGGATGGCTGGTTTAGTATGTCTGAGCAACCAAGTTATAAAGGGCGCACATTTTGCTTGCTTTGTCGTGAAAAGCGAACTTAAGTATCATACGACGGCGAGCTCAAAGCACGAATAAAGAAGAAACAAAAAAAGAACTGTAATGCTGCTCTGCACAAAGCAAGGGACAGTCATTTTTTCTTGTGTTGATGCTATAACTTCTCAACACACAATCCGCCATACCTGAGAAGCAGGAAGACAAACTTCACCATCTTCTTCCGTGGCTCTGTAAACACTCGTATGCCCAAAGTTTCACTAGTGTTTTTTGTGATAAACCCGCGTTCGACAACTCGAACTGTATGGCTGCCCTGGCGTGATTGATGATGTAAAGTATTGTTTACTTGTGCCAACTTCTCGGAGCTTCGTTTCCCCGACAGCGAGCTTGAGTTTTTATTCATTTTCGGGATCGTCAAGCCATCCAAAGTTTGCAGCCATCTCATTTCACTGGAAGGGCGTTACAAGGCTTTTTTTTCAACAGCCACGTCGAAATGATGTGGCAGCTAACACGAATGCAATAATAGAAAATCCTTCTGAAAATTGCAGGCCATCATTTGCTCAGAACAATGATTCTCTGAACAAGACTTGAGAGAAGCAGCGTTAAATTGAATGTTGTCTACATAGGATATATCCGAGATTAAAAACTCTGATGTAGCAGCCGCCGCCTTATAATTAAAAAAAATAAAACGCCAGGCCTGCGAGGAAAGCACTGCACAATCCCAGCGAAAGCTAGAAGAGCGGCCTTTCAGAGCATTTTCAAAACACTCATCAGGTAACTACTGTAAGCACACTTGATTGATGCAATATTAATCAATTTTGGAGGGTAATAGGCCGGCATTCGCTATTCTTTTTTTTGTCATTCCTCTGAGAAGCGTAGTTTTCACTAAACAGTTGCAAGGAATTTTGTGCCAATTGTTCATGCAGTGGCTCACGGCGATGAGGAATTATGGCTGAAGTGGGTATGCGCCACAGTTTATAAGGGAGCAAGAACAAGCTTTTGTAACGGGTTGGAGCATTTATTGGCCCACTCGTTACGCTATTCGCATTGTGCGACGACTGTGTTCTTTCACTGTTTTGAAACGCTTTATAAGTCGTATCAACGCGATTGCTTTCCTGACATCAAGCCGGCCTAAGACGAGTTTGCCAGCAAGCCGCGAGCACTGGCATTTCACTCGAATAGTGCTTCAATACTGTCATGGTTCTCAAAAACATCTTGCAATGCTACAGGCAGCCCTTGCAAAAGCTTTTGATCGTGTTCGTCATTTCTTCCTTTTTTCTCTTCTCGAACATGCTAATGTTGGCAAAGTTGTTCTTAAAGGCGTTAAACTATGCTATAATGAATGCTCAACTCGCCTGACAGTTAATGGTCAACTCTCCAAGCCAGGTTCCATTGGCTCTTCTGTAAAACAGGGCTGCCCGATGTCACCTCTTTTATTTGCACTTTATCTACAACCACTGTGCTTAAGCATAATACAGTCGAGTTGCATTCGTGGCTTTAGTATATTAGGCAATGAGGTTAAGGTATTGTCTTATGCAGACGATGTCGCATTCTTTTGCGCAGATAAACCAAGTCTCGAAAATGTGGTATATACTATTGAAAAGTTTGGCGTAGTATGAGGAGCTCGTTTAAATGCCTCTAAATGTTTAGGACTGTGGTTTGGCTTGTGGGCTGGAAGACCGAACCACTTTGCGGGGATTAGTTGGACAAGAACTCCTCCAACATACCTCGGTGTACCATTGCATGCATATAGATTCAGTGCGCATTACTGGAAGGAACGCGTCCTTAAGCTTGAACGACAGGCTCAGACATTTGTGCCCTATCAACTTTCAATATTTGGGAGAGCTGAAGCTTGCAATACTTTTTAGCGACAAAGCTTTATTATGTATTGCAACTAATTCATTGCGCAAGATTCTATATGCAACGCTTTCATCGAATTTTCGCTACTTTCATAAGGTCTTCGACTTTTGAGCCCATGCGTCGTGGTAATATATTCAAGCCAGTTAGTGAGGGTGGGTTAGGACTAAAACACCTTTATCTATGGCAAATAGCATCACGATTCTTCTTTTTTCGAGACAATTCTAATCTTGTAATCCGCTCCTTCTTGGTGGTTACACTTGTTGCTTGCTTAAGAGATTTAATTGTTTCATCAAACTTCTCTGAACGCCCATGCTTGTGGGGTTTATGCAGGAAGTTTACCTCGCAGTTAAGTTACTTAAAGCTCGCTTTTCTGTAGAATACTTGTACACAGTATCGCGCAAGGTGCTGTATATAAACCTACTGAGTGAGTACACTCTTCCCACCTTCATTGTATCGCTCAATGTACTACAATCTTCCTGGCCACGATGTGTTGAAGCGAGTGCGCAAAATGTACATTCCACCAAATTCAAAAACATTATTCTATAAACTCCACTCTGAAACATTGGTGGTAAACCCATGGTTAAAAAGAAAAGGTATTTTCATTCCTTCTGTTAACTGCCGTCTATGTGATGTGCCGGAAACGATTGAACATTGCTCTGTTAGCTGCAAATATGCCATACTGTTTTGGGATGTCCTTCAGCGAGCACTGAAAAAACGTTACGTCATTAATTTTCACACAATAAGTTCTCTTCTTCCAGCAGCGCTCGATGAAGTACCATATGATATGTTTTTCCTCATGGGTATGCACAGATTGTGAAAGACACGAATGCAAGACCGCAATGCAGAGCCTACCATCTCTTCAAGTGCACACTTCATTCAATTGGCTATCCACCTCAACAACATTTACGACGAGCTAGACTTTAGACCGGACTGGTACTCCGTCTTAGAGAACTGTTTGACGTCACCCCTTTTTTGTTTGTATAACACGATGTGAAGAACTCTTCATGTGAGGAACTCGCGCTGTATTAGGCATTTAGTGTTTATGAGTAACACTTGAACGCTTACTTTCGTGATTTGATTGTACTTTTGTTCGCTTAATTTTGTCTTTATTCCGCAGATACTTTAATAAATACCATACAAACAACGCACTGGCGTAGCTTCGTGGTCGAATACTGGTCTGCCACCCAGCGGACTTAGGATCGAGCCCCACATGTTTAAAGGACCGAGGAGTTTTTTTTTTATTTCACGCGTTGTGGTTACGGACGCTGGTGGCAGTGGCGGCGGCGAACAACTGCGTGTGACCCGAGTTGTGATCTCATGACAGCTTTTGCTGTAACACCAGCAAACCCAACCTCATTGTTTCCGTTGTGTGTTACCTAGCTCAGTTTTGAGAAATAGATTGTTATAGCTTTTATGTTTCACAGTTCAGCTAACCTTGAGTTTACTTATTAAATATGTGTGCAGGTTGGGTTGGCATCCTGCGTGTACTGCAGTAATTTATGTGAAGAAGTTACGCGTGCTTCTTGAGCTTGGTGTCACATTGTACCACTGATAGCAAAGGGAACAGTATAGGAAGAGCAAACAGAGATCTAAAGAAGGGTGTGCGGGAATAAAATGACGAAGCATGGGGCTGGTATATTGTGTAGTGGCAGCTGATAGCGAAGGCAAGAGCCCACCCAGAGGCCGATGCTCGTGAATAACTGGTTACGGATGTCGCCACCAACTCGAGCTTAGTGACAAATGCCTGGAGGTGGGGGTGGACGTAGCGCATGAGGTTTATAGTACGTAGGTCTTGCGGCGAATAGGTGTTAGTGCCTTGCAGCATTGCTGGGGCAGGGCTAGATAATCTTAGAGCAAATACAGTCCAAGTCAACAGTTCGTAGACTACACACGCTTTCGTTGAAACACATGTGATAGTGGCCTTGGAACTTTTGAATGTCCCGTACTTTAAGGTTTCTGATTCATCGCATCGACTGTCTGCAGCTGAGGACTTCCTGTCTTCTATATGTCCAAAACTGCTTATTTAGTAGGCTTGCAGCATGTTGTACGTTAGTACAGGTAGAAACCAACGAATAGACAACTGAAACAAACTCAACTGAACAAATTCACCTTCTGAATAGAATGCGCAAACAACAGCGTGAAAAACAAGTTACGCTCCGCTTGCAGTTTTTTAATGTATTTACACACAAGCAAAAATAAAAGCTAAGTAGACACTTGAGCCACTCCATGTAAAGCAGATCGCCGTAGCTCAATTTGAGCCATCCGCATTATTTTTCAAAATTTTAATCATAGGGTACCCACCTGCCCAGATGTCCACCTTTGTGATCACCTTCCAATGCATCAAGGCTTCACCTCTTGGGTAGGCACTGTAGACCCTTTCACTGTTTACAAACACAATTCTTTGATGGCACCTGGTTTCGTTTACCGATATGCCAAAGTAGTATCGGTGGGCAACAAGAGCTTTAGAAAACAGCCCACTATTATTGTACTACTTCTTTCCCCCATTTGGCAAAATATACTCAAATAAATGTTCTTTGAGGTAAATAAAAATTGTAAGCGATTCCCTTGAATCACACGCATGTTTCTTTTATCTGAAAAGCCAAAAAGAGACAGTTCCTACATTTAAAACAAAATCGAAGACGTGTTTTAGTTTAGGCGTGAAGAGCTGGTAAATGACGTGACCAGGAGTTTTTTTTAGTAGAACGCTTGTGACTTTGAAATCATCTATACCATTTGCGCGCTTGCGTACTTTGGTTTTCATCTCACCACTGAGTTTCACGAAATTTTCTTGATTCGCATTCGGTACGTGACGCTGCTTTATCAAATGTGCAGCAGCTGCTTCGCATGAAAGACTTAAATTTTCGTGTTTGACAAAATCACAGTAGTCCATTTATTAAAAAGTACATGAATATGATTTTCTCAATTTCTCTCCTAAAATAAGTCTGTAGCTATCTTAAATGCCTGTGGTTGAACACAAGTGGTACCAAATGCTATGAAAAAATAGGGCATATATTTCATCTTTAGAAGATCTTGGGCGTACTTATTATCCATCCAGTCAATGGCATCATATTTAAGATCTTGCGAATTTTTAGGTGAAGAGAATCCGAAATATACGTCCTCAATTTCATTTTCTCCACTAAGCATCGGTCTGCCGCTAGGGTGCTGAGCCACTGGGACGCCTGTCGAATGGGTTCTGCCAGTTTTTCGTTTTCGCGGCTGAATAAGGACAACCACGGGATTCAAGACCATCACAGCTGTCGCCAGGCGATCACTCGATTCGTTCTATGCCAGGATATACCAGGTGGGCCTACTTTTTTTGAGCCGTGACACATCTTTTAAATTCCCACAGCGGCGTCGCCCTAGCTACGCCATCGCAGTGCCGACGCAGTGCCATCGAAGCGCTGGCAACTAGGCGACAAGCCAGGCTCCCGGCTTGTTCGAAGCCTGCAAAATGGATGTTGCGGAAATTGAGGGGGAGACGCTGTCTCCCGAAGAGTACAAACGCGGGAGCTGCATCCAAGGAGGCCTCTCGGAGACTCAAGGATTTTTTGCATTGCCGACCAGTGCCAAAAGAACCGCAACTACCAGAAGACGATTACAAGGTTGTAATAAGCCAAGGAGGTGGTCTCGACTTGACGCGACAGAGTCTAGCGCTCATAAGAGACTGTGTTCTACGAGCGGCAAAAGTACAGCCTGACATTGCTGGGGAAGATACTCTCAGGATCAACATGCGACAAAATACCGTGATCATGAGCACACCTAGTATGGCCAATGCGAAGGAATACAGCAACATCAAGGAAATTATGATCCATGACAAGAGCTACACTACAGCCGCATATGTAACAGCACCAGAAAACACGTCCAAAGGGGTTATCCACGGAATACCGAAGTATGATAATCAAAAAGACATAGAAAAAAGCTTGGTAAATCAGGGGAACCCGACGATTCCACATGCATGACGTATGGGGCTTACGGACTCAGTGCCCATTGTTTTCGAAGGGTTGTTTGTGCCGTATTTCGTATACCATCGTGGTGCCGAATATAGGCGCTTCCTATACAAGAAGCAATATGAAACATGCACTATTTGTGGACGAATTGGAGATCAGCCGGATGTCTGCCCACAGCCTGACAGCAAGAAATGTCGTGGCTGGGGGGTGCTCAATCCAACTGAAAACCACCAGTGCGACCCTAGGTGCAGCCTTTGCTGGAAAGGTCATCTTACGGGGAACAAAAAATGCAAAGAACGGTTTAGGACCCCACACCTTTGAAGAAAAGATAGTGAAAAAAGGAACAACGACAAGGCGATGAACAAAGAGAAACGAAAATTTTGTCGAACACTAAAGCAACACAGGCATGGAGGGAAGAGTATTCACCAGAAAATCGAACGGAGGAGAATGGCAACGCCACCCAGGACAGAGGAGGACGACGCAGAGATTGTTCCAGCTCCTTCCCACAACTCACCGAAAGGGACTCAACACGAACCCAGATCCACATCCAGATCAAGGTCCACTCGTCAACACAGATCTAGGTCACGGGCCAAATCCAAGACAAGGGCATTGTCATCACCTGAAGGACAGTTCCACGAGGGTCCTGACGGCGGTAGGAGCAGTCGACAAACGGTGATCTGGGTGGGCGAGGTGTCGGGGAAGTCGCTCCGGTCTGGGAGTTTGCCTGAGGTTGTCGCAGAAGGGTCCACCCTAGGTCAAGAGCTAAACCATAGTAAGAAATTGCTAGAGCAAAACACCCGTGCAAACGCGAAACAGAGGGACGAAATAAAACAAGTGAAGGAAGAAAACGCTAAACTCGGGCAAAATCAGCTGCGCAGGTCAACTAGCTCCATAGCATCGTGTAGTCGAATTTTAACTCCAGCGCCTGCACAGGAGTCAGGAGTGCATGCAGTGAAACGAATAGCAGAGGAAATATCTCCTGTAGAAAAAGAAGACCTCTCAAAACCCCTGGTAAAAAAGTCGAAAATATGCTCGGAGAACTTACTAAGGTAATGCCACAACAATTCTCAGGATTGCAGCTGCAGCTCGTAGAAATAAAACAAAGAATAGATAGCATAGAAAATCGACTAACGCTGGTGGAGAACACACAAACAGATTTGAGGTCTATAACAGCAGGCCCGATTAAAACTACTACTAAACCCTACAACCAACCGACTACGACCGAAGTAATATCACAGGGAAAGGGACCGTTCTTAGACATGGCACGACGTAATCAGTATAAAACTTGGCAGTGGAACTGTCGTGGGTATCGCCAGAAACGGGGTAACTTTCAACAGTTCCTCAACGAAAAGGAAGCACCAGACGTCATCACCTTACAGAAAACTGGAGGAATGGCTAAATTGCCGAATAACAAATCCTATGGTGCCCCTGATGAAAAAACGTCCGTAACAACCCTCGTGCGAAGAAATCTCATGGGGATAGAACATGATACAGAAATCTGCGATGTCGATCATGTTCTTGTTGAGTTAGTTCCATCGCAGAAGAGTGGTGAAATTCTATACATATTAAATGTCTATAGCATCCCTAGACAAAAAACCAAATTTAGGTCACTTTTTTATAAAAATGATCAGCATTACTAAAAAGCAAGCACTGGTTATAGTAGGAGATTTCTACGCGTTGCATGAGGCATGGGGTTATGACAAAGAAAACATCAAAGATAGAAATCTCTGGATCGACGCCCAACAGAAGAACCTTACGTTAATAACCAGCCCCCTTTTCTCAACTAGGATTGGAAACAGCGTATCCAAAGACACGTCTCCTGACCTCACGTTTACTAAGAATATAATCGAACCTTATTGGCTTAACACACAAGAAAATATGGGCAGTGACCGCTATATAATTTATACCATGTTTAAAGCAGGTCCACGTAAAAGAGGAGGCAAAGAATTAAGGAGGGTTGAATAGAATAGTTTTAGAAAACAGAGAGAAGGAAGCATACGTTGTCATCGAAGACATAGATGAATGGCTAGGGAACATTAAGCAAAAGTATTCAAATGGCAAATAAGACCATACCAAAAACAAAAGGACTAGAAAGCGCAGACAGTAAGCTCCTACGTATGTGGGAGGCAAAAAAGAGCCTAGAAAAACGGTGCAAAACACAAAAACACAACAAACGCCTCAGAAAAAGGATAGCCACCCTCAGTAAAGATATTGAGAAGTACGCGGAGCAACTACGCACACAACAATGGGAGACAAAATGTCATGCGATGGAAAAACAAATAAGTATCTCTAAAACATGAAACGTGTTACAATCTCTAATAGACTTGGAAGCGAACAAGATAGCACAACAACAAAACTTTATTAGACTTGTTCGTAAATACAAAGGCACAGAGGAAAAACTGATTGAAGAAATCAGACAGAGATACATGGGGGATACAACCAAAGAGCAAATAAGCTCGTACAGAGGTAAAGAAAACGATTCCCTAGACCGACTTATAATAGAGGCCGAGGTACGATCGTAACCATTGAAACTGAGCACAGCATCCGCCCCGGGCCCCGACGGGATCACGAATAAAACGCTCAGAAATTTAGTGTTGGGAAAAAGGTAAGATACCCAAGCAATGGAAAACGGCAACAATCGTAATGATTCCCAAGCCAGGCAAGAAACTAGATCTTGATAATCTTAGGCCTATCTCCCTGACATCCTGCATAGGAAAGTTATTAGAGCATGCCATCCTAACTCGCCTGTCAAATTATATGGAAGGCAATGAGCTCTTTCCTCATACGAGGCTAGGCTTCAGAGCAAAACTGTCTACACAGGACATTATGCTTAAGATTAAACACCAAATAATTCATTCTGGTCTCAATACACACCACACAAAGGTAATATTTGGCCTATATCTTAAAAAGGCATTCGATAATACGTCACATATAGCTATACTTGCCAATCTTAAAGCGTTAGAGGTAGGAAAAAAGAGTATACGATTATATAAAAGACTTTTAAACTGACCGGACTGCAAGAAGTATACTAGGCGAAGCAGCATCCCAAGAGTTTAGTCTGGGTAGCAGGGGTACGCCGCAACGCTCAGTCCTATCCCCCTTTCTTTTTAACGTGGCCAAGATAGGTCTCCCTACCACACTGAAGGAAATTCCAGAACTCCCCCAATAGTCTGTATGCAGATGACATTACCTTGTGGGTAGCAGATGGCAGTGACGGATACATAAATGAAACTTTACAAACCGCAGTGAATGTTGTAGAAGAATATGCCACTCATACAGGATTACAATGTTCACTGGAAAAATCGGAACTTCTCGTCTATAACCCGACATTTAGGGGTCGGAAAAGTATCCAGAAAAAACCTAACATTAAAGTCTTTGTTTGAAAAACGCAAATACCTACAGTCGAAAGCATAAGAATTCTTGGACTTCGAATCAGCTCGAACGGGCATAACGGAGAGGCGATTAGATTACTTAAAACCAGTGCGCAGAAAATTATGCGTCTACTTAAACGAATTGTAAACCGGCACTATGCTATGAAGGAAAATATTATGATAAGACTGGTACAGGCTTTTGTCATCAGTCGTATCGTATATGTGATTCCGTACCTTAGACTGCAAGAGGCCGAGAGAGAAAAGATTGGCAGAGTCATTAGACGAGTTTTCAAAGAGGTGATCGGACTTTCAATAACTACCTCTAATGATAACTTACTTCAATTGGGGCTTCACAACACATCAGAAGAGCTTATAGAAGCTCGAAGAATCGCACAATATGAAAGACTAACGCAGAGTAAAACAGGTAGAGTCATACTAGAGGAACTAGGTATAAACTACGCAAATCAATATGGCGCCAAAAAGGATATTCCTTATGAAACCAGGAAATGTTTAGTAATCTTACCGATTCCAAAAAACATGCACCCCGAATATCACAAAGCAAGGAGAGCTGAAAGATCGAAAAATATACATAACAATGTAAAAGATTTACCGGAAACAACATACGTAGACGAGGCCAAATACAAAAGAATCGACAACATGACTAGCAGTAGTGAACTACAAAAGGAAACCATGAGGTCAGCGGCTCGGTGAGAACGAGTTTTGTAGAAGAGGCGGAGCAAGCAGCTATTGCAAAGGCCATAGCATCCACCTCGACTTCACTAATTGTTAGCGACTCGTAGATGGCTGTGAGAAACTTTGCACGAAGGCGAATAACCCAAATGGCTTTAGGAATATTGGCTGGATGCAAAGACCAACGAACAATAGATATAGTTTGAGCACCCGCTCACTCCTCCTTACCCGGCAATGAGGCTGCACACTAGACAGCTCGAAGACTTACAGACCGAGCCTCTGAAATGCCCTGGTCGAACGGGGAGGACGATGAGAGATTTGAGCGGATGACCACTTACAGAGATATTGCGCAGTATTACAGGCTAATCAGGAAAATTTATCCTCTTTCACACTCGTCATTGAACAAATGACAGGCGGTGGCGTGGTGCCCACTCCAGACCCACACGTTTCCTAGTGCGGTAACAATGAACCACTGCATGCCGGAACTTCATTCGGACAAGTGTAAATTTTTGCCACAACTGGCCGGACTTAAGCCGGACATTTTATGGGCATGCCCGCAGGCCCCCATGAGAGGCGAATTTCCCGACGGGAGAGGATAAGATACCGCGCTCCTCAGCTCTCACTCTCAATTACAAGCCCGCTTAATACGGTGGGCCGAAGACACCGTCAGGGCCCATGGGATCATGGTGGTCGTCTAGGTTTGGCCCTCCCTTCTCTCGCAGTTGAAAAGGCAGGAGGACTTTTCTGGTAAATAAATAAAGTTTGTTCATCATCATCATCATCCACTAAGCATCCACTACGTGTTATTTGAGATCATTCGAGAGATATAGGATTGCATTAAATACCAACAAGTATTATCAAGTGTTTCTCTTTGTGCGTGACAGTTTTCTGTGGCACAGTTGAAGTTATGTCTTCTGCGTATCAATATATTTCATTTCGCATTATTTTGCCCAAAAAGTTATGGACGTTAATGTTTCGCACTTTCTTCAGTGAAAAGTCATTTCTTTTATATCAAAGATTTGCAAAACGTATGTTTCTGCAAATTGTATCTTTTCAGGATAAATGAATGGACACGAAACTTTATTTAAAGTTCTGAGATGTGCGACTCAACGCACAGCGGACCGCTCCAACGTTGGGACCGTCGTTCCAAGCCCAACTACCACAGCATGGGTCCTCTAGACTGCGCACAGTTGATACCCGACATCGGGGCTCTTGATAGCGGCTAACCAGATTTGGTGAGCTGGCCGCACCAAAAAAGAAGAGCGCCACGAAGAATTCCATAACGGCGGAGCTCTTGGCCTGGCTGGGGGGGGGGGTGCTCTAGGTACACACCAGTACGGACACGTGAAGATCGGCTCCAGCTTCCAAAAATGCTTTCATGTGAAATCCACAAATTTGTCGCCGAGTTTTGAGTCACATCGTGTGCCTAAGTTCTCAAGCAATCAGTTGATACCACCTTTGTGCCAGTGAGTGGACTTTGAAACCATTTTGGAACATTTTTACACGGCAACGCCCCTGGAGGATTTGAGCCTAACCTAGGAAGTGATTGCCGCCGATGTGCCGTCCTGGCGTCAACGTTACAACGCTCTGCGCGTTCCAAGAGCTGCAGCTGAGAATGGAATACCAAGCATATGGAGAGCACATCTCTCCAGAGGATTACACGGAATCAACGGGTTGGAAGGAAGCCGAAGGGAGACTTGGAAACCGAAGTGAGACGCTCAAGGAATAAGCTAGCTGCGGTTAGCGTTCCCGCTGCCAAGAGCCCGACAAAGGCTGGCGTTGGGAGAGACACTCGAACCAGTCGTGGTAGACATGACAACAAGTACACAATCGTGCGAGTTAGACGCATGCTGCCACTACCGAAGGACTTTGGCAAAATCGTGCTACGACAACGTGGAAGATTAGATATCTGGAGAATTGGCACTAGAGCTGTGGCAGATACGATAATACTGGCGGCTGGCGTCAAAAGGAAGTAGGCCATGCAGGACATCATCTGTTCCAACTTGCAGCAGAACATTATGGTGGCAAGCACTCCGGACCAGGACAGAGCTTCAAGTTACCTCAAGGTGAAGCAAAGTTACATTGAAGGTAAAATTCTCGAGGTTAAAGCATACGCGATGGCACCCCGCGATACTTGTAAAGGGGTGATTTTTAGGGTCCCTGTAAGCAATACTCAGGACATTGTGACCCAAAAGATTGTGAACGCGAAAAACCCGCTCGCGCTGCAGCCAAGAGAATCAAGGACCCTGGGACAATGACCATAGCATTCGAAGGACAAAAAGTGCCGAGATTCGTGAGATATGGTCCTTAACTTTTGCAGTGTTCTCTTTACCGCAAAACAGTGACCTTTGTTATGTCTGTGGAAAGCTGGGACATTGGTCTGACGTCTTTCCGAACCCAGCTGAAACCATCTGCAGCGGCTGCGAGATAAAGAACCCAGATAAGCAGCACCAGTGCAATTCAAGATGTAGTCTGTGCGACGGTCACCATCCCACGGCAGACAAGGAGTGCAAGAACAGGTTCTTAGTGCCATACGCCGTCAGACGCAGACGTTCGGAAAGATTGCAAGCAGTGGCAGAAGCCCATGACGCATCAATGACATCGAGTCGAGACAACATCGACAAGCAGATTATTCCAGCCTACGGGACCCAAAGGATCCAGACTACACTAGAATAGGAAAGGCGGCCCCACTCCAAGGGAAGGTGACGTTCCAGAAGAGGTTCTGGACCAAAGGCCTGCTCCCAATCATGGGGGCGTTCGAGTTCTCAACGTCACTATCTGGGTCAGGAGCAGCCTGGACGGCACCTGAATGGCCAGCTGCCTGGCGTTTAGTTCGAGATCACGGCTTCAACCCGGGGAGGACTCCTGCAGTTGCACCGAAAATCAGCTGGACTGAGTGAAAGCCCAACAGCGCGGCAGAAGGGATGACAGGTAAGCTGGCAGAGCATGATAAAATCACACAGTTAGAGCAAGAAAACGCGAGGCTTACAAAATATTATTAGAGGCTATCAGCCGACCTAAAGGAAATAAAAAAATCTGCTTAATAAGCAAACCAGCACGCAGCCTTCACAGCCAACGCCTCAGCCAGTTGATGTCCCTGTGGCTGAAAACGTGGGGAACTCGAGAACCGCAAAAACAGAGCGCAGTCATTGCTGAACACGTGGAAGCCAATCAAACGATCATGTCAGATATTAAAGAGGTCTTTCACACGCTCAGCAAGGTAGTAGCCAATCTTAGCGAGCAGATGGGCAGGCTAAAATCAAGCGTGGCGGTACAGCAAGAGCATATTACTTTGCGCATTACAAAGGTAGAAGCATATCAGCACAACTGAGCAGTGCCTTCTAATGCACAAAAGTCACCTCTTTGGCCACCATCGCTAGTGATGGCGCAGCATCAGGTTCTGGGGGCCCATGTATTAACCACGATGGCAGCGCTACGTGAAGCATTCCGTATCTGGCAATGAAACTATGGACGTTAACTCAAAAACAAGGAAACCCTACAGCAGTATATCAGGAGCAACCAAGAACAGCCTCATAATATAATATTGCAAGAAATCCTTTCACCGCTAGTAACGCTGCCTGGATTCCGGTCTGTAATAGGGGATTCCGAAGGGAAAGGAGTCTGCACAGTCCTATGCAATAAACTAACGCACATAACCCAAGACCTCGAGATAGAAGCAGGCTGGTTGGAACACGTCATGGTAGAGACCGTGCCGGGTACCAGCAACCATGAGAGCATTTTTATTGTTAACACATATAGCAGCCCAAAAGAACAAAAGCAAGGGTTCAAGACAGTTCTCGAAAAAGCTGTTAATATCGCCAGGGAATTTCCACTCTTCATAGCAGGTGATTTCAACGCCCCTCATCAGACATGGTGTTACAAGTACAGCACTGGAAAAGGAAATGGACTTTGGTAAATGCCAGTGAACTTGATCTCACCCTAATCACGAACCCCAACCTACCAACAAGACTTGGTACATCCTGCTGCCGGAATTTCACCCCAGGCCTTACAATTGTAAGGAACATTAAAAAGGCCCAGCGGATAAACCCTGCTGTAGACCTCGGGAGTGACCCCTGCATTCTTGCCACTACCTTCTTTGTGGAGCGTAAAAAGCGGAAAGAATTCCACGTTCCTGGATAAGTTCAGGAAGTTAAGGATGTAAAGGGAACAAGATGGCCACAGACCAGGCTTGGAGCAATGAGTCAAACAAAATAAAGAGGACATCAAATTTGTCTCCTCAACCATTACCCCTGATTTTCTGGTCGAAAGAATGGATAGCCGGCTCACTCATTTTCTTCAGGCAAAGCAAGCACTACTGAACCGTTGGAAGGGTCAGCGCGTGAACCGAAGGCTGAGGAAAAAGATAGCTGAGGTAAACCGATCAGTAGAGGAACATTGTCGCGCACCATCTAGGCAGCAATGGGACGAAATTTGCAACTCCATCGATAGTCAGAGGCGCACTGGCAAGACATAGAATATGTTAAAACATCTCTTCAACGAAAACACCACAAAAACAAATAAAAAGCATTTTGTCGCTGGAGTTTTGCATAAAAAGATAGGCTCCTCTACGGAACAGCAAGTTGTGCAGCGGCTCGTGCATAAGTACCTCCCAATGAAAAGAGGATTGATACCACGAAGTAGCCAGTACCAGGACACGCCCAATCCAGGTCTTGAAGGCGACTTTAACATCTAGGAGATTTGAAGAACCTTTCATGATCTTAACGGCAGGTCGGCCCCTAGCCGGGACGGTATATCAAACAAGGCTCTTCGCAATCTTGATGATGATTCAGTTGAGACACTGAAGGATATAATCAATGCAGCATGGAAAGAAGGCACGGTGCCAGAGCAGTGGAAGCTGGCCAACACAATCCTTATTTCTAAGCCAGGAATGCCCCCTATCTTGGATAACATGAGGCCAATATCTTTGACATCATGTATCGGCGAGGTAGCAGAGGATGCTATACTGCGCAGAATAAACAAGTACTTGGACGATTACGACATCAATACACAGAATATGGTTGGATTCAGGGCAGGGCTATCCACAGAAAACGCAATGAAGCTTATCAATCACCAGGTCATCGACAACAAAACCATGAATGTGAGAGCCATTTTGTGCCTAGATATTGAAAAAGCGTTTGACATCTACCACTCATTTATACTCGAAGCGACTTCCTAGCTTGGTCTGGGGAAAGCCTTCTATGACTACGTATGCTCCATTCTTACAGATCGGAAAGCCGCGATAAAGATTGCACGTATCAAGACCGCAGCAATCGAACTGAAAGCAAGGGGCACGCCGCAAGGGGCATTGATTTTGCCAATGCTGATAAACATTGTCATTACTGGACTGTCAAGAAATTATATAGTATCGAAGGATTGAAGCACAGCATCAACACAGATGGCATTTTGTTCTGGTGCACAGTGCGAAGTGAGGGGCAGATTGAGAGCCCCTCGAAAGGGGCGATTGACACCGTAGAAGAGTACCTTCATCATTCTGGGCTTAAGCGCACCTCGAGCAAGTAAGAACTTTTACTGTATTGGACTACACGATGGAAACCGAAGCCCAGGGGATGGCAGCCGTTAAACCAGATAGACATCCGCCTCCATACAAATCAAGGAGATGCCATCCAGAGGGTCGACTCAATCAAAGTCCTGGACATGTTGATAGAGTCTACTGGCGCTAACAGCAAATCAATGGCCAATTTAACTTGGAAAACATATATTAAGGCGCAGCTCATACGCAGAGTGGCGAACAAAAGAAATGTAATCAAGGAAGACAACCTCATTCGATTGATGCATGCGTTTGTTCTAAGCCACTTCGCGTACGAGGCAGCAATGCACAACTGGTTTAGAGCAGAGTCCGAGACACTGAATGTGCTCCTCAGGAAAGTTATCAAGAAGGTCCTGGGCCTAACCATACACACCAGCACCGAACATCTATTGAGCTTGGCCTTCACAACACGCTCATATAAACAGCAGAAGCCCAAGAGAGAGCACAGTTTGCAAGGTCATCTATAACAAGGTCGGTGAGAATGATCGTGCAGGAGCTGGACCAACACCCATTGACGATTAGAATGAAGTACAATGATATCCCCGACAACATCAGGGAGAATATCACGGTATATTTTATACCACGAAACATGAATCCAAAACAAAACATCGGAAGAAGAGTGGCGAGGGTCAGGACTAAACTTTGTCAAGTCTCAAACAAGAAATGAGGGGTCGCGTTTGTTTACGCGGCTTCCTATGCCAATGGGAAAGCTTTTGTGGCAGTGGTTGTCGATGAGGCTAGCCGTTTTGTCAGCTCAGCGACGGTCAGGACGAAAGACCCAATCATTGAGGAACAGGTGGGCATCACCTTAGCACTTGAGATAGATAACATTGAAGTCGCCTACAGTGATTATAAGCAACACAATGGTCCTTCGCAAAGGGGACGGTCTTAGAACAAACGCTGAGAATACTACATGGCAAGGACATAACACATAATCTTCTGAGTTGGTTCCCAGCTCACCTTGAATAAATCAACGACTCCCCTCCCTATCTCATTGAGCAGCACACGAGGCGGTGTGAGACCTCTCCAACCATGCCTCCCTGGGCATGTGTTTTACCCGTGAAGGGAATAACCGGGAATTTCTTACAACATAAAAAAGGCTTACGAGACATTTCTAGCGGTCTAGAAGGATTTTCCCTCGACCTCGCAAAACTCTAACTCTGCCCCAAGCAATTACATTAAGGCTTTTGCAAACGCGCATGTACCCTACTTTGAAAATGTTACACATCATGTACCCTGACCTATACCCCAGAAATATTTGCCCACATTGTGGGGAAATAGCTTGATTAGAACATATGCTTTCGCAGTGCACCAAACTCGCTCATTTATTGAACATCATCTCTGCCAGGTGGGTGGCGGCAATCTGCAGCTCATCCTTGGCAGATCAACTCTGGGCTGGCCACCTAGCTCCCGAGGTGGATTAGAAGCTCGACATCTCAGTCCCACGTGGGATCGGCCCGCAACACAGGGATCTGTGTTTTGTAGGACGACATAAAAGTTTATTCAATCCAATCCAATGGCCAGGCTAGACGCGGCAGCTGGAAGCCCGTCTGCGCTCGCGTCCCAAGTAAAAGCTGAAACCATGGCATGGTCTCAAGAGCCATCGTCTTGTCTCTCGTTTCTAAACACTTCATACGATTTATCCGTGCACCGCAACGAGCGGCAAAGCCAGAGCTTGTAGTCTAGGCTAGTGAATTCGTTGCAGTACTTGTAAGAGCTAGTAAGATAAATGTCGTGATAAATTTTATGGCATAAAGCCGGGCTGGAATACGAACTTGTCGTGAGTAGCCTTAGGGTGAAAGCCGCCGCTCCACTTGCCTTATTGTCAGTAAGGGCAAAGTCTCTCCCGCTGAGAAAAAAGTGCTGGGTAATTTCATTATAAGTGGTTGGTTGATCTCCGTACTCCACAACTGCGGGCCGGCGAGGGAGTTCTTCGTTGTTGCGGAAAGCGACACCTCACGCCTTGGAGCGAACCAGCTCGTTTAGGTTTGTAGGGCCTCTCCTGATAGATCCCATGTGAGCGGGGAACCACGTGAGAGTGTGGGTGGTGATGCTTTTGCCCTCTAGTGTGAGATAGGCTTCTTTACCCACGGCGCAAACGCTTAAAGGGCCACTCACCAGGCCACATACCGAATTTTAGTTAGACAGCGGAAGTTGTTGGGTGTCCCATGAGGAACATTTTGGGACAAAAATATTTCGAATCGGTTCATCACGAGCAGTGAAAACAGGTTTTTTGAAGTGGCGCGAAACGAGGATGAGAGGAGGTGAGCTCGAAACCCAGCTGCTCCTCCGCGTAGCCTTTGCAAGCCGAACCTCTTCCTCACCCTCTCCGGCATCCAACCAAGCGGTGACGTGCGCATGACGTGCCCAAATAAGTCCAATCCCCGAGCATGCGAGCGGCGTTGCTTTGTTGACCAGCGTTATTTTGTGGTCTTCTGCCTGTTTCTGTGGGATGGTTTGGAAACGCTGGCTTGGACGCGGTAGACTAGATAAGCGCACTGCGTGCGCGTACGCGTAGGAGCGTTCCACGGCTGTTGTCTGCTCCCTGCTCTCAGGGAGCAGACAACAGCCGTGAGTTGGTGTCCAGCATGAGTTCGTGTCCCTGCGCAGTGTCCCTGCGCAGAGCGCAGGGACACGAACTCATGCGAAACGCCGACTCATTAGCCCTACATCTCGTTTCGATTCGCGGGAGAAATATGAAAAAAGACGCTCACATTGTTTTATTGCGTCTCATTAATTATCTAGAGTTTTACTGATCTTTTCAAGCGACAAATTACAAAAACTACGCATGCCGTGTTAAATAATTTTTGCCATATCTCGTGCCACTGTCTGCAACGTCAGAGCAGAGTCGTCTACGTAGAGGACCAACGTCACTGCATTGCCGTGTACGTAGGGCCATTTATACGAGCACGTCATGCCCTGATTCTCTAGACGCGCGCCGGCAGAAGGTAGGAAAAGCAGCGTTCATCTTGAAGTTTGACCCAATTCCGTGGCGCGTAGCGTTGCAAATTGTGGCCTCGCTTACGCATTGCGCTTGTCAGCTCAAAATTGTCGAACCTGGTGAGTGGCCCTTCAAGGCTCAGATGGCTGCCCAGGAGTCGCTGAATATATGTGCATGTTTGTCATCCAGAAGCGCCAAGGCAATGGCCGCTTGTTTGGCCGCACACGGCGATGAGTGTCGTACTGAAACGGCGTTAATGGTCGAACCTATTTGGTTGATTGATACTGCTGCAAAACACTTTTTGTTGCCATATTTGGCCACGTCGACGAAGCAGCTTCAGCCAGAAAGTTGCTTCGTCGCCATTTCTAGTGCGTGTCGTTCCCTGCTTTGTCCTCTTCGAGAGTCTGGCATGCTCCAAGAGAATATTCTGCAACACCCTCCCAGAGGGCCAAGATGACTCGCACGCTTCGATGAAGTCCAGGCCACTCCAGGTTCCCCGAAATCGGATTATTATTTAACAGATGTCTTCAATTTTGGCGGGCGGGAGGCCCATATATTTGAGGAGTCGTCTGCCCGCCCTGGTGCCAGAAGGTCTGACGATATGGACTCTTTCTTGTGCTTCTACAATCTCTTCTAGGGTTTTGCCACGTTCCTTCCTCAACTTTTCTTATAATTCCGTTACGTTGTACGCGATTCTCGGCGCAAACCGCGCCTACATTGTTCGAGAAACTTCAAGGCTGCTGTAGATCATTTTGTTGATATTACGCCTACTTCGTGATCATTTCAGATTATTCTGGAATCGATGTCGTCGCTAGCGATAACGCTGGTATGTTCGATGGCGAGTGTATAAATGCCGACAAGCTTCGCCACTTAATGGTCAGTTGATCGATGGCCGCCGCTCTGCTCGCCACTATCAGTGCCAGTATCTTATTGTAAGCTGACCTTCTTTTTACGGGGCTACAAGCTCAGCCCGAATAAGCAGTTTATTATTCCACCTGCAGTCTGCACTCTTCATCCACGTCACGACCCAGTGACATCTAGTGGAGGTGCTGGGTAATATCGTCGCGGAGCATTTCGTTCACTTGTTTCTTCATGGTCTCGCGTTCTCTCGTAGAAACTCTGTACGGACTCTGACGGGGTGGCCTTGCAATTTCTTCTATTACGATTCAATGTTTCGCGACAAGGGTTTGTCGAATTCTCGATGAAGACAAAAAGCAGTTATTGTATTTCAGGAGAAGGTTTTCGAACTGCTCTTGTTTATGCGTTGGAAGGCTTGGATTAACGTCGAAGGCTAGTTGAAAGGTTTCAGTCGCCAGAGTAGATTTGGCAGAATCGGTGTGAGCTAAAGCGTTTCTGGCTTCCAGTATCTCTTCGATGTATGCTACCTTCGTGCCTTTGCTCACGTGCTTGTGTTCGTTGCGGAAGTTCGTCAGTATCACTCTTGCGTTTCCTCCTCCCAGCCCAGCTATTCCTCTGGCGACGCAAATTTCGCGATTGATCAGGAGGTGTTGGTCGCTTTCAACGACGCCTTGCATGTCTGTCGATTCTTGAATTCTGACAAAAATGCGGATGCTGGAGCGTGGGGGAATGGTGACCTGGTTTTCCAGCACATTCAGGTTGTGCCTTCTTGATGGCGTGAGCGGCGGTAGTGCTGTTTTTTGGGGGTAAGGGGGGGGCTGTTTTAGATGCGGAGCATCTAATACTCGAGGCTTGTAGTGCGGCGCCGTCCGCAAGCTTCCTCCTCCTTCTTCCACCATCTGTGCATCCCTTCCTCCTCTAGACACCGCGCGCGCTTCACTCCTCCACCATCTGTGCACCCTTCCTCCTCTACACACCGCCTGCGCTTCTCCTCTTCACGAACATTCGCTAGCTGTATAATGTAGCGCGCATACGCCGTCACGCTTCGAGAACATCGGCAGCTGACGCGCGCGCATGCGCCGTCGCGCTTCGAGAACATCGGCAGCTGACGCGCGCGCATGCGCCGTTGCGCTTCTCCCCCTTCTCGAACATTCTACAGCTGACGCGCGCATGCACCGTCACCCACCATCTGTGCCGCGCGCGCTTCTCCCCTTCGAGAACAATCTACAATTCTCCTGATTCTCCAGTGGACGCGCATGCGCCGTCGCGCTTCGAGAACATTCAACAGCTGACAGTGCATGCGCCGTCGCGCTGTATATATACTCAAGGTCGGCGCTCGCTCGCTCAGTTGCCGCTCGTCGGTTGGTTTGTACGGCGCGTCGACGTCCAAGGTCGCGGTGAAATGAATTCCAACGAATCCACAAACACAATGATCGACGTCCCTTCGACCAGCGCCGCCCTTTCGCATACGCGTGTACGTGTTCACTCATTTAACACCCCCTCCTACAACCACGTTAACCAATTTAGCCATCGACCCAAGTAAGTCGCAATTTAACACCCCATTTCACAACCACGTTAACCAATTTAGCCATCGACCCAAGTAAGTCGCACTTTAACACCCCGTTAACCAATTATATGCTCCGCATCCTCCTCAGTGTTCCCCCGAGGGAAGCTGCGGGCAATTTTTTTTTCATGGACCTTGTTCTCAGGTTGACGATGGCACCATGAAGGCTTAAGAAGTACATACCAAGGATGACATCTCTTGAGCAACGCTGCAGTATGACGAAGCTTGCATGATAAATTTTACGGTTAATGGTGACTCTGGCTGTGCAGGTTCCTGGCGGCGCACACGTTGTCAGGAAGGCACACCCTGAATGCGCCCGAAGACCAAGTAACCATTCCTCTTGGCTCCAGCGTCAGCATTTCCGACTGCACTCAAGAGTTGACTGGCATGCAAGGCGTCGCCGAAGGCGATCAGCACCTCTTGATCAACCGCGAAACGGCTGATTTGACTCAAGCGACCTTGGGACATGGCCAGACAAGCCACCACCGCACCACCGCCTGCCACCCACAGGCGAATGGTCTCACCGAGAGGCTAAGCAAGACAGTCGCCGACTTGCTGGCGTCAATGTTGAACACAAGACGTGGGACGCCATCCTTCCGTGCGTGACCTTTGCACACAACGCAACCGTGCAGGAGACGAAGTAGGTGCAACTGTAAGGTTTGGTCTACGGAAAGAACCTGGAAACTATGCTCGACGCAATGCTGCCCAACGTCGCTGACGAAGACAACCTCGACGTCACCCTCAATTTTCAGCGTGCAGAAGAAGCTCGTCCACTCGTCCGCCTGTGCGTCACAAATTAGCAGACGACCGACCACCACCGTCACAATATTCGGCGACGCTTCATAGAATGCCATCCCGGTGAACGTGTTTGGGTATGGACGCTGATACGCCGACGTAGACTCAGTGAAAAATTCCTGTGACGGCACTCCGGACCATACAGGGTAGTACAACGTCTCGTCTCACTCGATCACCAGGTGGCCCCTACCGCATTACGAACTCTCAACGGCACCGATCGCGATATGAGGTCATCGAAGTCGCGTGCCTAAAGCCGTTCATGAACGTTAATAAACTGAAACACTGCAATTTGTTGTTTTTATTATTGCTGGGAGAATGATTTAAACTCCCACCAATAGCTCTTGAAGAAACTGTACGTTTCGGAACCAACTTGGTTCTTTATTCGGGGGAGACTGCCGGACTAAGTAGCAGCGGCGTCTTCAAAGCGCTGGCGGGGCGGATAATGATTCCCTCTCTCTCTTTCTTTCTTGTTTTGCCGTGGAGCGCAGTCTATGTGTATACACTGGGAGAAAGGCTCCGAGAGAGCGGTTGATGTTTTGGGCTGTCCGCTGTACATAGGCGACGACTCGAGTAACAGCATAACACCTGTTACTTCGCTGTGCCTGAAAAGCAATCGCTTTTCGAAAACCAAGACTTCAATGATTGCAGCGACCTTTGTGCTCCCGATAACTACAACAGAATTGTTCTAGGTAAAGCTCGAGGCCAGCCAAGACGTGTAATTTTCCCCGCGAGATAAGGGCTTGCGGGGGAGCGTCGCCCTCTTCCCCGAAGCGGGGAATAGTAGACGTGGGATATTAGCGCGCGCGCCGGTTAAGACGTAGGAGATTAGCGTTGAAGCACGCTTATTACGCCATCTCGCTAGTAATGCTGAAAACACGGTAATTTTCCCTGAGTCCCGCCAGCATAGGTAAGTGTTAGATATAAATAGCTTGCCGTTTGCACGTTGAAAGACGTGCTCCTCGGTGTTCCAGTGGTTAACACCTCGCTCTCAAGATTCAGAGGATCCATAACAAGTGACGGCGATGCCGACGTCGATGCTGGCGGTGAAATCCAGCGGAGAGTGTACATAAAATTGTTATCACAATAACATTAAGAAAAGTGACATAACATTGTGTTTTTTCCAGACTGCACCAGCTAGGGCAAGTGATGAGGCGTGCGCGTTCTTGTATACCAATGAAACAGTGCAAACCGACAAAGCTCGCGCAGTCTCAACGGAAACTACGTTTGCATGCTTGCCTCCGTGTCGTTTGTTTTCAAGAATTATTCTCTTTTAATTTTGTCTGAGCCAAAGCACTTACTTTTAGCCACTTGCAAGCGCCGCGTACCTCAAGGCGTGTGATTATGACTGCAGAAATTTTGATGCCACTCTTCATAATAGAACTACAGCACCACGGGTTCTGATGCTGTGTCTAATAGAAAAAGCCATGTCTACCAGACGATATCTTGGCGTATGATGCCGGTTTCTTCCTTCTGTTTCTATTGAAATACTTCTTGAAGTTATAATATGATGAGGATCAGCCAAGTGTTTTTTCAGTTGTCTTTCTCTTGTATCTCATACATTTTCTTGTGCTCGAAACAGATTTTTTTTGTTCTTGATGTCATAAGCCTAGTGTAATGTACAACGTAAGTAACCTTTGTGTTTTATTTTGATTTTTATTGCCTGCATGCTTTAGTTTTGCCACTACCTAAACATTTATATTCATGTTTACTCTTTTGCCAATGCAATTTCGAAAGAAAATATCTTAATATGTAAGCGTGAGTTAAGTGTACAGCACCAAACATTCTACTTGGTAATCATGATTGCCAAGTAATCATAGCTACAAATGGCAATATTGGGCATAGCAGCGTAGTGACACGATGATTAGTGCAACTATACTGCCACGCACTCTTTATAATATCACCATTGTTTTTCCATTTTGGTGTGCTTGATTCTAAGTCACAAAAAACTTATGACCACTCGACAGAAGCCATTCGCAATGCTTCGTAAACTTCGAGATTGTCTCAGATTGTGCTGCCAAGAATAACGCGCAAATCGTGCTGTGGCGGCCGCAAGTCTTAGGGGGGTGAAATGCTATAGGCACACCTAATAAATTTGCTTGCAGGCTAAAGAGCATCGCAAGATCAAAGTTTTTGGAGCTTTCCGCTTCTGGTGTCCGCATATTCATATCGTAGTTTTATGATGTAAAATGGGAACAATTAATATTCATATTATGCAGAGTACGCGTACTCTTGCTAATTCGCGACCTTGCGCGAGCAGAAGCGTTACCGCTGAAAGGTGCGATCAGCGCTATATCAATATAAGACGCGTTCTACCAATGATCACTTTTTCAAAGGCCGATGACATTTATTGCCGCTATCAAAGTATACAGTGCACTTTGCTTGTCTATTGATTTATTTAGTTTTCTGTACTATAGTTATTTCATTACTTTCACTTCTATCAGAGTGCCTGCCACTTTCTTCATAGTCGCCACAACGCGACAGTACAATTGTTCTGAGGCGTTCCTGAGATGCACATGTCCTCTTACTCAAGAAAATTAATTGCGCGTGAGTGAGTATATAGATAACGAACGGTTTACGCCGGCAGGTACGAACAACAAAGTAACAGCGTCTTTATGCGCTCTATGTAGGCCCGTGAATACACATAATGATGTACGGAAATGTCGCTACCGGCCTTGTTGCTCCTGCATAGCGGTGATACAACGGTGTTTGCGCCATCGTATACGAAGTCTTCCTATTGAATCTCATTAAATGAATCTTTTTATATTAGATGGCAATCCGCTAGCTGGTGCATAAGCTCAGCAATGACGCTCAAGAAATACAGAAATTAGAAGCGAGAACTGCTGTCTGCAAAATGCCTGTATAGTAGTCCTGTTAAGCATGTAAATAAAATCGTAATAGGTTCTTCGGAAGCAAACACATTTACCTAAAATATGATATTATAATAATTGTTGAAGCTTAACGTTCCAAATCATCATCATCATCATCATCAGCCTGTCTACGTCCACTGCAGGACAAAGGCCTCTCCCATGTTCCGCCAGTTAACCCGGTCCTGTGCTCGCTGTTGCCAATTTATACCCGCAAACTTCTTAATCTCATCTGCCCACCTAACCTTCTGTCTCCCCCTACCCCGCTTCCCTTCTCTGGGAATCCAGTTGGTGACCCTTAATGACCAACGGTTATCCTGTCTACGTGCTACATGCCCGGCCCATGTCCATTTCCTCTTCTTTATTGCAGCTATGATATCCTTAACTCCCGTTTGTCCCCTAATCCACTCTGCTCTCTTCTTGTCTCTTAAGGTTACACCTACCATTTTTCTTTCCATTGCTCGCTGCGTCGTCCTCAATTTAAGTTGAACCCTCTTTGTGAGTCTCCAGGTTTCTGCTCCGTAGCTAAGTACCGGCAAGATACAGCTGTTATATACCTTCCTCTTGAGGGACAGTGGCAATCTACTTGTCATAATTTGAGAGTGCCTGCCGAATGTGCTCCATCCCATTCTTATTCTTCTAGTTACTTCAATCTCGTGGTTAGGCTCTGCGGTTATTACCTGCCCTAAGTAGACATAGTCTTTTACAACTTCAAGTGCACTATTACCTATCGCAAAGCGCTGCTCCTTTCCGAGGTTGTTGTACATTACTTTCGTTTTCTGCAGATTAATTTTAAGACCCACCTTTCTGCTCTCCCTGTCTAACTCCGTAATCATGAGTTGCAACTCGTCCCCTGAGTTACTCAGCAATGCAATGTCATCAGCGAAGCGCAGGTTACTGAGGTACTCTCCAGTAACTCTTATCCCTAACTGTTCCCATTCTAGGCTTCTGAAAACGTCCTGTAAGCACGCAGTGAATAGCATTGGGGAGATTGTGTCCCCCTGCCTCACACCCTTCTTTATTGGTATTCTGTTGCTTTTTTTACGAAGCACTATGGTAGCAGTTGATCCCCTGTAGATTTCTTCCAGAATGTTTATATATATTTCATCTACGCCCTGATTCCGCAGTGTCTGCATGACGGCTGATATTTCTACTGAATCAAACGCCTTCTCGTAATCTATGAAGGCTATGTATAGTGGTTGGTTATACTCTGAGCATTTCTCTATTACCTGATTGATAGTATGAATGTGGTCAATTGTTGAGTAGCCTGTTCTAAATCCTGCTTGTTCCTTTGGTTGATTGAATTCTAATGTTTTCTTTACTCTGCTAGCAATTACCTTTGTAAATAGCTTGTATACTACAGAAAGCAAGCTGATCGGCCTGTAATTCTTCAAGTCCTTGTCATCTCCTTTCTTATGTATTAAGATGATGTTAGCGTTCTTCCAAGACTCTGGTACTTTTCCCGTCAGGAGACACCTCGTAAATAGAGTGGCTAGTTTTTCTAACACAATCTGTCCTCCATCTTTCAGCAGATCTGATGTTACTTGATCCTCACCAGCAGCTTTGCCTCTGTGCATGCTCTCCAAAGCTTTTCTGACTTCTTCTATCATTACCGGTGGGGTGTCGTCTGGGTTACTGCTAGTTCTTATAGTATTAAGGTCGTGGTTGTCTCGGCTACTGTACAGATCTCTGTAAAACTCCTCCGCTATTTTAACTATCCTATCCATATTGGTAGTTAATTTGCCTTCTTTGTCCCTTAGTGCATACATCCGCCTTTTGCCTATCCCAAGTTTCCTCTTCACTGCTTTGACGCTTCCTCCGTTTTTCAGAGCGTGCTCAATTCTCTCCATGTTATACCTTCTTACATCGCATACTTTACGTCTATTAATCAGCTTCGAAAGCTCTGCCAGTTCTATTTTGTCTGTTGTACTTGACACTTTCATGATTTGACGCTTCTTAATTAGGTTCTTCGTTTCCTGGGAGAGCTTGCCGGTGTCCTGTCTAGCTACCCTGCCTCCAACTTCCACTGCACACTCCGTGATGATACTCGTCAGATTATCATTCATTGTATCTACGCTAAGGTTGGTTTCCTCGCTAAGAGCAGAGTACCTGTTCTGCAGTGACACTCTGAATTCCTGTACTTTCCCTCTGAGTGCTAGCTCATTGATTGGCTTCTTGCGTATCAGTTTCTGTCGTTCCTTCTTCAAGTCTAGGCGGATTCGAGCCCGTACCATTCTATGGTCACTGCATCTTACCTTGCCAACCACTTCCACATCCTTCACGACTCCTGGGTGTGCAGTCATTATAAAGTCTATTTCGTTCTTATTTACGCCATTGGGGCTCCTCCATGTCCACTTGCGGTTTTCTCGTTTTCGGTAGAAGGTATTCAAAATACGCAGATTATTGCGTTCTGCGAATTCTACTAGTAGCTCTCCTCTGGCGTTTCTAGTGCCAATGCCATAATCTCCTACTGCCTGGTCTCCAGCCTGCTTCTTCCCTACCTTTGCATTAAAGTCGCCCATTACTATAGTATACTGTGTTTTCACCTTACTCATTGCCGATTTCACATCTTCATAGAAGCTTTCAACTGAAGCGTCATCATGGCTGGATGTAGGCGCGTAAGCCTGTACTACCTTCATTTTGTATCTTTTATTCAGTTTAATTACAATGCCTACCACCCTTTCATTAATGCTATAGTAATCCTCTATGTTGCCAGCTATGTTTCTGTGAATTAGGAACCCTACTCCCAGTTCTCTTCTGTCTGCCAAGCCCCGATAGCAAATGACGTGCCCATTCTGTAGCACAGTATAGGCCTCATCTGTCCTCCTAACCTCACTCAGCCCTATTATATCCCATTTAATGCCTTCTAGCTCCTCGAATAATACAGCTAGACTTCCCTCACTAGATAACGTCCTAACGTTAAACGTTGCTAAGTTCAAGTTCCAATGGTGGCCTGTCCGTATCCAGAGATTCCTAGCACCCTCTGCTGCTTTGCAGATCTGACCGCCGCCGTGGTCAGTTGCTCCGCAGCTAGTGGGGACCGAGGGCCGTGAGTTAATTGACGAATGCCTACGAGAGGGGGTGGCCAGATACTGCACCAGGGTGGCCAATCCTTCTCTGGTGAGATCATCGGTGCGTACCGGCTTTAAGCCGGTACGATCAGACAGTAGTGGGAACGCTCCAAAACCAGGCTATAATTATGGGAGACGCCGAAGTGTAGGGCTTCGGGAGTGCCGACCACCTGGGTTTCCTTAACTAGCACCTTAATCTAAGCGCATGGGCTTCAAACAGTTCCGCCTCCACCGAGATTGCGGCCGCCATGACCGGAACTCGATCCCGTGATTATCAGGTCAGAAGGCGAGGGCCTTAGCCACTTGACTACCGCGGCGGGTTGGATTTCCTTTAGAATAAATCTTTTGCGATACCAAAAAGATTTCATGAGAATGAAACTGGGCACATTTCAGGATTTTTCAAACCACAACATTCGGTGACACAAAATGCCTCATTCGAACGTAAAAGCTTTATTGTGAATCATAAACAATCATAGCTGTGGTGTACGCTATTCTTACAGCTTTTTATTGGGACAAAATAAATCATATGCAGCGTATCCCATCTTATACCTGGCGATGACATTCCCTAAAAGAAAAGATTCAATGAAAAAAAAGGAAAAATGGTTCTACTCGATAAAAAGATCTCTCATTTGTTGAGAAGCACTCGTAGATTTCGCTGCATGGCACATTCGAGAACGGAAAGCGCTGCTTTCTTTACCAGACATATTCCCATTCTCGCGTAAGTGCATCCACGAGCACTGCGTCGTTACGTTCACTTCACTTGCCAGAACGTATACGCTCTGCGTCAGCCATTTATATCTGTTACAAATGACGGCCAACTGCATATGCGTTAGCAATTGCTACATAAGAACGCAGGAGCACAGAACTGCAATACTTTGGAACCGTACGCGGCAATGAACGACCTACCATAAAAACAGGCCATGAGTGAACCAAAGAGATGCATGCGGGAAAAGAAAGAACAAAATGCGCGGGAGTATTCGGTTGCCTGCTGACAAGCGCCGAAATTACTATATGCAGAAGAAACGCGGTGAGATTTACGGCAGAAGAAGCAATTTGGAGAGTGCAACGTGCTCCATAAAGATGCAAATGCAGTAAGGGGCATGATTTCGTCAGGACGATTTCTTTTCTTTTTTCCTGTGCACGCTTCGCATTAAAACGAGGCTGTTCCAAGGGAACGTAAAGCACCGTTAATGCCAGGGCGAGTACAAAAGGAAAAAAAAAGTTTCTCCACCGAGCCTTCGTTGAAGCTTATGCAGTGTAACGTGTGGGTGCGTAGCGCTACATAGGAGCTGATTGACGAAGTTAACGATGATGAGTTGAAAGCACACCCTCTCGGCCGTTTAGGTGTGCGGCATTGAGCAGAGTGAGCACAAGCGGCTCCTCGTATTATGAGAATCTGCCATATACTTGAGGCGAAGTGTATGTACCCTTTTCTGCTTATCCTAAAACATAAAGTAATTATTTCACTATCATTGTGATTGTTAGCTTTCCTTCTGCTATCTGAAGCAGATTTAGCCCTGAAAATTGTAATGTTACCTTTTCGTGAAGATTTCCCTTCAGGTAGCTATCATCACCTGATAATAGCCGCCGTATCGCAGCAAAGAACTTCCTCGCACAACAATAGTTCTGCTTCAGTATATTCCCTAATATGTTATCTAAATGCTGGCCGAAAACTATATTTCCAGATATTGTGGTTGCTGAGAAAAGGGAAAATAATTTTTGAAAGGTTGTTTTGAGATGATCAAAATTACAAATTATTTCAAATGTGAAACGAGTTAACATCAAATTGATGAATTCGTTCAATAGTACCAGTCATATACCCATCACCAATACCATTTTTTAGGGGCGAAGCTCCTTATACCGGCACCCGTTCGTCCCTTGTAGCCGTTGTAGTGTGTAACATGTAAAACATTTTGACCTCCAAGGTGCTGCCAGCGAGAGATTTCTTCAGTGCGTTGTTGAACAATAAAAAATAGAGCTCAATGTACATGCCAATGGCTGCTGACGGTGAATAAGAGACAAGAGCATTCGGCTTTTAGTTGACGCGCACGCTGCGATCACCATTATCAGCCATTGGCATGTAAATTGAGCACTGTCTCAAAAGAAAGGGTTGCTACGTCATACTCGCTGGGTGTAACCTCCTTAGCTTTAGAAAGGTTCAGCGAGCGTTGAGCCGCAGTGCCATGAATACAATGAAATAGTATATACTATGAACGCGAGGTGGTTAAAGTTGGGAAGTAGATACGAAGCGCAAGCCGTAAGAAAGTAAAAGCCGAATTGTCCTGTCTCTCATTTCCCATTATCAGCCATTAGCATGTACATTGAGCACTATCTGACAGGAAAAGGTTGCTACGTTATACTAGCTGGGCGTAACCTCCTTGGTTTTAGAGAGGTTTAGCGAGTGCTGGGCCGCAGTGTCATGAGTACAGTGAACTAGTATATACCATGAACTCGAGGTGGTTAAAGGTGGGAAGTAGACCCGAAGTGCAAGCCGTAGAAGGTGTGCGTGTGCCACCTCTTGTTTAGTCCTTAGATTGTCCGCTGGATGACGGTGCTCCTATATGGGGAATATATGATGAAAAGATGCGAGATGGTGGTACTTGGAGTGTCGAATAGATGGACGAACGGACACACAGACAGATGCTTGGATGGAGTCATGAACGGACGCAGGGGCAGATGCTTGGACGAACGCAGGGACGGACGTACGAACAGACGCACGCATGAATGGGCGGATGGACGCGTGTACGGTCACACAGACGGACGCAAGAATGGACGAAAGCAAGATCGAATGGACGGACGAATGCTTCGCCCAACTCTCCATCATGCACTCCGTGGATATGCTGCCAATGTTTTTTTTCCTTTTTGTGTTGAAACGTCTTGCCCGGCGAGCCTCATTAGTCGCCCGCTGTAAAGCCGTGTCAGCACAGTAATGTCGACGCAGTTCAAGGTTGCGTAAGTCGTACACAGTGCAGTGCCCTGGCGAAGTTCCAGAATAGTTCAGCACATTCACACGGGCTATAGTGCCATCAATAAAACGAACCCAACGTCAAGAGTGCATTTATACAGTGTTTGCTTGCCGAATAAAAACTTTTAGTTCTTACATGATAGTCCAACGACTCGCGGTGGTTTTGATTTTTCTCATGGATGCAATTAGGAAGTAATTCTAGATGATCTACTTCATGATAATTTGGCTTAACAGCTTCAATAACGAATGTTGGAAGGAATTCGTTATGAAGAAATGGTTATTCATTCAACTAGGCTTTGTTGAATTTACATTTACTTTCGGCATTCTTGAGTAGGCGGTCATTTGCTCCACCGCACAACAAGTTGTCTAGACCTCAAGCCATCACGTTTAGATAGCTCCAGACCAGGTCCTATCCCAGCCTATTTTTTCTCAGCATAGTCTCCTCAGTGGCTTTTGACTCTACCTGTCCTGATTGTGGTGAGGTTAGTGACTTAGCACATATGCTCTGGTAGTGCCCCTCGTTACAGGACCCAAGTCGGCTCACAGAAGAAAACTGGGACGCCGCGTTACAAAGTTCAGAGAGAGAGAGAGAGAGAGAAATATTTAAAAGGAAGAGACCGGGGGGTCAACCTAGACGAACTGGTTTGCTACCCTGTACGGGGGTGGGGAAAAGGGTCTGAAAGAGCATAGAAATAGAGAGATAAAAAATAAATTAGAAGAAAAAAAAATTGCCCGCAGCTTCCTTCGGGGGAACACTGAGGAGGAAGCGGAGCATATAATTGGTTAACGGGGTGTTAAAGTGCGACTTACTTGGGTCGATGGCTTAATTGGTTAACGTGGTTGTGAAATGGGGTGTTAAATTGCGACTTACTTGGGTCGATGGCTAAATTGGTTAACGTGGTTGTAGGAGGGGGTGTTAAATGAGTGAACACGTACACACGTATGCGAAAGGACGGCGCTGGTCGAAGGGACGTCGATCATTGTGTTTGTGGATTCGTTGGAATTCATTTCACCGCGACCTTGGACGTCGACGCGCCGTACAAACCAACCGACGAGCGGCAACTGAGCGAGCGAGCACCGACCTTGAGTATATATACAGCGCGACGGCGCATGCACCGTCAGCTGTTGAATGTTCTCGAAGGAGAAGCGCGCGCGCGGCACAGATGGCGACGGCGTGACGGCGCATGCGCTGTCAGCTGTCGAATGTTCTCGAAGGAGAAGCGCGCGCGGCACAGATGGTGGGCGACGGCGCGACGGCGCATGCGCGCGCGTCAGCTGTCGAATGTTCGAGAAGCGGTGCGGACGGCGCGGACGGCGCACTACAAGGCGCGAGTATAAGATGCTTCCGCATCTAAAACCACATGCGCACACAATCAGGGAGTTCCAATCACAGTCATTTGGAAAGGCCGGTTGAACGCAAGAAGCGCAGGAGCGCCTTCACAGCCTTCTTCTGCGACATAAAGTCCTGTCGGCAGCGCAGGAGTCTTTCTTCCGAAAGAGGCTGGTTGTCCAGTTCATCTAGTGCATTGCAGAGTGACTGTCTCTGCGAGCAGTATTGTGGACATTCACACAGAATGTGCCAAGCTGTTTCATCACTGCCACAATGGTCGCATGCAGCAGTGTCAGCCATTCCTATGCGGAACGCGTACGCATTGGTAAATGCGACGCCCAACCATAATCTGCACAGCACAGTAGCGTCTCGTCGGAGTAATTTCGGAGAAATTTGAAGACTAAGAGTTGGGTCCCATGTACCTAACTGAGCATGGATGAAATGTGACTCGTTTCATTGTGACGAGGTGCGCTTGCGAACAAGCATGCGAAGTTTCCGTGCAGCGTCAGCTCTGGAAAGCGGAATTAATATTTCATCGCTTTCAGTATGGGCAGAACGGGCAGCTTGATCGGCCCGTTCATTGCCAATTATTCCACAATGACTTGGGAGCCATTGAAAGGCTAGTTCATGTCCTTCCTCAACGAGTTGGTGAGTCTTTTCTACAATCTGAAATAGCAGCTGTTCGTACGAACCGTGGCGTAAAGGTGATAGAAGGAATTGCAGTGCAGCCTCTGAGCCACTGAAAATTGTCCATTTTTGTGGCTGTTGGTCGTTGATGCAATGCAATGTGGCACGAAGAGCTGTGAGCTCTGCTCCCGTTGATGTCGTAAGGTGGGAGGTCTTGAATTTTCTTGTCGTGTCTTTTATCGGTATAACAAATGATGCCAATGAACTCTTCTGTAAAACAGAGCCGTCGGTGTATACGTGTATACAGCCTTGATACGTCTCGTATAACAAGAGCAGAGCAAGCTGTCTAATAGCAGGTGACGACATATCTGCCTTTTCTGGATGCCAGGTATAGTTATCCTGATAATAGCCTGAGTCAGGCACCAGGGAGGAGTCGAAGGCCTGGCGGCGGGTGTGAAGCATGTTGGCAAAGAATCGCGATATGTGGTGACCGTTTGGCAAAATGACGAACGTGGTCTGTCTGCTGGTAAAGAGGCTAAGTGGTTGCAGCGTGTCCGAGCGATATGCCTTATATGTGTCCTGAGTGCCTCAACGTCGATATGTGTCGTGATGAGGTGGTCACCGGCGATAGCTATAGTAGAGAGTTTTAGAACTGCGTACGTGGCGGCGTTGCGTACGTAAGGACGCCACGTTCTGCGTAGTGCGCATGCGCAGACCACATCGCACACGTATCGCGTTACGTACGCAGCTGCTACGTACGCACGCATGAGATGCGTGCGTACGTACATATGAGGTGATCGCGCCGCTCTCGAACAAATTCGCGATAGCGCGAGACTTCGTTTTGCAAAATGGCGGCATCGAAGGCAAGCACCGAACGGCTCTGTGGCTTAAAATATGGCCATAATCTGGCTATAACTCTTGGATTGGCTCACATTGGCTGTCAACATCATGTACTTCTATTTTTATCTACCAGATGACGCAACACGCTTCACGCTCGTTACGTACGCGGGTACTACGGCGTACTAAAAGCCGATTAGTGGCAAACAACACCACGTAACGCAAGGCGCTTGCGTGATGCGTACGTAGCACCATTCCGCAGTACTAAAACTCTCTAGTAGCGATTGTCGACGCACTACGAGGCAAGCCGAGGCAAATCTGGAGTGCCTGGGACTGAACACTCTGTAGCGTTCAAAGGCTTGTTTTGCTTGCATTGGTGAATGCCGGTAAACTGTACTGCAGAAAGCCGAGAAAAAGTACTCTGTACAGCTGTAGCATTGCACTGGGAGACATTCCCCAAGTCTTCCCTGCAAAAAAACTTCAGTATATTACAGATGTCCATTAACCGTTTCTTCATGTACGAAACGTGATCGCTCCATGATAGATTCTTGTCAATTATGACGCCCAAAAACTTGTGCGATCGAATGTATGGTACACTTTGACCATTGATTCTTATAGTGTACTTATCCATAGGCTTTCGTGTAAAAGCTACGAGGGCGCCTTTTTCGGAAGAAATTTCCAAGCCTCGATTTCGTAGGTAGCGTAATGTTTCAGTGGCAGCTTTTTGATTGATTGATTGATTGATTGATATGTGGGGTTTAACGTTCCAAAATCACTATATGATTATGAGAGACGCCGTAGTGGAGGGCTCCGGAAATTCAGACTACCTGACGTTCTTTAACGTGCACCCAAATCTGAGCACACGGGCCTACAACATTTCCGCCTCCATCGGAAATGCAGCCGCAGCCGGGATTCGAACCCGCGTCCTGCGGGTCAGCAGCCGAGTACCTTAGCCACTAGACCACCGCGGCGGGGGTGGCAGCTTTTTGAATTCTCCCTCGTAACTGCAGACGTGTTACAGCCGATGCCCGAATGCAGATATCATCTGCGTACATACGCAGATGATATGTATGGGGCGTATGTACGCAGATATCATCTGCGTACATACGCCCCTTTAACGTGTAAGAACAAAGATGCGCATAGATGCTTAAGGCCTTTCTCGTGTTTCACGTAAGTGACCAAGTCGGCTACGTTGTCAATCGATGGTCGACCACGCCGAAAACCTGCCATGACATCTGGGTAGATGTTGTTACACTCCAAGAACCACTCCAGGCGTCCCAGGATCATCCTCTCTACAACTTTGCCTACACAACCAGCCAATGCAATCGGACGATAAGATGAGAGATCCAACGGTGACTTGCCTGGTTTCAGAAGTGGAACTAGGCGACTTGTCTTCCAGCTTGTCGGGAGCGTTCCATCTTGCCAGGATTTGTTGTACAACTCCAAAAGGAGGATTCTCGCGCGTTCACCCAGATGACACAAAGCCCTATAAGACATTCTATGTGGCCCTGGTGCTGACGTGCGTCCACGAAAAGCTAGTGCTGCTCTGAGCTCCCCGTTTGAAAAAGGCATATCTATGCGGGAATCCAGTGTTTGTGAACAGTTAGTCGAGGGCAATAGGCTATTGGGCACTGCGAGTGGCCCAGATACTCTGGCACAGAAGTCTTCTGCCACGTCAATGCCGCGTCCCTGTTCAGAAAGTGCGAGAGCCTTGAATGGTGTCCACTGAGTTGGTTTTGTGCGGAGACCTCATACCGTCTTCCACAATTGAGATAAAGGTTTTCGTGGGTCAAATGACTCACAAAAACAGTCCAACGTTGTGACTCGAGTTTATTAGATGCGGAAGCATCTTATACTCGCGCCTTGTAGTGCGCCGTCCGCGCCGTCTGCACCGCTTCTCGAACATTCGACAGCTGACGCGCGCGCATGTGCCGTCGCGCCGTCGCCCACCATCTGTGCCGCGCGCGCTTCTCCTTCGAGAACATTCGACAGCTGACAGCGCATGCGCCGTCGCGCTGTATATATACTCAAGGTCGGCGCTCGCTCGCTCAGTTGCCGCTCGTCGGTTGGTTTGTACGGCGCGTCGACGTCCAAGGTCGCGGGGAAATGAATTCCAACGAATCCACAAACACAATGATCGACGTCCCTTCGACCAGCGCCGCCCTTTCGCATACGTGTGTACGTGTTCACTCATTTAACACCCCCTCCTACAACCACGTTAACCAATTTAGCCATCGACCCAAGTAAGTCGCAATTTAACACCCCATTTCACAACCACGTTAACCAATTAAGCCATCGACCCAAGTAAGTCGCACTTTAACACCCCGTTAACCAATTATATGCTCCGCATCCTCCTCAGTGTTCCCCCGAGGGAAGCTGCGGGCAATTTTTTTATCCGGCGCTGAATCTTCTTTTGTATACGTCGAGCAATCCGTAAGTCTTTTATTGCCTCCGGGCGTCGGTATCTTCCTTCAGCACGCCGTCGGATTGCTCGAAGTCGTTCTAGCTCGATGTCAAATTCCGTTACTTTGGGAGAGCTGGTGAGGGTACACGTAGTATCGTGTATTGTGCTTTTAATTATCTGCTCTATGTCGAGGGATATGTCAGAGAGTTCATAGTTGCTACCACAGCTACGGGCTGTCCAGAGAGCCCACGACGCAGCGGTGAGGCTAGGCCTCCCCGTTCCTACGTGGGAGCGGTCCGCGATGTTGCTCTAAAGGAGCAGCGTTTCTCAGGACCCAACAAAGTTCTCTGTCTGTCTGTCTGTCTGTTCAGCGTTCTTTGATCAAAGGCACTAGAATTGATTGGTATCTTTTGATGACATGTCAACATATGTAGACTGGACAGCTTTTCGTGTTTCCTCCAAAATGAATAGCTTTTTATTGCAAAACGATAATATTTTGGTGCTTACCAATAATAACAGCACTGAGACGTCTGCGGCCAGATAAAAAATATAAAAATTTCTTAACAAAAACATGAAGCTTCTGATCTCTTTTGTTTGCGCAGTCTCGTGCCCATTCTTTTCTAAATATCCCAAGTGTGATCCAACTTGCAAACTGTAACTTCTTCATATGGCTATGATGTTCAAATTGCAAGGTGTTTCTTGATATGAAAGTAGGGGGATATATTTTTTGAATTATGTAATTTCTAGTGAAACAAAATTGTACTGAAGCAAACAAACAGCTGATTCGGGTTCAGAAAAGGCTAAAGATTTCAGATAACGCAACAAGAAAAAAAAACGGCTTTTTCCAATATTTTCGTTAAACCTCTCCCCTTAAGTGCTGTAACCGGACTAAATATGGTTGTTTCCGGAGTGTCTTAGAGGGACAATAACGAGTTGTCTCAGCCATTATTTTGTTGAATAAATAGCCTTAGCAGTTTAAGCCAGATTGCATTGTCCAACATACCCTTTGTATAACATTGTACAATACAATCCAACAAAAAATCAGTTTGAAGACGGGATTTACGTTTCTAACAGCAAATGTATAGTCCTTCTGTGCATGAATCTGTGCCGTAAGTGAGTGTGGAGTGACCTATTTATTGATCAGTTTTCAGAGAAACACGTTCGTCGTCATAAAATAGTTTAAAATGCTTACAAACGTAAATGAGGGGCCGTATGAGTTTTCGAAATATGTGTAAAATAAATCCGCCACACAATATTAAGATGAACAAATGAACAGTCGTCGCATATTGACAGTGGATAACTTACGGCTAAGCTATTTGCGAACTTTCGTTTCCGCCGCTTTAAATTGAGGTCTAATGGGTGTGCTGTTTCTTATACTGCAGATCAGAGCCATTATGGCGTAGTTGTCACTAGGCTTCGCGCACACCAGTCATTATAAAATAAGTGTTCTATTGTTTGAATGCTTGAAAACTGTACTTTGAGCACATGATTTGATAGTAGTTAATGATAAAGTTGTTTTTCCAAGAGGTTTTAGAGTGGCCGCGTATTCTTTTTTAACCCTGATTCTCAAATTGTACGTGCCACATTCACAATGTTGCCAGGTTCAGAATCATATAGAAAAGTGATTGCAATGATGCAGAAAGACCAGGTACATTTTCATGTTTTCGACGACGTCACTTTGTCATTAAAGTCCAAACGAATGACATCGCCCAGCTGCTCTGCATGTTTCATGCGCAAGTTATAGCGTAGAAGCGACTCCGACGAAAGCGGCCAATGCAGAGTAGAAATGATCCAGCCGGCCGCCTCGCACGAAATGCCCATAAAGAGGTGCCTGGGAGGGTACTGAATACAGATTCAGCAGATCGGGCGCAATTGAACCATCCCAGCGGGGACGCCCCGGGCGTCGGGAGCCCTAAATCTGCGCGGAATCAGTCGACAATCGAGTAGGATGCACACCTACTTTATTAAAAGTTGACACGTTCTCTTGAGGGCAAAATGGAGACCGCGCTAATTATGTTATAAATACACGCGACAATAGACAGAAAAGCACTACCGAAATACAATCGCGTAAAACTACAATCTATTCTCACAAATGAACATCGCAACTCTGTATAGCCTTTGAACCAATTTTCCTAGTATTAGAAAATTGCTCGCTAATGTGGTCTGCACATATGGCACCTCACGTTCTTGCGTTCTTCGGCTTTTGTTACTCAACAAGGTAGAAGCTCAGCAAATGACCTGGTGATTTCTGGCGTTGTCTGAATCTCCATGACATTCAATTGGTCTGCGTAGAAGTTGGTCGAACCTATAATGCACCAACTTCGGGTGCGTTGCTGCTTCCTCTTTCACTTCGTCACTTTGGTGACCTCCTCAGAACTACATAACAATATGCGCGATAAGTTATCGGCACAATCATCGTGAAGTGTATATGTTCCTAAACGCTGGTCCACTGCAACAGAAGTAGATTTTTGTAGTTTTATTGGTGCACCTCATACATTAGTTTTCGACAGAGATAAAATGTGGGTGTGGATCGATAGTGCCTGGCGCGTTTTACGCACTGCCGAAAGGTTCCATTTACAAAAAAATTTCCAGCAGCCTTTTTTGGTTCGCCTAATAACCGGTGGCAGCGTGGGCCCTTCGGATGATAGGCAGTGGTAGCTCGAATCTTGGATCGACGTGCACTCCTACGTAATCGAAAAACTTTGATGCCTCGGCCATCGTCTCTGTGTGTGATTCAAATTCTAAGGGCCCCATCTTCTTCAGAACTACTTTCCCGTGACCAAAATATTTATAGATTACGAAGTACCTGTTTCATAATTTTTTCGCAACATTCTACATAACATTCTACATAAGCATCCTCTCAAGATTGAATCATTTACTTCTAAAACGCTTCGTGCAGTTTAGTAGACAACTCAGGAGCCGTGCTGGGTGTGCAGTCATCTTTTTGTGCAATGTATAATTCGCAATGTCTTACTGATTAACGGAGGTGCAACGGCCCCAGTGTTTTATTCTTTTTTTGTTTTCTCTGGTAAGCGGCACCTCTGTGTCATTGTTGCGAGAGCACAACCATTAATTTTAGGCTAATGCTGAAAATTAAAACGTACTGTAGTGTCTAGTCTCGGCGTTCAACAAGCCATGGCAGCCCCCTTTTGGCAGTTTCGTACCGCAAAGAAGGAGTTTTGGCAGTTTGAGGTAACCACCAAAACTGTTGCAAGTGTCGGTAACTGAGGGGATAGTTTTGTACCAACCCTAAGAAGCACTGAATGACTGCACACATATGAAAGCTTCGGAGTACTACTACATTATACTTCAAATAAAAAATATTCAAAACAGCATTGTTTTTTTTTACTTTCCACCTCGTCAGGGCCGCTATGCTAAATATACCCTTTGGCCGTGGTGACGGAAAACCATCTGTGCCAACGTCTATACATGTTTTATTACTTATTCACAGAAATGTACGTGTTTCGCGTCTTCGAGAGTGGTGAATTCTCTGCTGGCTTTTATACAGCCTTCCAAGGGCAGAGGGAGGAGTGGCACGCATTGAGGCACACTATTCACTGAATGTACCGAGTAGTACCACACACATAGTTACGACAATCGAACAACCACAGGAGCTTTGAGCAATGCGAAAATTCACACTAAAAAAAAGACTAATGCGGTGAACAGACATGAAGAGTACCGTGGTTTAAAGGAAACTAAAAGCTAAAGAATGTGTACAAAGGCAAACAACAAGGGCTAAGTCAATGAATGCAATCATTGCAGTTGCGGGCTCTCGCTTTTGTTGAGCGCAGTAAAAAAAAGGGGGACATGAAAGTCTGACAATCAGCAATACTGCAGAGTTTTGTCGCTGCACTCCTATATACGCATGCACTCGAGCTTCGAATTTCGAAGGATGTTAAAGTACGGAAAAATTTTGCTCTGTCAGAAAAAATAAAATATATTACGGCAGAAAAGTGTAACATCATTAGCGCGCAAAGTAAAAAGAGATGGGCTACGCTTATCAATGCATAGCGAACATGTATGAATTAATGGGACCAACTAACGAATAAGGTTGACGTGTTTCGTCGGTCGTTTGACATGCATTCTCAGAGAGAGAGACAATTAAGTAGAATATTCAAAATAAGTCATTACAGTGGCTAGTAAACACAGAAACATGTAGAACGAGGGAGGGTAGTGGTGATGATGGCCATATAACATAAAGCCGCTGCATAAACCATAAGCTCATGCAAAATACATGATCATAGTATTGGTGATCTTTGGCCGAAGCATAGACCTTACACCATCAAAAACCATATATAACCATTATCAAGACTGCTGCCTTGCCAGCTAAATACAAGACTGCATTATGACACCATAAAGCCTGGTTCTGTAGAGCGTATATAGCCCAAAGTGTAACGTGATCCTTACCTACAGGAAAGATGAAACTTGGATTGAATTGTTGTTACCGTATGAACTACATAGCGACTCTCACTTAGTGCTGTATTAAAATAACGGTATTTATATAATTTTAGCAGGGGAACTTCGACAGCTAACAAATAAACTTTTACTCACCTAAACTGAAAAACAATATAATAGGAGTAGGCTTGAATAAGAACGTTAAGTACGTTTATATTGTCTGTTTTCGCAAATATCACAATCCGCACTTAGGTTTCCCTCTTTTGTTGGGATTAGGAGTTTGGAAGACCCGTTTTATCAATCGTTCAGTGAAAAGAACTCAATAAGTCTTCTTTATTGCATTAAAAAAACTATCCAACAATCCATCTGGGTAAGTCTAAACAAGCCTAACATGTTCACTTTTTAGGGACAAAAACTGTTACTCTTGGTCGCTGTACCCATTACAGCCATAATACTTGCACTTCGTCTTCTATTTAGAACCCAGTCTTCGCTTTCAGAGAAGCCATACTGAAGAAATTTACTTAGTCTTGGACCGGCTATGGTGCATTTATCGTTGTCTGTAGTCAAAATGGAGCATGCTGTCTTAGCGAATTCAGCTGTTTTTAAGGATCATTAGGTGCCATTCCCACTAAATCGCCAAAACCGTTCGTTCAGTGTCAATGCTACCTGTGAAAGGAACGACCACCGACATCAATAAGTACCACGTTAGTTGGACATTATGGTGCTGAGTGGGCTCTTTCGAGTTCAGATGACATGTAATGACGCCGTTCTATACATCGTGGTGAACTATTGGGGTGACTCACTATGTCTTGCAAACTATACGCCGTACTTTGTGTGCGTGCCATAAAGAACCCGTAAACAACTTCAGTTCTTCACTATGGTCTTATAAAAAGACCCACGCTGAGAGCCTGGTTTTGTGACTCGTTAACTGAACTATTTATTGGAACAAATATGAAGAAGTTCCCGTGAATCTCACTTTTTCAATGCAGCCAAATAGCACGACTGATACGAGTTATTGACACCAATAAAATGAAGTTGTGAGTGACCAAAATGTTGAATCCACTTTTAGAGGTTCGGTATTTTGTGGGGCGAATAATCACTTATATTTATATTTTCACTTTTGTGCCCAGTGCTTCCTATTGTGGCCAGTATAACAGGGAAGTTCTATGATCGTTCAAATACGTCAATGTCACATGACGTCACGGAGGAAAGAAAGGTAAGGAGAGGCCCTGACGTCCCTCCTTGTGAAGCCGGGATGAAGCCGGAAGTCGGCCATATTGACTAGGCAAATTCTCCTCGCTTGTTTACATCCGAATGTAAAACAGAAGGCACGACTCTGTCTCCGGCTCGGAAAGCACGTGGGCTGCGCAGCACGTGTGTCGTGACGATGCGAAACTCATGGAACGGGGCTCATCGCTCTGAGCTAGCGGGACACCTTCAGCGAAATCACTTCGTCCGAGTAATAACAGGGAGTAACAGCTCGCCGACAACGAAGCAACTACGAGAGAACGCGCACTAGACGCACTGACAACGGCGAGTGCTTTCACGTCACTAATTCAGCAACCGTACAGACAACACGATCGGTCGTGCGCCATCTACGGTTGCATTCCGCCACGCGGCCGACGCCGCGTCCTGCCACTGTGTTCGTGTTCTGCATGAAACTCACCGACGTCAGCATTCTGCGACCGTGGTGACTCTGAGCACGGTGCTAGTGACAGTTGGACGCGGTTGCTGTTACGTTGAGATTACATGCAATGCTGGTGGAGAGTGTACCAAGCGGAACAGAAAAGGTGTTTTAATACGCACATGCAAGTTGTTACTGTACACACACAACACAAAACTACGTATGTGCACATGGTCCTCATGGCGTCTTGCTGGGCTCAACAGCGTCGTCCGTTGTCACAAGCAGGAGCACTGCTCAACCGCCACTGACCTGCAAGGCGTTTGTCGTCATTCAGCTTCGTCATGGTGCCCAATGCAATTTCGCTGAACACTAACTGCTTCATCCACGTCAGCTGCCGCACGACACATGGATATGCACTTGTTCTATTCTCTGTTGAAACCCCGTGATAAACAAAGGGATTTGTAAACGTTGCTAAGAGTAATGTAACTGCCAGGAGAACACTTCGTAACCAATAACGCGGAGCAGAGCACAGATATTGTTCGCCACGGATCAGCACGACACATGGGGAGACGCACATTCCACCGCCAGCCGCAGTCGCTCACTGCTAGACCAGCTCCACTGCGCAAGACGTAACCATAGCGACGCCGTTATTCTGCCTAGTGAATATGGCCGCCATGATGTCATTTCCGCCACACTTTTCACGCCCCGCGCCGGCTGGGCATACCCTCTCCTATCTTTCCTTCCTCCGTGCATGACGCATTCCATCAAACGCACTGATTCGCATGAAAAAAAATGGCAGCATATCCACAGAGTGATTGATACAGAGTGGGGCGAAGCATCCGTCCGTCCATTCGTTCTTGCTTCCGTCCGTCCATGCGTCCGTCTGTGTGATCGTCCGTGCGTCCATCCGCCATCCGTGCGTGTGTCTGTTTGTGAGTCCGCACGTCTATCTGAGCGCCCGTCCCTGCGTTTGTCGATGCATCCGCCCGTGCGTCCGTCCATGCGTCCATCCGTTCGTGGAGTCATCCGTGCGTCCGTCCATGCATCTGTCTGTGTGTCCATTCGTCTATCTATTCAACACTCCAAGTACCACCATCTCCCATCTTTTCATCATATATTCTTTATATACAAGCACCGTTATCCAGCGGACATTCCAAGGACTCAACGAGAGGTGGCACACGCACACTTTCTCACGGCTTGCACTTCGTGTCTACTTCCCACCTTTAACCACCTCGAGTTCATGGTATATACTAGTTCATCGTATTCATGGCACTGCGGCCCAACGCTCGCTAAACCTTTCTAAAACCAAGGAGGTTACGCCCAGCGATTATAACGTAGCAACCCTTTCTTGTCAGATAGTACTGAATGTACATGCCAATGGCTGCATATGGGGTATGAGAGACAGGATAATTCGGCTTTTAGTTATCGCGCACGCTGCAAACTTTTTATTGTTCAATACGCACAGGAGAAATCTCCCACCGGCACCGCCTTGCAGGTAAAAACGTAAGACGGTTTGCACAATACGACTACAACTACTACGAGCGACGAGCGGGGGCCACTTTAATGTGGTTAGCCCCAAAAATTCAGGAACCGTTTCCTACCAAGGAAAACGCCTTCAAGCAAAGCTGAACGTATATGTTTGTAAAGTTCTACTTTTGAATGCGAAGCATTTCTTAGCGAATTTCGGCGAGTTTGAGCGTATCTATCTATCTATCTATCCATCTATCTATCTATCTATCTATCTATCTATCTATCTATCTATCTATCTATCAAGCCGCCTATGACTTTTAGCTCTCCTGGCCTTTTCGATAACGCTATCGACAGGAAACTTGGTATGGCATAACATTACTGTATGAAGAACATATTTGACTAGTAATAACATTAAAATCATGATGTACATGCCTATAATGTCATGATTTACATTACATGGTCCTCCACTCTTGCGGTTGTTTCAATCACATGGCATTCTGCAAAACTGGTATGGTATGACATCATTGCATGGCGAACACAAGCGACAAATCCTAATATGAAAATCATGACAAGCGTGTCAAATAACATGAATACATGCCACGTTCATGATGCGCTCGCGGCTGTTTCGCTGGCGTCATATATATCAAATTTGGTATTACGGTACCTGAATGTATGACGAAGGCATGGGACTAATGCAAACATGATAGTCATGAGATGCGTGTCATGTAACAACATGTATACATGCCACGCTCATGATGCATTCAAAGCCGTTTCGCTAGCTTCTTTAATACCAAACATGGTATTACGGAATGTGAATGGATGGCGAAGGTATGTGACTGGTGCAAGCATGATAATCATGATATGCGTGTCATATTGCAATTCAAATACACGCTACGCTCATGATGTGCTCGCGGCCATTTCGCTAGCTTCACATGTACCAAACGTGGTATTACGTGACGTGAACGGACAACATAGGTAAATGACACATCCAAACTTGATAATGACTACATGCGTGTCATGTAAAAACATGACCAAATGACACACTCATGACGCTTGCTTCACATATGCCAAATTTGGCATTACGTGACGCCAATAGATGACGAAAATATGTGACTGCTGCAAACATGATAACCATGAGACGCTTGTCATGTGAGAAAATGTCTACATGCCACAGTCAAGGCGCCAGTACATTTCGACGTGACTCGGTGCGCGCGCTGACCGGTGTTCAATTCCTCGCGTCCCGCTGGCGTTGCCACGCCAGGCGCCGGTCCTGCCATATACCCGCAGGTGCGTGCCGCACTGCGTAGCTTTGATGCATGCTCGTTTCAGCGCATCCAGCGTCCCTCCGTCACGAAAAGGGGGAGACGCAGTGTTGTCTAGGTAATGCATCAGTGCGAAGTGCAGCATGTCACATTTCGCGCCGGTTGCCATTGGGCCGCTTTGACGACACTGGTCGCGTCTGACGTCTGACTACAGAGTGCTCGTGTTTTGCTAACGTAGCATTGCTGTGCCCAGTGTGTGGGCGCATCAACGCTTCTATGGAGTATATTCGGCCCTTCATGATGCACTTGCTGCTGTTTTACTAGCTCCACATATAACAAATTTGGTGTTACGTGACGTCAAGTGATGACGCATTATATGACTGGTGCGAGCATGATAATCCTGACACGCGTGTCGTGTAAGAACATGAGAACATATCACACTCATAGCGTGCTCACGGCCATTTTGCGAGCTCCACATATAATAAATTTTGTATCACGTGACGCGATTAGATGACGAAGGTTAAAGACATATTCAAACATGATAGTCATGTCACGGAAGTCATGTATGGCATCAATTAGCTCTACCTCGTAACGTTGTGCTGATTTTTAAGTGACATATCAACCTTCCTTTTTCATGCTTCGCATATAATCGGTTCCCTTTGTACGTGGGATCTGTCAACTTTTTTAGGGGCTTAGCTCGTTATAGCGGCACCCGTTAACTTCTCGTAGTCGTAGTAGTAGTAGTAGTGTGTAACAAGCCTTACATTATGACCTCCAATAAAAAAAGTGCAACACGGGAACTTTTATTCCGTATGCTTCGCATAACGTGGATTCCCTTGTGCGTGGGATCTGCCACATTTTCCCTCCTAATTCATACTATAAAGCAAAACGTTTTTCGCGGTAAAGTAAAGTACAGTTTCATGAATAAAAAACATTCGTGTTGCCATGACAAGACGCTTGAAAAGGGAAGAAACCCGCGAAAAGAAAATGCTAGTGGGCACGACACCTTGTGACGACTGCCCCAAAAATCTAGGCGTCACAAATTTTAAAGGTATGAACAAGGTCCAACGTAGCATCTAACCCATAAAACTGAAGTGAAATGTCATCTTTAGGTTCCATAGACCTAGTATAGGTTCCCAAACTTTCGTCAAGTCACTGTCACGCAAATCCGCAAAATACATTTTGAATGTTCCAGGACCCCTTTTATGGGACTCTGACACACTTTATCAGCATGGTCAAAAACGCTGCCTATCTTTAGCGAGGCTCCCGATGATACGTGACCCAAATAGTATCGCGCACCGGCAGCTTGAAGTTCACAATGACTTTTTCAGAGTCAGATAAAGATTGCTTTCTTTTCTCTCGCTAAATGACGGAAGAAGCTCTGAAATCAATCGTCACAGCCATTTTATCTGCCATTGGCCAATTTGAGCATGGCGAGCTTGTCGTTGGAGGAATAACCGCGAGAGACCTTGATTGTTCACGCGCGCACACGTGATCGCATTGGAAAACCGCGTATTTCCTTCCCTACCCATGACATCCCACTGTACTTAGCTTCCAGCAGTTTCCTCGAGACAAAAAAAGAGAGAATAAAATACCAGCGTACGAGACACCTTGGTGACTGCACTCGTACTGGACTCATTCTAAAAAAATTTGCCATCGTGTCTTGGTGGTAGACAAGCGAGCTTCACATTAGGAGAACTAAAATTTAAGGTGAGGACACTGGGAAACAGAGGCACTTGACAAGGAGCTGTGCTCTCAACCATGTTATATAATTTAGCAATGACCAGAGTTACGAGGGAATTGGAGCGTATAGAAGGTATACACTTCGCAATATATGCCGACGATATAACCATATGGAGCGCCAACGGAAACATAGACCAAACGAAGACTAGACTTCAGGAGAGTGTAGACATCGTGGAAAGCACTCTCGACGAAATAGGACTAAATGGTTCGGCGGGGAAGTCCGAACTTTCGGTTATAAAAAATCGAGGTAGGGGTCGAAGACCCAAGGGCTATGTCCCAGGTGAGGAACCCAACATTATCTTGCGCTGTCAGGACGGATACGCAATCAAGCAGATCGAAAAATTAAAGTTCTAGGCTTCTACATAAAAGCGGGAGGTAGCAACCTCCCTCTCATTCAGCATACTTAAAAAAAAACTGACGAAGTACTCAGGCTTTTAAAGAGAATCACCAACCGACACAGGGGCCTTGCTGAAGACAGTGCTCTAAGGCTACTACACGCTTTCGCTTTCTGTCACTTCACCTACATGGCAGGTCTCCTCCAATGGCCACAGGCCGAGCTGAACAAGCTCAACACCATTATCAGAAAGATAGTGAAGGCTGCCCTAGGTATACCCAAAAGTGCGTTGAACGAGAAACTCATGAGCATAGGCATGCACAATACTATGCAAGAAATTGCTGAAGCGCTACAGATGGCGCAGCAGGAAAGACTAACGAGGACACGTGCGGGTAGGCTGACACTCAGAGCAATCGGTTCAGATCGAAGAACCCGAAGGAGGTCGAAGGAGGTCGAAGTCAAACTGAACGCGGAGCTTAGACGCGTAGTCGTATCCACTCCCCTGCCGAGAAACATGCATCCGGAACACAATGTCAGCAGACAAAGAGCGAGAGCGAAAGCTTTATTGAAAGAAATCGAACAGGTAGGACAACAGGCGGCCGTAGTAGACGCAGCTTGGGTGAAAGGCCAAGAGGCCTTCACGCCTGTGGTGGTTGACAGCCAGGGAGAGGTACGGGACGACCTGACTATGCTCACTAAGGATTCCACGGTTGCGGAACAAGCCGCAATTGCTTTAGCTATCAGGAACAGAAAATGGTCATACGTCTATAGCGACTCCAAAGCAGCAATTACGAGCTTTGACAAAGGCTCTGTCACTGAAACTGTGGTTAAACTTTTGAACAAAGTCAATCCTATCGATAGTGAAATACGATGGTTTCATGCGCATATGGGACAAGAGGACGAAACTCGGGTCAACCTCAATGAGATGACGAATGACCTTGCTCGAAGACTCGCTTGCCGTGCCGGTCAGACCGGATCTGACGCCCACTAGTATTCTGAGGACTAAAAATTAACTTAACCAATTATAACGTCATCACAAAATATTATTACCTAGGGCGTAGGCGATTGCCACTGCCACAGCCAAAATTGAACAGGGCTTAGGCAGTCACGCTACGTTTACTGCAAACCGGAGCTTACAACACTCCATATTTTCTACATAAAATTCAAGACAAGTGTGACACCGTGTGATGGCATCATTGGAATCCGACACATGCTGGCGGGCTGTCCTGCCGCTCTCGGTGACCCCGAAGAGCAATGGTTTTACTGGCAGACGATGTTGCGAAGCGCGTCTTATTATGACAAACTACGGACAGTGCAGGAGGTCCATGATGACGCCACAAGGCTCAGCCTGACGGTACCAACGTGGACGCGGCCCGCCTCGGCCTGAAAGGACCTGGCTTCAGGACACAAATAAAGTTTTGTGAATGAATGAATCGTGTGTTTGGTGTATTTTTGAGGCAATAAGATCTTGTACTAAATCCTTTCTACGGCTAGTCGAAAAAGTGTTCCAAGCCTCCTATGAGTATAGCAGGGCTCCATCTCAGTTGTTGGCGTAAGGACTGAACAGGAAAACTAAAAAAAGAAAATACTCATGATCAAGTGCAGCTTAAACCGGAGCCGTCTTACTGGCAGTAAAGTATTCTATAAAAACCCATGCTGGTAGTTTTAATACGAGGAAATATTCCTGCAATTCCTCTGAACTGCCCCCTTTGCTTGAAACCCATCAGCAAACCGATTGTACTTATAATAATAGCTCATATAAACGATTGCATGTCTTCTTTACACGTCAGCTGAGAAATCGCGCAACGTGCGATAAAATGGCAACGAAACCCCTGAGGTGTCAGAACTAACGAGTCGAGTACGCCAAAAGCCTTGTGGTGAATTACAGCCTAAAAATAAAAACAGGTTCCGACCCCAGTACTGCCGCGCGCTTGCCATACATCTGTGCAAGAGAGCAATGATTGTTGCTTTCCGTTTAACCCTAAGTACCTTTTTGCTGGTAATACAAGGACTACGCATAATAAAAATTAAAAGTTCATGATGCTTTGCTTAAGTGTTATGCTTGGCACAGCAGAGAAGTTGAAATTTTTTACGAAATTTGCTAAGAAATAAAAGTTTGCGACTGCAAACTAGCGAACTGAACACGTTCCTGTGCGCGCAGGTCAAATGCCTTAACTACAAAACACAGCCTTAATAGGCGTCGGGGTAGTAACCTTATGTCCAAAGCTATATTCCAGGGGGCGGCTTTAAGCTATCCCATAGTAGAGTACCAGGTGCTCTCAATTGTTAACCAATTTTTCTAAACAAACAGATATTATGTGGACAGTCTGTGCCAGTAAGCGGTGGCTGCCCGTGCTCGTTGTCCTTGTCATCTGCGCTAGCGTGTCAGGGCGTCCCTGGGCTGCCGAACGCCCGTCATGGCAAACCAGTCTCCGAAGAAGGCTCTAGCCTTCGACGTTGTCGTCCCTGAAGGGTCTAGTCCCGAATTCGCCGTTGACGCGACGTCTTCAATAGAACGGATCGAAGAAGTATAGTGTGTACAGCCTTTTCGAGGCTGAGACTACCAAGTCACTGTTAACAGTCAAGCCGCTCTGGCTCAAATTGTCACCGCGTCACACCTCATCATCAGAGGAGAGTGAATTGGTGTCGTACTACTGGGGCCCCAAGTCACTCAAGTCTCCCCTCTCTTCCTGCCGTGTAGCTTCCCCATCGAGATCTTCGCGAAAGCATTGTCTCTCTATGAAAAGGTGCGGCACATCAGCAGAAGAATTATGGGGTCACGCCCAACCGTGATTACTGGGACGCGATAATGAAGACATCGTTGCTAGTGCTCAACTACCTTGAGGTCACTGGCCATGGACTGAAATGTTACTATAGAGGGATACAGTGAGCGTGCCGTCGTTGTGGAGAAAGTGAGCACTTCCGCATGAACTGCACAGCTCTGTTTGTGGAAGGCACGGCGTTTATGGCCAAGACGGAAAGGGATGTTTGCTGCCGTGTTGCCGTTGTGGTGACCCGCATTCTACTATCGCCAGAACCACCAGGCCGCCGTATTCTGAGGCAGCGTCCAAGAGTTACCAGCCACTTCAGCCAGGACCGCAGTCCAAAAACAATGGCGTCGTGTCATTGACTCCAGGCTCGGATATTTGCCAGGTCGAAGTTGGGCGAATTTCGATGCCGCACTAAATGCCCGAAGTTTCTCTAGCCAGCCCAGACCAGGCGGCCCCTCAAGGGGTGGAAGATTCATCCTGTGGCCCAGGACCAGTGGGGATTTTCACAGAACCACGCATTGAGCCCTCGCCAGAGAAAGCTACTCTCAGCCAATGCTTTGCAAATGGCGATGCAATAAGTCATGCTCACCCCAGGGCTGCCCAGTATTCTCTTATTCCTTCTATCATTAAAGAGACTTTGTCCCAATGTGACGAAGTTTCAATCAACGAGGACTGAAACAGCTCTACGTGTGAGACGGCTCTCGAAGCGACATGACCCGGAACAGTTTAGACGCGTTTGTACCGTCTTCGCTCGAGAGCCTCGACAGCAAGCGCTTACAAATATCCAGCAGCGACTCGGAGACTCCCAGCAGACGCAAAATTTACCTGCGGACCTTGACGTGGCCCCGGAAGCCCCTCGCCTCCTTTGAGTCACCTGGTCGTAAGAAATGAATAAGCCGCTAGCGGAACACCCGCTCACGCGTCTGTTAGAACTGCGCATCGTCCAGTATCCAGTTTAGTCTTTAGTGTTGGTTACGTAGTTGAATATGGCTACCTAGTTGATGGCTACCTAGTTGAATATTATTTCATTGAACGTCAAAGGCCTTCGCAGTCCGGTGAAGCAGGCCGAGGTGATTAGTGCAGCTTGTGCTCAAGATTATGATGTTTTGCACCTCAGGAAACTGATTTCTCTTAGCTATCCGACGTTTGTTGTTTCAAACGAAAGCTTAACTTAGATTGTTGTTTTTCTTTCACTACAATGAGTTTTACAGTATGGACATAGAGTATACATAGCCTGTTTTTATCTTTTCAGTATGTCTATATTTCAGGTGCCGCGCTAAAGTTCCCCTAATCCCAGTATTTATTCATTGGCTGTCCAAACTCGAGACTTAGCTGCACTTCTCTTCTTCAACCGGCTACGTCTTTTCACGTTTCGAAAATTCTACACAACTTTTAAGGCATTACTAACTCTATTCAGTCCAACGCCCTTGACGATGTAAAAAAATTGACAACGCAAGGGATTTAGACTTCGCGCTTCTTGAGCGGAGGTACCTTGTGCAGACTGTGTTCTGCGACCGCCTTTGGTACCTGTCTCACGTGGAGAAGCAACCTTTACGTATCGTGAGATCATTGCAGTCTGATTTGTGTTCATTATTTTGATTCGGGGGCACTGAGTTGATATCCCGTGCGGCGTTAGGACAGCAGAGTTCACAGGAAAGCTTTGCTTTTCCTTCGGCATTCATACGCTGCCGGCTACTAACACTGTGGTTCCTATTGCGCCTTCTACAAGGAGAAGAATTCCCCGCGCGAACTCTTGCATACTATTTTGTAGGCACTGACCTTTGTAATTTATTTCCTAATGTGCATCCTAATCGGGGCCCACAATCAGTAGCACTTCCTTCGTGTTATGCAACAGCGGTCACATCTTTTTGCCATATGCAGTCGACTTGTCCTGGGGTAGATGTGGTAAACAATCCTATTATTGACATAACAGTCACTCTGTTGTTCTCGTTAGCTCCTGCGGCAAGTGGCACTCGCTCTAGCCGTGTGTCTTGGAGCGCGCTGATGGAATAATTTCTGCGTAGCCACCTCCGGGACTTCATGTGGCGGCTAGGGTGGGGTGTTCTTTCTACCCTTTACCACCTCCAAAGGTGGAGAATGATCCAATCGTCAACATGCCAGAACTTCTCCCCAAAGGGAACAAATCAGTATGCTTTGAGGCCATACGTCATCGCTCGTGTTTTTCGGAGGGCCGTGCATGCTGGAAAATAAATTTCTCTAAACACCAAAAGATTTGCAGGTCATCTACCTGCAGTTCCCACAGCCTGGGCCCGGCCTGGGTGTATTTTTTCTCGATGTGGCCTCATCAAGTGTGAGCCCCAACTGATGGCTTTCAGCTCTCCTATAGTAGAGCACCAAGCACTATAAAAGGTGAACCACTTTTTCTAAATGCACAATTGTAAAAATCAAGTTCAAGGTCTGCGGGACCGCTTTATGCTCTCAATGATTGATTCAAATGTGGGGCTCAACGTTTCAAAGCAACCATATGATTATGAGATACACCGTAGTAGAGGGTTTAGGAAATTTGGACCTCCTGAGGGTCTTTGGCGTGCTCCCCAATCTGAGCACACGTGTCTAGAGCATTTTCGCCTACATCGAAAACGCAGCCGCCGCAGCAGCGTTTCGATGCCGCGGCCTGCGGCTCAGCAGCCACTAGACCACCACGGCCGGGTGGCTTTATGCTTTCATATAGCAGAGTACCGGGTGCTCTAAATTGTTATCCATATTCAAGGGCGAAGTTCCTTACGCAGTGGTTGGTATTTCCCGTGTAGTCGCAGTCGTCGTTGCAGGCCTTTCCATAGCATAGGTTGTCAAAAAAACGGTGTCACAGCATATCTACGCAGTGAATGGATAAGTGAGGTGAAGCGTCCATCAGCCCGTCCGTACTTCCTTGCGTCCGCCTGTTTATTGGTGCATCCGTCCATCCGTTTGTCTTTCCGTCCGTACGTCTGTCCGTGCCTCCGTGTGTCCACCCATGCGTCCGTCCGTACGTGCGTCAGTCTGCGTTCATCCGTCCGTTCGTCTGTCTTTTTGTTCATCCGTGCATCCGTTCATCCATACTTCGCCCCACTCGTCATCATTCACCTCGTGGATACGCTGTGAATTATTTTCCAAACAAACGTCTTGTGAAGTTTTGCCCCCACGGCCTCATCTACTGTTCGGCCCACGGGGTGGCTTTATGCCCTCCCATAGTACAGTACCTCGTGGTTAGGAAAACTGGTGAATGTTTTAGAGTACTTGATACCCTGCTATGGGAGACCTGAAAACCGTCTTGTGAGCTTAGGTAGAATGAAGCCACTTATGCCTAAACTGGTACATGCGTCAAACATCAACTGAACGTCAACGAAACCCTAATATAAAACGTTGTGAGGATAAATATAAATGTGAGGCTAAAGCGACGGCTTTCAGCTCTCTCATAGTAGAGTACCAAGCACTCTAAATTGCTAACCACTTTTGTAAAACACATTGCTGAAATTTTGCTTGGGCGGGATTGTGACCACTGTGCGCACATTGAACCTAAATTTATTCTTAGACTGTAGCCGGCTGTAGTAGGGCATCGGTTCAAGGCGCATAGGGAGAGACCATGCCTAAATCATGGTTTGACGCAGCAAGTAAAATTCAAGTGCTTGGGCAGGAGATCAAGCTCTATACAGAGCACACCAACTGTCTAGTCCAACCATATGAATTGTCATCACTTGGCACTTGTTGTCACAAAATAAATGCCAGTGGTCACGACCAACTTGCTTCTTTGTGGTATCCCTACATTCCTGCGCGGCTTTGCCTAAAGGAGGCCACTGTGCTTTAATGACTAGGACAAGGGGTGCCATTCATAATATCTAATTCATTTCTTATTTTAATTTCTGACAAAACTTTCTGAGACGTGTCATTGCGAGGAGATGCTATAGAATATTCTTTACGACTGCCGGCGATATAATTTTCAGAAGCAATCCTTGGCGTTTACTCTAGCACACCTTGAAATTAAACAAAGTCTGTGGAAGTAACTCTAACACGTCGATAGAATGCATCGCGATTCAAGACGATCAAGCTTTACACAAGTTTTTTTTTATATGTGAATGCATTTTTAGTCGGGCTATGTCAGGCATGTGGCGTGTTTCGCGGCGTTGTTCGCGCACTGGCAGGTGTTATCTTTCCACTCTCACTCAATCTTTCATAGCAACAGCAGGGGGCGCGTATGATTATCCTCGCCCCTGCAACCGCAGCATGTGGTGTGAGAGTGTAGGAGACGGTAGGTGCAGTGCTTTACCGCTCCTTCTTTCGCCCTTCGGTCTATCTCCTCCCGGCACCCCCCTTTCTCATCCTATCACACCTCGCTTTCAAACGCTGAATGGTTGACCATTCGCTGGCTGGGAGTCTCTCAAGAAAATCCGGAAATGTGTGCTCTACAGCCGCTGTGAAACGCCAACGCCGAGCCCAGAACGTTCTTAGTTTAGTTCACTTCATATTATTTTTAACCGTGCATGCTAGCTACTAGAGCTGCAAAGGCATACCCGTTTCTCGCGAAAGAAAAATGCCATGTGTGACGAACGGTGCTCTGGGATACACGGCGTAATAAAAAAAACAACATTCTTCTATTGCTGGGTTCTCACGTGTGAAACGTCGGTTTGGATGCTACGCAATGCATTTGCATTTACTCGAGATTTCCATCGGGGAGGTGGGGCATTTTTCTCGCTCGCTTGGCCACAGTAAAACGCTTTCATGGTAACTTTATTATTCTTACTATTTGCACTTCATATTTTGCTATTCCTTTTCTTTTTAAAGACAATAGTTTTTTTCTGGGATAATTCGACGCAAAAACTTTAATCTGACTATCTGTCATCTGTCTGTAGACATGTCTGTTTGACACTCAAAACGGCCTGTTTATTTTGCCTTTTTTGCTGTTTGCTTTAATTCTGAAATCCAACCACATCAGCAGAGCCGAACAATAGTTCTCTGGTACCAGCGTTCATATTCCTGCGTAGTGTCGATTAAAAAGCAAATGATATGCATATCTGTGGCCGAACATCAACACGTCAATATACTGTGGCGTGTTAGTTGGGAATATTACTTAACTTGTTCTGAGGAATGAAGCGTTTATTGCGCAAAACTGACAATGCAACGCTGTCCACAAAAAAGCGGGTGTTTCTTGCACTTTCCGAAGATGATACAGAGGGGGGGGGCACCAACCCGCTGCGCGCACAAAGGCACTTTAGCGGAGCGTCTCCACAAACCCCTTCACCGACTTTCTCTCGCAAAACATCAAATAAATGTTTTACTCACTCTCTACAGACGAAAGACTATCGTCATCAACGACATTTGCAGTAAAACATGCAGAAACGGGGCGAATTTCCTTTGGAGCTCTCTCATTTTTCTGGGCCGTGTTCTCTCATCGTTGCACCGGTGTCTACGCTAGTGCGCATTTGTCCCGCTAGAGGTGAAGCTCTGCCCTTCGTTTCAAAACCGCTCACGAGATAACCCACTGCCACTCAGGTGACGCTCAGGCATGCTCAGATGCTCAGGCGTGTTCTTCGTACACTCAGGCACACTTTCCCCACCACAACCGAATTTCCGCCTATGGGTGTCTTACGGGCCCTTTAAACTATGGGTTTGAACGTCTGTTGAAACCATTCATAACGGTTGCGATGATTTCCGACTATGTCGTCTTTATGCATAGAACTGACATGTTTCTTTTTTCGTCTTTTTCTTTCTCTCTGCCTTTTAGGTAAATAAAAAAACCAGGTGCATTTTGAATGCATATTTACACATACTAATTTGACCACCCTGACACATCTTGAAATAAAGTAATACGACTTTTTTAAAACTTGAAAATTGTTTTAAGCGTACATGAACATGTAGAAATAGACTTAAATGACGTTATAAAATTCATCATTTGTTTTATCATAGAGCAAAAAAATACGCGGCCCTCTGTAGCTCTACGTGCTGAAAATAAGCTGCCAATCTTTATAAAGAAAAGCTAATTTGGAGTCAAGAAAAATCTCTTTCTGTTAAAACTCTATTTTAAAACTGCCGGAAATACTGGCCTTCTTAAATTCTGAAATTCCGCAGGATGACTCCGATTTATTATAGTGTAGCAGGAGCGCTTGTTTTTTTTAAGATCCCCAAGTCCAACAGTTCTGGCAACTGCTTCATGAGGCAAACAGACCCTCTGCATAATTTATGTCCTCATTTGCCGACAGATCAAAAAAGTGGGACGCGCAATTATTACCCTTAGTTCCTACGCTGCTACCAGTTCTTTCGGTGGAAAGTTGCAAACTAAGTGCGTTGTAGTTACAAAACAAAAGAAATTTCAAACGCTGATTGTTAGTAACCATGCCCTTGGGAATGCATGTACTCTATTCCAATCGCTCCATTGGATGCATGAGATTAGGAGCTCTCAATCTCCGGTTCGCTTCACATCGCAATATTCTCTGAAGAGTGTGGCTGAAATGACTGATGGCTGAAAGTACCGCTCTGTGAATGAAGGCGAAGCATCGCCAAAAGATGAAAGTTTGGATAAGCCAATGACTGCTACATCTTTGCAGTTCCTTTATACGGAAAATAAAATTTTTTCTGACTACCTTTATCTTCGCAGCTCTTCGAATAGGCAAAAGCACTCAAGCCGTCTTTAAAAAAATATTCACGGCGTTTTGTGACATTCGGGGTGGCCAATCAACCACGTGAGAGAGCAAACGGTCAAATGAGGCGAAATAAGTGCATTTACGTAAGTGTTACCAGAACTAACTTGTCCTACTGTAGCTATGTCTCACTGTAAGGACAAACTATTGCAAAATCTGACCATATACATTAACCAATCTACAGCCAGTCATTACTTTGAACTACACAGACGCCGCTTTTTAGAGATTATACGGCAATGAATGCGTCAAGTATATTTTCTATCAAGTCATTTCAATAAAATGTAAAACGTACAAAACACTATCTAGAACTAAAAACAGCGTAACACTAGCCCTACTAGAAGTTTTGAACAATAACAATTTATACTTGGCTACTTTTGTAGCACTTTTCGACAACAAGGAAAGCTCAAATGTGAGATGCGTACGTTGTGAATAAGGAGGCAAGTAGAAATACCGCGAACAACCTGGCCCATCGCAAATGCCAGATAAGCAGCTAAGGCGATCTTAGCCGAAGCTACATAAACAAAATCTGCAGGGGATTCTGCAAAAGTAGCGATGCGAACAGAACTAGACGTGATGCAAGGAAAAAAAATAGCAGCATATTCCCGGACTGAATGATGGGGAGTGGGGCGAAGCATTCGTCCGTCAATTCGTTCTTGCTTCCGTCCGTTCCTGCGTACGTCTGTGTAACCGTCCATGCGTCCATCCACCCGTCCGTGCGTGCGTCTGTTCGTGCGTCCGTCCCTGCGTTTGTCCATGCATCCGCGCCTGCGTCCGTTCATGCGTCCATCCATGCATCTGTCTGTGTGTCCGTTCGTCTATCTATTCAGCACTCCAAATACCACCATCTCGCATCTTTTCATCATATATTCTCCATATAGAAGCACCGCCATCCAGCGGACATTTAAAGGACTAAACGGGAAGTGGCACATGCACACTTTCTCACGGCTTGCGCTTCGGGTTTACTTCCCACCTTTAACCACCTCGACTTCATGGTATATACTAGTTCACTGTATTCATGGCACTGCGGCCCAACGTTCGCTAAACCTTTCTAAAACCAAGGAGGTTACACCCAGCGTGTATAACGTAGCAACCCTTCCTTTTCAGATCGTGCTCAATGTACATGCCAATAGCTGCTAGTGGGGATCGCAGCGTGCGCGACCTAAAGGCCCAATGCTCCTGTCTCTCATCCCCCCTGAGCAGCCATTAACATGTGCATCGAGCACTATCTTTTATTGTTCAACAACGCACAGAAAGAATCTCTCACCGGAACCACCTTGGAGGTCAAAATTGTAAGGACCGCTATTTCGGGTATGTGCCACTGGTTGTTCCGTACTACGAGGGACGCACAAGCCACGCCATAAGGAGCTTCGCCCCTAAAAGAAACAAAAGTGGGCAGCGCCGTCTAACCGTCGCTTCTCTCGCGAAGCGTAATAGGGGCCGACAAAGCGAGGCAACAAGAAACACCACCAAAGCTAGAAAAAAAAACACTGTGGTGCGTTCAGAGGCTGCCTCATTCACTAGGTCAAAGAATCCCATAAGTCTTCCTCTTGCCTCTAGAAGACCGCAGATCGATTGTGCAGGGAAAGAGAAGGAATAGGTGGCGCTGCTGCCTTGAATATAGTTGAAGTGCTTCAATGAAGAAAATAGAAGTACGCTGCTGGTGGAAGTGTTACTCGTGGTGGCTGAATCATACTTTTGTTAAGAAAAGGACAAGCTGCCGTATCCATGACGAAGACTATCCACAGACCTCACCTTTATTCCAGAACTGACTCTGATTGCCATCCAAACTCGTCAAACATCTACCCCACTACTCTTTTTTGTCTTTTTGTTGGTACCGCGCACAAGTTGTGTGTGACGCCTAGAAAACCTAATCAAAAGTGATTCCCAGTTGTCGTACAAGTTTCATGTCAAACTTCAGGGTATCGTCCGCGCGTTTTGTTGTGCCCGATTTTGCATCAGTGCTTAGGATACTCGTGCCACGCTCATGCTTTTGAAAGTATTCACGTTGCTGAGCTTACGCGCTCACAGAGATGTCTTCCTAGTAAAGAAAATTCACAATGAAGGCTATTCCGTCTTGATCTCAAGCGTATCGTTTCCTGGGGAAAATATTTCTTGGCTTTCTCGTCTTGGCTGTGTTTACCTTGTGAGCATCTGCCTTGTCCTTCCGCTTTGACATGGGCTGCATCATTCGCTGCTGTGGAACTGTCTTGCATTTGGAATCACCTGTGAGACAGGTTGTGCGATCTCCCTCCTTTTGTGACTTGAAGTCTGCACCTGTCTCCAACAACTAGATTTATGAACTATACAAGCGGTACGCTTTTGTGTCCTCATGTTCTTCTCTATTTTATTTCTTTCTGCTACTGGCTGTAATTTGGTTTCTCTGGTGACATGTAAGCAGATAATTCAGAACTTCCTCAAATCAACATTGTAATCATTAGTATGTATGCATTCTTGAGATCTGGTGGGTGGTCTTTGAAATTCCAAAAGGCTTCCCGCCATGCGAATAGTAATCTGATTCCCACACACACACTTGAGTTATTGCCGCTTTCTTGCAATGAACCTGTTAGGTGCTGCACGTTGACGAGAGCTCTGAAGGCATCAATATAGTCCCTAGACGCTCAAGTCGTGCTGATTTCGTTGCCGACTTTTTAATGCGTCTTCAATGTCATACTCTGCGGGGAGCTTTCGCCAGGTGGCGGAAGCCGTTGAATTAAAAATGAAATATGGGTAGACCAGGAAACACTGATGAAATCCAACGTGGCTTGTAATGAGGCTCCACTCGGCAAAGCTAAGTGCAACGTCTCTAATCGCATTTTTTTTGCTACATGTCTCGTGTGGTCAATCAAACCTTTCATGATATGTAGGATGGAAACTAAAACAACAGCGTCATTTTTTATTTCGTTTCAAAGCATGTGTCTTAGCGCTAGGGTTTGAAAACTGCAATGTTTCCAATATCGATATGGGTGTAAGAATGTTAAAACTTTTGAATAGTTATTTAAACAGTGTGTCTTGAATGTGACAAGTCACTTTGACTATTTGCAATATTTAAATAGCGTGCTGCTTCATCAGAAGTATTCAAATTATCGCAAACAATTACGTACCAGTAGTAAACGTTGAAATATTTTAAGCCCAAATGAGTAGTGTAACTTTTGAGATTTCGCCTTCTTTCCCTAATAGTGTGACTTCGCAAACGCTTTCTCCCTCATGAAGCGTTGTAGTTTAATTATGGGAGTATCTCAGGGACCAAATAAGTTGTCGCAGCAGAAAGAAGCAATTATACAAATAAATAACACTGAAGAAAATAGAAAGTCAATGAAAAATTGATAAGCAGTGTCTTACTAATTAGAAAAAGAACTATCTTTTTTGGTTTTTTTTACCAAGCACCTGCAAAGAACATTATGTTGATTATTTATCGTTCACCCCTTCAAAGAAAAAGCGTGCTTAGGAGAATAAACTGACACGACAAGATTCACAAAAGAGCATTGGCCAGTGAGTGTCCGATTTCATCGCCTAGAGGAGTGGGGGCGTACGGAACGGTGTCATTGCTTAACGGGTATATCTACTTCTATGAGCCATTCATTCTTCATGGCAACATTTCATAGCTTCATGTGATCTGTTCTTAGGCAATGGCGCTCTCAAATGTCCAATATGGTTTTACTCTATTTGCTGTCTATTTTCAGGTAAAATCGGAAAACAATTGTAGCATTTTTGTTGCTCGCATTTCAGCCTATTCGCAAAACAGTCAATTCTACAGGCAGCTTGCTTACAGAGCTTGCTTCGAAGTTTATTGTCTGACGTTCCCGCACGTCTAGCAAAATACAGTAGAGATAGCCGCACACGCACACACACGCACGCACGCAGGCACACACACGCACACACACACACATACACACACACACACATACACACACACACACGCGCGCGCGCGCGCAGGCACACGCACACACGCACGCACACACACTTTTCACAATTTGCAATAAAAGGGTCTGACTTGACGTGCTGCACCAAATAACTTCGCTCAACTACAGAGCAAATAATGCCCATAAATTCAACACTTGCAAAAAACCCTCTACCATTGTACACAAATAAAGCCATGTACAATACTCGTAGATTAGAATGCGTCGTCAGTTTTTTTTTAGCATAGCGACTGACATGGGCCACTACCTAATATGACCAAGTCATGTAAAGTTGAAACTTGTAACTTCCTGACGTTGCTTATCGTGTTTCAAGTGCTATCTTCACGAGCCAGTATCAACATTACAGCCCGTAGTGAAATGTTCTTTGCATTTTCAGAGTGTATTGCATTAGTATGAAACAGCGCAAACAGCTTATTTCTTCCATGTCAAGCCATAGGGCAACTACCGAGGCGCGCTCGCATTTTACACATACATTACTGCTAACACAGCAAACAGCTCAACGTCCAAGCCTTCCGCTTGCAGCTCTCGGTCTGAGTGCGATAGCTTTACGACACCCCCTCCACTCCATCCCCGTGCTGTTGCTGATCACATCGTAATTGCTGTTAACAAAGGCAGAGGTTTTGCTGTCCACGAATATCTTTTTTCTACTTTCGTCCTTATTGATGCTGTCACGTATCACCGATAGTACTTAGCGGAAAGAGTTTATGTGAAGCTTAGTATGGCAATCTTTATACCCCTGCAGTGCGGGCGTTTCGCCGTTTCACTTGTTTGTACGGCAGTAAAACGAGTTGCAAGTGTTCAGTTAGGCATGCTTGCGCCCAGTCTGCAATAAACTTTAGTCACGGGATGGCTGCTAGCCCTGCTGCTTTTTCTGTACTTTAAATGCACTGCTGCGTCTTTCTCACCCTGGAGTAATGTTTACTGGCGGTACTTCAAATGTACTGCAAATATTTCCACGTTTTGGTAGTCTTCGGACATATGAGTTTAGTGTCGTCTAACATGAACGATATCATGGTGTATGTGCGAAACGCTATCGATGTTAAAATTATCCAACAGAGTTTAAGCATTGTGGTATTTTCTTCCATGCAAACCATAAAGTGTACAAAAATACTTGTAGGCTTTTTCGTATTTCTTTGCGTTGAGTCAAACGTAACGAAGAGGATCGACGTCAGTGCGTAAACTGAGATGCCTATATAGCATGAGCTTACCGGGCATGCCGTGTGCGCAAGCGTGTGAAGGGTAGCTAATGGTTCCACGTAACCTTGGCTTTCCAGCAGTTGCATCACCTATATATGGTCAGGAGGGGGATGCTTTTCTGCGATGATGAACATAGCAAGTGTAGCAGCTTAACAGCCGTATCCTTTCAGGAATCACCCCCGTAGTCTAGAATTTCCCTTCACTCAACGCTTCACCTTCACTTGAGAAAGCCGACGGGAGGGCCATCTCTAGGCCCAGCAAATCACTGCATATCAGCGATATTCTGCTGCAATTCTTGAGTATCGCAGCGTTATTTTCAGCCGAGTGGTGGCGAAGTGCTCAACTCTGTCAAGCAAAGGGTGAAAGTCGAGTGTAGGAGCGTTTGTGAATACGAGGGTCAGTCACGTTTCTTCATGATGTGCTGTGTCCAAGAAGCACCAGTTTGTTGGTTATTATACTGATATGAAAGTGAATAGCCAACACTGCTGTCGTTTCCCCTACACAACACCAGGACGGGGTCTTTTTCCCAAACATTCTGCACAACGCGTGATTGGCTTCGCGGTAGAAATATTTACTGTCATGCAAAGTTTATATATGTTTGAGAACAGCAGAAGCCACAGTTGAACAGCCTTGTTTTCACCGTAATAATTCACCTATTGGCAACGCTGCCCATTTTCAGTCGCATTTTCACGATCCGCTACCACATCAATATTTTAAAAGTCACCGCTGATATCGACTGTCTATTACATGTGGCGCACACCCGCATGCAGTTATGCGGGTACCCGCCCATGGGTGCCATAACGTATATGTGACAAATGAATTCGCGTTATCCATCTCATTACCTGCGAAGCGGTTCTGCTATGCGCTCCAGTCCTCCTCAGATAATTTAGGCAACTGCCAAGATGAAGAGATGGCCACGCTTGCGGCAAGGCATATACGTATAAACAGATGTCTTGGCAACAATAGAAAAAAAAGACCTATAGCAGACTCTCTGTTAAAAGCCTAGCAGAAAATGAGCCCTGCAAGTAAACTTCATTATGTATATACACAGCAAGGGCATTCTGTGCCTTGTATCCAGAAACCACTCTTTTTCGGGAACGTCAGGGTGCCGGCGTGCACCTTTTTCTGCTGCTGCTGTTGCCGGCTGCTGCTCAGGTCGTGACAGTCGATGTCCTTCAGTGCAAGAGATTGAGTTCACTCTCCTTTGTGCGAAGGGCGTTGAACTGCTTGTAAGTAATTGAATGGCTTTCCCCACACGGTTGCCCTCTCCCGAAGTTCTTCACTCGCGTGGAGGGCAGACCGGCACGGCGGCTGCACGGACTGTCTCCGTCGGGGGGCGTGGCTGATACGCGACAAACTGCGGAAAGCCAGGAGTGGAGTAGTTTGTTTCTCCACTTTGATGAGTTTTGCTAATTACGTATAGCCTCGTTTATGGTGCTAATACAACAAATGCGCACGCAACAAAATGTCATCCAACCTGTACTATTCACGTCTCACTGCACTGAAACTCAGTTTGACCCCTTTCCCGACTTACCACGAAGTTCACCTAAGGGACGATTTACTTTTCCGTGCTGGTGGGTTTAATGCTAATACTATAAAAGTACGTTTGCGCTATTAAACTTCTATATAGGAGTGAGGGGTGTGTGCTCGAAGATTAAAAAAATGGCCGTATGTTGCAGCTCATCTGTAGAAGCAGCGCGAGGCCTAAATTTGCAAGACAGAGTTGGTGATATGAAAAAAAGTGCATCAAGCCGGCAATAAAATTTTTACGACTCAGTGTAATGGAATCGTTCGCTCGGTGTAAAATTGACCTCAGGGGCAAGAGACTGTGCTGTTGTGCTCATGGAGCGACTACACAATGAGAAAAAGAACACCCCGGTAAAATAAAAACGACAGCAACTAAGTAGGGAGGGGGGTATAGGATATGAAGGACTATCTGAGAGCGGACTTTAGCCAGTGGCGGATAGTTTCTTCATTCTTTTTGTACATACCGTTCTGCAGTGTTATTTCTGTTTGTGATACATAACGTGTCGCACCTTATCTGCCGTGATCTTGGCCCGTCACTTGTAGCTTTTTCGGGGTGCACATCTCGAATGGTCGACTCTGTCTTGCAATTCAGCGGGCATTAGGTTTCCCAATAGCCGCCGAACACATGTTCGCCGCCACCGAAGCCGAGGTGTACAGTTTATCTTGGTGGTGCAAGTTTGCCTTATAAACAGGTTCTAATTCGCGCTTATCCGAGACTCTGTCTCCAGTGTTTGGGCTGCCGTCACTTAACGTGACATTAAACTTCAGAAAATTTTATTTCTGTATATATAGATTTTCAAAGGCATTGTCACCTATGGTGTAGCGCCTTTATTAAGAGCACCGATTGCATTCGTTGATTTTACTACTGCTTAGTTCAAAACAAAGCCTACTTCAGGTATCACCCGCCCAAAGAGTGGGTAGCTACTCTCAGGCGGCACTATATATCCATGACATGTCGCTGTCTAATATTAGAAATCATAGTGTTTTCGTAACATATTTCACTATCTTCATGTGTGTATTGTTAGTGTTAGAGAAATCATTTATGACACAAATAATTACAAATGATTTATGACAACCACAATTTTTTACAAAACTGGCCGCCAAATACCTGCCCACAGTCATTGAAGTCATACTTCCACGTGTTTGTAGCACAAAACATAGCCTTTGTAATTTTTTTTTGCGTAGAGATTAAACACTTAGAGGACAGAGCCTTAGAATAAACTTCTGTCGCACTGTAATACGACTTCAATGACGGCGTGTTCATGGTATAGAGCCTACGGCATGGTGAATGAACTAGCGGGTCGCCTCTGTAAAATAAAGAAACCCACCTTGTGAACGCGGCATAGAAGCAGCACAGCACATTTGAAGTGACGTATCGTTCGCCAAACAGATCCGAATAAAAAAGTAGCGATTGCAGTTGGTTGGAGCCGGAAAGGGCAATAGAGTGATTTATACAATGATACAGTGCACCATACAGCGAGCCGCAAACAAACCTTACAAACCATTGTGTTCCGACATTCAGGTTTTTTTGGAAGTTATTCTTCAGTTGGGTCAGTCGATGCATCATGAAATTCAAAGACGGGGCACCAGCGAATAAGCAGAAGCACGTATTCGAGTAGAAGGTGGTACACATGAAGAAACGCTGGACTTTTTTCTGTGATTTATTTGAAATTACAAGGCCACAAAAGGCTTGTCGCACATGCAGATTTCATCACTTGCCATGACACGTGACGCCTAAATTTTATTTGCTTGCTAGGCACGTGCACTCCTTTGATGTTTGAGACAAAGACGTATTGCTGGCATTGCTATCTTTATGATTTGCAATGTGATATGCTTGTAAAATTTGCCATTCATATCTAGTCTTTTCCCAATATGAAAAGATCTTGTAATCAAAAAAGGTGAGAATTTCATGCAACGGCGGCATTAAACAGACAAATACCTTCCTAGGTCACCACTCAGTGAAGTATTGTGTTCTTGTGACCACTTATCTACAAAACTTTTCGTCTGTCCAATATACACTTTTCCGCATACCAGCAGAACGAGTGAATATCACCAATCTTGCACTCAACAAAGGGTTTCACTTGCTTAACTTGACAGACCTCTTTTCTTTTCCCCTTGCTACCTATCATCACATGGAAGCCTGTCAAAATGTATGGTGCGAGAAATAACTTTGCTGACACTTTTCTTTAGCGTCTTTTTTTTTAGGTTCTGCAAAAATTATTGAATATAAGGTATGCCTTCAACATTCTTTCCATTTTCTGAAAACCTTCGTATTTCTACACCGTTCAGATTCTTCCATCAAATTTACACCATAAGATTAATCAACAATAAAGAGAAAACCTGAACGCATCAGCCTCTAGACTTGCTTCTTTAGGCTATACAGGCCAAACGATGGTAGCAGCCCGTTTTTCCCACGTTCATGACGTACATAAGTGATATATGCCCCACTTGGCCAACTTCAAATGGTTACATTCATATGCATCAGCGATTTTTTTTATTAGGAAAACAATGGCACTAGAGCAGCTTCTAGCTTGGCATATATAACAGGTACTGTTGTTGCTTTCCATTGTTAAAACTTCAAGCAGAGTCAAATAATTAAGCACTTTTGCTTACAGAATGATACATTATGCACTGTAAGATTTAAGCAGACTTCTTATATAACCAAGCATGTCATAAGTAAGGTCAGGTGCACTAAAACAAAACCCAACTAAAATGATTATCACTGTCCTCTTTTGCGGTTGATCGTGTGCAAAATATTATTCGTTAATTTTTGCACAGATTGATAACACAAAGTAGGCTTAGACCACAAACGAGTGCCTAAAGCAGGCGCATCCACACCAAACGACACCATGAAATCGCGGCACCAACCATTCATCTTGACAGAGCGAGCGCATCGTTAAACAAAACGATAAGCGGTATAAAGAGACCCCGGGAAAAGGCCGCGGACTGCCAAAGCGCTCGAATATAATCTTCGCGGGAATCGGGACATAGTGCCATGCTGAGTGACGCCGCCGCCAGACGAATGCATGCGCGATAAATTCTTGCTCCCTTCCAAAGTTTTCACTGCACTGCGCACACATCCGTCATCTCAAAGTTAAGCGAATACATCCGCAACAAAATGTAAGCATGTGGCGACGACTGTACGTAGTCAGTGATCGTAGAAGTTACGATGTAGTAGTGTCGTTCGCTCATCCAGAGAAGCGAGCAGAGTTCGGGATCAAAAGTGATTCAATGTACTGCCGTAGGTCAGTGTGTCAACGAAGAAGTACGCAGAGATGACGCTGTGCGAGCAGTGAAGAATAGTGTTGAGGACAGCGTCACTGAAAGAACAAAAGGAGACCTGGGTCTGCCGAAGGGAAACCAGAAGCCAGTGTGCTACAATTTGGGTGGGAGTGTCCCGCAGAGTTGGTGAGTGAAAGCACTATAAGTTCTCGATACTTTTGTAGTGCTTATCAGCGGCGCTGATTGATTGTTCCCTCAATGCTTCCTAAACCCATTCCAGATGCATTGTGATTGAGCCAGTTAAACGTCCCAGTGGCTGTGCTGTCTTGTATTAGAGTAAGCTGATTTTATGTTATCAACACTTGTTTCCAACTTCGTCCGAGGACCACAAGGAGAATTTCTTGGTGCGCCCAGGGTACACGCATATATCGTCAAATGGTCCGTGATTTTGTGGTGCAGTTTGGGGAGCCGTTACTGCAATACTTAGAAAATTTGGGCGCATTGCTTTCGTCAACACAGTAGTGCCAACGAACAATAATAATGCACCATGAAGTAACTTAGGGACGTTTCCAATGGGCACCGAGGCCGCGATAACCGTAGAAGCGACGTCATATTTTTTTCTCTTCCCGGGCTTCACTTGTTTCTCACTGGCAGTGACACGTCGTGTAATTCCTCCTCTCTCAGAAGAAGCCCTCTGGTCGAGTCACTGTGATTTCTTCCGTGCAAACGGATTTAAGCAGGCAACATGCGTCACCTTGGTCCTCCATGAACATCGGCCACTAGTGGTAAGACGTGCAATTCCATTGTTTTGATTGATACGTGCGGTTTAACGTCTCAACACCGCCGTATGATTATGGGAGACGCTGTAGTGGAAGGCTCCGGAAATTTCTACCACCCTGGGGTTTTTTAACGTGCACCCAAATCGGAGCACACCAGCCGACATTTCCGCCTCCATCGGAAATGCAGCCGCTGCAGCCGGCATTCAATCCCACGACCTGCGGGTCAGCAGCCGAGTACCTTAGCCACTGTACGACCATGGCGGGGCCAATTTCATAGTTTACTTCGCTCAAATAATGAATGGCCACGAACAGGCCGGCACAGTGTGCTAGTAGCTTTTGGCTCAAACCAAGTCTGCGTATTGGTGCACACTCAAATTTGATCACTGGGGACAAAGATTACATGCCGCTCTTTACTGTCTTAGCGAGTTTTTGAGGAACCTTGACGTGCCAACGTTCGTAAGCATACAAGTTTATGTGCCTCTTCTGCACGACGCAAAGTATACGCAATTCCGTAGTCGTCATGGACGTCAAAAGCTAAATAAAAAAATCAGTCCTGCGTAAGTCTGGGTGACAAAGCGCAGGGCAAGTAGAAAGTGCTGTAGCCAGTCGATCAGTGTTTCGCCCCAATAAAGGCGTACATCATAAATGATAATACTTTGTTCTAGTTCTTGTGGTACGGGGCGGCGTACATTGACAACATATTAATGAACGTTCGGTTTGTGCTGTCGGTAAGGCCAATGGATTGTAGTTGATACGCACTTCAGTGTCGGAACTTGGAGGCACACAAATAAAGTAATTCCACAACATCGGCGCTAAATTGGCAACCACGGTCACTAATTATATCACGTAAGGTAACCCGTACCGGAGTGTGACTAAATATATTAAGAACTCCGAAATCTGAGGAGCCGTAGCGGAGGATAAGGCAGCCGTTTCCAAGTACCACGTCAGGTAATCAGTGCACACAATTATCAACTAGCTGCCTCTTCAAGAACGTGGAAATGGGCCTACAAAGTAAACGATGACCTTTTCAAAAGGGGAAGTGGTAGGCAGTATGGGCTGCAGCTGACCGAGTGAACCTGACACCAGTCGCTTGTGGCTCTGACAGGGCGCACAATTCACCAGTTTTGCCCATGTCCATGTCCATGTCCACTGCCCATGTCCATTTCTTCTTCTTGATTTCAGCTATGATATCCTTAACCCCCGTTTGTTCCCTAATCCACTCTGCTCTCTTCTTGTATCTTAAGGTTACACCTACCATTTTGCTTTCAATTGCTCGCTGCGTCGTCCTCAATTTAAGCTGAACCCTCTTTGTAAGTCTCAAGGTTTCTGCCCCGTAGCTAAGTACCGGCAAGATACAGCTGTTATATACCTTCCTCTTGAGGGATAGTGGCAATCTACCTGTCATGATTTGAGAGTGCTTGCCGAATGTGCTCCACCCCATTCTTATTCTTCTAGTTACTTCAATCTCGTGGTTCGGCTCTGCGGTTATTACCTGCCCTAAGTAGACATAGTCTTTTACAACTTCAAGTGCACTATTACCTATCTCGAAGCGCTGCTCCTTGCCGAGGTTGTTGTACGTTACTTTCGTTTTCTGCATATTAATTTTAAGACCCACCTTTCTGCTCTCCTTGTCTAACTCCGTAATCATGAGTTGCAATTCGTCCCCCGAGTTACTCAGCAATGTTACTCAGTACGTCACATTTCTATTTAAAATGATCAAACTAGTGGCGTGTCTTTACGAATTCGTCCCCATTTTCCTATTTTGTCAATCTATCTCTGCAGACTACACCATGTTATCTTTATGAAACCCTGACTCTTGAGGTATGGAGCGCAAACTTCGTCATACTCAACAATTTATGAACGGAGGAAAGAATGGCACGAAAAAGCGTCGGGAAAGAAAACGCTAAGCAGAAAAGTGTACGTTCGGCCGAAGTTCTCTAGACAAGTGCGAAAGCGAAATAGAGAGATGAGAGTCCAGTAATTAAGGGCAACACACCAAAACCTTGATGGCAATAACGGGCTCTCACTAGATTGCCGAGAGTACTTGCCGAGGCTAGTCATTCCTACACTCTAAAAAACAGTTGCCTGAAATATTCCGACAAACATGTGCAAAGACGAGCGCCCAAACAAAACCCAGTGTGCGTGGACACCATCTCTGTTGAAACCAGACATGCTTTATGCTAGAATTACCATGCATTGCCCACACACTCACGTACACTCAAGTACTGACGGAACGCCACCAGCCAAGCTTTATCATCAGTGTCTGCAAAGTGGAACTGGTTTCATTTTCATGCGTTAGGCATTTGACATTGATATGAAGTGGATACGTGCAAACAAATTTAGAAGCTCGCAAAATTACAATAACACAATTGTCTTGCGATGAGGGGGTTGATATTGCATGAAATAAAAATTAACCAATGCTGCTCTGCATAGTTTTTGTAGCTTGGAAAAGAACAAAACAAAAAAACAAGAGAAAAAAGAAGGCAAACGAAGTATTTTGTTAGTGCATGAGCACTGCGAAAAAACAGAGCGCGTTGCTTCAAAACTGATGCATTAAACTACTCCACGAGGACAACAGCAACAGTCTCATCTTTAAGCAACGTTTCTTTACAATTCAATTTGCACATAGTGGTCATTACTTGCAATTTGTGGTCCTGTCCCCGGCGGCTTGCACAGCACACGATTGGGCAAGTACCAGAGCAGGGGCGTGAAGGCGTGCAGCATGGTTGATGCAGCCCTGTACCTTTGAGGACATACAAGTGTGCCGTGGTAAATTTGTGTTTCAGTAGTAATGTATGAATCTATTCATGTACGTGTCTATATTCGTTCGAAGGCGTTACAGTAAGAACATAATAAAGCAAAGCATAAGAAGTTTTCATTGTCAAAACTGATATTAACGTTGCGGTCGATAAGGGAGCTCAGAAAGAATGTACAGCTGCCTAGTAACTACTAGAGTTGCCGCAGTGTTTGAGTGAAATTTTGAATATGGATAAAACTTACTGTGTCAATAGTGAAAAAAATAAAATGACTGAAGCTGTTGCGATTTGTTCGAGATTTTAGAAGGGAAGTAACTTTGTTTCAATAAGTGATGACAGACACGAAGAGATGCTTAAGCTGTATTGCCCGGACACTAAATATTTGAAGAGTGAATGCTGCTACATTTTATGACAGATGTTTGTTTCTATGTTATAACGATAAAAAAGCGTCGGGGAAACGTTTTGAGACAACGATCAAAAAAGCATTTTTTTCCAAGAAGAAAGGAGAGACTTGAAGAGAAGCAAAGGTATTAACGTCCACTTGTCCAGGATAACCATTTTACTACCGCACACGTGGGGAAAGAATGATATTGGAAGAAGTGAGGAAATGGAAAAAAAGATATATCACACAACACGTGCAAAAATACCTGGTCAGTAAGATTGGCACCAATGCATTTTGCCTTGGTTGGAAGATAGCACGCTAAACTCTTTTACTTTAAGACAAAGGTCTGAATGATTGAGGCGATATTTTTTATCATGAATGTTATCTACGATAAATTCGTTGCTCTCTAGTGTAGTATAAAGCAAGCAGAAAATTCTCAGAAAACAAGCAAATAAAAATATTGTGGTCAGCTGAGAAACTGATAGAAATTGATGCTTCTCGAAAGGGAGCTTTAGTGAGCGCAAGAAGGTAATCCAAGACACGCGTGAACATAAAGCCTCTAATTCCTGCTATGACCATGTTCGTATTTTATGGATCGCAACTCCACCTGTAGTTGCCTGCTATACGATGAGAATCACCACGTTAGCTCAATTTATTTCTTTATTATTTTTCTTTTTTGCAAGTCTTCGTCGCTCTGTGTGGTCACAACATAAATTTGCTTCTCACATAAGAAATGGCTTTAGGAGATTTTCTTGTTATTGAATACCTTCTTTCCATAAAAAGAGGGCGCAGATGACGTACTTTTTTGCAGCTTCACAGATTTCTTTCCGTTTTGTTCATTTTCTGGTCTCGGGCAATTGAGTGTTCACTGCCGATGGTCGTGTTAGCTATCGGAACGCACATTTTGACGTACAAAACATCTGAATTCATGTTAATTGCAAATAGTATGCTGATAAACCTCGTTGTTCTGGTTCGTCAGACCCAATGTAAAGTCAGAACCGATGTTATGCGAAGCATGCGGAGGTAAAGTGACCGGGTAGTTTTAACACGAAAGTGTTTTATGCCGGGGCTCACCAAGACATCAGGGACTATTCTCATCTTAAAAGGACGTCAAAAATATTCTAGATTACGAAACACAGACTAAATTCTGCCAGCGGGAGTCGAACTCATGACCTCTCTTTCGGCGACAGCTGTTGCCGGGCACACTAATCACTGTGCTAGGGTAGCACTCTTTATGGGCTATAGAAGCAAGCCTTTCATTTGCCAGTTTTCTATCAGAGTCCTCTGCGTAAAGTGCAATAATAATAAGAATATTACCTGGAGTTTAACTTCCCGAACCCACTATACGATTGCCAAAGACGCCAAAGTTGAGAGTTTCAGAAATGTTAGCCATAGTGTGTTCTTTAGCGTTCACTGACCTCGTGCAGTACATGGGCCTCTACCATTTATTTCACCTCCATGAAAAAGTGTCTGCCACTGGCGGAATCGAACCTGCGACCTTTTTTGTCAGCAGCCGAGCACCGCAACCGCAACACCAGCACGGCGAACTTTGGTAAAGCTAAGTAATGCGACATTATCGTGCCATTAACGATTAGTTACTTCAACGCTCTGTTTATATGCGCCCAATTCAGTGCGTTTCCAGTTGAAGCATAATTTTTGCAACATCTAACACCGTCAGGTGGTGAGATTGCCCAACGTGCCAATGTGGCTCGTAGCATCCACCCATGGCAAAAACAGCTCTGCAATGCACCAGTTTTATCTGGATGTTACTTCACTTCCCCATTTGCGCTCGCCCCGCAAGGAATCGTTACCGGTGAACAGGAAAGACACAATGCGTGTTGTCTCCCTCTAATCAGGCAGTAGAATTCAATAACTCAATATTCAACGAAAGGCGACCATAGCCTAAGTTCGGTGTACGATCGGTCATATAGCTGTCACACGCCTTTCTTTGGTTCCGATCTCACTGGTAACTACTACAGCTACCACAGGCATCCATGAATGCAAGGGCGTGTTCAATCATTATTCAGTCACGGGATGGAGTTGTACCACTGAGTGTGAACGCGGATGCATTTAGGTTCAACCGATGCTTTAGCTGTCAAACATCAATATACGTTGTATAGGTCGCATTATATAACAGTAAATATTTAACTCCTTTTGTGAGGAGACCTTAAAATTTAACCAACTTCTGTGAGGAATCAAAGGTGTTTTTTTTTTCATATTATCATAAAAAACGTAATAAAATGGCGCTAAAGATGTGTACCAAGGTTCTTCGCACTGACATATCAACACTCAGGTTGGAGCACAGGCACCAGTATTATCAAAATGATGTGAGGTTTACAGGGTTCAGATGAGAATGTCGCTTGTAACTTTCGTTAGCGATTTTTATGTTCTGTGGCAAAGCTTGCGTAGATCTTGCTGATTCATAGGAATTGATAATCGAATGTTGCTTAGACTGCTACAAAAGTTGAGCCAACATTGGAACCACAATTCAGGTTATTCTGGCTTGACGTCTGTGTCATAAGTTTACATGTACAATGTTTATTGATTTGTTACAAAAGATATAGCCTGCACTGCAACTATGATTCAAACTATACTGACTTACACTTGTATTGTGTCTTAAATTAAACACTTTGTATGACTTTGTGCCAGAATACTTCATTGGACGCCGAATGCTGGGGTTTGATTCATGCTCAGATTCTAAATTTCGATTCTCGTATTTCGTCGAGTGTACATTGCCAGTGTAGTCACTCCTAACGTTCTCACATTTGGGTTAGTCATGTTTCTACTCGCTGTCCCACAATATATATAAACTGTCAACCATCTGAGCCTCTGGAATTCGATTCATGCTCAGATCCTAATTTTCGGTCCTCGAATTTCGTCGAGTGTACACTGGCTATGTGTCACTCCTACCGCTCTCATATTTAGGTTAGTCATCTTTCTACTCATTATCTCAGAATAGATATACACTCTTCATCACCTGTGGCGCTTACCCGTCACCCCTGTTATACGGGTGTGTGCCATACATGTCTGAAGGAAAAGGTTCGCCGACGCAAGTGGCAGAATGTGATTTCTGTATTGGTAGTGGAGGTACTTTATAGGCCGTAGAAGACCGCTGTCAGCACCTTTGACACCAGTGAAAACACCGTTATCGGCAACACGCATCTAAATTTAATATGGTTTAATTGGCAAGTTTTGTGTACTGTAAAATACAGCTGCTGACCCGCTGGTCTCGGGATTGAATTCCGGCCGCAGCGGGTGCATTTTCGATGGAGGTGAAAATGCTGTAGGCCTGTGTGCTGAGATTCGGGTGCACGTTAAAGACCCCAGGTGGTCGAAATTTCTGGAACCCTCCACTACAGTGTCCCTCATAGGCATAAGGTGGTTTTGGCACGTTAAACCCCCATATCAATCATCAATCATAATACCACTACATTTTCTTTTAAATTTTAAATAACAGCAGTTCAGGCGCTACTTCGTGAAAAGCCGGAGTTGGAACACCGCTATAAGTAGACAATGCTAGCAGCTACAGGTAAAACTGTATAGCTACCACATACAGTAAACCGTTTACATTAATTACTGTCAACAAGTGAGGGAACTTGCTTCGCGATTCTGACGCCGGAGTAACAAAACATGTAAAGACGTGTATTTACCCCAGTTAAATACATAGGGCATGATAAATATATTTTATTTGTTATTTAGGAGAAACATGAAGGTCCTTGTGATGAAAGTATTACCAGGGGGTGGAGGATCACGCATTATTAATTTCACAAGTTTAAAGAAAAGTATATTGTAAGTGAATTGAAACAAAATACAAACAAATTCATTCTAAACACCTAACAAACGCAAAACTACAGTCAATCGAATTCACTGATATACACTGACATATTGAAGGGAACCGACCATGCCCAGTGTAACAAACAAAAGTATTTGCCTACAAGCTGCAACTCGATAGGCAGAAAAGACATATTGGACTCTAAAAAAAAAATCCTACTTCTGAAAGCACGTCCACTTCAAGGGAGTTGACAAAAAATAAAGTCACAGCTTTGCCGCAAAGGCGAAGCAATGAACACGATAGCAACAAATTGCGAGGTCACGCGCAGAATGGCAAAGCAAATCGAAACGTGCTCCGCGTTTCTCACGCTCAAATGACGCGCGAAACGTACTCACAGGTACAGGTGAACGCGAATAATTGTGTCAGTTGTTACCTCGCTGTGTCTGACAAGCACGCTTTTTTCGCATACTGAGGCTGGACAAGGATTTCAGGGACCTTTTTTTCGGCCCGTAACTACAACAGAATCGTTCCAGTAGAAGCCGAACGCCAGCCAAGGCGTATAATTATTCCCACCGGGAGATAAAGGGGTGCGACAGATCATCGACCCCCTCCTCTCCACGGGACAAAGTGCTCGCGAGAGTTGAGAGCCGCCATGCGATCATTGCGTTATCTTGCTGATAACGCTGAAAACAGGGTAGTCCCTCCCCCACCCCCCGAGATTCCCGCGAACAGCGGTAAGTTGTAGATATAAATATATTGCCGTTTGTACATAGAAGGAGGTACTCCGCCGTGGCTCGGTGGTTGACGCCTCGCATTCACGGTGCGGAGGTCCCACGTTCGATTCCGCACGCCAGTCTTTCTTCTAGATTTTTTTGTTTCTTGCGTTCCAATATATATAGATGCGTATACATATACGGTGCATGACATTGATGCTGACGCCGGCGGCGAAATGTGACCGAGAAAGTTCGTAGAATTTCTATCGCATTGAAAACTTGTTCATTCCGCGTCGAAAGAATTCATAGGTTACGACAGTGAAACATGTCCTTACAGAAGTAGTTTATTGTTCACGGCACATTGATATAAGAGAGCTTGCTTAATATCGAATGATTTTGACATATATAGTACTATTTGACGTGGATGCATCGATGTTCAAAATAGTGTCCTAAACCCTGTGATAGCTCACTTAGGCGAACCTGCGAATTCTTTGCCTACAAACCAAATCTTCTTTGTGCCCGGCAATTGTGAAACACTTCAACTCCGCTTGCACGGGGAAGTGCCTGCACTTCCTGTGATATTTTTCCACATGGTGTGGACGTGTAAAAAAACACAACCTCACCCCTATACCCAACTCTTCCCTGTAGCCCTGCTCGACTGTTCTGAGCTGACAGCCCAACGGTCCTTGGTTCAGCGTGCTCGGGCCGCAGTCCACGCCCCCCCCCCCCTTGATGTTCGTACGCGGCGGCCCTTTAGGGACCATTCCCTGCCGTCCCGGAACACAACCTAATGAATTTAATGTTAGAAGGGCCATAGTAGGGGCTAGTTGGTTCTACATGGTTAACACTCACGACCCGCTAGAATTGAACATGTTTTCTTTTTCCTCCTCCATGCTAACGATGAACGTATTGAGATAAACCCTTGTGGTCATAGATGCTTATGGTAGGTGTTTAGTGAGAGGGGAACCAGACAAAGCTATGTGACAAACAGAACAGCACCACTGATTAGAGACTGAACTTGAGCTAGGGTTGCTAACCCCCGGCATGCTGGTGTTATTGAGCACCACTGCCCAACCAGAGGGAAACATAACCATAAACGTAACGCGTGTCGTGTCCTCTTTTTTGCCGGCTGCGAATATGTGCGCGGACCCTAGTACGTACGGGCCCGAATCCCTTGGTTCAATCTTCGCATCGCCGGGCGAGCGTAAGGGTGGAATGTAGAGTTAAAACCAGACAAAGCGTGCGTGTGCGCGCGCGCGCGCGTGTGTGTGTGTGTGTGCGGATGGATGGACGGATGGACGGACGGATAGACGGAAGGACGGATAGATGGATGGACGGATGAATGGATGGATGGATGGACGGGTGGATGGACGGATAGACGGACGGATATACACTAGACGATTGGATAGACGAATGGACGGACGGATGGACGAACGGATGGACGGATGAACGGATGAACGGATGGATGGATGGATGGATGGATGGATGGATGGATGGATGGATGGATGGATGGATGGATGGATGGATGAATGGGTGGGTGGGTGGGTGGGTGGATGGATGGATGGATGGATGGGTGGGTGGGTGGATGGATGAATGGGTGGACGGATGGAAGGATGAATGGATGGATGAATGGATGAATGGACGGATGAATGGATGGATGGATGGATGGATGGATGGACGGATGCATGTATGAATAAATGGATGGATGGATGGATGGATGGATGGATGGATGGATGGATGGATGAATGGCGAAATTGCAATTCTACCGCAACTGTGCCGAATTTAAAAACGACGCCTTGAAGGGAAAAAATGAAAATGGGCTCAGCCAATGACCCAAAATCCTTTGTTCTGACAAAGGCCGATCATCCACTCCATCCAGAGCTGCTGTCAGTTCTTGTCTTTGTGCGTTGAAATGGGTGCACTCACACAGAAGGTGCCCGATGGTTTCTTCGCAGCGGCAGTAATTGCATGTAGAAGAGCTGGCCATTCCAATAAGATAAAAGTATGAGCGAAATTGTGAGCAATCGCCTAAATCACGTTATTTGGCATCATGAAAAAGTCAGAAATGCCAGTGATATGTGATGTGAGGATGATGTTTTCATGCGATGATGACCTTTTGTTCGCTCGTGCGGATGCCATCACAGCAGGCACCGACACCGACGACCAGGTTCGCATTTTCGAGACAACTTAGGCTTTAACCTTAATGATCTTTTTCATAGATTTAAGGAAAGACGGTGCTATCAATAGCAGTTAGGTATATCGAAAAATGCTTGGAAGGCTAGTGTGGCAGTTAAACGTGGTAGGTTTTAGTTCTATCACAATACTTGTACTGTGAAGTTTTTTTTTGAAACAGCACAACTTAGTGGTGATTATTGTGAAACACAACTGTAAAATCAGCAAACTTTTGTTCATTACAAGTTTAACATGGGCTGCCTTGCGGGAGCCTGTTTCACTACGTCACTTTCTATGTGGTACGTATAAGTACTACACGACTTAAACGCGCCCGCTTGGCTTAAAGGACGACCAGACGAAATGCGTGACACAGTCTACCCTCCTACGCAGACTATTTTCGTTTCACCAAAGCAGTGCAGATGGTTGAGCAAGTTTGCGAACAAAAACCTAACGCTTTCCACTAGTTGTGTGGCAATGGTCAAGGGCGTTCCCGTTTTGCCAAGGTGCGTGCAAGCACACAAACGAGCTCATTACGAGGTAGCAAGGAATAATTGATTCATCACGCTAATCTCGTAGCCAACTGCGGAGGCGATGCCTGCTGCGGTATTGACGCTGTGAAGGTCTCCACGAAGCTGGAGATGACGACACAAACTTTGCAATGTTGCAGCCACCGAAAACCAGTTTTGTCATGTCGACTGATTCTTTCGGCCTTTTATTGATGACGCAACGGGGGTGATTAAAGCAATATTTTACGTAAAGAGGCACAGGATCATACTTAGTGGTTCGCATGTACAATATAACACCTACTTGCTGATTAAGCGAAATAGCTAACATTTCAATTAGCTCTTGTCGACAATTGAGTGACACGCAACTATTCCAGCTGAATAATAATCAGTGGTTGGTGTCTTGATAAATGAGATGGCCTGTTTGATTTAGCTGTGCTAGCACTCGACTAGCCTCACAGGCTAACACAGAAACTTCTAACACTCATTTAGTACCAGCAGATTCAAAATATTGTGCCGTTTCGTATATTTCCAGTTGTTCGAAGCTGGCGGTCAGGAATAAGATGTTAAATGTAGGTTTATGCTGCTGTGTGCTTTCATTGAACTGCAAACACAAGGTGAGAAGTACGTAAATACTGAGGACAAAAACCATGTGCCCCTTAAGTGTAATGATAAGTCGACATAGTGTTTAGGAGATGTCGTATCAATAGCGATACACCGATCAATGCACGGGGTCTTTTCTCACCTGCTCTGTTCTTCACTTTTCGACTAAGTGTAGGCAACGTAAAATTTATGCTCGGCCTTTTTTTCTAAGTTTCACACGTCAATGACCTTAGATATATTTTGCACACTCAGAGAAGCGAAGTCTGCATCCCAAGAATTTCTTTTCCTCCACGAAAAAATGAAAAGCTACTTATTCCATGCAGCTAAAACTGAAGCAGTTTACACTCCAGAGGGTGAATTCGAGAAGCGTTTTATATCCATAATGCAAGAACTAAGGTCCTCGCTTCTTGCCTTGCTGTTTAAAAGCCAGGAAGGCAGAGAATATTATAAGCGGTTGAGCATTTTGCAGTTCACTTGAGTCACCTTAGAAGTGTGAGCCCCGGATCTTCCCAAATAGTGCCACGTGTTGTCGACTCGAAAGCTAAAACAAAACGGCAGAATGCTGCTTGTTCAAAATGCAGAATATTTTAGGTACAGCCGATTTGCCGACGCCTCAAGAACCAACGCATTCGCAGGTAGTGGAGTGCTGTTTTACTTATATTTTCTGCGCAGCACTAGCATGCCTCAAAAATGATCTCATATCTAAGGGGAACATCGTAGAGAAAAACAGCAATGAGTGACCGTGCTCCCAGTTGAAGCAAGGTAATGTGAAGGCGATGATTCACATATGACGTCGAGGTGGCACTGTTACGAAATAGAATGCCGAGAAACTAAAACATTGTACGCACGTAGGAGGAACGCCATGGCAGCTGTGTACTGGGATGACTAGATCTTTTTTTCTTTTTTGGATAGGTGAAAGGAAGGCAAGTCTAAATTAGGTTAGGATAAAGTTCATAAAGAACAATTACTACATCAATTTCCCAGCTACGTGAAATATAAAGCAGCCACAGAGGCCTGATCTAATTTTATAGTTCCGAAATTGCTTTTCTTAATGCATAAAAATGTTACTTTTATTTAGGGCACGGGAGCCTAATAACCTTTGATAAAGTTGGAACGCATTAGGTCTGCAGAAAATAACAAAAATTCAGTGCTTTTGGGTGTTGTCAATTGGATTTTTTTATTGCTGGAAACGGCTTATTGAATGCACACAAAATCAACACGTTCCACAAAACGTTGTGACGTTTAGGGCCACCAAATTCTTGAGACTTAACTAAATATGGAACGTGTAAATATATATATGGACATTTACTTAACAGTAGTAGTGTTCCGATTCATAAAAAAAACTCTTTTTAACGGCTCGCAACGGGTTTTATTGGTTTCACCATCACCGCATTAATTTCTGAAGGGAGAGATCTGCATTTTCATGAGTTTTTTTGTCATCACGCCAGCATCGATAACACCTCCGCAGCGTTTTCTTTTTCCTTAAGGAGTTTGTCAGTTTCAAACCACTGAAACGTGTTCTTAACGGCATTGTTTTACACAGTTTTACATGTAGACGCATTGGTAACTGTAAATAAAACTTGGTAATGACAAATATTTTATCCAAGTCGAATAACCATTGATGTGCATCAAAAAAAGTTCTGTGGTGGCGTGTTGGACTCAGAGAGAAATATTTGACGAAAAAGCTAGTTAGAAAACGTTACCTGCTGTTTTTCCTACAGGAAGCCCAGATAATATGCCGGTTAATTTCTAGCAGCGTATTATGACATGCGTATCTTTCACGAGCCTTCATTGTTTCCTCAAAACCAACAAAATTGTTAAAGACTGTGATGCGAAATACTCACATGTCAGAAAACTACACACCCTATCTCGCGGTAGTGAAAATGTTCGGGAATATTTTAGCCTACTGTTGCCTAGCCCAGATAACCGTAAGCTGGTGCTCATATCCTCTGGCGCTCGTTAGGCATGACGATTGTCGATTACTCTCTGTTAAGTTAAACTGAAAGCCACGTTCAGCATGAAGGCTCTGTGACGTCATTTACGCTTTGTGTTGACTGGTTTGTGTTATGCGTAATCGTCATTTGTGTGATTCTTGTGCCAGTTATCATCGATCCCCTCGGAAACTTGATGTCAGTGTCCGAAAATATAAGTTGCAGTAGAATTCCACGGCGTATTGTCAGTTCGCGAAACCAAAAATCACAGACAATTTATTGCTATACTACCTAATACAAATTTTGATCCTACCTTCTTGTTGGGGCAAAGACCACTGTGCTTAGGTTTTGAATTTCTGCAAGGTATTTATTACTCCTCAAATCAAATTTTCTGTGGTAAAGGAGAGAAACCACTGCGCCATTACTCTTCTAAACCACAGCCCGACTTACAGCGATTAGCCCCGCCACGGTGTTCTAGTGGCTAAGGTACTCGGCTGCTGACCCGCAGGTCGCGGGTTCGGATCCCGGCTGTGGCGGCTGCATTTCCGATGGAGGCGGAAATGTGGTAGGCCCGTGTACTCAGATTTGCGTGCACGTTAAAGAACCCCAGGTGGTCAAAATTTCCGGAGCCCTCCACTACGGCGTCTCTCATAATCATATGGTGGTTTTGGGACGTTAAACCCTACAAATAAATCAACTTAAAGCGATTATTGTGTGATAAATGGTTATTATCTAACTCTTCTGCCCCAATATAATACATATAGTTAACGCAATTTCAAGCTCGACATGATGCCCATATACGATTTTTTCATGATTTTTGAGCATCATCATTGTTATATATCAAAGTATTCGTTTACCACGCAGAAAGGCTCGTTTTCAAATCTCATTTGATTGTGCGTATTCTTTTCTGAATTTTCGGTGTGCATGAGCATCGGTAACGTTGTCATGTTCGTCATTGTGTCACCATAGGCAAAGGTGACAGCGATGGCGACAACAACGCTGCTCAACACAGAGGGGGGTGCCTAACAGCTGTGCTGTGAATTTATGCAGGATAGAAATATATTGCGTTTGTCCCAGGCGTTTTGACAATACTGGCTGAATAAAAACGCCAGGCCTGCCTTGTTGGCACAGCACAGTCTTCGGTAAAAGCTGGAAGAGCGGCCTTTCAGAGCCTTTTCAAAACACTCATTAGTTAACTACTGTAAGCACTTTTGCTTGGTACCCACTAGGGCATTATTAATAACTTTTGGGAGGTAGGCCGGCATTTGCTATGTTCTTTTCTGCGATTGTTCTGAGAAACGTGGTATCCGCTAAACACTTGCTAGGAATTTTGTGCTAACTGTCCATGCAGTGGCTGACGACGATGAGGAATTATGACTGAAGTCGGTATGCACCACAGTTAATAGGGAAACAAGAAGAAGCTTTTGTAGTGGGTTGGAGCATTGAACAGCCCACTCGTTACGCTACGCGCATTGTGTGCCGACTGGTTGTTCTTTCGCTGTTCTAAAACGCTTTATGAGTTGCATTACCGTGATTGATTTCCCGACATCAAGCCTGCCTTAGGCAAGTTTGAGAACAAGTCACAAGAACCAATCGGCTGTGTTCTAAACTGCTCTCTGCTGGTAACAGCGCATCGGCCGATGGCCGAGGATAATCGACTCCGTTCCACGATGAAGACTCAAGCTATAAAGTCGTCCTGCCACGTCTTCCAACCGGTAACGACGTTTCGAATTCCGTTTTTCTTCATGCCGATTTGAGTTTTAGGCCATATCGTGCCCCTGACTTCCGTGACGCGCTGCTTAAAGTGGTGAGCACAGCGGACATTATAAGAGTTGGCCTGTATCAAATGAGCCATGTATGGATGGTTACGTGTGCAAGCATCATGGTGAAACAGAAGGTCGTCACTAGTGCTGAGCTTCATGTAAAAGGGCTGAAGTGCATGGTGCTAGATCCAGAGACCAAGAATATTAGGCTGAAACTTCTTTTTCTGTAACTTCTTTTTCTGACGTGTTGAAGAGGCGTTCCAAGCTTATGGCATTGTGAAGTCCGTTGAGAGAGAGGCATGAAGATGTGCAGGAATAGAACAATGGGTGACAACAAATAGGGGCATTGCTTTGGAACACAAGGACACCATCACTGTGAGATCAATACCACACCTTATGTCAATCTATGCCCACCAATGACTCGTACTTATTTCCGGTAGGCCCCCACTGTGTCTTCGGTGCAAGCGAGTGGGGCAGGTACGTCGACAGTGCAAAACACGGAGGTGCTCGCAGTGCCACCGATTTGGTCACTCGTCGGATGTCTGCGTGTCAACTTATGCCAAGAGACTCCGTTCTGACCAAGTCACAGAAGAACAACATCTGAATCATATGGATGTCACTGAAGTAGTTGATGCGACAGAAGAAGCAGTGGGAGGAGCAGAAGGTGCCCTAAATCAAGCTGAACACTTGTCCATGGATACCCTCGGTACTCCAAATAACATCGCTAACGACGCCAGCGAAAGCATAAATGAAGGCAATGCTGCAGAAGAACACTTGGAAGACCTCAAAGACGAGCCTCTTGACAATGAAGAACAAGAATGAATGGACAGCTGTCAGACAAGGAAACGTCAGGCAACAGTCACCGATGAAGCTACAACGAGTGCGCCAGACACGACAGAGCAAGTGTATTCATGCGGTACATGTGTCACCTTACTTGGGGACTGAGGGATGCGCCACCTATGCCAGCGTCCTCAGGAGAGTGCTCCTAAAAAGTGCAAAGAAATTAAAGCCATAGGTTGTCCTGTGGCTAAACGTGACCTCAAAAATTTTAAAATAGCAAAATGGCTGCCACGCTAACGTTTCCCATGTGTGTAGCGACACTCAACGTACGTGGTTTGAGGAATGTAAGGCGTCAGTGGGAGTTGCGCCACGTGCTTGAGCAGTACAACATTGATGTACTTGCAGTGCAAGAGTCTAAGATTTCGGCTGCTCGTGACACCAATCTTGCACTGGACGTTTTCCGAGATTACAATTTATACATCAGCCCAGTACGTGGTGCATCGGCTGGATGCTTTTTATTAGTTATAAAGCACTTGAATCATACTTTAACGTCACTGCATGCTGATGGGGAAGGACGCCTCATTTGTTACAACTTATCTTTTCATTCCCTTAATTGGAGGTTTATCTGTGTCTATGCTCCCTCCAAAGTGAATGATGAGAATGCTTTTTCCCTCTTTTTTAACTTCGCTGCTAAACACTGACAAAACGTTTATAGTTTTTGGAGACTTTAATTGTGTTTGTGACGCGAGAGTTCATTCAATTATAACAAATCGTTATGATGCAAGTGCAACCTTACTGCAGAAATTATTGAATGACCACGCTTTATTAGATGTGGGAGCGCATGCATCTTCCTCGCTGAGGTTCACACACTTTCAAGGCATCTCTCATGCTCGGGTTGACCGTGTATATATATCTCTAAGCTTATGGTCTTACATTCATAATTATGCCGTAAAGCCCATATTTTTTACAGACCATTGCTTGGTCACTGTTTCTTGGGGCCTTGAAAATTTTCGTAAAACCCCTCTAAACTAGGACCTATGGAAGCTTAATGTACAGTTGTTGCGCGAATATTGTTTTGGTAAAATAGTAAAAGAATTGGTACAAGAGGTAACACATTGGCGACAGCTGCGAATTTTCGCTCAATGAGAAAGGTCCAAAAAAAGAGTCAAGTATCAGGCAATTAGGATTTCCTGTAAAATAGCGCGAAGAGAAAAGCTGGAGAACGCTATTTTTGTGATTTACTTCATAAGCTCTATACTTTTGAAAGTCAATAACCTGGATTGTACGTAGACGAGATAAATGTGATTCGAGCACAGATACAAAAACATGATACAGATATATACAGAGGAGAAAAAATTCGTTCTCGTGTTATCCACTTCACTGAAGAAGAACCCACTAAATATCCCTCGGGGATGAAAAGAGATATGCAGTTTCTAAACAGATACTGCAAATCGAGTAGCAGGGTTCCCTTTGCACAGAGGCTTGTGAAATAAGAGCCGCATTTGAAGATTATTACAAAAGTTTGTTCACTGCAGCTTAGCTTCAGAAGAATTTTGAGGAAGAAGCTGACCACATCATTGCCCTTGTGCCTCAGTTACAAGATGATGATAGACTCACTGTAGATGGGCCAATAACCAGAGAGGAAATTAAATTTGCAATAACAACATTGCGAAAAACAAAACTTCTGGCCCAGATGGCCTTAGTGGCGAATTTTACGCAGCTTTTCATGAACTTCTGATATCTTTCCTTGAACAAGTTTTTAAAGAGGCTTGTGACCGCGGTGAACTTCCTCCTTCTTTCTATGAGGGTCATACAGCATTAATCTCAAAAAGTGCTGATCCTGACGCATTAAAGAGAGTTAACGAACATAGGTCTACTCGTTACGTAACGTTGACTACAAAATATTTCCAAAATTGTTGAAAATCGGCTACAGATAGTGATTACTAAACGTGTAAGTGACCACCAAACATGTGGAATTCGTGGTCGCACTATAGAGACAAACATTCATATTGCACGTTCAGTTCTTGAGTGTATTGGTTGTATAGCATGGACCAAGTAGCCCTCCTTCAAATAGACCTTGCAAAATCATTTGATAAGGTACAGCATGCTTTTTGTTCCGGCTCCTAAGACACCTGCAGTTGATTGATGTACTGTACAATGGTATTCCACTCTGTTATAAGAAGTTCACTACTAGGCTAGATGTAAATCACACACTTTGAAATATAATTGAGTTAAATTCATCTGTACGTCAGGAATGTCCACTCTCGCCTTTGCTTTTTGCGATTTATCTGGAACCATTATATTTAGGTGTGGTTCTAAAGTAAAGAATAAGAGGCTACCAATATGATGCTGAGGAAGTTAAAGATCTAGATTATGCAGAAGGCATCGCCTTCTTTTGCGCTGATAAACCCAGCGTTCAAGAAGCAGGCAACACTATACTTTACGTTTCTGTGACGTCGCTGGCGCCAGCAATTATTTTTATAAAAGTAGTGGATTATGGCTAGGCATGTGGGCCCAAACTCCTTCGGTTTTCGCAATTATTCATTCGAATTTGACTACTATGAAATACCTTGGTGTACCTCTCAATAACTATCATAACAGCGGCCCACACTGGACCGCTGAGATAACTACGATTCGCCGAAAAGTGGCAACACCGCACGGAGGGGAGCATTCCATCTTTGCCAGAGAGAAAGCGTGCAATACATTCCTTGTATCAAAGCTTATTTATATTCTGCAGGTGTTGCACTGCTCTCGTGTACACATTCAAACTTTTCATAGGATATTTCCCTGCTTTATTCGGAGCTCTTCCTGGGAACCCATGAGAAGAAACAATCTTTTTCTTCCGCTTGGAAACGGTGGCCCCAACCTTGTGCAATGGCTCGTGCGAAATTGGTGTAGCGATTTTTTTATCTCAAGGATGTGTGCCACCCCTTTCGTTTAGCAGTTCTTCGTAACCGTCTGTTACCACCTTCTTGTTATTCATGTCACAATAAGGGTTGCTAAGGAATTGCCGTTGTGGGGATTCCTAAAAGAAATTGTTGATACTGTCAATTTTTTGAAAGCCAGGTTTACCTTAGAGTATTTGTATACTATTGGCATAACAAATTTAGCCGCTGCACTTGTGAATAGCCTTTTCCCCGAACCTGTTTATCGAAAGCCATATTCGCTTTTACCTGGTCACGATGTATTATTTCGTGTACGTAGAATGTGAATATCTCCTTCAGCGAAAATATTTTTCACTAAACTGCACACCTCCACGCTGCCAGTGAAAACGTGGCTGAATGAAAATTCAATATACGTACCCTGAACAGTGAATCGTAAACTATGCAACCAACCTAAAACTATAGAGCATTGTTTTATTTGTTTTCGTGACGCTTTTTTTATTTTTGGGACATTCTAAAAAGAACACTAAGAAAAGAAATTCCAATCACAGCTAATGGTATTAGGTTCCTCTCATTCAAAAAGAGTCTGACTGATAATACTCCGTATGACCTGTTTACGTTGTTGGGACTTTATTCACTATCTCTGACACATCTGAACATCGATCGCTTTCACTCCTCCTCCTATTCACTATGGAAAAGTTGAATGATTGATAGACACGCTGAGCCACCGCGGTCGACGAGATCTGTCTTCCGAGAAGCAGCTGCTCAAGTGCGCAAAGTTGTTGCGACTTTTAACTCCTTTCCGGAGTGGCTTCCCGTTCTTGACGCTTTTGTGTGTTTGCCTGACTTCTGATAGGTTATGTTGTGTGTACTTTGCTGGTGATAACTTAATTCATTAAAGAAAAAAAAATGAGTAGCTCAGTGGTAGAATATAGAGCTGGCTCCCAGCGGACCCGAGTTCAAGCACCACTGTGTCATTGGTGCAAAGTTTTTTTTAATTTCACGCGATGTGGTTACGCACACCGGTGGCGGTAGCGCCGGGCAACATGCAACTGCGCGTAACCCGAGTTGTGATCTCATAACAGCTTCTGCTGTAAAAACGCGCAACTGGTGGCGCAGTTATTCGCTGCGAAGTGCTATCTAGGCACATCTTCACGCAGAAACACTAATATGCATGCTCACAACGCTCATGGCAGGAGTCAAATGCGAGAAAAGTGCTTCCGCATAGTTCACTCAGCGGACTGGACACGTGTGCAAATCGGGAATTTTCGCTTGTGGAACATAGCGAATTTCGTGCTAATAAGGTGCTTTGAATTTCTCGCAGGCCTAATACGCACAAGGTTGGAAATAAAAAAAAAGCTGACAGTGGTGGTTCATACTGGCAGTGGCCTTGAAGATACAGAGAAGCCAGCTCGGTCAATTCATGCTTGGAAGAAATCGGCAGTGGCATGAAAAAACAACAATTATTTGCTAGTTAAAAAACTGACATTGTCAAGTTTCTCTACTGTAATCCACTAATAAAAGATGCCATGCAGTTATTCACAACGAAAGAAATGTATTGAGAGCAGAGAGAGCACACCTAGCAGGGTTCTCGAGGTTGAACTTAGAGATAGAGTTACAAACATAGCCGTGAGTTATGGGTTCAATGATTTCCAAACAAAAGCCGGGCAAACAATTTCAGCAAATATTAGGTGAAACGCTCTGCCCCATATCTTCCTTCGTGGTACTTCTGAACAGCTTCATACTGAAGATACTTTTGTTTTACCTTTCATTGCTATGTTTCTGTTATAGTGTCGCATTTGCATGCATCACGCGATACAGTTCAGAAGCGGCTCACATGCTCGGCAAAGCCCAATTGAGTTAGCCTTCTCGGCACACCATGAGTGCCGATGCTAATGCAATTTCCGAGTGTGCAGGAAGCATGCGCAAGAAGGCACAGAGGCCACGTGCAGCCACATTACAAGAGGGTTCTTTTATTTTTTTAAGGACGTCACATATCCTTCGCCTTTTCTTTTTCTCCTCGAGCTGGTAGTGGTCATCCCGTGTTGCGGTTTATTCCGTTGCGGTTGCTGATAAGTGTATTCACGCTGGAGAATGTTCCTCCGCTCAGTCTGCCTTGTAGGGGCGGAGCTCCTTAGGGCCTGACCTTGTCAGCGTCGGTTTGTCGCGTGGTGATTCGGGAATGTGAGACACAAAAGTATTTAACAGTAGACTAATATCAATAATACTTGTGACAGATCAACATAAGACATCTAGAACTCGGCGATTTAAACTTACACATTCCGGACCACAGTTGTGGACTTTAGAACCTACCTTTGTCGTAGACTGTCGCTTTGTCACTCAATTTACATAGTATAGGGAAACGCTCAGGTAATATACGTGAGGCACGAAAAAGGTTCATTATTACAATAATCTTACTCATGACTGTGATGGAACAATATAAAACACGTACGAAAACTGACCCTTTATGCTAGTGGGTTACTACAAGGTACACATTATCGACCTTATAATCTGGCTTCACCCACTCGTCACCATTTATTTCTTGAAGATGCGTGGATGATTTGTACAGCGATATTGATACGACATAGCGACATGTGAATACAGACTGGAAAGACGACAGCTGGTATGAAAACACATTTTGGCCCGGACGCCACCGAGGAAAATAAAAATGAAAGTATAAAAAGGACCGAGATGAAAACGAAACGCGAATCAAGTTTAAGTTGCGTGAGGCGATTGCTGCATGGTTCTTGGGTTCGTAGAATGAGAAAAGCGTTCCATATTGCAGCAGTAATGTGGCAGCACTCTTTCCTGGGCCACAGCTGCGGGTCTCCTTCGCTGCATCGTTGCGTGGAAACCGTTCTGGTGTTCCTTTTCTGAAGGTCATGCTATTCAGGTACTATAAGAGGTTTACGCCTGTACCTAATTTATGAAGCCTATAAATAAAATGGGCCCGAATCTACGTGATACACTGTAAATGTCTTCGAAAGACGATAGCCTTGCGAGAGTGAACAAAACATTCATTTGATGTTCTGCGCAAGAACATCGGTGAATGGTATTCTGAAGACGCTGCGTTAGAGCGCCTAGAGCATGTAGCGGAGGCGAACAAGCGCATGTAGGCACGTTAGACACAAGCGCCATCTGGCAGTTATCTTCGAAAACGGAGGTGAGCGAGACCGCGGAGAAAGATGCGCGCCAGTCTCGGAGGTGATAAGGTGTAGAGTGCAAAGCGACGGGCAGGTACCGCCACCGTGTCGTCGTAACAAAGCGGTGGAAACACCTTCTTGAGCATCGCGTTAAATAGTCAGCGGAGCGCGATAAACGCTACAGTCCTTGGAGTTACTTGTGTGTGCCTCCTATAGTATAAAGGCAGGCATATAAAACATAGGCGTGTTGTTGAGCGCCTCAGATATGCGCAATATTTGCTTTTTATTTGACTATCGCACAACTACTACGAATGCAAAAGCTTGAGCAATATTTGTGGGCGCTGCGGATGGGGTTCGCCGTTTGGTGCCGTTTGAGGTATTGTTAGGACGGAGAAACAGACAAATGTACAGAGAGACAGACAGACAGACAGACAGACCAAAAGTTTTTCGTCGAAGGTCCCCAAGAAAGACTACCGTCTTTAAAGTTGTCGCTACTGGCACATTAACATAAATAGTGTTTGTACTTGTGGTGAAGAAAAATGCAAACCCTAGAGGAAACAAAATTTATAATTTGCATTTGTTTAGAAGAAGCAATGTTAAAACTGTTCAGGTTTAATATTTGTGACTTTAGAGCAACGGTGCTAATCTTTTTGTTGCGCTTTTAAGTTGCGTGAGATATGCTATACCTTTGCAAACATGCGTCTTTTTAGCTTCTTTTAGAGATTGTGCAACAGGGATAGAAATCCAAAAGAGGGACAGGGATGTTTAACAGGACATGCTGATTGCTGCCATGCACGGCGAGAACAGGAGGGCGAGAAAAGAATAGAACTGTAAATATAAGACGTGCCTGTAGAAATATGCGACTACAAATGGATATGGTAGACAGGAGCGAACCATTGATTAACTGTTGTTCATATACCACTGGATAATTTAAAACTCTCAGAATATTTCTTTAGCACCCTCGGCTTCGTTGACATTTCACGGGCATTGCACTTAATCGGGTACGCCACTCATAGCTAGCAGTGGTAAGAACAAGACTGCTGTATATTTGAGCACACGCCTGGGAGTATAAGTAAGCGCTAGGAATAAAAAAGTGAATGTGCCTCCTGTGGCCATATGTTATTTTATACACGGATAGAATGTGTAACTGTACATGGCTTCGTGGTACATGGTTTCTTCTTAGAGATACCGTACATGATCATGCCATGACTACCCTTTCCAATTTATATCTTCTCTTCGCCTCATTCTTTTATTAGTACGTTTCACATACATATACAGTTTACATGGCCATGCTCTATGTGGCTACGCTTAACAATTTTTGGGCTGCATGCTTCCAAGCGATGACATGAGATCGCAGCATGTGGCATAACGAGAGATGGCATGCGATTGTGGACGACAGCATACGACAGCCAGGGTCCTCAGGTGTTCCACATCTAACTAGAAAAATTAATGGGATACCAAGCTGCTTAGCGTGATACACAAGCGTGCACGTATGGTTCACTCGTCATCAATCGCACTTGGTCGAAAGTAGATAGTGCCTAAGCTTTGGTATCGTCCATTTCAAACAAAAGAGGGTAGTACTCTGAGAGTTCACTCGGTATGATAAACGTGCACGCGCTCACAGTCTCCCAGCAGCCCGAGAAAATAATCACTGCTATGGCATACATACACTGCTATTCCATGTACACCGAAAGTGAAGGCGAGTTATGTTGATACTCATACTTATAGCAACAACGCAACATAACAACAAACCAGACATAAAGCAAGAAAAGTACCGTAAAGGTTGCCGGAAAGACATAGCAGCAGAGGATAGAGCAAGAGCGGAGAAAAACAGGCTTGGTAGAACAATATAAAAAATAAGCGAAACCGAACAGGTGCGCCTGAGAGGACACTGGTGGTAGCCTTCTTTCAGTAGACGAGAGCTCTGCATTAAAGGACAATGGAACAAGTCGACGCTTTCAGCACTTTTACGTAACGCGGGCTGCTTGTTTACCGTGGATGTCTTGGTTCCTTTTTGGGGCACGTAAGTACACCACACCCACACAATGAGCAGCGCTGTAGTCTTGGCGCCACAAATTTATTAAAGATTGCTTTTTGTATGTTTACGCAACAAGCTGTGTCGTTCTATATGTATGCACTTCTTTAAGACCCTTTGCTAGCAACTTTGCATCCAGTGCCGCTACATCTATTTTACGGGTCAAACAAGTGCTGTCACACCGCATGTCAGTGCATTGGAAGGGGAAGGAAAGGTGACGACATAGGGGCTTGAAAAAATTGCCAAAATATTTTTCCTTCAACAGATGTGACTGCGTAACAGCAAAAGTAGCTGAATGAGATCTCTGATTTTATGCGTACAATATTGAAGACAAAACAGAGAGAACACAACTGAATTCTTGTGAGGCAAGCCTAGAACTAACGCGCGCTGAACATTGTAATAAGCGAAGGGCGCGCTTCAAAAAGTGCGCGAGTGCAACCAATATAGCCGGTGCAAGACACAAAAGACAATGAATTACCTAATGAGGAGACGCGGTCTTTCGTGGTGCCATCGACCAACACAACATTGTGCAGGTAAGATGCGCGAAGTTGCGCAAGAGGAACTACTCTCATGATGAGCCCTGAAGCTGGTTTGTAAGAAGGCTCGAAGAACGAGACAATCATGGCAGAGAACTGGCTGAAGCAAAACGGCTACAAGAGCGCGGCACGCGTGACTGCACAGTTCATGTGGCACCATGACGTGCGCCCGAACATCCTCTGGCGGGTTGGCCGCTGAGTAGCTCTGACCGATGGGCCCGCTGTCTGCGATATACTGACGCCATGTAGCTTTCGCCGAACGGTGACCAATCCTCCGACTCCTTCAACCGTGTCCACCGTCTTTCTTTTCTCTCGTCTTTCTTGACTCACCTGCGGCTAGTGCTTCGTCTTCTATATACTTATGATCTTTCTATCCTCTTACCCCATCCCCTATACCAGAAGCTTAGACATGTCGCTTACCAAGCAGACCAAAATCAGCTCTTTTTCTCCTCTCCTTCAAGAACCACTTACTACGTTGGCCAGCAATGCCCCGTCTCTGGATGTACGCTCAAGCGTGGAATGATTAACGCCCAAAAGAGACTGACTTTCGCTCACCCAACGCTAATTACTTTCCTAGCAATGCCTAAACCCCAGTACTACACGCAACTGGACTGGAAGGGCTTGCGAGCATTTCTGTCTGGTCGTCGTCTACCGGGTATGCATCTCACCCACATCAGCCTTGGCCGTCTACACGAGTGCGTGTACTGAGCGTTAGCAGACATTTCTGTTGAATTTATTTACGCACGGTTTGCATTTCTCGATCGCTTTCCCTAAATAATTATAGTTTAACTATATTTTGCATGATTTGTTCTTCATTTATAACTTGCTCTCTCTACTCCGTTTCTTCAAAGATATTGAGTGTTGTATTTTTTTTCTCCAAAAGCGGCCTCGTTTCACCCTTCTTGAATACAGGTATGTCGTGGCTTAGTGCTTACCAAAAGCTATATGAAAACACATCCATTGCTAGCCTTCTGACTCGGATGAAGATGTGGAAGCTTACCTAGAGCTTCACTCTATGTGAACACAAGTGAGACCCTTGTATACTTTCACTGCATGCAAATTTCCACATTGCATTAACATCGAGAAACGTGGGAGGTTACAATTATTTCTTGAGCCTCTCACGTCCGCATTTCGTTTGTATGCCTGCGCTCAGCTAAATTCACGATTCGTTCTCACCAATCTTGTCTCAGAAGTCTTAATTAGCTAGGCTACAAATGCATGTAAATGATGAACAGCGATATAGGTAGCACAGACCACAAATAGAAACTAAAAATGACAGCAGATACGAGAATTTGAAACGAGAAGGATGTGTACATCGGGCGTGCTCACTCAGATATTACGTGGCTGAAAGGAACTGGTGTAACGCAGGTAAAAATTGGCGATTCAGCACGATAGCACCTACGACATACCTGACCGACATAGGTATATGACAAGGTCAGATTGAATTTTTGAATAAAGCTTTGATTTATTATTTCTCTAATGTTGTTGGTGTAAGGAGAGGAGGAAATGTCGAGGCGCGCTTGCCTTCTGGCCTAAAGGTAAGCTGAAAGCTTAAAGGAAGACAGGCTTTTTCAAAGCGTCAGGTGCTTTTTAAAAATTTTCAAACAATCCTATAGGTGCAAGGTACATCCATTTTGTAAGAACTTCTTCAGTGGATGAGTAACGGTGAGTATGGTACAACTAGAAATCATCGATGCGTTCTTTAGAGGCCTTTTTTGTGTGTTTACTTTCTTGCAGCGCTGTCAAGTATGAAGTAGTTGTGAACCAAAGATCATAAAGAAAGTATTACTGAACAATTCAGCTCACCGGCTGTCTTTTTCTGCTTTGTGCAAGACTTTGTAAAAAAATCTCTACAAAGACTACGCATATGCCTTACAAACTCTGTACCGACTGAAGTAATCAGGAACTTTTGATCAGTGCGTACGTTACGTGCTACAGGAAAGATTCAGTTGTAACGAGATAGCGTTAGAGAGCTCGTGTCGCAGGAATTCCGCCGTTGGCGTCGGCAACGTTGGTTGTGAGCGAAAAATTGCCCGTGAGCGAAAAATCGAAAAGGAAGCAAATAAAATAAAGAATAAAACTTTCGTTCTCATTGAGATATCGATCCCGGGCTGTTTGCGTGGCAAGCAGGTGCCCTACAACAAAGCCGCGATGTTACTTGCAGCTGCTTCAGCAAAAAAAAACAACTTATTAAATGTCATGTAGTGGATGAAGTCACTTTAGCGTGTTTCGTTCAACGGGTGTCACGAGGAAAACTAGTCGGTTCGGCAATTTGTAAGCGCATTTAGGAGGCCATTGAACTACGTCGAAAAAGGCCGGAATAGTGCAGCCACCACTGCTAAAAACACATAGGAGCTTTCAAACAGCACTTATAATGGACAAATATGTCCATCTAGCGAAAAACATATCATGGCTTACCAGAAGCGTTGATCAACCAAACAGTAAACGCTAGCTGTTGTGCTGCCATCTGTGAGGCACTGTGATACTCTTTACGGCATCCTACATGGCAAGCGTGTGGAATGTATCTTGGAAGCCATGTGAATCTTGCCTTTGATCAAGAACTTGTAAGTACCATTAGCGCGTGCCTGTATGTGTGTATGTGTCTATGTGTGCGTTACAAAACTTATTATTAGGTATGCACTTAGCGGTTGAAGGGCGCACTAGGGCTGCATTTCGCTATTTTGTTCAACTCCTAAAGGCGAACTTTAAGGGTGCCCCAATTTTTTCTATCATGGCTACAAATTTATCTAAGTGAGAAAGCTTTCCAGGTACGTCAATCTCACATTGAGATCATCGTATTACACTAAATACCAATTCTACGACGTAGTATTTGAAAGCGTTATTGATGTGTGCAATTTCTGATATTGTTTTTTTTATATTGGGCGAATGCAAAAAATAAAGCAGCAGTTTTTAGTGTTGCACGCCGAGTATCACAGCTAAGAAATGTCAATTTGTATTCTTTTTTTTTTCAATGGCGAATTTGGCTTCGAACAATGAACCACGGAAACACGCAATAAACTGCGTCAGCATTATTTAGATCAGCTGCGAACGCTTTAATTCGAAAATACCTTCTGATCAAAGCAATCAATTTATGAGAAACTACACCTATTGTTTCGGGTATTGAAAGGCGCTTTGGTTAGCGCAAGTGAGCAAGCTTATTTACTGCCGTTGTGTTCTTGGACGAGTGTTCTTCTAGACTACTTTTGTTCAGGTTAGGAATAGATAGCCACATAAGCTGCTGTGCTACACACGCGATCAATAAGGAAGCTTCTGGCTCTGTAAGGTCAGTGCTCCTACATGAAGGTTTCGACATCATTGCCAAAACAGGGAGGCCCTTCTTTATTGTCGTTTCAGTTATACCCATTCCTCTTGGTCTTTACGCTGTACGTCAGCGTATGTGATTTCGTACTCTTGTATATTCTGCGACAATACTGAATGGATTGTAATGCGTTGAATATTTTCAGCAGAAAAAGACAAGTTTCTCGCCTTACATATTAGAATGTGTGCTAACCCCTACATATTGTAATTATTAACAACAAAACGTACTCGGCCTTCGTTATTACCACAATTATGCTCTGCGGTAATGCTGCCAATCTTGTGAATGAGAATCATTACAGTATATTTTTTATACTATTCATTTTCTCTATACTGATAAATCACCTTGCATAGAGTCCGTTTACTTGCTTGTAAAAGTGACATTCCTAGTTCAATAGCTTAATGAAATCTGAAAATATTAGGGGTCCCTAAACCTTCGCCTTTAGGAGTTGAACACAACAGTGATATCCTGTTCTAAGTGCGTACTTCAAACACCTATTGGAAGAAACCTTTCCAAACTTGCTATACACCCACTACGTGGCCTTAAGAGAATAGGCGCAGTAGCATGTGTGCCTTTGTAGTGAGCGACTGCCTTGAAACAATGAAGTCATTATGATAAGCACATGACGTCGCGGTCGCTCGAAATCGGCGCTTGTACCACGCATTATTACTGCCCTATGTCTTGTTTCATTGTGAAGCGTGTATACAGGACGCCTTGCTTCTAAAGTATGAAATCTACTTTCACTGCACTTCCTTTGCAGATGAAGTTCTTTTTCACTCTATTCAGAAGCAGATGCGTGGCCGTGTGAAAGCACATCCGCTTGCCACGAGACAACCAGAGTTAGATCCCTTTTGTGATCCCAGAATTTTTTAGTAATCATTTTATTTACATCGTTCTAATTTTTTTTTGGTCACAGAAGACGTCTACACTAACGCCCCGGGATTTCTGCAAAACGATCTCTTTAACACTCGTTTCACAAAAAAAACGAGCTTAAAAAAAGATGATTACCATAGTTTCAGGTCTGGCGGTCCCAAACAGCCGATTGCCCACACGGGGGGTGCCCTCCCAAGTTACTATGATTTTCGTTCTGTCGAACACAAGGCTTGATGTGCGCTTGCACCTATTTATGCAGTAGGTGCCTCGCGGCAGCCATTCTCCTCCTCTCACAGTAGCGGTGGATGCTTAACTATTTCGCCAAGGCTGTGGTGCCTTAAGATAAGCCCAGGGGTCTTCGCAAAACCGTGTGGCATTGAAAACTTGTGGGGCAGAACCTTAAAGAACTGTTCATGCCCTTAAGGACATGAACAGTTCGTGTAGGGTGAATGAACGAGAACCGTTGCTTCCCAACAGGACAGATTGGAACCAAAGTAAGTATAGCGCATAAAAGACATCATTGATGTTTGCCCATGTAGTTAAGACATTTGAGGCGATAGCGTGGCAGCAAGAAGCATCTATAGGACCCGGTTACCTGATGGAGCACTGAAGGTGCCTTCGCCCTGAAGTGCTTCAAGCAGCCTCAATTCTCACAAAAACAATCAAAGACTTGACTGATTTGAAAGTGCGTATTTTACTATCGATTTCATGTGCTACTCTTAAAATTTAATAAATGGGAAGCCTTTCTTAGCGAGCCCAAGGATTTTTGAGCCTTTATGTCTCTCTAAAGACCTACATCAAGGTGCGCTCGGTATAGTCTCCTCAACGGCGTACAGAACGAATACGGCATTGTATTTGCAGAATGTGGCAGTCTGGATAGGATATGAATTAAACGTAAAAAGTATTTTAACGTGTGTCTTCAAACGCTGTTGTCCGCATGCGTACACCGTTGTCGCGGTATGCGGAAGGTACGTGCCGCAGTTGACGGAGATTTTATATTTACATTGAAAAGGCGAGAACAGGTATTGGAAATTGAAATGTGAGCCTGTTAAAGAAACAGACAGCGGCATCAAAAGCCCGGCCAACGCAAAAATTTAGAAATTGGATCCAAGCAGAGATCAGCTTCATTCAACGTGTCTAGCAATCGAGATGGCCGTGACACAGCCAGCAAAAAACGTCAAGCGGCCCGCGAAGGCAAAGTCCAAACGCATGAAGAAAAAGGCGCAGACCAAGTTAGTCATCGACTGCACGCATCCAGTCAAAGATGGCATCATGAAAGTGGTGGAATTCGACAGCTACTTGCGTGAACGCATCAAGTACAATGGGAAGACCAACAATCTGTCTGGGGTGATCACAGTGGACAAGGACAAGAACAAGGTCACTGTCACCGCCGAGGTTCCCTTCTCAAAGCGGTACCTAAAGTATCTGACAAAGAAGTACCTGAAGAAGAACAACCTTCGGGACTGGCTCCGAGTGGTGGCCACCACAAAGGATGCCTTTGAGCTGCCGTACTTCCAGATCAACAACGAGGAAGAGGGAGATGATGAGGACAATAACTGATTAAAGGCTAATAAAAACGAGTCATTACCGTCTGGGGCCCACCAGGCAGGCACAGTGCTCTCTCTCTCTAAAAAAAACCCCACCATTCTGCGCAACAGTCACAAATTCAATTACCGAGTTTTACCAGGTCTGGAAAATCCTTGGAATAAAGACCCTATCCATGCCCGTGTATTGTCGGTAGTACTCACTACGTAATTCATAAAACAGCAATGAACACTACGACTACATACGTGCTCATACTATACAGACGTATTTGGCGTTAACATTTATCAAGGTTCCAAAGTTGGCTGGCTACATTCCATTGTTGCTCGACCCCAAGTCATGCATGAGCAAAAGGTACGTGTGATATCCTCATGATCACACCGCAATGCATGCACTTCGTTTTGATGAAGCATGGTTCTGCTCTCTGAAGCGTGGGCTGGTGCTACGCAAGACCATAAGCTACTGTTCAAATCACACTGCTGTCAGCGTGCCTGGTAAATCAAATATCTGCACACCACACCTCCCCTTTCTAAACTTGTCGATCCACCTGATAACGCTTAGCTACAGGCCAAAATACTGCACAAAACTTGTGGCCGACTGCTTCGCATGATATTGAGTCCCACAAGGCGTAAGATCTGACGAATTGTGAACAAGCGTTATCGATGCTGCCAAAGAATCTGCTTGACCCGGAAATTTTAGAATCAATTAGGTACGACTAGCAGAAGCTCTTTTGAAACTCATTTATGTCTATTCTTTCGATATGTTGGGTTTAACGTCCCAAAACCACCTTATGTATATCAGAGACGCCATAGTGGAGGGCTCCGAAAATTTCGACCACCTTGGGTTCTTTAACGTGGACCCAAATCAGAGCACACGGGCCCACAACACTTCCGCCTCCATCGGAAAAGCAGCCGCCGCAGCCGGGATTCGATCCCGTGACTTGCGGGTCAGCAGCCGAGTACCTTAGCCACTGGACCACCATGGTTGGGCTATGTCTATTCTTTACTGACAGGATTAAATTCCCTGCTGCCAATTCTTTAAGCGCGAAGTAAACATTCGCAGAAGAGCGAATGGACAAATTGTCTACTCGTGTATGTCGCGACACCACGCTCCAGCGACCATGCCCTTCGAGTAACGCAGCCCCATATCCTATTCTCGTGTTTTCATGCTCTTTATTAAACATAAGAATGTTTGATTAGTGCCATATCAGCAATCGAAGGTGAGCCTTTCACACGTGATAGTGCTCTCACATGTGCTTTCTTTCTTTTGCTACAGAAACGGCTGGTGGGTTTCATCTATGCTTAAGACGTGGTCATCGCCAGCCCTGACGAGCTTTTATTCTTGGGTAGAACATACAGCACGGGGGGGGGGAGGAGGAGGAGGATCTATGTTCATTCGAACTTTTATAAAGCGTTGGCTTTAAGGATGCTGACGTAAACGGCAGTGGCAAAACCCTTTCGATAATGTTCATGTAATCGCAATCATGGTGAAACAAAAGTATTCACTGAGTAACATCTGTTACAGGTGGCGTATTCAACAAAACTGCTACTTCAATGGATGGTGTAAGGAATAATAACCCTTCTAGCTGTACCATTCTGTCTCTTTATCTAGGCTGCAAATTATTTATAGTCATGCTGCGCAACAAGTATCCTATTATTACTAAAATAAATAATAATCTCGCACCACTTCGTTATTAGAAGCTAAGCATACCACCTTCTGGAAATTTATCATTCACACGAGCATACTATGTCCTGTTGTAGCTACCAAAGGTTGGTGGGTATTCGACGAGTTTCGGGCGAAGGAAGGCAAGGAATGTGAAGACTATTAGTCCTAAGTTAGATTTAATGGTCTGGCTACGCCTACATAGCCGTTTCTCGAATATTTCCTACTTCGTTTGTCGCTGCCTCTCGTGTCTTTTGTAGACGAGGATGAACACTTGCGTTAGTGCAGGTTCGCTGCTGTATTGTGCCTTATATAGCTATGCTGCATTACTAAGGCAGTGTTTAACGATTCGAGTAACGTTTGTTGACATGTGCCTAAGCCACAGCCAGGTTAGGCTAGGTAGGTTAAGTTCAGCTAAATACGCACCGATCGTTATCTCATTATGTGCATACAGAAACCGTCACCATGCTAAACCTTCAAGGACTTGTGTGACGATGTCGAAATCGCATTCTTCATTCGGAGGTCGCTGTTCTGTTTCGCGGCAGGTAACGCACTTGCTCTATTATATATCGGTGCCTGTTACGAACATCATTGTTTTCAAGGTGATCCCTTTGCCGCTATGTGCTTAGAGTGAGCTCGAAATTATCTTAAAAGACCCTCTATCGTATGTTCAGTCAGGGATGATAACTGGGTGCTAATAAAGACTTTAGGTGGTAAACGTTAACAGAGCTGCTATCGGCACACGTGCTCCTCGCTTGCAGTGATCTGAATCCTGAACGCAACAAATAATGGAGCGAAGTCGCTAGCCTTGGTGCTTTGCTTGCGCTTCAAGTTGCATGTAGATAATGCTCGCAAGTTTGAGAACACAAGGAGTGCGGCAACGACGCTCATAGTGGGGGAGAAGTATTTGTTATTTTATGTAAAAAATAGCTTCGCTACCTGAGAAGAATGAGAGCGGATCCCGGCATCTGAAGGATATATGTACCTAACGGCTCATAATGATTTGCCAAAGACCATGTGCCTTCCAGAATTCTTCCAAGCTATAAATAAGCGGCGCACTCTTCCTTGGCCTATGTGGCCCGCATAACTTGGAGACGCTAAGAGAGCAAACAGGGCTGCCCTGTCGATCTTGAAGAAACACGAAGGGTCACGACGCAAAGCTTTGTGCTGCACCATTCTAGGTCATCCAGTTCATTTTGATTATGCAAAGCCATGATCTAGGAGTGCCTCGGAAATTCTGGCTTCTTGTATGCACTGGAGCATCCCAAGGAGCTCGCAAATGTACTGCGTCATAATTTATTTATTGAACCCGGAAGAGTTATTGAATACTTCCTCACGAATATAATTTAACTTCAGTTTTTTGTAATAATGGTTGCCCAAACTGTGAAGTTGTTCTGGGTGCTATTTTATTTTTGCATTAACTACAGATAACTACGTGGAATATTTTTAAGTTATTTAAATAAATATGTCTCAAAACCGCAAAAATATGTCTGAAAACGTTAAAAACAAAATGCCCATCATAATGTTCCCAAAACGTGTCAATTGGGTGTATTTGAAATAAAAGCCACACAGCTCATCACTTCGCGTATTCGTAATCAAATATATAATTGTAAGCCTCAAAAAGAAAACAATGAAAATGTATCTGGCTGCTTTGGGCACGAGGTAAGGAAACCTGTAAATAACGTGCTGTCTAGATTGAGCATAATCCAAAAATCTGACGGCTGCGTCTATGCGGCACTCTCCGTAGGTCTACAGTGAACTGGCGATTGCAATAGGCGCTTACCCGATATCGACTATCAGGTTACGTATCACATACTGTGCGCGAACTAAGATGAAGTTGAAGGGATGTACCGATATCATACAAAGCTTGCTGCACTTTTTAAACTAAAAATAATGAACCTAAACGATGCATAGCTCACTGCTGCCATGGTCGCTGTACCAGGCATATTTTCTCCAGCTTTTTGATTGATGGTCTGATATGTTCTTTTTCATGATGGTATGTTATTAATCAGAGCAATTTCGTTTCTTAGTTTGCTCAGAAGCTACAAAGGAGAACTTAAGCATCCAGCGTAATGTCTCATCGTCATTAAAATTTGGCAGATCCCACGTACATTGGGAATAGATGATATGCAAAGCATGCGCATGTCAACATGCGCATGGTGAAACATAATGAAGTAGCGCTGAATAAATTTACAAATGGACGCACAGATATATGTTAAACCGCCGCATATTATTTATATCACCAGGTCGTTACAGCTGTGTAACAATGCCAACAGCAACAAGAATTTTAACAACAGCAGAAGCAGTAAGCTTATATAAAACGCTCCGGCTCGCGAGGATCGTAGCCCTGGATGCTGCTGCTTGAATACAATTAGGCGGATAACACCAATTCTTAACCCCATGTGACGGCTGTATGGCAGGAGTACATATGAAATATTTATGAAATTTGAAAGCCGGCACTTTAACCACAATAGATGTTTCACGAATATTAGGGTCTATTTGAAAGATAGTTGCAAGACCTGGCGTAGGCTCTGTGGTAGAATACTTGATCCGCATGCTCGGAATGCTAGGGTTTGATTCCTGCCGGTACAATGCCATTCATAATTTGCATTCATGCAGTCAACGATGCTGATGTCCGCTTTTTCTTAACGTTCAAGCGGTAAAATTACCTATGTGTGTTCTCGCGATTCCTTGGTAAACATATGCTGTCAAACACCTGTGGCACATATACGGGGGCGAGTATATGTAACTGCTTTTTGGAAACTGTTTTACGGCGTACGCAGCAGGATTGATAATAATAAACGCTGAGCACTTCTTCACGCACTGTAAACACTTTAGCATCTATCTATCTCTCTATCTATCTATCTATCTATCTATCTATCTATCTATCTATCTATCTATCTATCTATCTATCTATTCGCTTACGTCTGGGTGCTCTCGTGATCATTCCGTTACATTAGCGCAAACCAAAATACAATGGGAGGGTAAGACGGTTTTACGAATATGACACGCTGGTCAAGACATAAATAATGTCATGATCCAGTAGCGTACATCGTAAAACACTTCGCACCAAAAAGCGGCACATACCTGCGGGCGGGCATGCGGGTATTTGCCACAGGTAATAGACACTAAGTATCTACATAGCAATGACCAGAACACTCATGGGCAATCTTGACGCGGGAGCGCTCACGAAAACCTGACATCGGCATCGTGGACTCTGCGAATGCAAAGAATAAATGACAGCGTACCATCAGAAATCAACCTAACCTTTCCGCGTGGCAATCACCACAGAGACAAGCTGCAGGTCTCGGAACTACTTTTCAAATAGACCCTAAGCTTCGTGAAACGTCAGTTGTGGTTTCAGGGCTGGCTTTCCGATTTCATGAACAATACATATGTACTCCAATTACGCAGCCATCACGTCGGGTTAATATTATTTGTTGTTAGTTGCTATGCACTGAATTTCATTTAATATAGCAGTCTCCAGGGCTACCATCCACGCCAGCACCAGCGTTTCATATCAGCTCATCACTTCTGGTTTTGTTAATACTCATGATTTGGTGGCATCGTTGCGCAAGAGCAGACAACTGGTTATATAAATATTTGCAACACTTTAAGATATGTCTGTGTGTGCAACAATTATACGTATATTTACAGTTATTTTATAAGGTGTGGCTCAATAGAAAAGTTAAACGCAGTCGTCTTCTCTCCGCATGCTTCAGCTAACGTAAATTATCAAGGTACGTGGGATCTGCCGAATCTTTTCGTGTCATGATCAGTGAATTCATTTTACCCTCCCATACTAATTTAAGGAAGTGAAGGAATTGATCATGACAGCAACGAGATAAAGCGAATAGATAGATAGATAGATAGATAGATAGATAGATAGATAGATAGATAGATAGATAGATAGATAGATAGATAGATGGACGGACGGATGGATGGATACTCAAAGTACTTACAGTACGCAAAGAAATGCTTCCCCTTTACCAGTGGTACCTAACTTTGAAGTGCAAGTGGCGGGTTGCTTATAAAACAGCACTCTGTACGCGTTGATGGGATGCACCTCATAATTTAGCACAACGCGGCAGTGTGAAAAGGGAAGGCACATCTGAGTATTCAAAGTTCGTCCATGAGGGTGTCTGGATACATTACTTGTTTTTTCTCCCGAATTGAGGCAAGAGCAATTTACGTACTGCAGGAGCTCATTTGATTGTTGAATTGTTAACAGTTTGTTGTCTGAAACAAGTAGCAGTGACCTTCAGCAATAAAATAATCACGCGAATTCACTGCCCGAAGCAGTCAACATTTCAAGACGCCAAAGAAAATTGGGAAGAATAAGGTTAAAGCGTAACAAAGCGTAAGTGTTACGTGAAAAAAAACAGGCTGGTTTTTAGAACACTCTCATTTAAGTTTATAGGCTTTCAGTTTGTAGCAGTTAAGTGCGAGATTCGCAAAACGAAAATTCAGTACAAATGGTTGGTTTGGTACTATAATGTGGTGTACTGGTAAATATCTCCATTATATATTTACTATCATGAGCGTACTTCCTCATTTTTACAATTTCCGTATTGATGCCGCGGCATGAAAAAGTATCGTGGGCTGAACCGAACGAAAGTTCGTGCCTAACCTGAACGTGGTAAAGGAGAGACCACATGGCAATATAATTCCAACTGTGGTCTGAGGCATGCTTAATACAAGAGTTCTTCTCAGGGTAGATCTTCGTGAAGGGTAAGAAAGATACGAGTATGTGTGTGCGCATGAGACCACTTGAAATGTGGCTACTTCTTGAATTTTCTCTAGTAATGTGCCCATCATTTTATCATTATCAGACGCGTCTGCGGGTTGATCTTGCATCGCGCTTTTGTCCTTTACTACGGAGTATTGAAAAAATATAACGTAAACAAGAATACATTGGAAACGATGGCTATCATTACTGTCAACTCTTCAGCGCAATATGTATAAAGACCACTTTGAAGTTTTGTGGCTACAAATATCTCGCAAACAATGTCATTTAAAGCTTGAACAAACATGACGTGTGGAAGAATATTGACCTTTGAAAGTGTTCACCAATGGATAGGTCGACGTAGAGCGCAAAACAAGCGCTGCAGCGTCTGTGATTCCGTCTCTAAAGGTGTCCTTGGCACAGCACGACTCGAGTGTGTTGTGTCGTCCAAAGATTGTAAAAGCGCAGCAATACAGCAGCCCTGACGAAACTGAAGTTCTGTGGGGAGCGTCAAGTCGTGCTGCTTTCGGGCAGTGAGTCCACACCGGGGTGAGTAAAGCATGAATTGGTTTTGAATGAGTGCACCCCAAGATCGATCATAATTCGTAAGGACCTGCCTGGCGTTTGTCTAAATATAAATTTCAATGGATTCCATCACATGTGAGTATAGCGAGTAATAAGGTGGGTGACAGACTTGCCCGGAGCGCTTTAGAACTTACACCAGTGAAGAAGGTTCCCGGAGAAAATCAATATCTTTTACGAGAAGCAGCCAAGATGCATTTCTATTCGGTATAGACGACGCCTCACCAGTCATGTGTGACAAAAGTTCTATCAAGGTGAGAGGCCGGTTTGCTTCATCGCATTAGAACGGAATCAGCCGGTACACTAGCAGTATTAGGCACAAGATTAGACTACCCGCGACACCATTGTACCCGACTTGCAAGTAGTGGCGTGACATAGAATACTATTTGCTTAAGGGCCGTGAGCTGAAGATAGAACAACAATGTTTATTCGAGGAATGGTGATGTTTAGGCTCGCCATGTGACAGTGTAGCTGAAATTGTGTTTCCGTGTTGCCACTAGATCTTTAAAAAGCACGTGTCGCGACTTCTGTTGAATTTTTTTACTGCTGCAGGCCTCGCATGTGACTGGTGATGAGTGACGATTATGTAGGGGGTGGTGCAGTGAGATAGAAATCGGATACTATACTGCGTGCGGAAGAGCACTGTTACGAACCGCGCCTCCAACGACGTTACAAAGTGTGCCACGAACCTCGCCGCTGTCACCATTGTTACGAAAGACGGCGACGCCAACATGGTTCCAAAGGCGCCAGTGCTTCGAACTCCACCGGGAAGGTGACCAGCCGTTTGGTCGCGTAGGTTTCTCAGCTCGCGACTGCTTCTGCGCCGAGCTGATAGAAGAGCGGACGAGACGACGGCGAGTTAAACAAGGTTTATGTACAGCAAATATACAGAGGCGTTACAAATTCGGCACTGGGGCCGACAGCTTAAGAGACTCGAAGAGCCGAGCTCTCTTCTCTGACACATATGTCTACTGCTCGCAACGCGCCGCAGGGCTTTTTTTATATGCACTGAAAGGATTCTTTGAGTAGCCAAATGTCCAACCAGAAGCGCCGCTGGCCGTGAGGTCAGAATGCTCCAATGGGGTCGCCGCTGGGCCGCGTCATTCTCATCGAATCCGGAGCCGCTGCGCGTGGTTGCAGCCAAGGACGAGTGACGTCGCCACACATTGCGTAAGACTCGCCAGACAGGAAGGCGCCTATTGCTGCAACGGGCTCGTGGGCTGAGGTAGCTCGCTGTGCGTGCGCGACAGAAAGGCACCGCTGCGTAATGATGCCGTTGAGTTGTTCGCGTTAGGCGGGCTCGCGTGCTGGCCTTGACACAGATTGCCTTTTTCAAAGGCATGGATGGACGTTCGGTATGGACTCGCAGGCATAACAGCACACAACCAGTGGGAAAGAGTCACGTCGCACTAAGCGCGATTTTCTAATAGCACGCTCGCGCTTAGTTAAAACAACAAGAAATTGAGATTAGTTCAATACAATTAGCAAAGAGAAAACTGGGCGGGGCTATTGCCTGCAGAGTTCGCAAAGCTAAATCCGGCGGCTACCTACTCAATCCTGAACTATAATCATAATAATAATAATAACCAGACAAGTCAGTATAAGCATGAAGTGTGAGCACGTCTATGGTTTTCAATGTGAGTATAAACGGATTAGATTTTCGATGTCTAGATATAACACTTCTGGAGTTATAAGTGCATTGAAAATGAACATAAATTTATTCACCTGCTCCAGAATAATACAATACGCTTCAATAAATGAATGGTAATATGTTCACTGCATTCACAAATGTTAGAGGATTAGCCTGCTAAATTCATCATAATACGTCGTTGTTCCCGGCTACTTCTGCAATGGAGATAGGGTTCTGTGAAGAACACTTAGCCGTACTATTTGAACTACAACCATTAGCAGCCCAATAAACGAAATTTCATGTGCATAAGCTCATATATGATGCATATGTTTTAGTTGCACTAAGATCCGATATGACGACATGCAAAAAAGTTATTGAAGAAAACGAAGTGTTCATCCTACGAGACAAAGCACACGAATTAAAAACTACAGTTGAATATGTATCATAATAGTGAATCTCACTTTTGTGTTCGCACATTTTAAAAACCCAACAAAGAAGAATACGCTACGCTATAATCATCAAGGAGAGCTGCCCTAACTTGGGAAAATTATTACATAACATTTACTGAAAGAACAAGTAGGTCACCGCAATTAAAAAAAAGTTCCATGGCGAAGATGATGAGATGATCTAATAGAGTAAGTTTACATATTTGGGACCATGACTAGGTATAATTTTGATAGGATATCTGGTACCTGAAAAGTCGCTCTTTTTTTAAAGAAAATATGCTGCAATTAATTTGATGGATCACATTATTGTGATGAATCAGAATAGTGAGATATCAGCGGAATACAACAAACTGCTTGGTTTAGGTTTCATAAATATGAAAGCCTTTTCAACGCAGTAATGATGCCAGATGTCTCGTAAGCAATAATTTGATAAGAGGTTCATGAAACTTCTATTATTGCATTCTGCGACATTTACAAGACTCCAGAGCTCTCTTGCTTGTCCACAAAAGAAAACCAATAAAATTTCAACAGAGCACGAAATCACACGTGCACATACCATTTTCTCATGTTCGGAATCGAATGCGTCAAAAACTTCAACAACTAGGCAGCAAAGAAAAAAATATTTTCTAGGGAGAATATCTAAGTGACTTGTGATTGGTGAATGGATTGTGAGCGGCAGACTGTTCGTCCGTAACAATAAAAACAAGTACAAAAAGGCATTGAAGACTTTTTTGACAACGTATGCAAGTAAGGCTGAATATCAGTACGTCAAAGATGACAATGATACTCAACAGCCTTGCAAAAAAGAAGTGATTCATTACTGAAAAACCACGATTGGAGCTTACCTGAAGATACGAATACCAAGGACAAAAAGAAACCCATTCATAGGTAGAATTGGTTGAAGATCATTTGAATGACACTCCTAAATATTGAAAGGTGGTCTGCCACTGCAGAGTAGTGTTTTCGGGACGGTTTTATGCTCTCCTAAAGTAGGGTTCATCGTACTCTAAATCGTTAACAACTTTTTTCTACACACAAACAAAAGTATACAATGGCTCCACGCTGACAATTGTAACATACGAGGCTGAAATATGGAGCATAACAACAAAACTAGAAAAAAAAGTTTAGAATCACAAAACGCTGAAAAGAAAAGAGATTGATAGGAGAAAGTTTCAGAGATGCGAGGACACCAAAATGGGTCAGGGAACAAGTACGGGTAGTGAATACGCTAGATGGCATTGAGCAAAACAAATAGAACTGGACAGCCACATATAGAGTAGAATAGGCAACTTGGGAAAAATGAGACCCGCACCACCGTTACCAATGGGCAAGAAACGTAGTTGAGTAATGCAGAGAGTTAGGTGTAGCGTCAAAATTAAGTGGTTCGCCAGGATAAAAAAGAATCACCATGCACAGGAGAGGGTGAATTTGACGTTTTTCGGAAATGACTGCTTTATTTATTGAACCGAACGAGGCGGGACATGACCATAATGACGCACTCACTAGAAGTTCAATTATTCATACAGGACTGCAACGAAAGACAGATTCACACGAAAATTCAGCCTCAAAAGAGCAGCTACTCATATCATATGAGATATGTCATCTTGCCTTGTGGCACAAAAAAAACTTCTCAAGGAAGTTCAGTATCACCTACGACGTGGGCATATCGCTCGCGCTTGGCAGGCACATACGACACTTGGCAGACACAAAAGGCAGACAGATTGGTCTTCTGCCTTCGGTATGACCTGTGCCTTCGCAATGGCAAACATTGCGCAACACTAAGTTGAGCCTGTTGCTATAGTGTTTCCATGTCAGGAAAAGTATGGTGTTCAAAATATGGCACCGCTTCAAGAAGATAAAAAATGCTGATATCGTTTCCACTACCAGTTTTTACTTTACATACTCCGTGGGCCTCAGCAAGCAATCCACCTTTCCGCGCTGATGTAAACAGTAAGCCTTATGTTTGACTAGCACGAAGATGCCTCTTGTCTTCTTCGGATACAATTCTTTCCGCACCATTTTTCTACAACAAAAGCGTATGTTTGAATAACTCATGCGACAACTGCCTGGGCTGGATGCCCTATTCGAGAGTGCAGTTGAGTAAATTTTGTAGTGACTTGCATCTTTCTGTAGATTTTATGCTCTTTGCGCATCAAAAAGAAAGAGAGAGAAAGATCAAAGAAATAGACGGAAGTTAACCAGAGGAAGACTCTGGTTTGCTGCCCCGTACTTGGGAAGGAGAACAATGGGTGTAAAAAATGAAAGCCGGGAAGAAAACAATGCCGCAATAACAAGAAAATGTTCTGACTGGTTCACTATGCGCGTCACAAAATATTCACTAAAATCTTAAGGCAGAAACCCTAGCAATGCTTAGCATGGCACGTGTGGCTGATATTTCCGCGCCCATTTCTCAAGTTACACATGCGTGTAACTACGCAGCCGCGCCTACTGACTAAGGAACCACCGAGATAACCGTGGAACCTTGCGATGCGAACACGCCCACAACAAGAACATCCAAATTCTTCTGGAGCTTATGCCACCGCTAGCGATGGCGCTCGAATAATCAATGACAATTGTGTAAATCTGACATGCGTCACATCTTGTTGGTTGATCGACGGCTGGCGCTCTGTTCACTGCTATCAGTGCCAGTGTATTGCTGTAACTAGGCTTTCTGTTCACACGCCACAAGTTCGGCCTGATAAGCTGTTTCATCCGAACATCCAATCTGCTCCTTTCGACCGCGTCACGACCACGTGAGCGAGTTCAGGAGAGGAGTACAAGTTGAACACGTGAACTTTCCTATCGCCTTTGTTTTACCAGTCATCATATACAAGTCAAGCCTCGCAGGAAAAGATTATTAGTGCATAATACTTGATGTCAATGCAATCAGTAGCAATATATGACATCACGTAAGTAAGAAAGAGATTGTATTCGGCGTTCACGTATGCAATTTCTGTTATTTCATTGAAACCAGCAAAAGAGATTTTCTAGTATAAAATATGCGATGTGGTAATGTGGTTCAGCAAACAGTTTTGTAACTGCAAATGACTGTTTAGACATATTGCATACCTACTAAAAGCGGCGATTCTGCAGTCATTCTCAATTGCTTGAATTCAAGAAAACAGAACAGTCTAACACGAGAATAGCCACAAAAAATTTTCTTCGCATCCAAACATTTCTTTTAACCCAGCACGTAATTGCGTGTACATCACTTTCAAAACATACTCTCCTCCTACCGGGCAGCACGAGATACTTGCTTGTGCAAATGACGACCATCTGCTGAAGGTACAGTGCTGAACATTAACCAACGGCATTGTGAAACCGTCACTGCTTCCATGGGTGTCATATAGTCATGTTGCCTGTGTACAGATGCACAGTGCGCAGGATTGTTTTCCAACACCTGCCACCACATGCCAAGCTAACACAATTATGTTACGCCTTATAGCCTGAGTTACGTAGCTCATACGTTTTCTAAACGAATGACTTGTGGATTACGATCCATCTTTTTTAAGACAACTGTGATTATTACATTTTTGTGCACTTCCGCCTTGCTCCTGTTTCATAAAGCATTTATTTATTTCAAAGAATCTTTGAATGTCTTTATACGTTGTGAGCGCTATTCTATAACCCCTAACTCGTGAAAAAAACATATTTTTGATGAATAAATTGGGTGCACAAACCAAGATAGGCCATCATTTTCACCAAAAGGGTTCTCGAATTTGGAGTTCTCTTTTAGAATTGCTTTTTTTAGAAACGTTTGATTACATGTTCTCTATTAAATCAATGCTCGCGTGACTATTTCTCTATTTTGTTTGCACGCGAAAATTGTAGGTGCTCTTGGTGCCACCCAACTGGCCTTTAAAACGCGACTTGGGTTAACTGCAATTTGTGACAACAGTAGTTGTAATGTAATTTTGGAAAACCTAATAAAACACTCAATATCAAACGTGCCCTAAAACTCCTTTCAAGTAACCATGGAATGAATTCACTGAAAGAGTTTATTCCCTTACAAACTCAACCCCGCAAAACTTTTAAGAATCCGTCCAATGCGAGTGAAGTAACAAAGCTTTGTCAAATGCTGCGATTGGATTCTTTCTTTTCTCGTCTCGACAAATGAGCTGGAAGCTAAATAAGGAGAGATAACAGAGGCAAAGAAAGTACGTCACGTGTGCTTCGTGACATTAAACCCTGTTTTCACTATTTTTGTCGAATACACGGATTTTGTAGTGTGATCGCATGCGCACGCGTGGACAAGTCGCTACCTTCTGCGGCGATCTCTGTAACAACCGAGCGCGCTATGTTAATATCAGCCAATGGCTAATAGATAGTTTTCTACGAGTGATTGTTGAGCGTCTTCTGTCATTTGTTGAGATTAAATAAACAGGAAATTCTCTATCAACTGACAGGAAAGCAAGATATTCAAGACAGCCGCATTAAGCTTCGCGTGGTTCGAGTGGTGGTGTAGTCCTCTTTTCCTACACATCCTTCCCCCTCCCAATTTCCCTTGGATCTGCCCTGTGCATTTTTATACTGTAATTGGCGTTGCCTGCTTTATGTTTATAATACGAGCTGATAGTTCTTTCTTTTGTTTCCTTACATTAAAGAATGACATTCAATGAAAGAGAAAAAAGCAATTTTCAGCTGCTTTTGATAATTTATTGTGAATTCCAGGCTACGTGCTGCGCTCTAATTTTGGCTCGAATATTGTCGAGAGCCTATGCTACGAATCGGCCGCGTTTTCTTACCATGCCAAAAATGTGATGGAGGACCCTTTATGTTTTTAAATTTGTAAAGTAATTCAGCTGAGAAATCCATACCAATTGATGACAATGTTTACACTATTTTGGCAGATTGCAAAAGACCTCTGATCCTGCTTTACAATGAGCTATGCGTTTTTGTCACTTGGCATCAAAATTTTGAGTTCATGACTATAGTAGATGCAGGAACTTGTTTATTCTCCTGAGACGATCCCATCTTTGCCATGAGCCCTTGCAACTGTTCCTTATTACTCACCTGCATGTCATCAAAGTGACACGCTTAAACGTACCTTGCAAACGTTGCCTTAAAATAAATGTGACGGTAAACTGAATAAAGCAAAAGAGTGGAAGTCATTACGAGATGGTGTTTGCATGATTAAAAAAAGGCGGTATTAATAAGCTTCGCTGTTAGGAGTTGAGCGCGATAGCGATATCTGGTTCCTAGTGCGTACTTCAAAGACTTCGCGCATAACACCTCTAACTTGCTGTGCACCCACTGCATGGCGTTAAGGGAATACTCCCAGTAACGTGTATGTCTTGTGTAGCAGGTTGACCATTTTTAAAAGAACTCTAAAGTCAACTATTTAGGTTGATATTCATAGTTGAAATAACGGTCCAGAAACCTTGCAGTGCCAATTTCATGCCGAAGAAGGGATCATTTTGAAAGAAAATTGCGTTTTAGTTGTCTGCATCCGGTTAGCGCACTTCAAATTACTCGCCCCTTTTTTACGTCTCTTTGTGCAGCATTTTTTATGTCTCTTGGTGCACGAAGGGTTTTTTAATCAGTGCAGCTAGATTGATTGCTAGTGACTAATTGTAGGTGGTTCGTCTCACATCATCAGAGTCATTTCGAGAATGTCCTACTGCGGCGCATGTATTGTTGTGCACTCAGCTTAATTTCTCTGCAAGTAGAGCACTGATGTTATTAGTATTGTCGGTTAATACGTCACTCATTGAGCTCTCACTCTGACATAAAGGTTCTTTCAAACCTATAATTCATTACTATAATCATGTAGTTGAACAACCGATGGCAATGTACGCGTCAACCGCGAATTAATAATGCAATATTTCATGTATTGTAAATCATGTCTGCAGGACGCATGGGAACGTAAAGAATGAAACTTACTTTCACCGCAATGTTAAGCAGATGAACTTATTTTCACTGTAGTCACAAGGATACACATTGGCTGTTTTGTAGAACACCCACTTGTCATGCAAACTATCCGGGTTTAATCCCTGCTATGGAGCACAATCCTTTATTATTTATTTTATTTTGAGCGTGCAAAAACTTTCGCTCAAGCAGAAGATGTTGATTTTCAGCTCACAAGATCACAACCAACCGAGCACTTTTACGCTATCACATCATTAGGGAGTTTTAGAATACCGTCTGCACGCGCTGCCGACGTTGCGGGCGAAGCGGGTGCATCACCGACCGTAGCCTCGAAACCAGCGCTTGCGGGCCACATGCGGGCCGCCATCATAGCACGCAATTTCGGATTTTATGCATGCAGTCCGTGAACGCGAACGCCGACTCGCGTTACGATGCATGCGCAGTGGCGGCGACCGCACCGCAAGGGCTCACCGTGCGCTATTCTAAAACGCCCTATTAAGAAAGCGGCATTCGTAGGTTACGGTTACGCGAAAAAGCAACCAAGCGAGGTTTTTGCCTTCGATAATTCTTAGCAAAATTCACATGTGCATTCTTATAGGCGATTGCATACGTGACCCCGTAGATGTACTGTGTGGTGTTAGATGCGAGATGTGTACTGTGTGGAGTGTTTCGCTGTTTTTGTAATGTTCAAACTGCACGCGTGAAATCAATTTTGTTGAAAATGAGCATAACCACCTGGTTGTGAAATGCCAAATTGATTATCGTACTAATACTAAATGCCATTCATCTTGGATTTCAGCAAATCAGCAAAGAGATCAACAGTAGTTAGGCAGAAGATTTAGGCATGCCTCCGGGTTTTCTTTATTTGGAAATTCGCAGTGTCTAGTGATTCTTCTCGCTTACGTGAACGCCAATGCCGCAATGACAAAACTGAGTAAGAATTAAGAAGCTAGCAAGCCGGCGTGTTTTTTTCTTTTTTTTATAATTCCGCGAAGACTTGTAACCTGAAGTGAACAAAATTCACGTGTGTCTGGTCACGTTTTTCCACCTCTTGTGTGAGACATCACCTTGAAATAGACTTCAGGAATCTGCATTTACATTTCCGTGCATTAAAGCAGGCAAATTCGATAATGACGTAACAGTACTCTTTGAATAATTTTTTTTTTGTTTTTTCAAGGCATGCAACCTTGAATTGGCCCAATCAACGCCACCTACAAACAACCACAATATACCCTTACAGTCATGCTTCTATACCAATGTACTCTACGTAAACATTAAATTCATTATTATTGAAATTACCACCCTTGAAACTGAATAAAATAGGCACCAATAGCTTCAAAAGTAATGAACATTCATATACATGTAGCCACATCGAATACATCAGAATTTAAAGTGATGTGCATAGTGCACTTCCGTATTTAAGTATATGGCTAACGAAATCGGAGGACGCTTGAGGTGTTATTTCAAGAGCAGAATGCGATAGCGTAATCTGAGCTCATGCACATTACCTTCTGACTGCTAGCCTGGTTCAGTTTTCACTGCATGTCTAAACCTTGCCGTAAAGGAATGAACAGCTATGTGCATACCATTGGCCATTTTATATTATGCTGGACAGCCTACCTTAACTAGAGCTGTTGAGTACCCGCTATGTCATTCATTTAACGAATCAACGAAGCGCCCAATATGCGTTCACTTTGTTCTCTTTATGAATAGTTCATCTGCTGCTGATAAACAAGTATGTATGAGCGCCTTATAACTATAGGTGTGCTTTTAAAACACCCCATCACAGCTGAATTCATACGTTTTGACCCTTGGTACCATTCCACGCATCTGGCAAGCAATATAAGATGCGTTAAAAAGAGGCATTCTGCTACATGACATTCATAAGATCTTTTTTCTCTTTTTTCATAGCAGTTTCAATAAGTACCGTGGCTTGATGATAGAACACCTGCTTATAACCCAGACTGCCGGAAAGGGAGGAATTTCGCATTGTTTTTGGTTGGTCTGTTTAGCTTCAGCGCGTAACGCGAACTGGGCAGAATATTCTTTAACAAACCCGGTCACCGACAATATGCCTGGAATCTTTGATGACATATCTATAAATACCGACACCCCTTACGGCTTATCAGATTACTAGCCGTCTGACTTCTCATCTCGCGACTATCAGTGTAGAGCGTGAATTGCTTGCGCGTAGACTTTTCATTTGCTGGGCACAAGCCACCGAAATAAAGCATTCCCTGATTCTTGGTCTTGCTTCAGTTTTCGTCAACGTCACAACCACGTGACTGCTCGCCTCTCGGTTGCCCTGCATTTGCATCATCACACCTCCATCGAACGAGTTGCTGCTTTCGTAATGTCACAAGTTTTCAGATTTCTTTGCAAACATTTCTGTGTAAAGTGTTAATTCTTCAATTTTAACAAGCTTTTTACGCAAATTTTTTGGAATGTGTGCGCTCAACCAGTCCTTATATTTCACCTATTGACCACAATAGTTACAGTATTCGATGTTATGTTGAGGAAATACTTACAATACATCTATAGTGTCTTTTCAGGTTAGAATACCTATATCCTCTGCCGCAGTGGACTAGTGGCTAAGGTGCTCGGCTGCTGACCCGCAGGTTGCGGGATCAATTCCTGGCGGCGGCGGCGGCTGCATTTTCGATGGAGGTGAAAATGCTGAGGCCCGTGTGCTCAGATTTGGGTGCAGGTTAAAGGACCCCAGGTGGTCGAAATTTCCGGAGCCCTCCACTACGGCATCTTTCAAACTCATATGCTGATTTAGGGACATTAAACCCTACATATCAATCAATGCGTACATCCAGCACACATTTTTCTTGTGTTAAATTTATACTATACGAGAATAATATCCTTGCGCTCAATGATTGCGACTTAAGCATTTTTCCTGCCGATTTACTAATAATGAACTTCCCCGGCCAATCCCTTGATTTAGAGCAAAACTCGATTCGCAATAAACAACAATTTTATTTTATCTAATATTCGCACGAGCTATGCTAAACGAACTGTACGATTCATGTCCATCTAACATTGGAACACTCCCTCATTTTCTATAAGAACTATAGGCTCAATTGTTTTCAATGAAAAATTATCTAGAAGGCAATTTCTTCACGCAGACTAAGTATAAAAGGCGGTACTTCTAAATGCGTGTACTGCACTAACAAAAGTCTGTGAGATCGTGCAGTTGCATTGCCAGATGCAGTTTTTTCGTTTGTTTGAGTTCCGGTGAACACGCGTGACTGATATGCCACATATATTTCTTTGATTATTTTACTAAGGTAGGTATAACTAATGTCCATACAGGTAGTGGTTAATAAATATTAGCAACCAAAATTTTGATACAAAACAGCAACAACAATAGGACAGTCAAAATTCAGACCAATTTGCAAAGTTGTTGCAGTCTGTATTAGCATATCGCGGCACTCTACGCAAACGCGCTAGAGCCGTGGCCGAACAATTTGAAAATTTGATCGACTGCACTAAGGGAGTACCTGGAAAATAAACATTGCTACTTCCTTGTTTGGCGAACAAACTTCCTGCTTGCGGAAAAACTCTGTTCCCCCTTTCGCATGTCTGCGTGCGATTCTGCCTTTTTTATGACGGTGACCCATGCAAACATTGTTTCTGTCATATATATGTGTTGTGCCTCAGAGATCACAACAACAGAAAAAAGAAGGGCTGCGTAGCCGTGGTCTGACCAAAAATATATTAAGAAGCCTAGTAGGCCAAATTAGAAAATAGAAAAAAAGAAAAACGAGAAGAAGCTAAAATCACATTTTCGCATGGCATGGAATGATTCCATTAGCAACAAATTAGAACATTTAATCATGAACGGGAGCAAGTAGATAGTGGCGGAGCATCGCTCAAGGGTGATTGACGCACGAAAAGGGTATATACAGGAGCGGTAGTCATAGCTCGACCCTGGCGCAACACTGCTGAAACAAAAAGAAGGATGCTAGAAAAAACGCACAACTATACACAAGACGAACGCAACTTAAGATCGGTCCAAGTTGTTACTTTGTGTTTGATCTGCACACTGCAAGTGGTGACTGTGCCAGCGCCTCCTTGTTGGGCCCTGCTGCACGTCTTGTGACCCCTTTGCGACTGCTGCGCCGTGTGGCGTTCGAAGCATTGCTTGCTCGGCATTTCCAAGGAGGAATAGGTAAAATTTTGGGGTCCTTATATAGTGCGTCTCCAGAGCACTGCAAACAAAGTCCGGAGCGCTGTTTTCAATTTAGATCTTTAGACCATTTCGCTGGTGGGACTGAACACGCTTAAGTGCCTTTCAGTACTGCATACCACTATGCTCCAGCAGTAACTCGTCGTTATTAGAAAGAACGAGCGGCACTGGGCGGAGCTGTTCACGCTCACGAATCCCGGTGGTGAGCTTTGTGAACTTCTTTTTTTAAATGCAAATCATTTCTTAGCGAACATCGGCGAATAGGAGCATATCTATCTATCTATCTATCTATTTATCTATCTATCTATCTATCTATCTATCTATCTATCTATCTATCTATCTATCTATCTATCTATCTATCTATCTATCTATCTATCTGTCTGTCTGTCTGTCTGTCTGTCTGTCTGTCTGTCTGTCTGTCTGTCTGTCTGTCTGTCTGTCTGTCTGTCTGTCTGTCTGTCTGTCTGTCTGTCTGTCTGTCTGTCTGTCTAGCCGCCTACGACTTCTAGCTCTCCTGGCCGCTTCGATATTGGCGTCAAAACCAAGCTTGGTATGGAATAACATGACTGTATGAAGAACATATATGACTAGCCATAACATGAACATTATCATATGTATGTCATGAATGTCAATATTTACATTTCATGGCCATGCAGCTCTTGCAGTGGTTTCTTTCACATGGCGTGTTGCAAAACTGGTATGGTATGACATGATTGCATGGCGAAAACAACCGACAGGTCCTAAGATGAAAATCATGACATGCGTGTCATGTAACAACATGACTCCATGCCACGCTCATGATGTGCTCGCGGCTGTTACGCTAGCATCACATATACCAAATTTGGTAATACAGTACATGAATGGATGACGAAGGTATGTGACTGGTGCAAACGTCATAATCATGATATGCGTGTGATGTGAAAACATGAATACATGCTACGCTCATGATGCGCTCGCGTCCGTTTCGCTTTGTTCACATGTACCAAATTCGGTATTACGTGACGCGAATGAACAATATAAGTAAACGACACGTCCAAATATGATGATCATGACATGCGTGTCTTGTAACAACATGATTACGTCCAACACCCATGATGCGCTCGTGGCTGCTTCGCTACCTTCACGTATGCCAAAATTTGGAATTACGTCACGTGGATGGCTCACGAAAGTGTGTGACTGGTGCGAACATGATTATTATGAGATGCGTGTTATGTAAGAACATTATTACACGCCTCACTAAAGGCACCAATACACTTAGACGTGATCCGGTGCACATGCGCGCCACCGTTCATTTCATCGCGTCACGCTGGCAAGCCACGCCAGGCGCCAATATCCCCCTAATGGAGATCACTGAATCTGCCCACTGACCTCCAATATGGATCTGACTACCATGCACTAGCAGGTCCACGCCACGTTGCTTTGACGCACGCTCGTTTTAGCGCACACAGTGGCCCTCCGTCACAAAGAGAGGCAGACTTGGTGCTGCCTAAGTAACGTCGTCGGGACGAAATTCAGCATGTTGCATTTTGCATCGGTTGACACCGGGTTGCGCTGACGGATGCTGGTAGCGCCTTGCGTCTGACTATTGAGTGCTCGCGTTTCGCTGGCGAGGCCACACTGCGCCCAGCCTGCGCATTCGTCAACGTTGCGCCGGAGTATATTGGACCCTTCATGACGCACTCGCCGCCATTTCGCTAGCTTCACATGTACCAAGTTTGGTATTACCGGAAGTGAGTAGACGACGAAGGTAAATGAGACATGCAAACCTAATAATCTTATGCGTTTCATGTCAACTATGACTACATGCTACCCTCATAGCGTTCTCGCAGCCGTTTGACTAATACCAAATATGGTAAATTTGGTATTGTGTGATGTAAATGAACGACGAATGTAAATGACATGTCCAAACATGATCATCACGATATAGATGTCATGTAAACCTGATTACACGCTACGCTCATAGCACGCTCGCGGCCGTCTCACTAGCTTCATTTATTCGCAACTCCAATGAACATAATAGAGCGCTGCGAAGTTGCAGCATGGAGGATTCACGGAAGTCACGGTGTCCGCTGTCGCTAACCCAAATATTGAGTTTTCTGCATGTGAGTAGAGTTCGCGCTGATCTGTAGAAAGGGAGCGGGTTGTTGACGCGGAGCATCTTGGTTTACTCGGCACCCGTGGTCCCGCAAGCGCGAGCGGCGTTCTGGATGTGGTCGCGTTGTGTGTGCAATGCACATGCATGTCGCACCGCGTCTCTGCGAAATTCGCTTACATACTTCGGGCACCATAGCGACATGTAGTCACTGGATGGGATACAAAGGTCGTAGATTAGGTTCGAGTTAACATGTTAACACTGGTGCCTCACCTGCAAAGCAGATCCCACGTACAAAGGGAATCAATGATATGCGAAGCACGAATGAGAAATGTTGATATGTCACTTTAAAATCAGCAGAATGCTACGAGGTGGAGGCAAATGACGCCGTACATGACTTCCGTGTCGTGTTTATTATGTTTGGATGTGTCGTTTACCTTTGTCATCTATTCACGTCACATGATACCAAATTTAGTGTATATGGAGCTATCTAAAAGACCGCGAGCACGCTGTGAGCGTGGTATGTTGTCATGTTCTTACACGACAGCTCGTCAGAATTATCATGTTTGCACCAGTAATATATTTCACAATCCGTTGACGTCACGTAACACCAAATTTGGTATATGTGTAGTCAGCAAAACAGCCGCGAGCACGTCATGAAGGACCCAATATACTCCTATGTATAGCGTTGATGCGCACGCTGGGCACAGCGACGCTACGTTAGCAAAAAAAAAACATTGGCAGATCCCACATACAGTGGGAATCGATGATATGCGAAGAACGAATGGCCCCGCCTTGGTGGTCTAGTGGCTAAGGTACTCGGCTGCTAACCCGCAGGGCGCAGGTTCAAATCCCGGCTGCGGCGGCTGCATTTCCGATGGAGGCGGAAACGTTGTAGGCCCATGTGCTCAGATTTGGGTGCACGTTAAAGAACCCCAGGTGGTCTAAATTTCCGGAGCCTCCACTACGGCGTCTCTCATAATTATATAGTGGTTTTGGGACGTTAAACCGCACATATCAATCAATCAAAGCATGAATGATAAATGCTGATATGTCACTTTAAAATAAACACAACGTTACGTGATAGAGGTAAATGATGCCTTACCTGACTTACACGTCAAGATTATCCCGTTTGGATGTGTCGTTTACCTTTGTCATCTATATACGTCACGTGATACCAAATTTAGTATATATGGAGCTAGCGAAACAGCTGAGCATGCTATAAGCCTGGTATGTTGTCAAGTTCTTACATGACACGCGTGTCAGGATTATCACGTTTGCACCAGTCATATACTTTCGTCATTTATTGACGTCACGCAGCACCAAATTTCGTATAAGTGGGGCTAGCAAAACGGCCCCGAACGCATCATGAATGGCCAAATATACTCCAATGTATCGTTGATGCGCATGCGCGCAGGACACAGCGACACTGCGTTAGCAAAACGTGAACACTCTATAGTCTGACGCCAGGCGCGACCAGCATCTGTCAGCGCGGCCCTACGAAAACCGGCTCGTAAGGTGACATTGTGCATTTTGCACTGATGTGTTACCAAGACAACACTGCGTTTCCCCATAGAGAAAGGAAAAGACAAGAGAGGACACTCCGTGAAACCTGGCCTCAGGAAGTGCGTCACGACTACGTAACGAACTAGTGCTCTCCCCAAACGTCAGAGGGCGCAAGCGCAAAAAAAACAGTTATAATCAATGCAACAGAATTGTTTTTACAAAATATAATTATACGCCCAATTCTGGTATGTTCTTTATACATAAAAACAATTTATTCAACACACCTTACGCGATTATTTTTCTTCAGCCGTACTGTCATAAACACCATCCACCCAGCGACAAGCCCATGCATGACTGACAGCGGGAAGCTTTCGTCAACGTCGGCTGCGTCGGCGTTTTCGTGCGTGAGACAACAGGTGAGGCACCTTTTCAAGCGAAGCTTGTTGAATGACATGTTGTTGGGCTTGTTGAGTCATTTTTTCAGAAAACGGTTACACCTGCGCGAATAAGACACCATGCAACAATCATAGAAAGATGCACACGCACACGTTGCGCTTCGTGTGTGCGAGTTTGTTTCTTACGTGGCGTCTCATTCACGCAGTTGTAACCTTTTTCTGAAGCTTGTAAGGATGGGGATGTTCGCTAAAAAGAAAGTTTGCGGCTCTATGCGGCGGCTAGACGGGAACATTGTGCAACGTATGCAGTATAGCAAAGGCGGCACGGCGTCAAGCCGAGGTGACGCGTGCTGCGTCTGCCACGGACGCGAGCGTCTGTGCGCTGAGCATAGCTGGGCAGCTAGGTCATAGGCTCGGTGGCTCGGTGCAAAATATTGAGAAGCGTTCACTGGGCCTCGCATGCTTCACGACGCGTTTCCCGAATGCTCGGAACACGAATAATTCTTGGTGTGCCGGAGGCAAATCTGGACTAGCCAAGTGACCATCATCTTCGTTTCTTCACTAGCCTTGTGCCACTAGTGCAAGCTGCCAACAAATTGTTTTGACGTTTCCAATATAATTTTACCACACAAATTTCAACTACGATTTTTCTTCCCAATTTACTGCTGATACTGAGTACGTACGAAGGTGTTCTAAAGTTCCCAGGCCGCGATACCATTGCATTACAAGGAATAGTGGCCTGGAAACTTCTGAATATCTTTGTACGTGGTCTTGACGTCTATCTTTGTAAGTTAGAGTTTTATGGGTCAGAGTTGTATCACTGGTTTTGTATTGTGCATCGATTAGCTAATCATACAAAAGGGTTTGCTGGTACACTTATGACGTGCACATATCTTTTTCGTAATTTCACAGCAAAGCATCTACTTACTAACATTTTCAGACCGCGCTGATGCCATGCCGTCCGGCGGTCCAAGCTACGGCAGCTACTGCTGTGTATCGTGGTGCTTCAACAATGGCAGAACCCACAAGAAGCCTGGGACAAGTTTCTTCCGCATACCACGGGACGGCAGGTGTGTTAAAGCTTTTGTATGGTTTGCATGTCTTTAGGCTTACTGTTCGTACTTGCTCAGTGAGGGTAACAATAAAAAATCAGTATTCAAGCACTTCCCCTTTCAGCTGATAGTTCATTGCCAATGCAGGATGTAAGCATGGATGCAGTATGCTGGACGCGATGATCTCCTTAGTAAGCCGGCCAGCCTATTGTACGCAACGTACAGGGTTTGTAGCGACCATTTTACTGCTCAAAGTTTCATGAACCCTGGGCACACAAGGCTTTTAAGAATGGCTGTTCCCAGTGTGCAACCAGCTGCACCATGTAAGTGATTGACTGAAACTCAAATATGTGCAATAGCAGCCACTTGTATTGAATCAGTGGCGACAGTTAACCATGAAGATCTTTGTAGCCGATGAAGAAACCTCACTATAGAAGTAACACTTGGAAAGTCTTAAATTTTGTGAATTGGGGGCTATTACCTTCCTAACAGCAGCTTTACATTTCTGTCGTTTTTTGATGCTCTTGACCTGCACAACTTGTTTTGAAGGACTATAAAGGGCTATTTCACGTTATCTTCAAGCGTGAGTGCACATTTGTCATCAGTGAAAGCTGGCACTGTTGATAATTCCAAAAATCACAAATTACTTGTTTCCTAGTTGGTGCCTTCTTTTTTCATTCATGTTCGACCAATTTATGCGTTTGAGAGATCTGTTCAAGTTTCCCCATGCTACTAGCTTTGTAACTTGTACCAACTGCACATATATGCAGGTTCTCTGAGCGTCGCTTCAAGTAGTGACTGTGACATGGCTGCAGAAGCTGCACTGCAAGGTGCGGATGAGCTTCAGTTTGTGTTATTTTAAGCCTCTTACTGACACATTGTCGTAATTTCATTTCTTCAGGACTTGCGGTAGAGGCTTCAAAAAGCGGCTCCTACACATTGAGGTGCCCCGATGAGCTGGGTGCGTTCAGTGTCGCGATTTCTTTTTTTCTTATCCAAATTGACTGTTGACCAAACCTCTGCAGGTGGCAGCTCCCTTGTAGCTGGTGAAAGAATTTCTGCTGACTTCGTCATGCCGGAGAAAACCTTAACCAGCCGTTCAGCTGTCACAAAAGGAACTTGTGTGACCGGTAAGTTGTATGTTCACTGCAACACCAGAGTGGATTGATATAGAGACTTCCGCAGGCCGCTCGCAAGATTGTTCCGACAGCACTGTCCGAGGCACTGAACAAGCTTCACAAGACCCTCCAGAAGACGTCTCCGCCAACAGCTCCACGCCTGAGTGCCCTAGAGAGAATGGTGACTATGCTTTTATTGCAGCTGTTTTTAATGTGCTATTTTGTGTTTAGGACATTCTGAAGAAACTATCTTCAAAAGGACACTACGTGTGCACTTACAAAATTTAAGGGTGGGCTCTCAGTAATTTTCATTTTTTTGTGCATTGTCAACATTGTGAATGGTTTGTTTTTAGGTAGTGGAATCGGAAACTTTGCACCGCAGAAAGGTGTGCATCTTGGGTCTGAAAGAGCAAAAAAGTGCTCGTATGGGATTAGATGTTCTTCGCTTTTACATCCATTTTTTGTTTATTGCAGTGCGTTCCTGTGTGCCAGCGACAATGTCTCCATCAATGAAGTACAAGCAAACCATTAAACATCTGCAAGCCAAAGTAGCGGCACAGCGGAAAACTATCAAAAGACTGCGGAGACAGCCTCACCAAGCACCGTCATCGACTTCAAAGGCCCTTGGAGTTATCCGACCGCACGTCACCGAGGAGGTTTTAGATGCGGAGCATCTAATACTCGAGGCTTGTAGTGCGGCGCCGTCCGCAAGCTTCCTCCTCCTTCTTCCACCATCTGTGCATCCCTTCCTCCTCTACACACCGCGCGCGCTTCACTCCTCCACCATCTGTGCACCTTTCCTTCTCTACACACCGCGTGCGCTTCTCCTCTTCGCGAACATTCGCTAGCTGTATAATGCAGCGCGCATGCGCCGTCACGCTTCGAGAACATCGGCAGCTGACGCGCGCGCATGCGCCGTCGCGCTTCGAGAACATCGGCAGCTGACGCGCGCGCATGCGCCGTTGCGCTTCTCCCCCTTCTCGAACATTTGACAGCTGACGCGCGCATGCACCGTCACCCACCATCTGTGCCGCGCGCGCTTCTCCCCTTCGAGAACATTCTACAATTCTCCTGATTCTCCAGTGGACGCGCATGCGCCGTCGCGCTTCGAGAACATTCAACAGCTGACAGTGCATGCGCCGTCGCACTGTATATATACTCAAGGTCGGCGCTCGCTCGCTCAGTTGCCGCTCGTCGGTTGGTTTGTACGGCGCGTCAACGTCCAAGGTCGCGGTGAAATGAATTCCAACGAATCCACAAACACAATGATCGACGTCCCTTCGACCAGCGCCGCCCTTTCGCATACGTGTGTACGTGTTCACTCATTTAACACCCCCTCCTACAACCACGTTAACCAATTTAGCCATCGATCCAAGTAAGTCGCGACTTAACACCCCATTTCACAACCACGTTAACCAATTTAGCCATCGACCCAAGTAAGTCGCACTTTAACACCCCGTTAACCAATTATATGCTCCGCATCCTCCTCAGTGTTCCCCCGAGGGAAGCTGCGGGCAATTTTTTTAAACTTCTTTCTGCACATGTTCACTTGAGGCCCAAACGCAAGGGCAAGCGGTTTCCCGTGTCGTTCAATAAATTCGCTCTTCACTTAAACTTCCGAGGTCCGCGAGCATACCGATTTCTGGCTCCATATTTTTCTTTGCCCTCCCGGCGTTCATTAAGGAGGTGGCTAGCTAATGTAAAGATGACTCAAGGCATAATTCCAGGAATCCTTTCTTCCATTGCAACAAATACTCAAGCTTGGAATGAACGGGACCTAGTGTGCGCTTTAGTTTTCGACAAAATAGCACTCAAAAAGAATTTGTACTATGATGCTGCAAGAGACGTTGTCCAGGGTTTTACAGATGATGGCACTCATCGCACTGCAACCATGGCTGATCGAGCACTGGTTTTTCTTCTTGTTGGTGTTTCGAGAAAGTGGGTTCAACCGGTTGCTTTTACTATAGGGCACACATCAACGCCATCATCTGTTATGCATTACTTGCTGGTGTCACTCATTTTGGAGCTTAGGAGCACTAATATTGCAGTGAAAGCAGTCATTTGTGACCAGGGCAGTTCAAATGTAGGTCTCGCTAACCAACTAAGAGTGACTGTAGCAAAGCCTTTTTTGAAGTTAATGGTGAGCGGGTGTATTACATTTTTGATGTTCCGCATTTAATTAAAACAACGCGCAATAATGTCCAACCACACAAGTTATACATTGGGGATGACATCGTTAACTGGTCGCACATTGTAAGTCTTTACCCATCCTCACATGAGTTGCGGCTGCGATTGGCTCCAAAGTTGACTGAACGGCACGTTCATCAGAAACCTTTTTCTAATATGAAGGTCACCAGAGCAACTCAGGTCTTCAGTGCATCAGTTTCGATTGCTATCACGGCAATGGTGTATGCGAAGGTGCTGCCTGCCTCGGCCATCACTACAGCTCAATTTTGTGATCGTATGGACAGGAGTTTCGATGCTTTGAACAGCTCGAGTAAAAAAAGAACTTCGCAAAAGCTGCGGCATGCAATCATGAAAAATGATTCAGAGCTGATTGACTTCCTCCGAAGCCAGCTTCCCTGGATTGCATCATGGCAGTTTGTTGGCAGACGGGAACCACAAACCATCGTAGGTTGGCAAATTACAATTCAGGCAATTTGTCAACTATGGGATGACCTCTCCAAAAATTAAAATTTTGACTACCTGTTAACACGCCGGCTTCAACAGGATCCTCTGAAGAACATATTTGGCCACATTAGGCAAGAACAGGGTTGCAACACCAACCCCGATGTAGCACAATTTATTTGGGGCCTGAAGCACATCTACATAAGAAAACTCTTCAAGCTGTCACAATACGGAAAGGTCGAGGATGATGAATGTGACCTCCTCCAGGAGCAGCTCTCGCCATTCTCCCTCACCAGCGCGTCTCTTGTGGATAATGAGGACTGTGCACAGCCACAGCCTGACGAATTTCCTGCTCTAGACGATCTCTCTGAACTTGCGACCAACATTCACTCCCATATTATTGATGACTCCGCTGCATATTATGTAGCTGGTTTTGTCATCAAACACTTCCTTCGGAATGCATGTGACGGTTGCAGTTGCCCACAGTTACTGAAAGACGACAGTGAGACGCTTAAGGGTACCCGCCAGTATTTCACAATGCTCAAAGCATACCACGTCCCCAGCAAACTTTTTGGGAATCCACTGTGCCATCAGAAGCAGCTTTTGCATACGTACAACAACTTGAATCTCACTTTCTTGCCATAATTGAGGCCACTGCACATCACCTGAAAATGTGCAATGTTTTCTATCACCATCTGTCAAGTGTTGGCGATTTTCATTTCTGCTCTGCTGGGTGTCGCGCGAAGTTTCTGAAAATGTTTTGCCGGGTTCGTTTATGTTGGCATGTGCGTTTTGTGAACCAAAACTTAGATAGGGTTAGGTTCCAGTCTTCAATCTCAGGCATACAGCTTGACAAGTTCAAAGGTTAGCAATCAGCGGTGGGTTTACACTAAAGTATTTGAGTTGAGCGGAATCCTGCAATAGCTTTGTTATGTTATTACTTCGTTACAGCAGACTTCATTATGGTCTTATATGCTTATATTCAGTTCAACTGGACTAACCACTCCTTCGTTGCATACATTGTTTTGGTTACCCGCTATGTGGAGTAGGGACACTGTGTATTCGCTCGAAGTGATTTGCATAACCTTAAAAAGAATGTTGGGTATCCTGTCTGTATTTTTGTAGCAAATGCGGGCGAACTGTACACTTTACTGTGGGTCGCTTGGTCACGGTGTATGCTTTATCTCTCCAGCTCAAGTAATATATCGATAACAAAACCACTTCTTGAAATGTCTTCGAGCTGGTAAGGAACGCAGTATGAAGTGGGCACGGTTCACGTTATCACGCTTTTCATATTTTAGCTTCTCATCAACCTGCTCATCTCGCCCATCAAAATTTTCAAAAGAATACCCAAACTTGTAGCGTTTGATGGGACTGCAGACGCTGCCATTTTATTTTTATATAGTTTGTGAGTGATAACGTACGATGTAGAGCCTTTGTGAAAAATAATGAGCCAAAGTGGTTTCCTTCTGCTATTTATCAGCCCTGTAATACCGCTCTCGTAGCACCAATTAAGGTCCACAATTCTGGATAAGTGATGACTACAATCTATTTTAGCTCGCAAGCGTCACAGCAACACCCAGACGCAAATCGCTTGGGATCTTAAGTTTTTGATGAAGGCGACGCATAACAAGAGCCAGAAGATCTGCCAGTTTGTAGTATAAAGTTTTTCTTTCACGTAGTGTGCAAGCTGCTAAACCCTACCTTTCTGAGGACAAGCAGGCATCAAGTCTGCTTTTTTTTCATTTTGTACTAGCTGTTCTTAAGCACAGCCAGCACACTGCACCTTTGCCTTTCTGCTATATTGTGTCGTGTAATTTCTGTGCGCTCTTTTTTTCTATGCATTATTTCGGTTAACCCCAGGCGTGATTCGCGACTTCATTGCTGTGTATATGTCACTTCTTCCTTCTTCATCAGCATAGTGCGCTGTGTTCTTGCCATAGATCCTTACTTACCCACTGGCCCGGTGTGTCCTACTTCACCAGCTTCTCGGATTCTGCCAACTCTAGCGATGTGTGCGTTGTCTGTGTTCTCTCTGTATTTGTTACAATTTATTTGTAAGGCGAGATGCATTTGTTGTCTACCTTTGTCATATTGTGCTTTTTATATTCTCAGACTCTACCTTGCCTTTGAATAAAACATTGCGGATACTCTCTCTTTGACTGATATATACATTGATCACTTGTTCCAAAAGAAAAACACAGGCGAGATGAATAAAACCGTAGTGAATTATCATTACCTGCATCTCGTTTTATAATAACTTAATCGAAATAAAAATCACATCACGACCAATTCGCACGAACCAGTGAAGAAAACAAAACAAGGAATCGCTAAATCAAAACGGCCTACAAAAACTATCCATTTGGGCGATGAAAAGTGGTCTGAAATCATGAACTTTCGTCATAGCCAAACGTCGGTTACGCAAAGTAATTCAAAATTTGCGACAGTGAAACCGAAACAGGAAGCGCACGCCACTTGCTCTCACCAACCACCAGGTGTGCTAGGGTCGATTGGGCCGCTGGGGTCTACGGGAGTGTCCACTCTTAACCTTTTTTTTATTTCTCTATGGTTTCCCTCTTTTAGTGACGGAGCTAGAGACGCCGGACGCACTGAAACGTGCATGCGCCGAAGCAACGCAGCGCGGCGCCCGCCTGCGTGTAAGTGGCAGAACCGGCGGCTTGCGTGGTAACACCGACGTGACGCGACGAAATGAACGCTGGCGCCGTCAAAAATAAGACTGGTCACCGAGTCACAAAACGTGTGCGAGCGCCATGATGAACTATTACAGGTTTCAAATCTCACTTCCGCAACGAGGTAATATAACTTCCGCCGATCCATTTATTCTCTTTAATATCCGACTTCCACAAGCGATGCACCCCTAACCACCTGACAGTGCATGCAAGCGGGGAGCCATTAGAACGTATTGCGGCGGCTCCTCACGAGAGTACCTTGCTTCTACGGCGTGCATATGCTTTCCTGCTGACGTCAAATGCAGCCTGCCAGTAGTAAGGGAATGTTTCATAAGCTCACGCCAAGCACCGAATCCCTTGGGACACTGACTTCTCCTGGCACGCTCTCGTCGCTTCATTCCACAGCAGAGCTAGACACGACGCCGCTTAAGTGCTCTCGAATTGGCAAAGCGCTCACTGCCACCGAATACGGCTGAATGGGAGAGGCTTGAATTCCCACCTAGTCGAGAAGCCGACAAGTGTGGTAGGTGCTAGTCTTGTATGTTAGCACAAAGCCTTGAAAGACACAAATATATTCAAGGTATGGTGAAATTGGCGTTTGACCATTCCTTGAAAAGTAGAATTGAAGTGTATTTTTTTCAATTTTAGGTTATTCGGAATATTTTGCAATTCTTCTAGCGTTTTGTGGACAATAAGTATCGCAAGTTTTCATTTAAACTATTCATTCTTGAAAGCTTGTCTGAGAGGCTTTCGTCAATTCAAGGCTTACTATATACTGAAGATCCCTGCGCACTGAGGTATTGTCAGCGGCTATAAACATTTCTTATGTCAAACGTGTTTAGGTGATTAGACGTTGACCCTACGGAGCTACTCATGTACGGATAGTCGAAAATACTTTTCTACCAAGGATTGTTTCGATCGAGCTATTTTATTTAGAAAATAACTTTAGGTTAAAACGACTTCAGCTAAACTGTACTCGCACACACCACTCTTCCCCTGCGTTGTCACGTGGCAGATCAAATATTCGTTAATTCAATCAATCCAGTTTTATATTACAGGATGATAAACAGTCTGTGATTGTCTTCTTTGAATGCTAGTAATAATGAAATATTGCTGTTAAAAATTTCCCCTTATATTGCCGGTAACTGCGAGCTCCCTATAAAAAAACGTCGTATTTGTTACCACCACATGAATCTACAATAAACGCTCGGAGTTCCGTGCACAAATGCCAACGATCTGTGCTTTTCTGCAGATTATTTCCGCAATGTGCGCCACCCACGTTATTTTTTCGTTCTATATTTTTTGTGTACCCTGAAGAGCGATGCACTGAATGTCCATGGAAAAGGGGTGGTTATTGTACGTATTTGTTGCGCAAACTTTATTATTAAACTATATATATACTCAGAAATAAAGTACTTATCAGTTTAGAGACTGAGCTTGAGAAATTTCGTTTATACGACATGTTTGAAAGCCCCCTAAATAGCATTATTTGTGTGGGCTCTAGCTGTAGTGCCTGTAGCAAGTCGAAATACTGTTCTGTTACTGTTGCTGCTTATCCGACAATGACTTGGTGAATTGAGTGTTTGACCGGTATTATATACGTTGTTTTATGGGGCGTGTGCCTCAAATTCTGTTCGGATATTTGTGTCATTGCTAACATTTTTGTTTTGTATTATAAAGAAACAATATACTGAACTTTCTGCAAAACTTTGGCTTCTGCAGTACCTTATACTTAACTTGCTTTCACACCTGGATGAGTTGTCTTTAGAAATTTTACATTTTAGTATGTTAAGTAACTCTTTGTAAACTTAACAATCGTTTCATTGCTTGATTCCTACCGTACACCACATCATTCTTTATTATTTTGTGCTGCGCAAGTTCTTCCAAATATAAGATAATGACGCGAATTGTTAGTGTCGCATTGTACAAAACTTTAGGTGAGCAATGATGAATAGATAAAGAAGTTAAGAATTGTATGTTGGCTTTCACCAAAAAAACATTTTGGTAAAACATGTTGTATGGTGCTCTTTCTGTCAAGATACGGTTTCATGTTTCTATTTATAGCCTGAAGTGCATTCTTAAATTAAAACGGACATCTACAGGGACGTCAGTATGTCAGATTAGATGGATTTGTCTATTTATTTATTTGGTTATATGACAACCGTTTTCTGCTGTCTACGAAGCCTTCATATGAAACAGAAAAATAAAGGAGTTTCTTAACAAAGTGAATACAAAAAGGAATTTATGAAATAACGTGTCACTGGCTGAGCGTTTGCAAAAAGAATCACAAGTTAATGCACACGAAGGCATAATAAATACAACGTAGTTGTATGATCACGGCGATAAAAAAACATATTTACTTGTGCTAATTTACATTCAATCCAACGTTGACGCAGGATCGTCATGTAAAACACTTCCTCCAATTAGTAACTAACATAAACTGCCACGAGCACAAGTAATTGTATAGTAGTTTGTAGTTCGCTGTGGCGACATCAGCCCCACACACATTTGTAATACGTATTATCTGATCTCAGACAGTGCAGCGAAGGTATTAGCAGACATGTATAGACATTAAAGCTGCTGATTGTTAAGATTTATGAACCAAAAAATTGGAGAGACCATCTTGTAAACATTGTCCAGTTCTTACTGATTCTGAACTGTCGAGGCTTAACCACTAGAATTAAACTCGCATAACAGAGTTTGTCGCGAAGCGAGTGACTTATAGACTAAGATTTACGGCATGAGCAATCGAAAGCGGCCGGCTCGGTGATGCCATTATTAGGAGTCGGCCAGTAAAAGTTACCGTGATGAAGAAAAAAAAACACACATAATAATTGGTACAGCAGACTTGTGGGTCAAGTCATAGGTGTAACCGCCTGGGGTACAGTCAACAATGATATCCGATGGGGCTGGTTTCGCAACGCTGTCTGAATGATGTAGTGCTTCTCTATAGCCAATCCCGTCTTGTGAGGTTTTAACTGAGGAGCAGGGCACGCTTTTCGAAAGGCTTGCTGCCCTCATTTTACTTTAGAGTACTTGTCGTTTATTTATAGTTCCTTCATTCGGTATTGTCTGCTGCATTACAGCTTTGCTTTATCATGTGACCTCATGTTAAGGACCTGGCATAAAACAACGCAACAAGCTCCATCGCCAAAGAACCACCAAGCCATGCTCGAGGACTGAATAGCACTTTACCGGCGTGACTGCTCGCCATCCTCAGCCCTTGCGAAACACGTGTAGAGAACCAAGCTCCGACAAAGAGAACAGTGCGTGTTCGAGCGTCGAAATCGGCCTGCCAGAACGTTCAGTAGGGGCCAATGTTTTTTCACGCTTCCCTGCATCTCGAGATCTCCCCAAGAAGTCCAGATCGGGAAACGAGGTCGCAGTGGAGAGCTCCAGGAAAACGAGAAAACAAGGTCCACCATTACAGACAGTGGTGCGGAAAGAGCAGAAGCGGAAGGAGGGTGGTTGCTGCTTCAGAGGGAGGCTTCTCGTGACTGTGTTTTAACAAGATTGGCGCCTTCCTGCTGCCACTCGACATCGTGGCTCGCGGCGGAACCACGGGGGGCTTAATGAGCGAGGGCGCTGTCTTAGGGGGTTCAGCCGAGCCGCTGGCGGCGAAATTACGGTCAACCATAAGAATCACCTAAGGAACGCATATAAAAAGCCCTCCTTCAGAGAAAGGAAGTAAAGTTTCAAAAAGGCCGCTGGGTCCGCACTTTTGATCTTATGCATGCAGTTTTTCGTTTATTCAGAAGGCTGTGTTCTCCATCACAATTCTCCTAGTTCGAAGCATCAAAAGGCACAAGCTGCGGGATCAATTCATGAAACGAGTTTTTCTTTCTTTTTGTTTTGAACTTCTCTAGCGAAACAAGAATTTGAAGTCAGGTTGCTCGCGAACTACGCCAGATTTTTGTTTATTTTTCTGAAACGTGGTTTGATACTTTTACTTTCTTTCTGCACTTCTTTTAGCGTACGGTGTATGTGTATGTGGGAAGATCTCTTGTAGGATTTCGTTTATAAAAAACACTGTGTATCTGTACCTTTTTTTTTCCTTTTTGTGTTCTCGATAACTATATTTTTGAATAATTTGTTCCAATCACCCAAATTACAGCACTGGTATGAAAAGAATAACTGTTGATTAAATAATGTGGATTCATGTTTCCGACATTGTGTTCCGTAGTATTTTGGTTCCAACTAGCGTTAAAGCCCTCACTTATATTGTATACAACGGATTCGCGCTCGCGTTGAATGTCCTAGTGCAATGACAAAAAGTGACTTTGTCAATATTCATAAGACACCTTGATGCATAAAGTTCAGCTTCTCCACTGACGTAATTCTCCACACTTTCTCGATCAAGTCCGGAAAGTCGCATCTTCTTTTAGGCCTGCTTTATCTATATTCTGAATTCCACCACAGTGTCGTGCCATTTACACTTCGCCTCTGGCGTCTACAGCAAAGGCGGCCTTTCCAGCCCTTCCCTTTTTTATAGCCGAGTGAACACGTTCATCTCGGCTCGCATTGATCAAGAAGATCAAGAAGAGTGCTGTGCACAAACAAGAAAGAACGGATGGCATGCGATCCAGGGAATCCTATCACTGGGTTTTTGCGCAAACATTTCCAAGGCACATGTTCATTATCCGGCGCTAATATTTACGAGTTCACCGCGCGAATGCTTTGTTTGAATGGATGGATGGATTGATATGGCTGTACTCTTTAGATCTGGCGGTGGCTAGCGCCACCAAGCCGTAATACTTAAAAAACCAAAAACTATATTTTTTCCCATAAATAGTGAGGTTGAGGATTCGTACTTTGCAGTGAAGGGTTTAATTTTCACTCATGCCTTGACTTTAGCCACCAATCAGATAACCTCCGTCTAGTTAATTCTACCCGCCTAAAGTCTATTTTGCCCTCACTGTCCCAAAATTCCAGTGCTTTGAAAAACTCTGAGCCATCATCCTGAACTATAGGGTGAAGCCCTTTACAGAACATTATCAAGTGTTCGGCAGTTTTTTTTTCCTCTCCACAAACACTGCATACCGTGTCTACCACTTCGTATTTGGCCCGATATGTCTTGGTTCCCAATACTCCCGTCCTGGCCTCAAACAGTAGAGAACTACCCCGAGTATCATCATAGATCCTTTCCTTGGCAATTTCCTGCTTAAAAGTTCGATAGATCTCAAGTGCGGATTTCTTAATCATGCCAATTCTCCACATATCGGTCACAGCTTCCTTCATCTTCTTAACCGATAATTCTTTTTGGTTTGGCCCCCTGTTGTTTTTCCAGTATTTACCAGTCCATTTTCTGGTTCGCTTCTCTCCATTTTGTATCGACATTCTTCATGTACAATTAGCTATATAACTTCCTAGCTCAACGCTCCTCCCCCATTTCTCTCAATCGCTTCTCAAATTTTATCTTGCTGCTAGCTTCCCTGCCCTCAAATGATGTCCATCCCATATCGCCTTGTACTCCATGATTTGGTATATTCCTGTGAGCTCCTAAGGCAAGCCTACCTATTCCACGTTGCTTAATTTCTAATCTTGCTTGAACTTCTGATCTCATGCACAAGACCGCAATGCCGAACGTCGCCCCGCCACGTGGTGTAGTGGTTAAAGTACTCGGATGCTGACCCGCAGATCGCGGGATCGAATCCCGGCTGTGGCGGCTGCATTTCCGATGGAGGCGGAAATGTTGAAGGCCCGTGTACTCAGATTTGGGTGCACGTTAAAGAACCCCAGGTGGTCGAAATTTCCGGACCCCTTCACTACGGCGTCTCTCATGATCATATGGTGGTTTTACGACGTTAAATACCACAAATCAGTCAATCAATCAATCAAGCATTGCCGAACGTCAGACCAGGAACCATGACCTCTTTCCATATTCCTCTCACAACATCATACCTATTGTAATTCCACAATTCCACAATGCTTTATTTTTCATGACTGCTGCATTCCTGTTACCTTTAGTCGTCACGTATATTTCGTGTTCCCTCAAATACTCGGTCCCATTGCTTATCCATACGCCTAGATATTTGTATTTATCTGTTATCTCTAGCGTGACCTCCTGTAGTCTAAGCTCAATACCTTCGTTGTCATTAAAAATCATGACTGCTTATTTTTCCTTACTGAATGCGAAATCTAACCTATCTCCCTCATTACCGCAGATGTCCATCAATCTCTGCAAATCTTCCTTGTTGTTGGCCATTAGCACTATATCATCTGCGTACATTAATGCTGGTAGTGGCTGCTCAATAAGTTTTCCTTGTTTGACGAAAGAGAGGTTGAGGCCCAGTCCACATCCCTCTGATTTGGCCTCTATTCCTTGTAGGTACATCATGAATAACAAGGGTGACAGGGGGCACGCCTGCCTAAGTCCACGTTTTACCTCTGCAGGCTTGGCTACCTGTTTTTCCCACTTTATAACTACCTTGTTACCTTTATAGATATCCTTTAAAAGATTAGTGACTACATGTTCCACGCCTAGTGTGTCCAGTATTCCCCACAATTTCTCTTGAACCACGCTATTGTATGCTGCCTTGATATCTCAAAATGCTAGCCACAGGGGCCTGTGTTCCTTTTCTGATATTTCAATGTACTGCGTCAGTGAGAACAGATTGTCTTCTAACCTCCTGTTTCCCAAACCCATTCTGCAGTTCCCCCCGCACCCCTCATCCTATATCCATGCCCGCAGTGTTTCTTTTATTATCTGCATCGCCAGCCTGTAGACCACTGATGTCACTGGTATAGGACGGTAGTTCTTTATGCCAGCTTTGTCCCCTTTTCCTTTATAGATCATTCTCCTCCTGCTAAGTTTCCACCATCGGGAACTTCACCATCGAATATTAGCTCACTGCCTCTCTCAAAGCCTGCTTAGACGTCGGACCTAATGACTTTATCAGGATAAATGAAATGCCATCTGGGCCTGTTGATGTACTGCTAAGAACACTTTTCTAAGCCCTTTCCCACTCTCGTTGTGAAAATGAAGCCATTGCTTCACTTGATTCAGCCTTGTCTATTGTGGTATATAAAGCACTTCTTTGTTGAAATTTTTCTGTCACCCTTGTTCTTATATATTCAATAGCTTCGTCCCCTTCAAGCCTAGCACCCTGGGCTGTAGTTGTAAACTTGTGCTCTAGGCTCGTCTCATTTTTTAGGGAGTTTAGTTGGTTCCAAACTTTGCAGCTGCCTTTTTATCTTTATTATGTACTTCAGCCACTGAGATCCCTTTCTTCTGATCTTTTCATTAATCTGAAGGGATGCATCACTTCTACGGCTTAGAAAGGTGTCCCATTTTTTTTCAACATCATCTGTCGGTTCACCCCGCTGCTTAGCATGTCTTTGTTACCTAGAGGCTTCCTGACGTTTTGCTATGGCTCTCTTAACTTCCTCATCCACCAACTCTTGGGTTTGTGTTTTCTTTTCCGGGGTGACTTGTCACGTGCCTTAGCAAGCTCTAGCTCCAACAGTCTTATTGAATTCGTGTATGTCCACACTGCTTTGTTATCTTCAGTGATTACTTTCTCAGTTTCTTTGGTGGCTATATCAATTTGCCTTTCTGAATAAAAATTTTCCTGTAGCTGCTCATCTTGTCTCCTTCCCGCTTTCACTGCTCTTTCAAAACTTAGCTTGTTACGTTTGTGATCACTACCCATACTTCTGGAGCCACCTTCATCTATGTGCATTCCCTTGAGCCTATCATACAACCTTTGTGACATCATTGCGTAATCTATCGTCGACTGAACCCTTCCTACCTCCCATGTTATTAGCCCTTTACACTTCTCGGTACTGTTGCAAATAATCAAATAATGCCTTTCACACATATTCATGATCATTTTGCCTGTTGGGTCAGTATACCCATCAATATCTTGTATGTGCGCATTCATATCTCCTAGCACAATTATCTCGCACTCTCCTCCTAACTCCTGAATGTCATTTGATATACACTCGGCCATTGCCTGGTTTTCCTCTCGAACCTTTGCTCCCGTTCACAAGTACACGAATCCAAGGAGCGTAATTTGCCCTGCCACTTTCCCTTTTAGACATAAATGTTCCTTGCACTCCTGCTTGACCCTTTGCCAGTCTGTACTTTTATGAATGAATGCCCCAATACCACCCCCTTTCTGCTGCCTTCTGTTCTATTACAACATTCCCACGGGTAGTCCTTATTGTTAGGAGGTTGTTCCATGTCCCTGAGATGTGTTTCTACAAAACCGTATACCATGGCCCTCTCCTCCCTAAGCTGTTCTTCTATGTCTTCCCCCTTCAGCCTGTTTCTACCACCTTGCATGTTAATATACCCTATGTTTGAATTGGCTCGGCGCTCATGGCTACGTCTATTTCTGCCGCGGACTCTACCTATCTTAGATACTGGTGCCACTTTGGAATCGTATCTGTCCATACCACCTGTCGAAGAGTCTCCCTGGTTGTTTTCCTCGTTACTAGCTATCCTGCACCTCGAAGGGCCCGCTTGCCCCCCCCCCCCCCCCCCAAAAAAGCTACTGCGCGCCCTGCAAGCCGCCAACCCACCTCATGACCTAGCCGCCCATCGAAGTGAATTCCGTCTCGTTGAAAACCACCCCACCTATGCACCTCTCTGTTTATTTCCACCACCTCAAAGCCTTCCTCTCGACTCATCCGCCATTTCTCTTGGTTTGCGTTGAGAGCCGCTCTTTGCAGGTTGCTATCACGCACCGGTACCTCCGGTATTGTGCATATCACTACCTGTACCTGAGCAGAAGTGGCGCGCATGTCATTGACGCCTTTCGCCAGTGTGGTTACTAGTTCTACTGTATCTTCGTTAAGACATTGTTTAAACCTCCTGAATTTATCACGAGGTCTCGTCTATCAAGTGTAGTTTTGAGTTTTGCGCTCGCTTGCCTCATGACTGCTTTCAGCTTGCGTCCGGGGAACGCCCCTACTGCAATCCTTTTTTCACCTCTTACCCTCTCTATGATGGCTTCTGTGCATCGATTTAAATTTGAGTCCCCGGCGATTATCACACGGTGTGAATTTTCATCTAGAGCGTCCTGCACCTGAGGGTTACTTGCACCTATAACGCCAGCTGCTTTTTTCCTCCCAGCACCACCACTACTTCGCTGAAGCTGGGCCTTGCGACAAATGAACCGGCTGAACCTGTCTTTTCCAAACTTGCTTGCTCTTTCTTCTCCGCCGTACTGGTTGCCGGTTCCCTACTGTTCTCTCCGAAGACCGCTCCTCTGTTCCCCTTGGCTAGTGCTTCCTCGATGGGCTTCAGCCTTTCTCCCATAGCCCTCGCGTTCTCTTGCTCTGTCACCAACGCAGCCTCGAGGTCGGTGATTCTCCTCAGCAGGTCACACTGGGTAATCATCATTTTCTCCATTTTTTTTCCTCGACCTCACATATCCTACACTTCGCATCAGCCTCTTCTCTTTTCACTTCTACACTTGCGTCCACTTTCAAACCAACCCAACATCTTGAACACTTTACAGTCTTTTTAACCATGCCTTTCTGACACCAATTGTCCCTTTGACTTGTCTCACTCGATAATACAAAACTCGAGCCCTGCCCTACGAAAAAGAGAAAGTCTAAGCTGTACTACAAAAATTTGCGTGTTGAATGTACGTGCACTTCCCCCACGGTATGGCAAAAGAATAAACAAAAAACCAAAAAAATCAAACACACACCCGCACAAACTAATGAATACCTGGTGACTGACCCCCGAAAAAGCCGCACAATTATATAAGTGCCTCAGAGATTTTAACTTCTGCCTTATAATTATAAAGACAAGCTCAAAACATGCAAAACAACTTATCTGCGCAGTCGATCGGGAGTGCTCAAAAACACGTCCATCCACTATGACAGTCCACCCGAGCAGTTGTTTTACTGTCACGCAGCATTTTCTGTCGACAGTGTGCCTGATAGCCACTAAAATAGTGCGAAGCATGCGTCAGTTCATTCCGCAAGTGGGGATACGAGTTGATCTGGGAGAATGAGTAGCAAGAGAGGACATAAATGCGTGCTAGAAAAGAGAAAAAAGCGAGGAAGATGTAAAAAACTTTAAAATATAAACAGACTGATTCCCAATTATAACAAATATTTTTAATGGACTAAGCAAAATAAGAAACAGGATGACCAGTACTCCTGTTTCAAGGAGTTCTGTAATGTGCAAGGGTGACAATTTAATAACAACAGTAATATCCTGAACTTACGTCCTAAAACCTATATATATATATATATATATATATATATATATATATATATATATATATTGTGTGTTTGTGTGTGTGTGTGTGTTTGTGTGTGTGTGTAAGCGTTCGTGCTAGCTCGTGAACCAGGTGCACGCATACGTCTCAGGCAGCACTTCCTGCAATACAAGCAGGAAAACCGGGTAACACGGAATCCTCTCCGGACAACCCGTCACTACTTTTGATGGCATTTTTTTTATTCTATTTCCCAGCCACAAACATAGGTGTAAATATGCGAACAAGAACAAAAAAATTGAATCGACGATCGCACACGTGTCGATTTCTGCGTTCTGTCACCTCTCATTTGCTGCACGTCTTGCACACACGATTTGGAGACATCGCATAGTGACAGCCCACTGATCGGCGGCACCACGGCAACTGAAAGAACGCTGCGACAAAATGTCGCCACAGCGTGTGCAACGCACGCCCGAGTGCTGTCGTGGCTATTGACGCCATGAAATGCGAGACACGCTGGTGTAGTCTAGGAAAAAGCTAAAAGCACTCACCCGCGCTTTCATCTGTTGCTTCTTCTTGTCGAGAAAAGAAAAAAAAAGAAAAAAAAGGTAGTGGTTGATACTGCGCACGTGATGCCCACGTACTTAGACGAATGCTCCACCTACTTTTTCCTCTTTTTTTCTTTCGTGAGATTCGTGTGATTTTCTTTTGCTGCGGAAAGGCTGTTCGTGGACCTGTCTTTAAGTTTTGAACAATGAAGTGTCCAGAGATATTTGTTCTCCTTCGTTTGTTTACTCCCAGGGCCTACGGCAACGGAAATATAAAAATAACACTGTATCCAGAAAATAGGAAGGAAGGAAAATAGAAGGAAAAAAAAAACGGCGGGGAGCTTAACTAGCCTATAGGCAGCCGGTTTGCTACCCTGTGCATGGGAGCAGGATGGGAGAGATGAAAGATAGAGAGCAGAGTGGGAAGAGAGATAAACACAGCACATTCTGCAGCACACGCGCGCACACTCAATCATATTTCCAGAAGCAAACAATAACGCGAGAAATGCCCTACAAGCTAAAACCTATGCAATCAGCCTTGAGGACTCGCAAAAATATCGAGTATCACTTTTTGACGCCATGCCAGTTGTAAGAGGTCGTAAGAGAGAATACATTGTAAGACGAGTTTATGCTTGTGCAACAATACCATCGTGAGTAGCACAACAACAGAGCACAAAAGAGATTACGAACAGACGCCTCTACACTTAATATGACACACTTGTAGGCGTTGTGCTCGTTTGCTGAGCTCTGAGATCCTAGAAAAAAGCATAAAATAGCACGCACAATGAATATAAAATGAAATTTGCAATGAAGAATGTATTGATTGATTGATTTGTGGGGTTTAACGTCCCAAAACCACTATTTGATTATGAGAGACGCCGTCGTGGATGGCTCCGGAAATTTTGACCACCTGGGGTTCTTTAACGTTCCCCAAATCTGAGTATACGGGCCTACAACATTTCCGCCTTCATCGGAAATGCAGCCGCCACAGCCGGGATTTGATCCCGCGACCTCCGGGTCAGCAGCCGAGTACCTGAGCCACCAGACCACCGTGGCGGGGTGCAATGAAGAATGTAACGGTAGAAAGTTCCGTTAAATAAATTTGAGCAGCCGTATTTTCCCGTGCTGGTAGTGGCAAAAGGGAAATGGAGAGTATTACGGTGGCTGTGCAAGCACTCTATAGATGTGGCTAGATAGCACAAAATAAGCAGCGACAGTTTCAGCAGCTCGAGAGACGGTGAGTACGTCTATATGCATACGGCGCTAAATTGAATCAGTCTGTTACTTCTCTGGCTATTTTACAGTTAAGTGTTTCTTTAAATAGACTACAGCTCAAGATGAAAAATAAGTTACGTCTCTCCATGAAATCATAGTGTGCATTCAGTCCCGAAATATGCCGTAACACCAGCAACATACTTCAAAAGTGTTGATGTTTCTTCTAGGTGCGCGCAATTTGCAGAATGCCCTATGGTGGCCCTGTGGGGTACCAATTATACACATAATAAATAAATAGATAAATACTTCATGTATAGTCTGTAGTAGAATGTGTGCTACTATAGCAGAGAAAGTTTAAATTGGCCTTGTCTTTAATGCACGAGCCCAAATAAGACTTGAAACGTACTGCAGTTCACCCTGTATGTCGATTTGTTTTTTCCATTTGGAAATATGTGAAACAATACCAATACAGGAATACAATTATAAGTAATACTGCGCCGAACCAAAGTAGCCAGTTTCATCTAATGCCCTTCAACAAAAATCTTTGCTCTCCTAAATAAGAGTAATAAAGTATCATATTCACGATTCATACCCTTCGCGTTTTGTTCAGATATTTAAGGGCATCTTTTCTGAAATGAAACACACGACACTCGTGATGAGCGTCTAGTCTTGCATTTTGAGCAGTTGTTCACGCACAATACATACTTTATTCAACTCGTTTCTCGGCTATATTACTTTTTTAATGCGGCAACGTTCCTTTGAGCCAGCTCAAACTAATCATTCATACGTGGTAGCAGCTGCAGTATGTACATTTAATTGCATGAATAACACAGAAAATAATTACCAAACACTGAAAAAACTGGTGCATCATACACAATGCAATCTCTTGAGATCAGCGAGCAGTCTTTCTGCCTACATGCTTGATGTGACGTCTTTTTTTACCTATATTCTACGAATGTCTGCAATACTTCATCGTGGCTTGTGATAAGCAATATTATTTCAGAGCGAAAGTACTTCAACATTCTACTTTAGTTAAGCTATATCTTTGGAATACGTTTCAGATGCGAAACTGAATTCAGGCACAGTAAGTTGAAGCAGTGAGAGAACGGGCACCAGAAAAGTATGCCCGAGCATTTTTTATAATTAATATGTGGGGTTTAACGTCCCAAAACCCCCATATGACTATGAGAGACACCGTAGTGGAGGGCTCCGGAAATTTGGACCACCTGGGGTTCTTTACCGTGCACACAAATCTTAGCCCACGGGCCTACAACAGTTCCGCCTCCATCGGAAATGGAGCCGCCACAGCCGGGATTTGATCAGCAACCGAGTACCTTAGCCACTAGACCACCGCGGCAGAGTGAACATTTTTTTTATGTAACAGCGCGTACAGCTAAAGGTGAAGAGATTCACAGAAAAACGGACACCCTAAAGGAACTGCCTTGATTAGACTGTGATATCTTGAGATGTAATGAATTCCATCCCGCATAGAATATTGTAGACAATTATAACACGTACGTGCCATCTGCACCATCGCAGGGTTGAGGCGAATGAAACAACTTCGCCACAAGTGATAGGCAGTATCACATTAAAAATGGTAAACAACTGCCCTAGTTGTTATTGGTCCATATGTGCATGCTCTCACACATCATGGCGTGATAAGCTCACACTCGCGTGACGTGAGTTCCGTGCGGGTATGAATAACGACCAGAAACTATATACGCACCAGACTCATTCAAGAATGTGTCCGCTGGGAAGGTTGAACAAGAAGTGAAGGTGGGATTGTTCTGAACGCTACCCCCTCCCGGCTGCGGCGGCTGCATTTCCGATGGAGGCGGAAATGTTGTAGGCCCGTGTGCTCAGATTTGGGTGCACGGTAAAGAACCCCAGGTGGTCTAAATTTCCGGAGTCCTCCACTACGGCGTCTCTCATAATCATATGGTGGTTTTGGGACGTTAAACCCCACATATCAATCAATCAATCAACGCTACCTTCATGCAGCTTAAACATCACCAGCCATCAAATGCCGTTTATCGCATTGACGCAGACAATAAACATCATATTGGGCGCACTCCTTTCTCAAGTTTCATTATCGGCGAATTACACGAGTATGCGCTACCTTGCACAACCATGCTCATTGACTAAATAACCATCAAGATAACCATAGAACCTTCCCATGCGATTACTCCCACAACGATAGCATTACAGATTCTTCTGGAACTAACTTCAGTAGGACGGAAATATTCGATGGCACGTGTATAAATGCCAACGCGCGTTTTAGCTTGTCAGTTGATCGACAGCTTGCTGCTATCACCGCCAGTGTGTACCGCTGCAATCGTTTTTTCGTTCAACACCCACAAGTTTGGCCAAATAAACACTTTGATCTTCGAACTTCCGTCTGCTTTTTTCGTTGCCGTCAATACCTCGTGAAAATATCACGCCTGTTGCTTTTTCCACTTGTGAATTCACGTGTAGTACAATCTTCCTACGATTTTTTGAACGTTTGATAAAGGTGAATACAGTAATAATTTAGGACCTCTCAGAGTGTGACTACGCGAAGAATGTGATTTTTAAGTTGCACTAAACTAAAAGAAAGGTCCTCTCTAGTTGCGAGGATTTCTCACCTTGTTTCGTTTGTTAAATAAATACACTGCTGTTTTTTATATTTAGGATAGAATACTAAGTCAATCTCCTTGTTCAGATTTTATTAAACTGACATTCTAAAGCTTCAGGAACATTGTTCGTGGTGCAGAGGTGCAAAAATATTAAGTCAGGCAAATGAGCGTGCAATATATGCTCAGCTGTTCGTTTAGAATTGTTGTTTATTTGAGAGATTCGTAACTTTTGAAGGGTTGGAAATTTCATTTTAGTGACTCCCGGATAAAGACTCAAAACTAGAAAGTGCATGCCAAAAACGCACAAGGTGAAAAAATGCGAAATATGTTTTTCGTGCTCCGATCTTTCCGTTTTGACTGGTTTATTTTTTTTTCAAATTTGCGCATTTATCATAATTTTATTGTATGTGGTGTTGTTATCGCTGTCTGGGCTTTATGATTGGCCATGATCACACATGTATGGTATATTGCATAAAGCAAGAACTTCCATATACCTTACACACCAGTTGGTTGGTGATGAAAGCGCTGGTAAAGTTTCTTGCGAGGAACTCGCCTTGCAGAAAGATTATGAAACTTACGTGTGTGTATGCTTCTACTTACCTGATAGCTTCTGTCATCATTTTTCTCTTCCTAATTTATCCATTTCTCCCGACCAATTTCTCTAGTGAGCGTAACAAATCGGTTAGTTATCTTCTAGTTAACATCGATGCGTTTCCTCATTATATTTGTCTGTTTCCTCCTCTGCGAACAGCAGCCATATATAGTCATCTAAGTCGGCAAGGAAGTTGGAGTTTTGAACAAATACGAAGAGTTCTGGCACTGTCCCCTCCACAACTTTACGAGTTAATTGTTACAGTTTTAATGTAGTTTTAGCCAGCTTATCTCGATTAAAGAATTTCAATACCTAGGCAAGTACTTATTGTCATACAATCTGCGTGCACTAAGCGTCAATTTGGCTACGAGCATCGACCTTAAATTTTAACGCTTCGCCTATACTAATATGACCACTAATAAGTGCGGCAACAGCCAAATTCAACCAAATAGTTATCGCCGTTAACCAGTGCCTACTGTATAAGGAATGGCTAAGTAGTACCCAGTGTTTTCAGTTGAGAATTCGATATACCACGGTAAGATTGAGCTGTCTGTTTTTTTCTTAGAGGCTCCCTGTCACTTTTTATTATCTGGTCACATCTAACTTCTGCGCGATTACGCACAGACACTATCGCTTTTTTTTCTTTTGAGGAACATCAGTTACTACAAGTGAACGTCAGAAATGCCAAGTTTGCTAACGCAGACTGCGCATTAGTTAACTGAAAATAAAAATAAAAAGAAATATTCGCGACAAAAAACGCCTACACATCACAGCTAAAAGAAGCTATGTTTCAGTTAATAGGTGTACCGTTCGAGAACCAGTGGCTAATTATTGAACACAATAGTTAGCTCTGCAGTTTGCTATTTGAGGAATTTTTGGCATTTTCAACATGCATGCGTTATAACGAATAAATTAGTGATTCGCATTAAAAACACAATACACTCATATTCTGCACTAAGCCATTGTGGCATGTTTATTACAAATTCTCAAATATCACACTTTCTCAAGATCACCCGCGAAACTTAGTGCCATTATTTTCAGCGACAACACGAAACAGCCACCTGGAGACCTATATAATAGTAACAGTCGTTCAAGAGTGCAGTCATTTCAAATGGTACGTATGCAAGCTGAGCGGAGCTCTCATTCAGCGTCTTCTATTATTCAAATATTGGTGTATCTCTTCATCCCAGTTTGCTAAAACAGATTGTATAATTTGCCCATATTCTGTCGATCATATCAACATGCAATCAACCACAAGTTTTGACATTGAATATTGAGTCTGACCGCTTCTGTGTTTATTTTAAACGCAATAGTCAGATCTATAGATAAATATTTTTGCTATTAAAAACTTAGGACTCGCTACGGTGATAAGGCTATAGATTATAATTTTAATGTCTAATGTCTACTAATCTTCAATCAAACTGGCCATCAAAAACTCATATATTTCTCGTTTTGTAAAGAAGAACCAGCAATAATACTTCTAATGTCTCTTTAAAACATACAGTTTCAATAATTCACGAAAAAATGCTCAAAATAACCATTTTATTTATAGTGTATGTGCTTCATCTGCAAATACTATAACTTCTACTATTAGATTTTGTATAAGCTTCATTTTTATACTCCAATTAGAGTGTTTATTTTCTTTTTTCTTTCTTTTTTGCATACTGTGTAATCAGTGGTTTAATATTTTTTTATGATTCACAAGTTTTCATTAATTTTGCTCATTCTCTCAGACGTGAACGTCTAGCATGATGGTCGCTTCAGGAGACATACGAGTCTCATTGCGCCTTAACTCGTGGACATATTACGCACTGTGAATTTTCTATACATACATAAAAATTATTTATTATTATTTTTATATAACGCCCGTCGTGGCTTCCAATATAGCTGACAAAATACAATAGAATTGAGGCAGTTAACATTGAATATTTCATTTTCACATATCCCTCGCAGTGACAACAGGCAGGTTTAAACTTTTTGCAGTGACAGTTGTGTCATAACAAGGGGCACACTACAATCACTGATAGAAAGAATTCATAGGTAGCAAATATAGCGGAGTGATGCCAGAACAAAGGGCAGCGTAGTCAGCACATTCTTATGGCCCTCACATATTTGTGCAGTAATTGTGAAATGTGACGGTTAATTTATTGCGGTTGTTCCCCACTATTTCTTTAGTACAACAATCAAACATGTACACAGAGTAACTGGGTAGATTCATATACGAGATAAGACACACCAATAAATAGCCCTTATAACAGTAATTGCTCTCCTAAATTTTGAAGAAGATACAGTGTTCGAGCAAGGCAATTATTTATATCTCTCAGCCCCTGATTACCACTTTCGCAAATTATTCACGTATTTTCTATGTTACCTTCAAGAATATTTTAATGTAGGCATCATCGTTTTCATAAACTAGGCTGCGAAATGATTTAATCGATTGTCGTACGGCAACCTATTGATTTTTTTGTGCAGGTAAGAGTCTAAAAAAGTGTACTACCTTCTTTTCCGCGTGTCGAACATGCCACATCATCTGAGATACCATTTTGTCAGCGCAACGTAATTTTTGAATTACAGAAATTGTTACATCAACTCCAAGCATTTCGTGCAGAGTTTTAGGATTAGTTTAAACGATACATATATTTTCTTTTGCTATCGTATATACTTCTTAGTCCTCCTGTAATTCAACAGCCACTCGTTTTTTAAAGCAGTCTTTTAAAAAAAATTGTACGTTAGAGTTGCAGTCCAGGATGATACTCTAGTGAACCCCGTGAAAACGCTTCCATTGCAACCTTGATGAAGCAAGTTTTAAAGAGTTTCAGAATCGTCGTAAATCAAAAATGTTTTCTTTTTACATAAGTGAGAACCTGTAAGGTGCCAACTTAGACTGAGTTTAGGACAAGTGTTTTAAAGTTCATCGTTGCAGGTCAGAATTATTTTTGCGCATTTTTGCCGATTGCGAAAGCTATCGGATAAAGAATCTCGCTGTTGCCCGTATCCTTTACCTCTACTTCGATAACTTAGATCCCCGCTACATATTTTATATAACTTAGACTTTCAAAACTGAAGTGGAGAAAATGGCCTTTAAATTTATGGACACTTGCTGAATGAAGAAACTTTATTTCAAATCTGGCAGTTTTCTCCGGTCGAGGTGGGGGAAAAGGAGACCAACCCCTGTCCCTTCCCACTCTCCGCCGATTATGATGGCGGTGCCTCAGGTGACCACTCGGTATCAATTTCTTTATACCTCAAAAGACAGCGGTAAATTATAATGGCATTTAAAATGAGTTGGTTCAAATGCATTATGCGGCCTACGTTAGCGACAAGCGTAGCACACCCCATGAATTCGGACATGAATATTTTATTTGTCCCAGCTATACTAATCAAAATGATCACATGGTCTTCCCTCCATCCATAAATATTTTGATTACCCAGATCCTTTGTTCAGTGCATGATAACACGCTAGCCCATATCATTTTTTTTTTCAAAGCCCCTGACGCTGATTTATACTTACCTCTTCTGAACGACCTCTGTGTGCTCCTTCCCAAGAAAGACGATAACAACAACCTTTCCATGCAGTTTGCCAAATTGCTTAGTAATACTTGCTAAGGACGGCCGTAACTTTCGTATATACTCGTTAGAATCCATGGCGCCAATAATATTGTCTTCATCAGACAATTAAATCATCCGCGGAACTAATGAAAGGGTAAGGCCTGACCTACGTGCCCTTCTTTTCTCAAATGGTGAAGAGGTTAAAATAATTTTACTCGTGCATGCTTGCCTAATGGTACCCATTGGGGAAGAAATATGCCAACCAATATTTGATGAGGTAAGACAATACCATTGCTTGTTGGTTCATTTTCTAACATTTCCTTGCATGTTCAGCTGTAATTAGTTATTCGACATGTTTGACTTACACCACACAGTGACTTCATCTTCACCTTCCTCCTTTCTTATATCTAGCATGCAAGTTCACGTGATTTGCTACCATAGGACGAAACGTTCAGTTTACAAAAAACGCGGTTTCGGATGATGGCTTCAGAAGACGCCCATATCAGGACGCACCATGATGAGCGGGAGTGAGTCAGCTAGCGCACGTTTACTCAATTGGTTCACACTTTTCACCGTCTTTCAAAAAGGCGGGTCACATGCAGAAGCGACAAAAACACTTGGTCGTGGAAGTCAGCAGGTCTTTAGCTTTTTTTTTTCAGCGTCCACTATGTCGTCACACGGGTTATATCGAAGAGTCACCAGAACGCCTCGAGGTTCTGCGTAGCCGTGGCAAGAACGTCTGGTGACTCGCCGCACTGCTAGGAAACGTCGGGTCTCATCTGCTGCGCATGCGCCGAAGCCTCGCGGTTGTCTACCACGTCCACTTGAAGCGTCATGGCCGGCAGCACCGATATTGAGCGATCCTGTTGAGCAGTTGCGAGCACCTCTAGCGAAGTCTTCGACTGTTTTTTGGACAGCTGCGCAGAAGAAGAAGGCCATGGTAAAAAGATAGGTTAACTAGACTGTGATTGAAGTCATCTAAATATATTAAGGTGGTCACCGTACAGCCTTATCTAACATTTGCAAGCATTACCCCTTAGATTGTGCATACAGGACAAGTACTTTGAGGCCGCAGGCATATATTAAACCGAATGCTTATAAGAATAAGAGCCCCTCTCGCGCAACATAACCTTTAGCTGTTGCTCCTTTTCCTGTATGAGAGACGGCAGCAGCGAACGTCAAACTTGAAATAACCATCTTTATGTATATGGTGGAAATAAATATTTCACTTGATAATTTGTCTTAAGCCTCCAGAAGAGATGCTTCCGAATCAATAATAGTGCATTTAATTCAATGTTTCTTGTGGTGAATACGAAATTCTTGCACAAACAAAAACAATAAGGGAGGCATGCACTTGGAATATTCATTTTATACAATTGATCTCTATATCCCTCTGCGCTCATTCAAATTGCCACTAACTGAACCGTAAAGAACAAAAATTATATAGGTTTCACAGGTTAGCGATAATGTTAATATATCTAGGTCTCGTCTAGCGCAAACATCTCAGACTATTTTGGAAATGTACGTGATATCACAGTTACAACCTAACAGTAACTGGTTAGGGAATATGGCTGTGCTTACTTCTATAATATCACAACTCTTTTCCAAAGCCTTCTTCTTGGCATTAGATGAAGGATGGGTCTTCCACACGAATTCCAAGAAGACGCACACACTGGAAACACAGAGTCCTCCAAGAAGAACGAGGAAGACGCCTCCAACATTGGATACACCCAGTGCATTGGCCTCCTCCGACGAGTCCTTCACATTGGACAGTGCAGACGCACCTCTTTCCTTTTCGCGTTGCTGAGAGCAATGTCTCACCCACCATTGCTTCTTGAGACGCGCGATGACCCCTGTTTCTTGTAACCGCAGAATGGCTTCGGACAAGTGGGCCGTGTAAGGGGACCCTGAAATCAATTACAGACCAATTTTGCGTTAACACCTTGTTAATGTGTCAGTGAACCGAATGCTATTGCAATATTTGTCATGCGAGTACACAACAACCAGTCAGCTTGTAAGAGTGATGGAAAATGCAACAAAGCATGTTATTCTGCAGTTATTCTGCAGTAGAACAAAACAGCACGATTTTCCAGTGCTCACTGGAACCACCTTCAAACATTTGTCGCCATATACAAGTTTGAAGGGCTGCGAAATGCCGTTGTAGAATGTTTACCCCATGCATTAGCGGTGGTTTACCGCGAATAACTACAAGACAAAACAAAAAAAGCTGACACCGAATCGTAGGTGACATTCAGTTAGACACGTATTCGAAAGGTTATGTTAGTTATATTCTCTCCCGCTTACGTTCGAGCGATTTGTATCAGTAATATCTACATAGCCTGTGTGAATATGCATCACATCTTTCGGTGCTGTCTTGCAGTTCCTAATTGACTATTCGGCAATGGAAAGCAGCACCGAAGCGCGTAAATGCTACACCTTTGCACTGCGCCTTAAATTTGTCAATTTTTTTAATACTGTGATAGGCCCATACTTTCCGACAATATTCTGAAATATAATTCTGGCTGACATACAATTTGTGTCTCTCACTGGGCTAACAGAATTGAAATATTATCAATGTTATTTGTGAGTGCTTGCATTTAATAAACTGTGCGGTAATTATAATGTTCCTCTGTGCTGAAACACTCATAAGCCTATCAATTTATTTTCAATATTTCTATATCGTCACCATAGGGTAGAAATGAACTACGCACATGTCTAGAATGTTCCACTAGTAGGTGTTTAAACCTGAAATATCGGTCTCAGTAAAGCGACAGCATTTTTTAATGACGGTACCTCACTGCCTCATGTCTGAAAGGTTACCTGATAAATTCGTGTCTGTAACCTGAATACCTTAACTCGTCACTACACACCCTTACTCGCAGCTTGAGCATAATATAGTCACACATGATGATCTATACAATTAAGAAAATAATTCGGATTGAGAGCACGTTAAAGATCATCAGATCGTCAAAATAGACTGAGCCCTTCACTGCGGCGAGCCTAATAATCGAGTTGTTGTTTCGACAGAAAAAAAAATTATGGTATATTTCATAGGCTGCTCTCCAGGTAATTTTTTTTAATAACAAGCATACGTAATAATTGACCCTGGAGAAAGTTGTTTGTCCTAATAGTTTGTGTAGCATACTTTCAAGAAACAAATTATGTTTTTAAGTTAAATTTCCGGAGCCCTCCACTACGGCGTCCCTCATAATCATATGGTCGTTTTGGACGTTAAACCTCACATATCAATAAATCATGTTTCTAAGCTACTCAAAAAACTAAAGAGGCATTCGTAAGAATTTCGTAGATTGAACGAAACTGTAGCGCTGCGTTCTGGTGATTGTCCTGCTGACTGTCTGCTTTTACTGATTCATGCACGGCACAGTGTGCACCGCGCGCTGAATTGCCTGACCTAGATTTTGTCATTGCGACACATTCTAGCAGTTATCTTCTTTACTAAAGATAGCCTTTCCTGGTTTGTATTTCCGTACATATTCGGGGTAGCTTTGTCATCAAGTTTATTTGTAAAATCCTATATGTGACATCTATACAGGAAAGCTTTAGTTATGTGTGAAATTTTAAGTCTTCTTATACACATATATTCAAATATTTGTTCGCAACCAAAGCACAACAATTCATTTCATCAGAAAGAAAAATTCGCACTCTGCTAACCCCACGTGGGTATTTTCTTTATTCGTATCATTTATTTTTTATACAAATTGTAAAACTCTTCAAATAAAAAAAATAAGTATGTACGGTTTACATGCCCGCAATACACACTCTCGCTGAATGGCACATCTTTAGGCTGCAGATAAATCTAAATTGGACATAGAAAAGTACAGATTCTCATCTAAAACTCACAGAATGAGGCTCCACACTCTCTCTAAGTACTTCACTTATTTGTGTTCTGTTTCATAAAAATGTTGTCAAAACCTCGGCCCACCATAGAACACAACTGTGTAACATGTATTTTTACAGTTGACTTTCACCCACCGTGAACTTTCTAATCTAAAGCTGTTCAGAGAACATGGTAATCTGGAAATTTGCCTAATTCGAAAATCTAGTTCTCTTGTTTTTCTTATATTTACTCATCTAAGGCTCCTCCAATAAATAAATATAAGCACACTGTACAACTTTGACCATCATGCAGTCACTACAATTGTAAAAACATGTCTGTGTCGTAGTCGTTATCAACAGGCGGCCCTCACAGAAGTTAGCACCGAGCATCCTCAATATGATTCGGAAGCACCACCAACATGTGACGTAAGCAACTGGCGTGAACATTTTCTCATAAGCTCTTAGTCTAGCCCACAAAAATAACAAAACAGCAATACTTGCACACCGTGTCACTAGGCAAACAAAATAAGAACCATGAAAAGCGTCAGAGAGAGAGAAAGGCAAGCTTTCTTTCCCAGGCCTGTTCACCTCGGGGCAGCGCGAATCCATATCCTTTGGAGTCGAGGGGGCCCCCAATTTGAGCCAGCTGGCAATCTCGGTCTGTGAGATACTCGATGGTTCCTGCCTCCATCAGGAATGCGTAGTCGCCCCTCCGGACGCGCTCCACGCCTTCGCCGGTCGATGACGCCAGGGAGTCCTCGCGGTTGTTCGACATCACCGTCCACATCCGTTCGTACGGCTCTAGCTTCGATTCCTGTTGTTGGCGGTGAAAGGAACGACACAATGTCTTGCACAGTGGCTCCTAAATTCCTAATCATCGTACGCTGTATAAAGTGCTGTAATACAAATCGCTTATTTCATTCCAACAAGAGCCACATTTTTCATAGCGTAGCACGTACTCTTCTCTGCCTACACTGTTCGCTCCAGAAACTGTAAATGGCGAATGCTAGTGACCTGACCTTCCGCAAGTTCTCTCATACCACGGAAGTACTACCGGTTTTACGCACACGCTGACAGCGCACTGCCTCACGCTAGCTAATTTCGTCTGATTGATGAGTGAAGTACTTTAGGTGTCGTTATTATCGACTAAAGGTAGCCTATGGCGTGGGTTAAATTTGACCTAATGTGGGCTGATACAGGATAACTTACAACTAGCACTGACTGAACAATAAATGGTGGAATAACGTAGGTGAAATAACGCTGGCGGCATAACATAGGTCATCGGCAGTTATAAGCGCTACAGTTTTTTTATTCGCCATAATTATTCTTTCAAACATATATACATAACAACTACAGATGATACCGTCGTGTTTTTTTTTTTCGCCATTTTAAGGAAACACCAAGCTTTCAATGAAGGCTTTGCTAGGTCTTCATCTCTTTCTGTTACAATACGTTGAAATATATTGTTTCTGCAGAAACTTTATTTGCATCTAAGAGATTTCAATTATATGCGCACGAGTGAAATACACAACTTTTGTAATTGTTGAAGGACGGGGACCATGCCATTTTTAAAGTGCTTGCGTCAACACCATTCGCGAATTTGCTATTAAGCAAATACGCTTTGTGTAATGACTGTATTTGGTAGTCAAGACAGCAGTTTATTCATTTATGTGTGCTCCAAAAAAAGATATCCAAAATATTTAACCAGTGATAGTGCTGACGCTGGGGGACTAGGTGTGAAAATGTCGTTGTGTAAAACCTTATTGGCACGGCAAAATTATAAGCATCATGAAGTTATATTTTAACTTACCTTAAAAAACTTCTCTGTTGAGCCCGACGACATGCAGCCGTACTTAATCTTGGACTGCGCAGCCAGGTCATGAACATTTTCTATGGGAAACTGGAGCTTCTCGTTGACCAAGAAAGCGGCCATGTTGGCCGTGTAGAAGGAAATCATGATGAGCGAAAACACCCACCAGCTGATGGCAATGAACCTTGTGGACGCGGCCCTGCAAGCGATGTTAGGAATATAAAAAAAACGGCAGGCGTTTCAATATTTCACTCTCATTGAACTTTCCGACGATTTGAAAGATTTTGAAAAACGTGTCTTATCCTTATAAGCAACGATTCGAAGTGGTTAACAATAATGCCATGAGAATACTCAATATTGCAATCCAATAAAGTTCACCAGTTCCTTGCTCTAACAATTGCGGTTATAGACTTCCTATTGTCTTTGAATAACATCAAATCAATTGCAAATGCTGGTCTCGTCTATTTTTCGTACTCAGCATGCTATTGCGACTCTCACAATCCATAGCAGATCTTACCTTGCGCACACTTTCCCTTTGTGTATATCGATGATATAAGCAATGTATAATCTAGTTAAAGCTTCCTTTTTTGTTTTTCTTTCGTACTAGATGTTTGCTACACTCTCAGTCACGCCACGCACATTGTACGTTAACAACGATTTTACCATCTCGATACTTACCTGGCGCTGGTTTCACAGCCTTGGAAAATGAGCGCCGCCGTTGCGTACCACAGGCTCTCTCCAAGCCCGAGTGCATTTCTAGGACTGTCCGCACCCGATGAGCGATCGCAGTCGCACTTCAGACCGTGTCTCGGCACGTGCCATTCGGCGGGGGCCATGCGCGACGCCAGGTGGAATATCAGCGCCGAACCCAGGTACGCTGCCAGTAGGCAGAGCCAGACGTCGAGAGACAAGGGCAACAGAAAGTAGAAGAGACAAGTTCATATCACTTTGTCTTACACTCGGAAAACAAGCGTCGCGAATCTCAAAGAAGTAATTCAATCGAGGAGGAGGATCCCTGAAGCCTGTACATTCCATAATTCCCATGGGGGTACAAGCATCAGACTCCCCTCTAGATATTGTATGAAGCTAGATATTATATATATATATATATATATATATATATATATATATATATATATATATATATATATTGAATCTATCTCCCTATCCGGTGGCAATATTTTGCCAAAGCTCCGGAGAAGACTGAGTGGTCTGTTAGATGTGTAAATTCTTTGAAAGAGCACTGTTTATCCTGATACTTTTATTCGATGTAGTTTACTACTTATTGTTCATGTTGTTCCGCCGTAATAACCATAACATGGTCCTGCATGGCGAGAATCGTCATAAAAGAAAATGTTGCTTCATAATCGGGTTGCTTCACCATGTTGCTTCATCATGCTAATGTCGGCAGCTCTAAAGTTTCCGTGAGCCTGTTTTTAGTTAGACGAGCCTGTACGAAACTAGAAAAAAACGTGTGCGAATAAGTATTGCGCCATAGAATTGGAACAATGCATGTTACACATATAAAGGTTATTCTGACCAAAAAAAGAAAATCAGGTGCAAACGTTCTAGTAAATAAATGGACTATCCGGGTTCCAACAAAATTTTGTGGAAAACGCGAGAAGATTTCTAAGGCGGCTTTTTTTTACTATGAAGCTGACATCCGATAAACTTTCATTTTTTTTATCTCACACTCGCAGCGAGGTTTTTGTGCTAAGGCCACATAATACAAAAAGGTGGCGGAAAAGCTCTTCTGCTAATGCGATAAGTGAGGATCAAAGGACTAGGTACTGCGAAACGGCGACAGAGCTGGAATTAAAACACAGGCTCACTTCCAAAAAGGAGCAGGCTACCGCGTTTTGCGGAAGCGAACGCCAGCGGAGCTGCAAACGTAAAGGCGGGGATTTCTAGAAAAACAACACCTCTTGCTTGCACGGATGACTTTCTTGAAAGTCCTGCTGGTGGTACGATCTGTATCAGACTCTGGATTTTTTTTAGTGTTCAGAAGACAGTGCCTGGTTTCTAAGTTCGCCATCAAGAAGTTTTCAAAAGTAGATTAGCTTGCAACAGAGTCATGCGAAGCTCTGCACGTAAACAACCTTTGGCTGAAGTCCAGGCTACATAACAGGCCTGTGACGGTTAACATTAACGATGAAAAACACTTGTTTTTCTCAAACAAATTACACGTACTTGCTCTCGCCTTGTTACCAGAAATATTCAACGCCATTGATGCCTCCTCAGAAGCTCTCTTTTCTAGTCCTAAATATTGTAACAATTTCTTAGATTCATTCACGTGTTACAGAAAAGAATAATGAATTTCTGTGTATGAATACACAGTTTTATCCGCTGGCCAAAGCGCAACGATCCAATTGATAGCAAGAGCGGAATGCATAGAAGTGCTATAAATGGTGAGGTGCTTAAAGCACGAAGAAACGCTGCGTCTGTAAAAAGAGTCTTGGCCAGAACGTGCTGTGTGGAACCCAACAGCCATGTGAGGTATTTATTAGAAACAGAAAGCTTTCGTGCAAGTGCTGGAACACCACAGCCTACAAAAATACCACATGCTAGAACGAACGATTTTGTTAAAGCGATACTAATAGACCAGAAGCAAATAGTTAGCACACATAGCTCTGCATTCCCTGCCACCAGCCCTTGGAATGTCCGTCAACGGCAGTCACAGGGTGTCTTCGATACTGATTGAGTTAGGCAGCAGCTTTGACATGGACACTTAAGGAGCTTATATTGACTCATGTGCTGTCTCAGTATACCTTGAATTATCAAGGACCAATGACTATACTATCTATGACTTCAATCATTTGAAAAAAAATGGTGGCATATCCAAGGAGTGAATGAGGGAGAGTGGGCGAAGAGTCCGTCCGTCCATTCGTTCTTGCTTCCGTCCGTCCATGCGTGCGTCTGTGTGGCCGCCCGTGCGTCTATCCGCCCATCCGCGCGTGCGTCTGTTCGTGCGTCCGCACGTCGACCTGTGCGTCCGTCCCTGCGTTCGTTTATGCATCCGCTCCTGCGTCCGTCCATGCGTCCATCTGTCCGTTAAACCATCCATGCTTCCGTGTATGCATCTGTCTGTGTGTCCGTTCGTACACCTATTCAACACTCCAAGTGCTACCATCTCACATCATTTCATCATATATTCCTCAAATAGAAGCACCGTCATTCAGCGGACATTCCAAGGACTGAATGAGAGGTGGCACACGCACACTTCCTTTGGGCTTGCGCTTCGCGTCTACTTGCCACCTTTAACCACCTTGAGTTCATGGTGTTTACTAGTTCACTGTATTCATGGAACTGCGGGCCAACGCTCGCTAAACCTTTCTAAAACCAAGAAGGTTACACCCAGCGAGTATAACGTAGCAACCCTTTCTTGTCAGATAGCGCTCAATGTATATGCCAATGGCTGCTAAGGGGTAATGAGAGATAGGAGAATGCGGTTTTAGTTAACGCACATGCTGCATTTTTTTATTGTTCAACAACACACAGAAGGAATTTCCCACCGGCACCACCTTTGAGGTCAAAATCTAAGACTCGTTACACACTACGACTACTACTACTACTACGAGGGACGAACGGGTGTCGCTTTAAGGAGCTTTGCCCATAAAACAAAACCACGGGTCCGAAACTCGGTGAGGCTAGGAACTCGTTATACCGTCTCATTGAGGAGCAACAGGCCGGGTTCACACAGACTAGGCTGCTGTCTCAGAATCACAACTTGTCAGAGCGAGTGATCAGTACGCGTTTCGCTAATTTGCTCTATTTTTCGCTAACGATTGGCAATATCTTTATTTAAATACAGGATTTTGCGTTGCATGGTGAGCACAGCATTCATTGTGGGCTCACTAATAACTGCAGTGTGGACCTATAAACACTTACAATACTACTGGTGAGTTTCCCATGCCGTGTGGCGGTAATAGCTGCTCAAGGCCTTCCTCACACTGCAGTCAGCTCGATGGCATAAACAAATGAAAACTTTACCGTTTAAGATAAACTGTACTATAGTCCTTATTTGGACTGGTTGGTACATCATCAACGATGACAAAAAAACGCGCAGTTTCTTTTTTTTTACTTCGTCGTTTAAGATCAAACAACGCTGTATGTGCAACCTGTGAAACAACTTGGACCCCTTAGGCAGTATTGCAGGCTATTTTTTTCTAGCAAGATGTCACTATTTCAAACTGAATGCAAACCAAAAGTACTCAAGTCAAACCCACTGAGAGAGTCCGTGGAATTCCCAACAGCAGATAAATGTACGTTGACGCGCACTGCTGAATAGCGCTTCAGTGAAAGAAAATGAAAGTGCTTAGAACGAAAAAGGGAAGCGTTTGAGGCGGCCTATTGGAAAACGTTCTCATCAGCGCTCCCAGTGAAAAAGGACTGCAAGGTGTGTAAACATGAGTTCATGAAAGACGCAAAATCTATAGACGACAGCGAATGACGCTGCTTTGATGTCCTGTAATCCCCGTCTTGCAGCGCTTTCTACCTTCCGTTAGAGGCTTATGTAGTGCACTGCATGAGGCCTTAACTTTTGAGCTTGTGGGCGAAAAAACTAAGGAGTCAAGGACTCTGTGTGATGAAAAATGGCATATGCACTCTATAGGCTCTCCTTCTGGTCAGCCGCTTTCATGGCATTCTTCGACAGCGCACAATTTTTTCACATACATATATAAACACCCCTCAGGTTTTTGTGTAAACAGCCAACCGCCTCCTGCGTCCTGGGTTTATGTTGGCTGCCACGATCGATACTAGCGCTTCTTCATTGCAGACTTTTACACTGTTAATAGCAAAGCTTCTGACGTCCTTGCCCGAGCAGTGCCGCATCCTATACCTACGGAAAGAGAGGGTTCGTAGCTATAGGCCGAGTTGTGCGCCCTCTCTCTTCATTGGAAAAAGGCGCTGCGCCGCGTCCAAAAGCCACGCACCGGCGCGATGAAGGCTTGACCAAACGCACCCATTGCAGCACGTCCGCGCGTTTCTTTGTGTGTCTTTATGAGAGAGGGTGCGCAGCTTTTCGTACCCACGCACCCTCCCTCTTCATGAGGAAAGGGTGCGGCACCGCGTAAACAGCCGCGCACTGACCCGCTCCAACAGATGCGTGCGGTCAGGCCTTAACGGTACACAGGAAGCATTTGTTGAAATGTTACCAAAGGGGCGCTCAAGCGCATGCGGTTACGGACGCTCACGCAACAAGCTATATTGAACTGAAAACTATGGTGGGACTCACTTGACTCGGTCTTCTCACGAGCCGAAAGTGGGACATGGCGCTCTAAAGCCGTCTTCGAGCAATTGACCATTGTGCAGTCCAGCACACTAGGGTTTCATCCTTGATATAGGTTTAATATAGGTACCCATTGAATTGGAAAGGACAAGATCCAAATATTTTAGCGTCAGTACCCATACACATCTTCAGATGCCATATGTCATCTGTTATATTGAACACTTCATTACTGCGGCAAACTTCCGAGGCCCCAAAAGTATGCTTGCCCGATGCTTGTCCGATACGGGCTTAACTAAATCACGTCAATAGGTTCAACAAACGATGCTGAAAACAACTGGGAGAACCGTACGCTTGCTATGACCGCACGGTTGAAATATTTTGGAGTGAAAATTTTCAAGGGTGATAAACAGATTTGCTCGACAACGAATGAAGTCGTTATCAAGAATAGCGTATTTATAAAAATTCCGACTTCAGTAAAACGGAAATCCCAACCCTCATTTCTACGAGCGCGTGAAAGTCCTTTATTTAAGATGTTCTACAGGCTGACGAAGGTTGGAAAAAACATGAAATTTAGATTCCACTCGAAAACAGCGTTCCGGGGACAGAAACTACGGATAATTGAACTGGACACTGTGTTTAAAGAAGAAAGGATGAAGAAAATAAAGAAAGGAAAAGAAAGAAAAAGAAAAAACACAGTAGGCACCCCGCTATTTTCTCATATAGGGTGAGGACTTCTGAAATATTTGGATGTAGCTCGCACTTCATAGTAGGCCTGATGAAGAGCTGCATTGCATTGAACACAGGCGGGCACGTCATTCGGCCAATGGGACTTCGTCTGATACTCGTCATTTGCACTGTTAGTACTCACCCTGTCCATGACATCTCTGATGATACCACTCCACTCTCCACGTACGTTTACTACACCATAGGTACCGTTGCGTACAAGGTGCAGTTCAAAGCGGAATCCAAGCAGGAGCGCTATCTGTCGCAGAATATCGACGCAATATCCGTCCAACCTGTCTTCACCGGCTGATGACGTCTTCGAGTCCTTGCGCAACAAAGAGCAAAGTGAGGACACGACGTAAGGAAGAAAGTATCGTATGCGCTAAAAGGTTTATACGAATCCATAGCCAAGAAACTGAGCAAAAATCCAAACTGGGTAGAGAGTAACGCTTTCGTCCCTTTACAACTTCTGATTTGTTCGATGTCAGGCACCTAACTCGAGGATGACGAAAAAATGTTTCTTCACGTAACAGAATGTTTTATGAAAGTTTTTACTTTAAGGAATAACCTATTCCTCCAATATCTTCTCATTGTGAACTAATTGTGTGCTAATTGCGTAATCAGGCACATGCCACACTTTCTCGCAACGATGCCGTTTAGGAGGCTTTAGCAGTCTGCCAGGGCAGTTAATATTTAGCATGGTAGCGTTTGCTACGAGCATTCGTGCGCCAATTTATATTTACAAGCTTAATTGCGTTTTTCGTATTGCGCCATTCTATACCCGATCACGTTAGGAAATTCAGGACATAATACCATACAGGAAAAGGCGCACGTTGTTCTTGTCTTAATCACATATATCTGATCTCAAGGAACACATCGCTTCATGCCTTTGTTTTATGAAGCCATTAGCCTTTCTCATTGACCTTTTCTAGCTGGGAAAATACTATTATCTCACATGTAAAAGAATGCCATAATTTCGCCTTGCAGAAAAGTAGCTTCCACTAATAACGGCGCGCTTGCACCCCACAGGTAACAGCCCTTTTTCAGAAGACTGAAATATTGAAATAAACTGTCAAAGATCACTAAAGGTTTTCCTCCTCGACAATTAGGACACGCAGGTCGGATGTTGACTGTTGAACAGGACTCAGAAAATTGAAATAAACAATGTTTCCTGATGAGCTATCAGGTCATATACTATGGAGCACCGGAAGTCGAAAAGATTTCAGTTCTGGACTTGTGCCTTATGATTATGACTGTAACTACGGCTTGAGGGGACAGCCGTGCATATTAGAAATTCTTCATCAACTTTTAGCCCTACCAACGTGTTTAAGTATGCTAGCAGTAGAAGGAACCATCACCCTGAAAGGCACAAAACATTTATTGCTGAATTGAGGATTTCACCGGTTGGGACAAAACGACGGGTCACTATTTTCTTCAGCATGATATTTAAAACTTGAATACAAAACTATACCGGTTTGTTACAGTTGAACCTTTTGATAAGATATATGCACCTAAGAGAAATGTTTCTGCTTGATATGAGGTGCCCGTTACAAAAAAAAAAGCACGACGTGTGTATTTGCCTATCAAGACCTCCTTCAATACACGCACACTGGTTTCCCTTACGACTGTATGGGCCTTAAATCAGTGTCTCTCATAAATGATGATTACAATACACCTAAGAAGGCTCCATTCACATCACTAGAGCTTGTTCATGTTTCCCATAAAAAAAACGTAGCCCTACATTCTGAAAAACGACGCGTGTGATCAATGCTCCGCATTAGACATTTGCAAAGATAAAGTGGTTTGACGGCCACTAAAATAAGTCGTTTAAATTTCCATCCCACCCAGTTTCTTTTAATCATCCAAGACATATCTCTACAGTTCAATTAGCTAAACATATAGTAAAACTGTTTGTGCACGTACATACAATACATCTTCAATCAACCACATTTATACTAGACAAAAAAAGTAACTACGAAAAACCTTGACTACGCACCACGATAGTAACAACGAGCAGTGTTTTATTGCGCAGTGTGTGAGCTACCTCCTCGTAAACCTCGATTTGTTTCTTGCTGTAATGAACGCCGCTGCGCTCATCCCAGGTACCAACCCCAAAAATATAACAACAGGAAAGCGAGAAAAATAGAGACTCTGTTTAAAAAAGCCATGACATGGTCATTCTAAAATACGTGCTTTTCAGCGAAAGCTAGAAGTAGAGTGGCTATTCTGTCTATATGTGCTTTACAGGGAAAGCTAGAAGTGCTGGGTATATTATGCCTTTAGAGATACGAATATTGAGCCGTCAAAGAGCTTCACAGCGAAAAAAATTATCCCTGTAAATCACTGGCTACATTAAATTCCGCCCTCCGCCAGCAGCCAGCATTTTGCCATGGCACCTGTGACGTGGCATGAAGCAAGGAACAGTGCCATCGTCTTGCACCACAGTTTCAGCCACTCCCAATAGTGAAACTCTGAAGTCTAAAAAAAAGCTGAGTCATCTCGATTTCATGCCCAGCTGATGACAGAAAACACCGTTAACTAGAATGCAGCCGCTCGTACGACAAGTTCCTTGTTACGTCACGGCTCGCAAGTGCGCCAGTGTTGGCCTGTTCTCAAGCAAGCCGAAAATTTGTACAAATATTCAGTAATAGGTTAGGTTATTCATCAAATGCTGTAAATTTAACCAGTATATTTGTGAATGCTCAAATCTTAACGCATGCAACACTTATTACGATCCTAAATTGGGCACCATGACCCCTTCTTATGTACGGAAAATCACCTGCATAAGTAGCATGGTACTTTATTTCTTTTTGCAATATTGTGGCGTTTCGTCTGTATTGTTTTAAAATTCAACGTTTTTACGAGGTAGCAAGCCTTACCTTTGGTGCCACAATTTTGTAGGGAGAATTTAAATCGATAGGTAATGAACTCAAGTTAAAACAAAACACGGTATAAAACTTCTGCACCTGGATATTGTGCAACTGCTTGAGTGCATGCCTAAGAATGGTATTTTCAGTAGTCTCTTTCTTGAATTCTATTATAGGCAATGCAAATTTACTTTTTTTCACTCTAAGAAGGGGTTTCATTTAGTAACTCTGTGAAAGGGTACGCAAAAAGAAACACTGAAGGCTGATAAAAATATCCTCCCTTCAAACGAAAGGAGCTGATCTACTGCTCGATAGGAAAGGTCAGACAGTCCAGCAGTCATTCGCAAACACTAAGTTAGGCGGCTGAACCTACATTGATCAGAGCTGTACTTAACAAGCTCAAGAAATTCATTGCTCTCAGACCGGATTTGGATAGACGTTCTCTAGATTTAATTAAATCCTTGGTAATGCTGCAGCATTACCAAGGACACGCTTACGGGAATAATAAGATTAAGCTACAGAGAATAATCTGCACACGCTAAAGGGAATAATAAGATTAAGCTACAGAGAATAATAAATACAGCCACTAGTGATTTGAGTGAATGTTTTTGTGCTTCCTTGTATTCCTTTGATTTATTTAAAGCGTGTTTCTTCTTTACTATACACCTTTTTACACCAGAAAGATGTCTTTTCGTTAAGACCGAAAGAAGAAAAAGCGGAATTCACGCCACAGTTTTGCCTTAAAGCTATAAATAGTGCCGTGAAAAATGCACAAAGCCAGAAAAGTAAAATAACCTTATGCACGTTTGAAAAAAAGAACACGAACAAAACACGCGTACAGCGATCGGCTCATCGGCGTATAGAAAATGATGCCGACACAAAAATGCACGAAGCTTCTTTTCCCACTTCGGCTTAGAGTTCCGACCACAAAAATTTTCAGGCTCGTAGCAGCGAGGCGTTCAGACGCTGAATAAGTCAGGAGGCACTCTTTCGAAGTGAAGAAGACACGGCTGGGTAGATATTGTAACGGGTGTTTCAAATTTTGCACGCGTGGGTTGTGGCAAGAATACCTTGGGCGTGCAATTTGCATGAGGTTGTATTTTGCGCATTTTTTGAGCTGCAGTGTTAAACTGCGCGGAAGAGCATGTGCTGTTCCCACTATCCCACTTTAATGCTAGGAACGAAGTGGCCGAACATCTAGAGCTGACATTCACATTCATACTGACTTATCTGTGAGCATTTAAGCGATGTACCAACCAGGGCATTTGAAATACCTGTGCCAGTACATAAACTTTGCTATATTTAGCATGTTGTATGCAGTTATCTTGAAGTCGTAGTTTTGCCGTCAGCGCAAATAGGTGAATGAGGTAGCAATAAATTATAATCTTGAACAAAGCAAGGCATTTGGCTCGCTCTTTTAGCACAGCACCCGTCGCAACACAAACAATAATCTATGTAAGGTAACGGGGCCCTGAAGCAAGTAATGAGGTTTGAATTTCACGGAATCTTAGCGACGATAACACAACGCGTATCAATGACAAGCAGTCGGCTGATTCACTTTATACTCAACATGACGGCGACGTTGGCGGCTAAATTACGCCCGGATTGTCCATTTTATTAAAACGGAACAAAATATTTGACTTGCCTGACTGGCGAAGTTCTTTAATGTGTGTAGGCGCGTTTTTTTTTACTAAAGCCGGCCTTTCGTTACAATACCGCACTATTGGAAAGTTTTTTACAGTGCTATTCTAATATATATTCCACACAATGCCATTACAAAGTCTCTTCATTTTTTCTTGCCACCAACCAAATAATCTCAGGAAACTTAAACGAAATATAAAGAATGCGTGGCTCAACTTAGCACAACAATACCTAGACAGGACTAAGACATTTTTCAGTGCGATTGGCGAACAAATAGGTAAACGGGCATTTCATATTATTATTCATATTCATTGCGTTCTCTCCTGCTTGTTGTTTTCAGTTTTCATTACATTCTGCAGAGAGTAAAATTTTAGCAATGAAGCCACAAGTTCGATGAAATACACTGCTTAGATACAAAACCCAGAATATATAAGTCGTCACTCTGTATATGTTTGAAAAAAATTCCAAAATTTTTTTTCAACCAATTATCACAATAACAATTTTCGTTAAAAGTACTTGTTATCCCTGAGGCTAATCGGTTAAATAAAATGAAAAGACTCTCATTTTTTTAAAACTTCAGCTGAGCTGCTGCATCGACTTAAGTTAGCATGTAAATCAATTTCCTTAACACACATCTAAATACTCCCTCTCTCCCTCGCACTCGATAAAACACATGCTTATATAAGTTGAATATTGAGTAATAAAAAGATATTTTGCTGAAACGTTTAACAACTAGCAACCAATTTAATGCAATACATGCTCGATACTACTCTACTTTTGTTTTTCTTACATTGCATTTTTTGTGAATTCATCTACGTGTCATTTAGGCAGAGATTTGCGCACAAAGTTTTCGCTTTGTTTTTAATACTGAAACACGACCTCTCATGAACATTGTACAGAGCTATTGTTCCTGAGGCGTTTGCACGCCGGACACGTAGGTCCACCGTGAAGACTTGTTTTAACGGTTGAGAAAATGGGCTCTCTCTTATGAGACTTTTTTCAATCCGAAAGCTACAAAATACAACAGCCCTTGTTCTTTCGGTTCTTACATGCTTTGTTAAATATACGTAATGTCACAAAACCAGCGGCCACGGGATAACATACGTGTTTTCACTCGAGCCTAAAGAACGGCTCTCCGTGGTCCAGAATACTAAGAGTAGAGATGTTTCCAGCATGTTCAGGGCTTTGTCTTTCCTCAAACATCAGTCTTCTTTGTGTTTTTTTGTAACTGTAGTCGTTTTACAAAAAGAAAGCAGGGGATATTTTGGCAGTAATGAAGAAGAAGAATTCGAGGTAGCCTAACAAGTCTGTGGAGCATTTTATCAAGGAAAAAATTCTTAAAATGTCGATGAATCATCCTGCTGCAAACGGCGCCCTGCATACGAGACTGTGCAGTGGAATAAGTGGTTGTCACAGAATATTATTGTACAATGATTTAGGCATGCTGAATACGTCTAAGTATCGAAGTACTTTCTAAGAACACATCTTTCAGGGCTCTTCCGAATCCTCTTCCACAATTTCCGCGCCTAAAATGAGGCTTTTTGCTAGTTCAATAAAAAGTTACTAAGAACTCCGCATTGAACGATCTTCTGTCGTTGTATTTTGACTTGGTTTATTTATGTGCCTAGTCTCTCGACATCCGATGGCCGGAATGAAGACAGCTGCAAAGGCTGAGTTTGTTGGCCGAGTGCAAAAAGATTTCGACATTTGCACTGATTCTAATAAAATGACTTGTTTGTACCCAATCTAGAAGATTTCAGATGCTAATGCGTGATCGCGGAACTAACGCGAATTCGACCGTTTGCAAAATAATGCAAAGACGAGAAATCTTCATAGACTTGCACGCAGATGTCCGCGTCGACCTTTCGCTATATATAATTTTTGGCTTGTTTAGCCATTTTGATAACAGCACATCATTCTATGGCACTTGATGATGTTAACTGTTCGAGCATCCGACGTCCGGAGAGCGCTTACGATTGATGGCAAAAGAATAGACATCCCCACGCTGAGACGCCACGTTGTAATGGGAAATAAAAGTAACATTTCTGACTCCAAAAAATGATTTAATTCAAGGCCATCAAGCAAAAAAGCTCATAATTATCATTATCATCATCAGCCTGATGTCACACAGGTCCCGTTAATTAGGGAGGCGATCGCCGGGCTAATTCCAAGGGCCGAAGTATCGGCCCCCCGAACCGCACCACGAAAGCGTGGACAATTTAGAAGTGGTCCTTTTTGGCGTGCCAGCGGACGCCGGTTGTGGCCCAAAGAACAAGTCAGAGCCGAGAGTTGATAAAAAAACAAAATTATATTCTCAATAATGGCAGACCGAAGACAATACACAAGTATGCACACTCCACAATAGTTGCATACAATATGTCACCAATCAAACAACGTACTACACAGTACAATCAGCCATACTCGAAACAACGGACACAGACAACAATACGCACTACAATGCAGTCGCATGCTTCGAACAACCAAGACACTTGAAGACTAAAGAAATAGAAAACCTATTCAGTTCAAAGTTCTTGGAACAAAAGCCTGGATGATACTCTTCCGAGAATCACTCACTCAAAGTCCAGCGTTGTTGTCGTTCCGCTGCCCCTGCAGTTTCTCTTCCAGGAAACCTCGCGTCTTCAATTGGCCACTCTCAAGCTTCAACTTCTTCGCCGGAAAACACGTCGGCTTCACACCCGCAGCTGTTGCTACGCGTCTTCGCTCAATAACGGTAAACACACACTCTTGCCTGTAGCTCGAGTCGTCACCCCTCAGGTTGAAATCATCTTCTTCTCATGCTTTGTCTCTACGGACAAAACCTTCGCCGACTACACGGCGGAATCCATACGCGCTCTGGCGCTAACTTCCGTCTTCTCCTGATCTCTCATCTCCGCTGCTCGGTTAAATACCTTCCGCGCGACATTCCAGAAAGTTCTCCTCATTTCGTCGGCGCGATGCGCAGCGGAGGCTGGGGAGAGGGCGAGACGGTTCGAATGCCCTCCGCGTCGGATGACTCAACTCGGCATGACCACGCCTATTTCCTTCTAGAAATTTCCAGAGCTTGCTCGGCCGTCGATGTGGAGAGAGGAGGTTCGTCGGCGAAGCCAACACCACCTAGAACTAGGAGAACGCCCGCGCATGTCCCCCTCTCCACACCAACTACGTCACCACAGTGAGATCTGCAAGCCCGACGACGCGAGCAGAGAGAGCGCACGGCGCGCACGGGAACTGGCGCGGCTCGGCTTGGCTTTCGGCTGTGGCTAGTACGGAATCCATCTGCCAGCATGCGCGTTGTGGGTAGAAAACTGTTGATTGAATGTGGCAGCCGCAAGGTGTTTTTTGATGCAGAAAATGAAGAAAATTTGTATGTGTTTTCATTTACATCAAGGTCTATTCATGCGACGCAGTGCTGGTTATAAAAATTGTGATATACTGCAGGCTTGAATACATAAGAGCACCAATGCTAGCGATATCAGCCTAAGCATCTGGCAACGCTGACACAATTTCCAGTGCTGCAGCTTGTTGGCGTGCATTTTCTTTGTACTCAGTTGCTCAGGCGTGCTGCATGAACTTTTGCTGGTGTGCTGACGAAAATTCCTGGGTGCTGCTGTGCACCAAACTGTCGATCGAGTTACGCTAATGGACCGCGAGCACGCGTGTACAGGTTTCCGTTGGACCCCGCCCGAATTGCAGCGTGGACGAAGGCTGTGCGGCGGGAAAACTTCACACCTACGAAGTACACTGTGGTAAGCACACGTTCCCGTTTGTTTTCCGGAAGTCGTGGTTCTCGTGGGAACAGAGTCTAGTTAATTGCGTGACGCATGCAACCGTTACGACGCGCTATGCACCTTAAGGATTGACAACTGAGCAAATGGTGTGTTTCAGTGTAATATTGTTCCATGTTCGTGCCGTAAAGTGTATAGTGCCATGTTTACGCCTCAGGTTGCTCATGTGCGGTTCTGCCTAATCAGAAATTGATTTAGCGCAATGTATTCGTGAGTAAAACTGACTGCGTCGAACATACGATGTAGACCGCGTAGTTATTTACATGCGGGGCATCCGCCACTACTTGAGCGCCAAACAAACGATGGCTCATGGTTTACCGTCTCAAAGCAAGGTTCGCTAAGTGAGACGTTATTCTTGTTGACTGCGTGGTCGTGGTTGCCGTACAGAAGCAGATAAATAAAGCGAAAGAATTTGTCTTAATCTTTACAAACGGCGCACTGGGATCATGTAATTCTGTAAAAAAGTTATGTATAATTCTGTCGCTTTCATCTCATACTTCGTTGTTTGTGCTTATGTTCCAGGTCTGTGAGCACCACTTTCTTGAAGGTGACTTCGTAGACTCCACCAGCTACTTTGACAGCATGACTGGGAAAGTAATTGAAGTACCCCTCAAGCTGAGGCGCTTGAAGCCTTCTGCAATCCCAAGCGTTTTCCCTAATTGCCCTGCTTACTTGTCCCGCCAAGAAACTTCTGCACGCAAGAGCCCAGAAGAAAAGCGTGCTCGTGTGGACGCAGAAGCGTTGCAGGAAGCAATACGGTTATCAGATCAGTCTCACGAAGCGGAAGAAAAGAAGAATGTCATCGCCACTTTCGAAGACCTATTGACAGCAGTAGGTGACCTCTCTCTCACTGACTTCTGGAACAAGGTGGTCACCCAGAAACAAGTACTTTTCCTCAACTTCAGCGACCAAGGTGCCCCAGTTGTGCATCGTGCAGTGACAGTGGCATCCGACCTTTCTTTGGCAGTGCATGTTGGTGAAATGAGGTTACGAAACCTAGGTTCCTCTGTGCTTCCTATGACAATTTCTGACTTGAGAGTGCTTCACAAAGCTCGGTGCGAAGTGGAAGACGTCACGAAGGATTCCACAAATAATGAACTCCAACTAGAGATTCTGCTGAAGCGTGTCGTGGCACTCCTGGAGCAACTGTCATCTGCAGCTCTCCCGCATGAGTGGCAAGTGCAAGTCGTCAAATTTGTGAGACAGCAACTTCAAGTTCTCCTCACTAAGGCGTCGACTTACCCAGCTGACTTTCTGGTGTTCTGCAGCCTTGTGTACACAATATCGCCGCACGCATACAGATTCATCAGGAGTACAGCAAAATTAAAGCTCCCACATCCACAGACAATAAGACGCATTTGTGCCTCTTACCGTGCTAGCCCATCCAGAGAGCAACAAGAGGATTCATTCCTTTCTTATGCAAGGAGACTGGCATCAACACTAAAAGACCATGAGCGCTTTGTGACGCTTATGATGGACGAGATCCACCTGCAGGCATCCTTTCAGTACAAGGGTGGTTATGTCACTGGTGCAGCGACAAACAATGAAAATGCGGCAAAGACAGCACACGTCTTTATGACACAAAGCTTGTTATCATCAAACAAGGATGTTGTGCATATACTTCAAGTAGCACAAATAGAAGCGAAACAGCTACATGAATTTCTTGATCTGCTGATCAGGCACCTAGAAGACATTGGAATACCAGTAGTTGCAGTGGTGTCTGACAACAACTCGATCAACCGAAAGGCTATGTCAATTTTTGCTGATCTTCCCAAAGTGAGCATTGTATACAGGCACCCGTCAGACTCATCAAGACCCTTGTTTTTTATTCTGGATGCAGTGCATATATTAAAGTGTATCCGAAATAACTGACTGAATCAGCGTAATTGTGGAAGGTGCATCTTCTTTCCCAATTTAAGTGCCCTTTCGGAAAACGCATCTGTCCTGACAGCCTCGTTTAACACACTATGCAAGTTGCATGAAGGAGAAAAAAATGAGCTTTTGCGACTAGCTCCAACTTTGTCCTTCAAGCCGCTGAATCCATTCAATCAAGAGCGACAAAATGTAAAGCTCGCACTGAGGATCTTCAGCAGTTCAACTGCTGCAGCTCTAAGAAGCACCAAAGTCGCACTTGAGCATAAAGCTGGTACATTGGAACTTATTAACATTGTTTTGACATGGTGGAATGTGGTGAACGTCAAGACCCCATTCAAAGGTCAGCGTCTCCGAGACCCATTTCAAGAACCGATAAGTGCACTGCAATGCCACCAAATTGAGTTTCTAAACAAGATTGTGGATTGGTTGGACTACTGGCAGAGCTTGAAGCACGATGCTGGCCAGTTAATTCGCGAAACGCACATGGCACTGCGACATACCTCACATGCTTTTGTTGAGGTGTCAACGTATTGCATTGAAGAACTTCGGTTCAAATACGTTTTGCTAGGGAAATTTCAAACCGACAGCTTGGAAGACAGGTCTGGCAGGTACAGGCAGCTGTCTGGTGCCCAATACCACGTTTCGATACGTCAGATTTATGAATCCGAGCAGAAGCTGAGACTTCAGAAGCTACTTGATCTTCCCAACTTGGATACCATTGCACCTTGCATTCCTACCACTGATTTGAAATTCCTTGTTAAGCTGTTTTATGTTGCAGTGATGGACGATGATGTGAAGGAGAAGGAGAAAATGCTACCAGCTATTACATATGTAGCAGGACATTGTGCATATGCTGCAGTTAGGAAACTTGCCTGCTCTTCCTGCCAGGAAAACTTGACTGTTGAGAATCGGACCATTGAACTAGATGATGATGTGCTGATAGCTAATGCAACGCGTGGTGGACTGAAAGTTCCACAAGCGATAGTTGTGAATGCCGTGCTCACAATGGAAATTGTGCTTGACAAGCTGAGAAGTTCGAAGTACGCATCACAATTTTTTGCTTGCGCAAAACAAAAAGAAGTTCTTGTAAGCTTCGCGACTTCCCTTGTTGAGTGCAATGAAGACTTGGATTTCTGCGATGGTGGCCACTCACCTAAACTTGTCTTAAACTATGTTCTCAGTGCTGCTGCCAATACGCTGCTGAATAATTTGTGCAAAGTTCAAAATAACAAGCTGAATGAAAGCAAGGCTGCAAAGCGGAACAAAGTTGAAAATAAAGGAACTGAAAGCAAGGCTGCGAAGCGGAAGCTCAGTATTCTTCAAGCGTAATCTTCTTTCTTATGAATTGTTCAGCCTGTTTGGATTATGATGTATCACGAATAAATATGTCTCACAACAAAACTTTCAGCCTCTTTTAAACTGCACGAAATGGCTGTGCATGCTGTTAAAAATTTCACGAGTGCCTGATGAATTATTTCAAGCCAGCGTTTAGTTAAAACATACTGAAAATATTCCTTAATGCAAGTATTCGGTGCACTCCGAAACCGCGAAAATAATAATACTAATGTAGGGAAAATGCCATTTCGGAAAGAAAAAGCGTAGCATTGGGTGAAGCCGACTTTTAGGCCGATCTCACTGCGGTGACGTCACGCAGCCCTGCACAGGCCTTCTCTAGTTCTAGGTGGTGTTGGCGAAGCCACGCTTCCGAGGGGTGAGCGTCGCGCGCCCGTGGAGCCTTGGATGCTTGTTTTCTCTTTTCTTTTTTTTTCTTTGACCTCGCCGCGTCTCTCCCGCGCGTTATCGCAAGAAGTTGGCGGCGCGCCCGTTTTGAGCGCTCGTTCTGTAACACTGCCCCCCACTTTAAGAATATTATCTTATAATATTCAAAACCACACAAACGAGCGCGAACAGTCCCCACAACTCTGAAAGACTGTAACACAAACCGTCGCTCATGACACTTCCCATTCACAATAGATCACTCAATATAATTAGACATTACAATTCAATCTCACACACATGAAATATAACCGCAGGTACATGATTACAACGTTTCATCACACATTCCAAACAATACAATCGAACAAAGTTCTGTCTTTACAACAAATATACAACACTATACATCACATCACAGCACAGACACTTCGACACTTGTGACACAGGATAACACAACATAAACACAGCATATGGCACTCAGCACTGTCAAACACATTCTGATTCGACCACAGCACTCATCCTGTGTACTTTGAGCAGCGCTTGCGCCATTTCTTGCGGTGCTCGCTCAATCTCTTCTTGTGTTTCCACGTTCTTTTTCGGCGAGCCCTTTCCAACGACGATATCTGAGGCGGCGTCTCAGCCATCGTTGTCACTTTCGACACCGTTAACGGGTCATAACGTTCAACGGGTCCTGTCGGTTTATTTACCAGCTTGTTCATGT